>NC_091938.1:42118585-42758389 GCF_041260155.1 Ptychodera flava | reverse complement strand
TTGTTATCGGAGATTTTTATGGTAGGGAATGTAAACTTATATTGTCAATACCTAGCAAGAGTTTTCTGTAGGGTCTACGGCTAAATGTACACTGATTTTATCGTCTGGTTTTTAGCTCCCATAGCCATATGTATATATGGCAATGGAAGCTATTCTTATAGGCTAGGAAAATGTCTGTATGTCTGTATGTCTGTATGTCTGTCCGTCAACATCAAAAACTCCAAAACCGCTGCACATTTCATCTTGATATTTGGTGTGTACATGGATGATGGGCTGTAGATGAGATTTTGTTCAAATGAAGTTGTCATTGCCAAAAATATGCAAATTAGTGCCAAAAAAGGCGTTTTTGGTAAAAAATCTCCTTCTTCATAACCGCTGGTCAGACAGCTTTGATATTTGGTATACAGGTCCCTAGGGATAACCCAACTTGGATTTGTTCAAATTGTGATGAAATATGCAAATCTGTATTTTTAAGGAATTTTTTTGTCATTTTTGGTCAAAAATTTATTTCATCAAAACGCTTGTCTGACAGCTTTGATATTTGGTATACAGGTCCCTAGGGATAGCCCAACTTGGATTTGTTCAAATTGTAATGAAATAAGCAAATCTGTATTTTTAAGGAATTTTTTTGTCATTTTTGGTCAAAAATTTATTTCATCAAAACCGCTCGTCTGACAGCTTTGATATTTGGTATACAGGTCCCTAGGGATAGTCCAACTTGGATTTGTTCAATTGTAATGAAATAAGCCAATCTGTATTTTAGGAATTTTTCTGTCATTTTTGGTCAAAATTTATTTCATCAAAACCGCTCGTCTGACAGCTTTGATATTTGGTATACAGGTCCCTAGGGATAGCCCAACTTGGATTTGTTCAAATTGTGATGAAATAAGCAAATCTGTATTTTTAAGGAATTTTTTTGTCATTTTTGGTCAAAAATTATTTCATCAAAACCGCTCGTCTGACAGCTTTGATATTTGGTATACAGGTTCCTACAGAAACTAAATATGATATACAGAATATATGATGAAATCTGCAATTTTGTATTTTTGGTGCAATTTTTGCCATTTTTGGTCAAAAAATGTGTTTCTCAAAAACTACTTGTCTGATGCCTTTGATATTTGGTATACAGGTTCCTGGGGGTTCTCTTAGTGTGATATAGTGAAATTTGATGAAATCTACAATTTTTGTATTTTTGGGTCAGTTTTTGCCGTTTTTGGTCAAAATATTTGTTTCTCAAAAGTTACTCATGTGATAGCTTTGATATTTGGTATACATTTTTATACATAATTATGATGAAATCATCAATTTTGTATTTTTGCAGCTAATTTTGCCATTTTAGGTCAGGCCATCCTGAAATGAGCTGTCAAAGATCTCAACCTTCTTCATCAATACATATGTCACAAAACGTTGCTCTCTTCATAACACAGCAGAGCTCTGTCGACCATTGGGTCGTTTGTTGTTAGCTCCCATAGCCATATGTACATATGTTTACAAGTTTACATTTTATTGAAAATCTCAATAGCCACTGAGCAGATTAGATGAAAAATTAGCATGTAAGTACTTTGGGCTGACCTGAAATGATTGTGCACATCTTGGGTCAGTATCTTGGACTTGCTATTTTTCATGAATTTTTTTGTAATTTTCTCCCATTTTTGGTCAAAAAATCTTCTTCTCTGAAACCACAAGTCTGATTGATTTGAAACTTGGTATGGAAGTGCATAGGAGTGACCTTTCTCAATCTGGGCAAATCGTGGTGAAATTTGCATATTTGCATTTTTTGGCTATTTTTTTCATTTTTGATCAAAAATTTTTTTTAACTCTGAAACCACACGTCCGATTGAGTTGAAACTTAGTGTAGAGGTTTTTACGGGTGACGTCAGTAAGATTTGATCAAATTCTGGTGAAATTTGTATAATTTTATTTTATTGGGGGAATTGTTTCTATTTGTGATAAAAAAATCTTTTAGCTTGATTTTAGCTTGTTTTGATAACTATATGGGAGCGACCAGTGACATTGTCACTATTTTTTCCCGTTGGCTTCAGCTGGTATCCAAAATGTGATCTTCATCGTTACCAGAACATTCACCATGACTAGTATAAAAAAACCCTCAAATTCTCTGTGTCATTACTCGGAACGTGCCATGCAAGAGCAAAGTGTACATATTAAGAACGTCAGTTTGATCGTTAATGAGATTCAGTGTTAAGTAAGAAGTATTGTTGTCGGGGTCGACCGCTTGGCAAATAAACTTTAATATATTCCAAGATAGATCGCACAAAGAAACCTCAGCAGTTGCCTGTCCCGTTTTTCTCGAGGGTCTATGGTATCACCAATCTTTGCATGAGATATACAATGACCAAATGGCAGGAAGTATATGAACTATTTACAACCTTGATACTCTTAAACATTGAAAAAATTTTGGAATATATTTGTTGGAAGCCAAACCTGCTAAAATCACCTCAGCTATGTTTCTAATGATTTTTTTACCGCATTTCAACACCAACTGCTTACTAAATCACCACATTATATACTCTTAGTTCCAGCAGGTATAAAATTACGTTAAAAAAATCTTTAAAATACAAAATGAAAGATATCCCTGTAAAATTGATAGTTTCGCAGAGTTGCCCCAAAAATTCAAAATTCATTACGGGAAAGCTTCATTAAAGGAATAGTCAACGCAAAATATAATCAGCCTTATACAGGTTTATATTTATATCATAAAAGCATTTATCATTACTTTTTGCTCAGAAACAGCGATTTGTTGAAGTTATCTATGAAAATAAGTATCAAAATCAGGCAATATGGAGACCTTTTTAGCCGACTGTGCGCAGCCATATTGTCTACTTCCTTCGCAAAGCATGCCGGGAATAATGCCCGGATGATGACGTAAAGTTTTCGTGTTTTGGTGCATTGGCTAGGGGCTCTGATCTTGGGAGTCTCATTAAAAGCTTATGCCTGCCTGTAAGTGTTACGGATGAACTATCGTGCGTGTGATTCGAGAAGGCATTCTGCATGATTCGAAACCAGAGGCGAAAACACCGCCTCTTGAAATTGTTGCTGGTAAAGATTGGCACTGACATAAATTTTCAAAATTATAAGCACAGTGCATGTTTTTACGTATGCGAATGCCGTTTCCAAGAGAAGGACTTCGTCGGCAGTTTGACGATCCCTAATCAAATTGGGATTAGGAAAAGACTTCAAGATGATGCTGTACCACAAAATTACACTGGAAAGCAAATGCATTGGTGGAAAGGAGTACATCAAGGGCGATTGTGGGAGAGACTTTCCATAAAAGAAATATGACATTAAACTGGTCCAATAATCATTTTCATTCAAGGTAATACATTACTAGGTCCATGGGACATTTGAGATTTACAAATTTAAGTAGGACCATCCTGAACCACTGATAGTTAGTGGTGGTACCAGGTGTCGGGAATGGGTAAGCGTACCCTGCTAGCATGCTACACCCGTCAGGATTGGTCCCAAAATTGTCTAATATTGTATGAAGTGATACAGTATATGAATCACTGTTATAAGTCAAAGCCGGGAATGCTGTCGCTAATCATTTGAGTGACCGAGGTGTCATATTTGGCCACAATGTCATCATATTGACCGTAGAACTTTTTGAAAGTCCTCACGAGTCTTTTGGATGTATATCCCTGTCTCACTAGTTTTGATACTAATAAGCTGTGTCTCATTTGAAAATCCACGTAGGAATCACAAGCCCTACAATATCTGAGAAGTTGAGACACATACACACCATAAAGAGGTTAATGGTTTAAATATTTATGATTTTTCTGAACCGCCGGAGAGTTTTTTGGGATCATCTTTCCTATAAATAGTTTACTAGTCTTATTATTCTTGTTATTTTGATGACATCGCATTTGTATTTAAACATAATAAAGTTTGCGTGATCAGTTGAAATCAGAAAGTTTTATTTTTGCTCAGGAATGTTTAACCGCATCGACGCAACTAGCACCCATGCGTCACGTCACCGGAAACGATCCGTATGTTGAGCGTTATCTGGAACCAAGAATTGGTGCAAAAGAGTTCGAGAAAGAAGGAGATACGTTGATGACAACTTTCATTGATGTCGGATTTCAGACATAAGCCTTTTCTTCCTTTTAAAAAAAACAGGCACGTCAAAGTAAACTTTATTATTGGACATTCGTGCTGTGAGTTGAATTTGTCTACGATACCACGGCAACAAGCCATATTTTTGTGGCGTCGAAAAAAATAATGAGCAATTTGCCACCAAATTGGTTAAAACATAGGGCCAAAGTCCCTGAAGCTACTACAGACATGGATACAAAATTAAGTATTTCCTGACTGTATGAAATTATCTCACTAAGGTCATCCTAGGGACCTGTAAACCAAATATTAAAGCTGTCTGACCAGCGGTTTTGAAAAAACAAGCGACTCAACAGTTGACAGAGCTCTGCTGTGTTATGTAGAGAATAACCTTTTGTGACTCATGTATTGATGAAGAAGGTGGATATCTTTGATAGCTCATTTCAGGATGGCCTGACCAAAAATGGAAAAAAAAAAATTCCGTAAAAATACAGATTTGCATATTTCATCACAATTTTAACAATCTATGTTGGGTTATCCTAGGGACCTGTATACCAAATAACATTGTAAGTTCTGTTGAATAAGTTGAGACTGTACGTACTCAGAGAAAGCACACTGAAGAGACAAATTTTTGAAACTTAACAAGTTCAAGGTCATCAAAAGCATTATATGGAATCATGTTACACTTTCATTGCACTGTTTACACTGATTGCATAATTGCTATAAATAGCACATGAGGAATGTTACAGCCCAGCTTTACCATAAAAACCCTATCACTTTGACCACTCTTTTAATTGACCACTCTATTTTTTTCCTCAAAAAGTAATCTTATTTTATCCTTACCAAGTCAACCATAATTGGAAATTAGAACTTTCTGTATCTTTATTTATTTGACCACCCTATCATGACAAACTATTATGCGCAATTTCTTTTAGATAACATAAATGGTGGTTCAGAATATATCAAAGTTGGGATTCAGGAAAGTTGCCTTTACATGTTTTAATCCTCAATTCACTATGAACTGTCAAAAAAAGTTGAACTTTCTGATAATTCCACACTAAAATTATTTGGCTTTGATGATTTCCTAATTAATTCAATTATTTAAAATCATATTAATTATTTTTTTCTGGGTGAATTGATACGGTTTATACAGTACAAGAATAACATACAATGTAAGTCAAACTTTGACCAAAAATGACAAAAAAATTCCTTAAAAATACACATTTGCATATTTCATCACAATTTGAACAAATCTACGTTGGGTTTGTCCCTAGGGACCTGTATACCAAATAACAAAGCTGTCTGACCAGCGGTTATGAAGAAGAAGATTTTTTACCAAAACGCCTTTTTGGCATTAATTTGCCTATTTTCAACGATATCAAAAAATTAAAAAAATAGTTTCTCAAAATCATATTTTTCATCTACACAACAAATATCAAATCAGTAAGTACTGCAGTTCTCAAGATATTTGAGTGGACGGACGCCTCACAAACGGACATACATACATACATACATACATACATACAGACTGACGACGGACGCCGGACGGATACCCATCCCAATAGCTTCTATAGACTATGGTCTATAGTAGCTAATAAAAACAAGAAGCAGTAAGTGAAGTTAATTACTTCGTTGCTAGTGCAGAATTACAAGGGATTTTCCAGAAATAACTAATCACATGGATTTCATAAAATGGTCCAAATGAACCAACATTTTATATAAGCACGCTACAAGACTGGTCGTACAACCATGTTGGATTGTAGTGAAAATGAGGCTCTCTGTTGTAAGGTTTCTAGAAATTTCCACGTAATTACGCCGCGCCAAAGATAAGAGTGCATCGTATCATAATTCAAACACGCCACTCAACCTCAGCAGCACTTATAATAACATCATTTAGCTAAAGCCTGAAAACTTGAAGTTCCAGAGTGGAAAAATGGAATCAGATACTCAATATGTATGATCGAATATATTTTACGTTTCTCAGTCAGGCTAATCAGACACCATTACTCTTGTAGCGTAGAGTAACCAGATTCAGATTTTTTTTTCTCAGAGCTGCTTTCTCTCAGTACTGCTATATAATAGTACATGACTTTTTAATTTTGCCATCTTCCCGCTCCCGATCTGTCGAAGTAGTTTATTTCATTCCTTTTTTCTGTAATTTTTCTCTACGACCGGTCGCGAGGTCACGTTCGTGGCTGTAACTTTTTAGTGTTGAATTTTTGCAAACATTTTTCTCTGAGACCGACTGCGAGGTTATGGCTTTCAGGTTTTAGACTTTTTCCACTAATTTTTCTCCACGACCGTGAAGAAGTGGCTTTCAAGTTAATGACTGTTTTTTTTTTATTTTCTCTCCACGATCTGTCGCCAGGTTGTGGCATTTAAGTGCCATTGATCGTTTTTACAATTTTTCTCCACAAGACCGGTTGTGAGGTCGTGATTTTCAGATATAGACGTTTGTCAGTAATTTTTCTCCACAACGGGTCACTAGGTCAAGGCTTTCAGTTGTTTTAGTTTTTTTTCTTTTTGTTTTTTTATGACCGGTCGCCAGTTCATAAATGTAAAGTGTTGAATTTTTTCTGACTATATTGTCCGCGACCGGTGGTGAAGTCGGGGTCAACTTTCACGCTTGTGATTTTTTTTGGTTGCTGTCCACGACCTGTCGCCCGGACGTTGCTGTAAAGTGTTGAATTTTTCCCAAAGGTTTTCCAAATAACTGGTCGTGAGGTCATGGCTTTCAGATTGTGACAATTTTCAATTATTTTTTCGAAGACTGCACCAAGTTTACAGCAGAAAACGGCTACTCGGATTCGCGATCTCTTCCTACCTCCATGGCGGTTTCTAAATACCGGTAACTTACGTTTGAAGTAACCAGACTGTTCAATGTGAGTTGTGAGAATGGGAAAATTTCAGTGTGTTTTATGACTGTACTTTGAAAGGATACATTGAAATTTCATTTAGTGCCCCGAGAACATGAAAGTGTGTTTGAAGATTAATTTAGTGCCCCTCTAACATCTTTGTTAGATGAAGGACACTCCATTTAGAGTCGGACAGATGAGTCGTTTCCGGTCGTCCGCTTTGTCTCTCCTCCCTCTCCAATGGGGAACGGTGCTTGGAATTACCTCGCCATTCGTTCATTCTTTTTCTATATGTAACTGAAAAACTTGCACTTTGAATTGGCAATTTTCGATAACCGTTCTTTGTCATAAAAAGAGTTAACCGTATTTTAAAATCAGCGTTGTAATGGCTAAATAGGCGGAGCAATGTCGTCATACAGTTTTCTTTGGGTGTTTAAAATCCAACATCTTTTTTTTCAAGTGATAGCAGCCAGGTTGCAATGCTGATCAAAATGTTTTGCCCAAATATATAATCATTTTGGCTAAGTTGAGTTTGTTTTGTCACCAGGCGATATTGAAGATGTGTTCAGCCACGGTGGGGGACAGCTCCAAACATGGCCTCCTGTAACGTTGTTACTTATAATGGAGCTATCAAAAGAGCCATGCTTATACAGCTTCCTTCGGTAACTGGTGGAGCCACGTGCCCTTCTTTTACTTCTGAATTTATCGATGTGTCCGTGTATTCGTCGGAAACACCAAGTTCAAAATCCTAGAGTTTGGTAATGCTGAATTCCGGTTCAAAGGTATAAGGTTGGAGGCAAAGTGTATCCATGGGGCAGCAGCTCAATACAAACATACGGTAGCCCGTAACTTCCTCAACCAAACACGAAAACTTTACATCATCAAATGTCAAGCCTCTCTGAGGAATTCCGATAGGTGGCGCTTCCATATCGCTAAAATGGCGTCATACACATCATTTAATAAAACATTAATTTCTAGGAGAATGAACAGCACATTTTTCATCATTTCATCATAAATGCTACAAAAATAATCCTCTTCAACTTTTAAAGGCAGGTTGATATTTGGGTGGACTATCCCTTTAACTCTGGAATACCCTACTTCTCTACTTAGTTATCAGAGGATCAATTTCACAGACCTGCCTTTCCCACAATGGCACCAGCTGGATTAGATAAACATAACAATGGAACATTCACACCTTGGGGCATTAAAAGTCTTCTGTTTGTCACCCGAGTTGGTCAGGCAAGGACCCGGGTTTCAGGTACCATGAAAGTTAATGCAGTCTTTCCCTAATGTCAGATTTCAACCTAATTTTAATATACCATATTAACATAAGCCCTAAGAACAGTCCGGGTCAGCTCCAAATTGGAGACTCATTATGATAATGTATTCCGGCATTCAGCCAATCATCGACCAGATTACATCATTAATAAAGTACAGGTCACGCTGGGTCACAAATTACCCACCAAGTGTGATCGGCAGTTTTGGGCCGCTTATTAAGCCCCTGTCTTGTGAATTTCAACGAATTTCGACAGTCAACATAATCCACGTGTTCTGCAGAAGGTCATGTCCAACAAGGAGTCCGATTAGTGACAAATATTCGAAATATTGACGATTCATTTCTACCCCCAGTTTATCGATTTCGCTCAAGTACCGAGAATCATTTTGTGGATGTTCGTCATCTCTATTAGAAATACTGTTATAAAGGTTATTTGTGTAGGTACGCGTATAACATTTTGCAAGAAAGAAGAGCAATGTCAGAGCTTTAAAACGATACCTGTTTTGTAGTTGTCAAACGCAGACTAAAAATGGTACGCGATTTTGAAAATGTGTTGACAGAGTGGCCACACAACTGTTCCCCATACGGTAGAATTTGTATAGCTGCCATCTCCGATACAAATGGGGTATTCTGAACGATCTGTGTAGGTACACGATTTATATTTCGCAGGACTTCAAGCCAGAGTCTAGGAATCACAGCGATATATGGGGTTTGGTTGTCTTAGCCAGAATAAAACTGGTACGCGATTTTGAAATTGTGTTTTGACAGAGTGGCCACACAACTGTTCGACATTATGACAGAATACGGCGCGGGAGTTCGACACAGTATGGCGTACGTAACGAAGGACGCATGTGGAGGTTGCCAGGAAATACAATTTTACTGATGGCGCGCTGGCCGCTGATTGGCTAATGAGAGGGGGAAAATATTATGGTATAGCGTCTCCAATTTTGGAGCTGACCCGGACTGAAGAACCTGTTTACTAAATATCAAAGCAATCAGACTGGTGAATTTTTAGAAACAAATTTTTTTACAAAAAATGAGAAAATTGCCCCCAAAATACAAAATTGCGAATTTCATCCTAATTTCAATATATCGTATTTACATAAACCCTAGGAATCTGTACACTAAATATCAAAGCTACTATATCAGTACCCTTAGGAGAAAATTTTTTTTGACCAAAAAAAGGCAAAATTGCCCAAAAAGTAAAAAAAATTGCCAGTTTCAACCTAACTTCAATACATTATATCGTCATAAATCTTAGATACCTGTATACCAAATGTCAAAGCTATCAGATCAGTAGTTTTGGATAAAAAAATTTTTGACCAAAAATTAGGAAAATTGCCCCAAAATTACAAATTGACAATATCAATACAATTTTTACGAACTTGACTGAGGTCATCATAAGGAAAATGAATATTGACTGTCAGAGCGATCAGACAAGCGATTTCAGAGAACAAGATTTTTTGACTGAAAACGAAAAAAATTCCCTAAAAATACAAACGTCCAAACTTCACCCCAATTTCTGCACACATACCGGGGGGTAATTTAGAATACGTAAAGGAATCTGCATACTAAGTTTCAACCCAATCTGACCAATGCTTACAGAGTTTTAGCCATTTGTAGGATTACCTTTGTTCCCCTCATTTGCATATTTTTGGCACAGACATGTTCATTTGAACAAATTCACATCTCCACCTCTGGGTGCACCTGTACATAAAATACTAATATGTCAGCCGTTGCAGTTCAGGAGTTTTTGATCTGGGCGGACGAACAGACATACATACACACAGACGCCATTTTGCCACCTTATAAGAATACCTCCCATTTGCATATATACATATGCAAATATAGGGAGCTAAAAAGCAAGCGTCAAATCAGGAAAACGTCTGCTCGCTCAGATAAGTACCGTGATATTTCTGAATGCAAGTGAAATCCAGCATATACTAAGTGCGTGCCTGTTCAGTGTTATTACAATAACTTATATCACGCTTTTGTCCTTCTGAAACTATGATTTCAGCCTGGATCTCTGTTGGTCACATCTGTTGCTTTGAGTGTTCTAGAATTCTGAAGGTAAACAAATGACATTGTTATGTATGTCAATCCACAACGGGCAGTGGCCATCGCTTTTCTGAAAAACTGACTCCAATGTTGATGTATTTTTGATTTTGCACACATTTTTATCTCCAAAACAATGATGAATATTATATGTTAACTACATATTGAAGTGTTCTTATCAGCCTTTCTTACGTGGTTGGTAGTTGAAGCCACCTTAGCGTCAATGTACACGGTGTACATAGACGCCGCCTGAAATTTCTTATTCAGTGCTATCATCCAAAGAGATATAGTATTAAGGCTCACTCGATGCTTTTCGATGTCCAGGTCAGTTTTGTAAAGCTGTTGCTGAATCTGGCTCAGCATCATGCCGCAGTTTCCTGTAGTTTCCCGTCTTCAATAGTGTGCAGCCGGCAGAAAAATCTGTGATTTTCAGCCATACAGCACCTTCATGTCTACCCCCTTGCTTTCGCTTGACTTTGCTTTCTTCGGTGGCATCAGGATTGGTTACCCCAAAGGCAAGATTCAGGGCCCTGATAAGGACCGACGGAGGAAAAATTCTCCGTAATTTCTGAACTGCTAGGGACAAATAACCAATCAGAGGATGGACCAGGGCTTGTTAACCTCAAAGCAAGATTCAGGGCCGTAAAAAGGGCCAATGGAGAATAAATTCTTCGTACTTTCTGAACTACTTGGGGTGAACAACCAACTAGTACTGTGCGACGCCATTGCTGGAACTCAAATGAAAATTTTCCTTTAGTAGCCAGCGTATATGTCAATATATTTACATATGAAAGAAAACAATTAGCAAGTTCAGATTCCATCATATCGCTGTATATTGAGTAAATTTCCTGTTTGAAATGCATCTATTTCACCAACTTTACTCTACCCATATGGCTACAGTAATTTCACTGTCACTGATGTAGAAGACATTTTCGGGTTTATATTATTTTCAAGGCGAGTAAAGTGAAATTTTACAAATTTACCGTCCTTGCGTACTTTACAATGATAGTCATATCAGAACATTGTTGGGTTTGTGTAGTTGGGAAAGGGGTGGTCAAATAACACATAAGACGTAATTTTTACTGTCATTTATGATCATAGTTGTACCTGCTTTCTAATTTACATTTGGAAACCAGTGAAACCACATTTTTGCCGTTCTTCAAATTTCGTATTTTACATTCACTGAGGCCAGTATGAAGTAAGCTGATTTTTTCGCAAAGTTTACCGAGGGGACGCGTAAAATAAAAAATAGTGACAACATCATTGTTCGCTCCCATATAGTTTTCAAAACAAGTCAGCAATTGTATGAAACATGGACATACATATACAGACAGACTGACATACACAGACTGGCACAGAGTGATGACATTGACCCCAAGTGTGCCTTGGCCCATGGAGAGTGATAAAGATATAACAACAGCTGAATGTAATGATAAAATAGTTAAGTATAGGCCTATACAGGCACTGAGAGTGAATATGTTACAGCAATTTGATTAGTTTCTTTTCCTTTTCTACTTCTGTGATAATCTTTAAGACAATCAATCTGCAAGTATGTATTGACAAATATGTTATCTTTTACATGCACACAGTAAACTGTTCTTGATTTTTCATTTACAATATTTGACATAGACTGAAATACATAACATGCAACCAATGTTTACACTTTGCCCTTACACTAAAAGAAATTTCAACATACAATCATCAACTCAGAAACCCTACAGGAAAAGTAAACATTGTTTTCTTCCAGAACAGCTGGTGCATCCACATCTGGAACAACTTACAAACTCAACCAATTACACAAGGATGATGACACAAGAGATAAAGTTAAACTGTGGTGAACTTGACTATTCCTTTCAAATCCTTACTGAACTTGACTAAAATACACTGCATGGTTAATTGCGCACAAAAATACATCGGGGTGGACCATTTGATAAGGGACGGTGTCTGGAAGATTGATGAGGTACATTATCTTTTTTATCCGATCCATTGTACATTGTGTTCCCCATTCTCCCACCTTTTCTTTTTGTCAAACCTTCTCTGGCTGAATTTTTTATTGGCATTTGTTTGGAATTTTTTCAAAATCTGCCAGGATTTTTTTACCGCATTTCAACACCAAATACAGTTTACCATATCAAATGCTTACTAAATCACCACATTATATACTCTTAGTTCCAGAAGGCATAAAATTACAAAAAGAAATCTTAAAAATACAAAATGAAAGATATCCCAGTAAAACTGACAGTTTCGCAAAGCTGCCCCAAAAATTCAAAATTCCGGATTTCAACTTAATTTCAATATATCTTATTTACAAAATCCTAAGAACTGGTTTACTAAATATCAAAGCAATCAGACTGGTAAATTTTGAGAAACAAATTTTTTGACCAAAAATGAGAAAAATTGCCCCAAAATACAAAATTGCAGATTTCATCCTAATTTTGAATATATCTAATTAACATAAACCCTAGGAACCTGTACACTAGATATCAAAGCTACCAGTCTGAGTCAGAAGTTTTAGGAGAAAAAAATTTTGACCAAAAAAGGCAAAATTGCCCCCAAAATAAAAAAAATTGCCAGTTTCAACATACCTTCAATACATTATATTGAGATTAATCTTAAATACCTGTATACCAAATATCAAAGCTATTAAATCAGTAGTTTTTGGATAAAAAAATGTTTTATCAAAAACTGGGAAAATTGCCCCAAAATTACAAATATGACAATATCAATACAATTTGTACAAGCATGACTGAGGTCATCCTGAGGAACATTAAGTTTCATAGCAATCAGACGAGCGATTTCAGAGAACAAGATTTTTTGACTAAAAAACGGAAAAAATACCCTAAAAATACAAACATGCAAATTTCATCCCAATTTTTGCACACATAATTTAGAATACCTAAAGAAATCTGCATATTAAGTTTCAACCCAATCTGACCAATGCTTACTGAGTTTTAGCCATTTGCAGGATTTTTCCTTTTTTTCCCCTCATTTGCATATTTTTGGCACTGACATGTTCATTTGAACAAACTCACATCTCCATCCCTAGGTGCACCTGTACACCAAATACTAAGACAGTAGGTGCTACGGTTTAGGAGTTTTTGATGTGGACGGACATACATACATACATACATACATACATACATACAGACGACATTTTTCCACCTTATACGAATACCTCCCATTTGCATATATACATATGCATATATGGGAGCTAAAAAGGCACTATTTACAGCCAACCATATGTAGACGTACCTGGGCCCATTTTCATGGACGTAAAAGTTTTAATAAGAGACGTCAATGCCGCGTAATTGTTGAAATATAGTGTAGATAAAGTCGTGCCTACCACAATATACTATACAGAGTGATGACTTAGAATACACCATAGACTCAGCGTAATTTTGTCGGAGAGAGAGAGACAGAGAGAGACAGAGAATCATAAGGGAGAGTTCAGTTATGACAGCCAGGGGTGGGCCGGCAAAATCCAGGGGGGGGAGGGGTCACCTTAAACTGCAAATGGGGGGTCATGTATTTTTCAAACAGCTTAGAGGGGGCTACTTAATTTTCATAAGTATCCGTCCCGTCAAAAGGCAGTTTCAGTGTTCAGAAATATTCTGGGAGATAAAAATGATTCGTTGCATGATTTCATTCTCTGAAGTTATTCAACTGTAAATCTGAACAAAAGTATAATTATCTGTCACATGAACATCTTTACTTGGCAACTCTTAGGCTTCTCCTATTGCAAATCGAACTCACTGACTGAGGGCAATGAACAATTCCTATTACTTACATATTAGAGATATAGCAAGTTTTGTCAGGGAAATTATTTAACAGTTACCTGTACTGAGACTACTAGTACCATGAAAAGTTAAATAATACTTTTAGGTGAAATTCCAATATCATAATTGTTGTCTACATCTGAATTTTCAAATACTCTATTTAAATCAAGTACATTTGTATCAATTGTCAAACACCTATAAAAGCACAGATTATGTTAGTTTAGCATTAGAAAAAAAATTATTCATAGTTTTCTCACAGACTCTAGTGTATGGTGAATCAACATTTCGGTGAAATTCCTAAATCCAATTTCTTGCACACATATCATCTTTTAACCATCCTATCTAATCATGTACTTTAAAATTAATTATTAAATGTGTATAAATATACAGATTTAGCTAGTTTTTTATTAGAAAAAAAATATTCATAGTTTCCTCATAGAGTACCATGTACAGTGATCTATATTTGGGTGAAATTCCAAAATCCAATTTCTTGCATCCACATCCATTTGTAACCACACTAGTCTAATCAATTACTTTAAAATGAATATACAAATGTCTATAAATATACAGATTTAGCTTGTTTTGTATTGGAAAAAAAATATTCATAGTTTCCTCATAGACTCCCATGTATAGTGGACAAACATTTTTAGTGAAATTCCAAAACCAAATTTCTTGTACACATAATATGCACCTGTAACCATCATATTCTAATCAAGTAAAATTATGTTAATCATCAAATGTCTTTATATGCACAAGTATAGCAAGTTTTTCATTGGAAAAAATTATTCAGAGTTTTATCATAGACGCCCATGTATAGTCGATGAACATTTTTCATGAAATTCCAAAGTCAAACTTTTTGTACACATACCAGTTTAACAACCCTATTCCAATTAAGTACATTTATGTTAATTATCAAATGTTTATAAAGGCAGAGATATTGCTAGTTTTGTATTGAAAAAGTATTACATAGTTTTCTCATAGACTACCATGTAAAGTGAATCAACATTATCCACAGCTCATTATCAATTGATCCAAATATCAAAATTTTGTACACACATGCTTGCGCAAAGAAATTGCGATCCACCTGTTACCATTTCTGTCATTTCTGAGGGGTGATTTCAAAATTATAGCAAGTTAGAAGAGGAAATTTGAATGCTAACACATTTTTCATTTGTAATGGGGGGGTCATTCGAAAAAATCTGAGAATATTTTTTTTGGATTCCATTGCAAACCCCCCCCCCCCCTCAGAGGTGTTTGTGTTTGCAGCTTTGGAAAGCTATTCGGGAAGGGGGGTGTCATGAAATTTTTTTCATCTTAAAAGGAGGGGTCATCAACTTTTTGGTGCAATGGGTAAGGGTGTTTCATTTATTTTGACTTATTCACATATGAGCTAAAATCAATCGCCTAAGGGGGCTTCAAGGTATATCTGGCTGAGCGCCTTCAATGCCGTGATGCATGTCTTGTACATGATCGTTGAGCAGCCTAATGACTTTATGTTCAAAGAAGATACTTTCTGACTACGAAATTAGTGTTTTGAAAGGGCCAACAAAGAGCAGATACTGGTCAAAGTCAAACGGGATCTCAAGAATGCAACCACGACAGAATCTAAATTGTCATCCGTAAACACTTTCCAAGTAATATTCAATGTAATGACCATTGACTGTATGGTTTACTAACAACGTAAACTCGAATGATTCTCGAATTTTTGCATCTGTAGTGTCATTGTCTGTACAGAACTAATTGACATGACACTTTTGTGATGATGAAATATAATGTTGCATAAAGAGTTGTGGTCCGCTAAAGTCTAAAATATTGCAATATCATGATAAAAGTCACTTGCAAGCAGGTGCATATGTTCAATTTTTGTCCTGCATTGAACCACGTTCAGGCAATGTAGTGCGGGCCAAGTATGTCCATGTCATGGGGCAGCATTTCTCAATACGTATTATTTTACACAGTCGTGATTTGTTTTTGCGAATTTCAGAACAATTTTGCGTAAAATACGCAGGAACTTGCGTTAACGGAAACGGCTGTAGTGAGTAGTGAGACATGCATTTATTTCATGTGTGTGCTGCACAATATCTGATGTGCTGAAGTTAGTTTGTAGGTCACGTTCTAGCTCCTACGTTGACAGTTGACCTATGCATAGTGATATTTGTTACTCGCCGGGTTCAATCATGGCGGTTGGTTCAAATCACGTAGACCCCCTTACCAACATTAAACCTTGTTATAAAGAGCAAGGTGGCTTAACATATCCTTAAAGCCATCCATGGTCACTATGAGGGTCTCCTATCGATTTGACCGGGGATTTTAGTGATGCAAAAATGAAACAAATGTCAAAAGATAGCAATAATGTCCCTTTAAGTTTGCTGACATGTTTATTTTAACAACGCCACATCTACATCATAAATAGCACCACTAGACCAAAAATCAGCTTAACCCATGCAGCTGTTCTCAAGATTTTACTGTGGATGGACATAAATACAGACATGCACATACATATATACAGTGCATACGTACATACATGCATGCATGCATACGTACATACATACATATATTTTTACAACTTTAAATCTCCTACAGCATACCAACCTATAAATATCAGCTTGTTCAACTTGATACTGCTGCTGATAATAATATAAACAAGAGTTAATTACATTCTAATTAAAGTAAACATGCCTTGCTTATTAATCTCACATCATAAGTAAAACGGCATGTCTGTCAGGTTACACAGAAACTTTCGCTGTCACTAATTTTTTCCACGGTATTTTCATTCTATTTACCAAGCATGTTTTTACCATTACTATTTTTTCACAAACTTAGTAAGTCCTGATGAATAAGTTGAGACTCTAGGTAATCAGAGAAAGCATACTGAAGAGACAAATGTTTGCAACTTAAGAAGTTCAAGTTCATCAAAAGTATCATAAAAAATATGTACTGTTGATTGACCAATCAGAGTGCTCAATTCAGGGTGTTTTATTTACTCGTAAAGCCTTGGTCACCAAATTCCAGAAACGAATGACAGCGCTGTAGTAAAGTACTGTCCAATCAAAGTGAACATGTCATATTCTGTAGACATCTGGTACGTTTTAATATTTAAATTTGGTAACACCAGCGGAAAACCAGCTGCAACACAAAATCTGCTGTGCCCTAGGGCATTTATATAATGTGCCCTAGGGCATTTATAGGATGTTCCATTACATTGGAAGGCTATTTCACAAATAAAAGTTTTAATTCATATCCTAAACATGTTACATTGACAAAGGGACGATTGACGTAAACACATTGAAAACGAAATTATATCAGTTAGGGGCGATAGTTTTTAAGTCGGATAAAACCCTCGTACTCGGGCTCTTCTGGTATATAAAGTCCAACCCTACGTAAAAATGTCTCGGCCTGCGGCCTCGACATTTTATCGTTGGGTTGGACTTTATATACCAGAAGAGCCCTCGTACTCGGGCTTTATCCTATACATAAAGAATCATGTAACATTTTCATTGCACTTTTTACACAGGTTGCATCTATTGCGGCTGTCATAGGATCGTGGGGTAGCGACATTGATATAGCGGCCAGTTGAACATTGTCGGTGTCCTTTGTTCAGGTGTGAATTGTTAGTTTGTTCATATCACGGAGTGTCACAAAGAAACTCATCACGTTTCCAGACTGGTGGATAGAGGGACTGTGGAAAAAGGTAAAAGTATCAAGATTTTGGGAAACGTGTCTGGAAGATGTCAGTAAACCTAGTGGATGCTTATATATTCATGCTTTGTGTAAACAGACACTGCTCATTATTCAAAAGTAAACGTTATGTTGAATTTGCTCGAACAGCGGAACAACTGTTTGATTTTTAGTGTTTTTCTGAGAAAGTGTGTCAAGATCATGCAAAGTTACGGCAACTCATTTTGATTGAGGAAATTAAAAGGTGCATTTTAAGTGTAAAGACGTTTATCAATGAATAAAAGGCAGATATGTCAGAGGTTGCTTCACAGTGTTGGCTGATTATTATTCATTGACCCATAAAACTTCATTTGTCAGCAAACCATTCAAGTTCTTTTCATACCGAAAGAGTGAAGGGAAATTTAACTCCTCCTTTTCATCTCAGAAAAAAGCGCTAAGCTTGATGCTTGCATCACGTGATATGGCAGGGCCAATCTTCTGCTGAGCATGGCATTTTCCACTCTATCACTTTCACACCAGGCTGTGTGTCTTTGCATAACATATAAACAATGCAAATGCACAAAGTCTGGTGTGAATGTGACTGGCAATGCCATACCTATCGGAAGATGATCTTTGCCATATCACGTGATAAAAGCGCCAAGATATTCAAAATACAATCCAATCTGAAATTTAAAAGTAGGTCATTACCTTAAGTTCAGTGCCTCCTTTGTTTGCAGGGTTGTCATATGAAATATCATATTGTAATTTCAGTTTCGGACGTATTATAGGACCACTGCCTCCACTCTCACAGGATTGGCCATCACTATCTTCTTGATCTGATTCAAACTTCATTCCAGGTGCACCTCTCTTTTCATCTTGAATTCCACTATACTTTGCATCAGCAGGTGTACTTAATGCTTTGACCTTTCTTCCTCGTCTTTCCTTACAATTTTGTTTTTCAGGTGGATGAACAGTCCTGTTTCCAGTCCCGTTTCTGCTTTGTTTTCTCTTAAACCCTGTACCTGGTTTTGATTTCATAAGACTCCATTGGATATTCCATTTAGCTTTATCCTCACAGCTATCATTCTTGTATCTCATTTGTTTTAGTCTCTTTGAGCTTGACTTAGTAGTACCCAGTGCACATTGTCGATTTGGACATTTCTGCTGTTCAAAGTCATTGATAATTCTGCTATTTTTGTTCACTATGTATGACTGAGATTCCTGTAACTTTATGGTTTCTTCACATTCAGTTATACATGTTTCATGGCAGTTTTCAAAGTTGCTGCATCGTCTGTTCTGTTGTTGTCCTCCCTCCTGCATGTGAGTACACTGTTTGAAATGTTGAATTTCCCCTTTTGCTTTACAGCTGTGTAAATGTTTCTCAGTATTTCTGCCTTCTACAGCCTTGGTCCTTCTTGTATCATATGCAGTGTCTTGCAAATCTTCATTGCAGGCAAGTTCTTTTGATGGACGAAAGTCACTTTGTCTGTGAACACCACAAGCATAGCTATTCAAACTTGAGATTTCATGCATTGATTCCATCATCATGTCTGACTTTTCATTTTCAAATATTACACTGTTTTTAGTGGAACTGTTGACACAGTCAATACTGTGCTGTGATGATCCATTATCATAATATTCCTTTCTTTGAGAGTTCTTCAGCTTGTGGTTGTATTTCCTATTAGAAAAATCATGGATGTTGTGGATTCCAGAGCGTTCCTTTTCCATTTGAAGATCAACTTCCCTAAAAGTCTGCTCATTGTCATCAGATATACAGCTTCGTATTGATTTCTTGTCTCTTTTTATCTTGCAATTGGTCTGGGCACAATTTTTGCTACCCAATCCATTCTTGATGGTTTGCTCAGTGCCAAACATTTGATTTATACAGTTGATGTTTCTTGGCACTGGAAGATATGAGTTTATGTTCATAATTTCCATAGGATATGTAACTGCAGAATTTACTGTCTTGGCAGTTGTGGTTTGCTGGTGTAATATTTCCCTGTTTTCATTAAGATTCACGTAATCATTTGCTGTGTTTGCTGACAAAGACTCATTTGATGTCATTGTAGTAAATTTCCAATCATTTGCTGACATTTCTTTCTTTGATTCTGTAATTTTCAACTGACTGAGGACTTTAACATCTTGGTATTTCCTTTGTAGATGTTTGTTATGATCAGACTTGATTTGATCATGAGTTTGTGAGATCATTGCACAGACTGTTGTTGGCTTGATGACGTTGCACTTAGTACCACGCCGTAATAATTGTACAGAGGACAAATTGTGCCTTCGGACATCATCACTGACAAATGGTGAAACGTTTTGACAGTATTCCTTTTCTGCTACATTTTGTTGTACTCTCCCTGCAATAGATACATAAAAAAAATGTTAGTTACTTATCTCTGTGAGTTAGCTTTGATATCAGTTCAGTTCAATACGAAGGAAGAATAAGATATCCGGTTAGGATAATTTTTACATTCCTTTGGCATAATTGTGGCGCTCATATTGTTGTTTGAAAGCATTTACTGACTTGGCATTTACGATGGCAGGCAGGCTGTTCCATTTATCCACAATCCTGGATAAATCATATATTCTATATCCAGAGCAGTGTTTAATTTGACATGAATTGCACTTTACAAAAAGATAAAATCTACCTTTAAGTCTAGCTTTAGCATGGTGTATGTTAAGAGGTATATGTAGGTTGTCTATATGATAAGTAACAAATCAACATCGGAAGGACAAACAGTCGTCTATCTACATTAGAACGTTGATTATTCGAACACTTAAGGGGTCATGGTATTCGTTCGGATATGCAAACAGTTCTGATATGCGATCTTAGGAGGTATGGGTCTATTGCCGGACTCACAAAAAACACATCCACACAATACAGTCACACCATAAACCATGCACACACGTACGTTCACGAACACATCACACAAAACTCATCTTACGCATTAGAGTTTCTTTATTTCTTCAACAAAATTGAAGAAATCTGCTTACAAAAATACAGAAAACAAGAGACCTAGCAGCCGATATAGCTCTGCTGTGTGTATGTAGAGAATAACTATTTTTGACACATGTTGATGAAGAAGGTGGAAATCTTTGAAAATCTTCTATTGTAGATATGGAGATGTTGTATCAAAATATGACCTGTTTGTTTCTCGAATGATGAGTGACAGCATACCAAATTTTGACTCACAAAAGTAATTTGGTGAATTCACCAAATAACAATGGATTTATTACTTTGGGTCAATCTACGGGTGCGGCTAGCTGGCAGGGTACGCTTACTCATTCCAGACACCTGGTACCACCACTATATCGTGGTTCAAGATGACCTCATTGCCTTTGTCATCATCTATATGTTCCTTGGACCTGGTAAATTTCATAGTTACCTTGAATGATAACGATTATTAGACCTGATTAGATGTCTATTGATAGCTCAATGCAGTGGCCAGAAAAAAGTGGCTAAAATAGCAGCAAAAATACAAAATTGAAGATTTCATCATACTTTGAATATATCACATCGGATCATCCCTAAGAACATGTCAACCAAAGCTATCTGATGAGTAGTTTTTTGAGAATAAAATTTTCTGACCAAAAATGGCAACAATGGCCCCCAAAAATAAAAATTGCAAATTTCATCATAATTTCAAAAGATCAAATTTTGTTCATCTATAGAAACCTGTATACCAAATTTCAAAGCTGTTGGACCAGTACTTTTTGAAAAACAAATTTTTTGACCAAAAATGGAAAAAATTGCCCCAAAAATACAAAATTGCAAATTTCATCATAATTTCAATAAATATCATTTAGTTCATCTATAGAAACCTGTATACCAAATTTCAAAGCTGTTAGACCAGTACTTTTTGAAAAACAAATTTTTTGACCAAAAATGGAAAAAATTGCCCCCAAAATACAAAATTGCAGATTTCATCATAATTTCAATAAATATCATTTAGTTCATCTATAGAAACCTGTATACCAAATTTCAAAGCTGTTAAACCAGTACTTTTTGAGTAACACATTTTTTGACCAAAAATTGCAAAAAACGCCCCAAATTTACAAAATTGCAATTTTCATCATAATTTCAATAAATGTCATTAAGGTGATCTGTAGGAACCTGTATACGAATTGCAAAGCAATCAGATGAGTAGTTTTGGAATACACATTTTTTGACCAAAAATGGCAAAAATTGCCCAAAAATACAAAATTGCAGATTTCATCATACCCATAATTAGGAATTGGCTGAAGTAAAAATGTCTTTTGACTTTCAATAATGTTATATCACAATATCTTTAATGTATATAGCAGGTTTCAACAACTACAATCAAGTTAATTCAGGTATATATCCCTAATTAGGAAAGTTCATTAAATATGCAAATTAGCAACTATCTTTCATGTCACCTCTTAAAGGCATACTGTCACCTGTTCCAATTTTGCCACAGTTACCATGGAAAGAGAAAATCTAACCAATCACCGATTTTAAGCGGGTGGCCACTTTAAAAACAGCGCCCTCACATGGGTATTTTGAATACCAGGGAATGCCCCTTTGACTATATATGGGAATATTAAGATTACAGGTGACTGTATACCTTTAATGGTTCCCACTGCTGATATATCTTGGTGTGATCAACATTTGTGGCAAATCTCATCAAATTGTGTGTTGTCATTTTTTGCTCACGTGTTTACACACGTGAGCATATGTCGCAGCGATGTCTGTCTGTCTGTCTGTCTGTCCGTCTGTCTGTGTGTGTGTGTGTGTGTGTCTGTCTGTCTGTCTGTTGGTCCGATATCTCAAAAATGGCTTATCAGATCGGGTCCAGCTTCATTCCTTCCCCGACCCATTAACACCTCTTAATTATTCCAAGTAGGATTGCACGCTGCTAGTCCAATAGACCCTTGGTTCTCTATCGCAGTTGCCTGTCCCGTTTTTCTCGAGGGTCTATTGTTTCAACAACTACAATCAAGTTAATTCAGATATATATCCCTAATTGGGAAAGTTCACTAAATATGCAAATTAGCATTTATCTTTCATGTCACCCCTTAATGGTTCCCACTGCTGATATATCTTGGTGTGATCAACATTTGTAGTAAATCTCATCAAATTGTGTGTAGATGTTTTTAATGTATAATCTGTTTTTTCTAAAATCATTAATTATGCGAATGAGCAAAAAAGTATACAAGCCACACCCACCAAAAACTAATAAGTTCTTGCCATTTGCAAACTGAATATATGTACCAGATTTGATTCTGATCTGATAAGCCGCTTTTGAGATATCGGACCAACAGACAGACAGACAGACAGACACACACACAGACAGACATCGCTGCAACATATGCTCACGTGTGTAAACACGTGAGCAAATAAAAATCAAAACACAACAAAAAACAAAGCGAAAGAAAGCTAGAATTATTAATAGCTGAACGCAATTTGATATTTGTGCAATGCAAAATTAAAAAAAATAAATAAACGAACAAGAAATGCCTGTGAAACCCGTCCGAGCTGAGCGATGACATCATAAGCGTGTCGCAATGCATTCTGGGTAATGAAGGTAAAATTTGTATATAGCATGCTCTATGGTAGAAATCCGAGAAATAGAGAAAGAAAGAAAGAAAGAAAGAAAGAAAGAAAGAAGGAAAGTGAGCAAAAACTAACAGTACCAGAGCTGGTCTCTGGAACTAACTAAAAGCAAGGCAGTCCAGGGAATTACAGTACACAGATTACAAATGCCTATATGTACGGTAAAAGACGCAACATCAGTTCACTGCCACCACTCCTGCAAATTTGCAGGATTTCCCTTTTTCTTACCTCATTTGCACATTTTTGACACTGACGTGTTCATTTGAACAAATTCACATCTCAACCCCTACATCTACCTGTACACCAAATACTGAGACGGAAGCTTTGGCGGTATGGGAGCCTTTGTGTGTGACGGACATACATCCGCACATACATACCCACAAATATACAGACATACAGACGCCACCGACTCATCATATAAGCTCTTTTTGGTATTTATATATAAAACCAAATATGAGCTAAAAACCAAGCAACCAACAGTTGACAGAGCTCTGTTGTGTTATGTAGAGAATAACTTTTTGTGACACATGTATTGATGAAGAAGGTGGATATCTTTGATAGCTCATCTCAGGATGGCCTGACCAAAAATGGCAAAATTAGCTGCAAAAATACAAAATTGATGATTTCATCATAATTTCAATACATTACATTAAGATAAAGCCTAGGAACCTGTATACCTAATATTACAGCTATCAGATGAGTATCTTTTGAGAAACAAACATTTTGACCAAAAATGGCAAAAATTGACCTTAAAATACAGAAATTGAAGATTCATCAAATTTCAATATATCACACTGAGACAACCCCTAGGAACCATGTAATTGGAACAGCACAATGTTTTTTTTGGCCTTAAGCTCCAGGTGTGGCCCTTACAATATACCCAATTTTTTAATAAATGCCATGGGCCCATTATCAGAAAACACCGGCACAGCATCCAGTCACCAAATTACTGGCAAAGCATAATGTATAAACTAGTGAAGCATATATGCATGTTGCAGAAACTGGTGAATACATCTGTAAATGGAACTACAGATGTGGATGGAATCATGATTTTGTCTTTTATTTTGAACACAGTCATTGAAATTACAAAGTCCATGCGTAAAAGCAGGCAGCTACAGTGGAGTTACCCAAAAACAACGATCCTAACAACTATCACAACTATTTTACTGTGTGAAAATCTGCAGATATATCACATAAAATAAAAGACAAGTTCTGCAGTAGTTTTTAAATGTGAAGACACCACTGATTACTATGGACAATTACAATGATATATACTTGAAATGCATCACTGACAGTTGATGTTACATATTACATACCTGGCTGCACTGGTATCAAGAATCCAACATTTATTTCTGGAGCAATAAAAGGATGTTGAAAAGCCTCCCAGGGAGTCATTCTAGTCTCTGTAATTGAATTAAAAAGCACAGAACAACAAATGTTCAAATTATTCCTAGGATTCCTAAGGTGAAAAAGGACTGCTTTCATCTCACTTTCATCTTACTTAAAATGTAAAGACAATGTCAGATATCAGAGTCAGAGTACTCAGTCTATTAATATGTCAGATATCAGAGTCTGAGTACTCAGTCTAGTTACCATGTCAGATATCAGAGTCTGAGTACTCAGTCTATTATCATGTCAGATATCAGAGTCTGAGTACTCAGTCTAGTTACCATGTCAGATATCAGAGTCTGAGTACTCAGTCTATTATCATGTCAGATATCAGAGTCTGAGTACTCAGTCTATTATCATGTCAGATATCAGAGTCTGAGTACTCAGTCTATTACCATGTCAGATATCAGAGTCTGAGTACTCAGTCTAGTTACCATGTCAGATATCAGAGTCTGAGTACTCAGTCTAGTTACCATGTCAGATATCAGAGTCTGAGTACTCAGTCTAGTTACCATGTCAGATATCAGAGTCTGAGTACTCAGTCTATTATCATGTCAGATATCAGAGTCTGAGTACTCAGTCTATTATCATGTCAGATATCAGAGTCTGAGTACTCAGTCTAGTTACCATGTCAGATATCAGAGTCTGAGTACTCAGTCTATTATCATGTCAGATATCAGAGTCTGAGTACTCAGTCTATTATCATGTCAGATATCAGAGTCTGAGTACTCAGTCTAGTTACCATGTCAGATATCAGAATCTGAGTCTATTATCATGTCAGATATCAGAGTCTGAGTACTCAGTCTAGTTACCATGTCAGATATCAGAGTCTGAGTACTCAGTCTATTATCATGTCAGATATCAGAGTCTGAGTACTCAGTCTATTATCATGTCAGATATCAGAGTCTGAGTACTCAGTCTAGTTACCATGTCAGATATCAGAGTCTGAGTACTCAGTCTATTATCATGTCAGATATCAGAGTCTGAGTACTCAGTCTAGTTACCATGTCAGATATCAGAGTCTGAGTACTCAGTCTATTATCATGTCAGATATCAGAGTCTGAGTACTCAGTCTAGTTACCATGTCAGATATCAGAGTCTGAGTACTCAGTCTATTATCATGTCAGATATCAGAGTCTGAGTACTCAGTCTATTATCATGTCAGATATCAGAGTCTGAGTACTCAGTCTATTACCATGTCAGATATCAGAGTCTGATTACTCAGTCTATTATCATATCAGATATCATGGTTTGTAATAAGCCTGGCACTAGTACTGGTAGAAAATGTCAGATATCAGTGTCTGAATACTCAACTCAGCAAAGAGCATGTGTCAGAGCATGGCAGATATATCAGAGTTTGTACTCGGTCTAACACTGTCCGACCATGTAAAATACTAGATTCTGAATACTAAGTAAAGCACTGATAGGCCATGTTAGATATCATAGTTTCAGTCTAATGTTGTCAGACCATGTCAGATATTAGACACTGAGTACAACGTCTAACAATGTCAAGCCATGTTGACAGGCGTATTATTCACTTCAAAATAAGTTGCAAACATTCAGGACAACTGTTTCTGGAAAACATAAAAGATAGTTATAAGTTTCAAAAACAAAACACATGAGTGAATAAAATGGCAAGATAAATAGTTGAATTTACAATACAATGTCTGTGTGCCAAGTATGAACGAAATCTGTTCAGGGATAGTTGAGATATGGTTTAACAAGTCATTGAGAATGACACAGTCCCCACTTGTTAATGGGAACTTTAACCCTTTTCCTGCTAGACAGTATCACTTCCCCATCAGCCAAGTCAGTAAAAAGCGGTATTGAGCCAAAACATGACGTATTTTCACCCACTTGGCTTGGTATTTTATAGCATCTTTAGTCCAAAAAAAAATCAAGTTAAGAGTATTTATGTTTTCAACAGCCTTCAAATGTACAGTATTATGTTAAAATACACCATATGGAATATGTTGTGTTTCATTAATTTTAACCATCTTGACCTGGTGGTGAAATATGTTTTTGGCAGAAAAAAGGGTTAATTACAAGTCCTCTGAGGGGAAAGAGTCCTCTTCATTAATTAGGTCTGTGATTAAAGCAATGTGAGCTTAACATCTGTACCAAGTTTCATGAAATTCGATGCAGTATTTCTTGACATATCAGACTAATTACAAAATTCAACATTGACATGATACTGCTACATGCCGTTAAAGAAACTGATGTGCATATGTATGACATGGGTCAATGTCCTTGTGCCAACTTTGAATGATACTGGTGAAATATGTCTGAGTTATATAGCTCAGTACATGAAAAAATAGTAACAAAATGGCCACCAGGCAGCCATTATATTGCATTAGACTGTGAAACCAATAGACATGCATATTTATTACATGATAGGTCAATGTCCTTGTACCAACTTTGAATGATACTGGTGGAATATGTCTGAGTTATAGCTCTGTACATGAAAAAATCGCAACAAAATGGCCACCAGGCAGCCATTATATTGCATCGGATTGTGAAACCAATAGACATGCATATTTATGACATGATAGGTCAATGTCCTTGTACCAACTTTTAAAACATAGCGCCAAAGTCAACATAGCACGACTGACGGTATTCCGGAGTATTAATTTGATGGGAGTTTAGCACAAAGGCATGGAAAAGTTGCAATGCAAGCACATTAAAGGGACAAAGTCGCTCATTTTTGACATTATTTTGGTGATTTTAATTTCAGTTGGAATATTATTGATGTTGTTGTGCTAACTGAAGTATGCTTACTCACTAGTTGTTATGGTGCAACTCACTCAAAGCAGAGCATTACGAATATTTTACAAGAAACTTTATTTTTGGTGTAGTAAACCTTGGTACGTAACAAACTTTGGTCATTTTGATGCTCCCCTGAGTAATATGTAACAGAAAAATTAGAATTTCGATAAAATTATTAATATGTAGCTTGCATGAATGAAAAGGTGACAAGTTTTGGTCATTTGGTAACTAAACTTCTGTATCAAATTTGACTGAAATCCATGTAGCCGTTCTTTATATATTGTTATACTATAGACAAACTGCCAGAGTAATGGCCTCTGTTACGTCCGATATTGGAACGGGTTTGTATAATAAAAGCTAAAATGACAAAACTGATCTGCCTAGCAACAAGTAAAAGGGCAGTCTATAACGTCAAATTTCAAGTATTGTGCACATCCATGATCCATGTTTTCTAAAGCTGAACAGTAAATTGTTGAATGAACATTCAAATCAAAACCTCCACAAATAATGGGTAATTCACATTAATATAATGAAAATTTCCTGTCTGTAGACCACGGGGGCCAGGGAGGTAAAAAACAAACAAACAAACAAATAAATAAATAAGCAAATAAATAATCAATATATAACAAACATACAAAAAATACTGTCAAGGACAGTGTGCTCACATTCGGTTTGAATCGGTCCTCTCAAGAAATATTTAAACCAGAAAAACAAGAATGACAAAAGCAAATAAGGTCTGCAACTTAGGTACTGGAGGTTATCTTTAGGAACATGCATATCAACTTCTATGGCAATAGGACAAGCAGATTCTACATACATAAGCAAATGTCAACAAAAAAATCAGGCTTGACAAGAAAAAAAGGTTGGAAGAGTGGGGAAAAAATAAAGAGTGGGAAAAAATGTACAAGGAATCTGGTAAAATAATCGCAATCATACCAATCCATAATCCAATGACAGTAGGTCAGAATTCGTAAGACAATAGTTGTAAACATTGACACAAAACAGCACAGAACAGACCCTACCCCCTCCTGAATATGAAGTGTAAAAGTTCAACATGTAAAATGAATGTGCGATCAAAAAGAAAGCAATTTTCAAGTGATTTCTGAAATCGTGTTGATACCATTTCTTCTGGTTTCTGCTCTTCTGCATGAGGAGTTTAAAACGCCCGGGTCACTGTGTTGTCCGTTGAGCTACACCAATCCTTTGAAATCGCATATGGGGCAATCACGTAATCCGTATCGCGCTAAATGAGTCGATCAACTCTGCTAGTCATGTGTGCTTTGATTTAAACACTGTTTGGTTGCTTTTAGAGAAAGGAAAGGACACCTCACAACCTTCTGTTTATTACTAATCCAACACAACCAAACTGAATTTAATGGGCTTAAATTTAGTTGTCTGCAACAATATTAACAATGCACTTGAGAGTGATTGACTCATATTCAAACTGAATATTGAGTGTTTGAACACGCTTGAGAAGAAACTATGGTTGATACACAGATGAAAAACGATTTATGTATTATCAGTTGCTACAGCTACTGTCCCTTTAATATCATTTTATTTTCAATTTCAAAATGCTACGCGTGCAGACAAACACAGTGCACGGCAGTAACAGTAGCAGCAACATGTGTATCTTTCCTATATTTGTCACTGAAGGTACTCCTTCTGCCATCCTTTGTCTGGACATTTTTTCCAATAGCAAAATCATCTGGCAGTCGATCTACCGGTTCTACAATTAAACAGATCAATCACAAATAACATTGGCACAAAAATGGAGTGATGAAAAAATAACATTAATAGTGCTAAAACAGCCACTCAAACCCTAGTTACTCTATATGCAACAACAAAACAAAATCTTTGGGTATGGAAATTGATATATCTGCATGCGAAAGAAATTTAGTTTGACAACTGTTTGTTCATCACAAGTTATGCCTTCAGCTAGTGGGCTATGCCTAACTCTCAGTAACGTCACTACGTTGTAGTACGTAGGTACCGTCACTCCATCAATTCGACCAGAAAAAAAATAAACATGATTTATGAAAAGACGAACTGACAGAAGAAGTAAAAATTACGAAAACCTGGCCGGTCGAACTGAACGAGTATTTTTTCAACGGTCATAAATTTGCATGGCAAGGATTGTATGTACATTCAGCATGTAGTTTAGGTGACATTTATGATAAACTTTGACTGTTTAAGATGGGGCACCTGTACCTTTTTGTGTGCTCGCTATGGGTGTGTTTTCGATCTTTCCCTTGACTTTTGAGGAAACGCTCGGCACACATTTCAGAAATGCGGAGAGACGTCAAAAACAAGTCACGCAATCAGCGCGTCCAATGACGACACCAATATGCAAATTAGGTAGCCAAAAGTTTAAAACCCTAAGGCTTTTTAAATAATTACATTTGAACCAAAATACCTGCCCTGGGTGTTATTAAGTGAACCCGGCTAGGGCTTGACGCATTCATTTTTTGACCGGAATGATTTGATGTTTTTTTCACTGGGGCACTACACCCCTGCAAAAATCACTGATTTTGAGCATTTTGGGACCTACATTTTTCTTGTTTATCCTTGTTAGAGAGTGCAAGTCCAAAATACGATCCATCAACATGGAGATACATTGACCGTCTTTACTGCTCGAAAAAATCAGTAACATTCGTTGGCTATGAGTAAAGCCTTAGGGATTTAGTGTTGACCACCTAATGTTGGTGAACGAAATCACCAAATTTCTTGCATTTGGTAGAGTTTCCTTGGTTACTGAGCGCCATGGACGTCGTGGAATCGCAGAAGGCCATGCTGAACATACGGACGGCGCCATCTTGACAATGATAGTACTCGAAGCCGGGCGACGTTGGACACGCTGACATTGACTACAAGTCAAATATTGAGCGTCATTATTCAGTTTCACTTGTAAAGATAAGGAAAGTTTGATGATGTTGCTACTTTAGAGGGACAAAGTCGGCCATTTTTCGTAAATTTTGTTTGATACAAGATACTACTTATTGTTTGACATGTTAACAGATACTGAATAAATTGTTGACCATGCGTATATTTGACCCCGGTTTTAGACACGATACATGAAACGATGGCGAAATGATCATGTCCATTAATTCATTTTCGCGATCGTTTCATTGATCGTGTATAAAACTGAGGTCAAATATATGCATGGTCACCATTCATTCAATATCATTCAACATGTCCAACAATTATAAGAAGTATCTTGTATCAAACAAGATTCATGAAAAATGGGCGACTTCATCCCTTTAAATTAATAGATGAGTGTTTTCGATGTGCCTACTAGAAGTTCGGAACACGTACGAATTTCACATCCGAAGTTGTCCAGTGTTTTTACTTCATTTTACCATAAACATAGAATTGCTCCAAGTCTGAGGGCATATAAATATCAAAACAGAATAAATTTGGAATGAACCTCAGCAGATTGAAAGGCTATGTGCCAGCACAGTCCCTGGATAGAGGGATTGTGGAGCAAGGCTGGTGCTTAGATCGTGGAGTGAACACCTTGGCCGGACAATATCTACTAATAAGGGGAAAACAAGCCAAGAGACTGGGGGCCAGTCTACCATAGACAGTCTTCCCCTCTACTGTCTTTAATTTTACTTGTGTGCTGTTGTGTAGTATGATATAACTCCATTGCCACGTTGAGGTCAACTCGGTGACCAGACTCAATATCTGATGATAATCCGAATCACCTTGGGATGGCTGATGTGCCAGGGCTGTGACACGTTATGCTGATAAGCATTGCTATGAGGATGTCTTGGTCGTAAGCGGGGATAAATTGCCGTATATAACCAAATCTGACAGAATATATGTACTTTTCGATATCGAATTGTAAAGTAAAACATTTGAATCAACCTCAGTTTAGATTTTAATTTGCACTACTACACACATGTTGATATGGAAACACAAATGAGTACACAAGTCAAAGTTTTGATGCACCATTGTCCTAATTTGCAATTACATTTCCTATGCAGATAAAATTGTGCAGAAGGAATCAATTTCTTTTTTTAGATTTTTTAAATCAAAATGTTACTGTATGGTAATGGACAATGTGTTTTCCAAGTCATATTCAGCAATATTCTTGTTTTTTACAAATTTCAGATGCAGCTGGCTTAATCATTTCTCATGATCAAGATCATTTCATCACAGCTGCAGAAGAGTATGATACCAGTAAGTTGTACACATTTTATATTTCTTTCTATAAACATGAACTTTATTTTCTGCACTATACAAATGATTGCTGGCTTTTCTTCTGTTATGCTCTAAGCTTATTATAATATGATATAATGATTTGATTGTATTCAACATGTTCCAGCTCCTAAAGTTCCCACTTTAAATTGAATCAACCACAAAAAGACAAAATTTTTAAATTCAGGTCTAGATATTCTGAGTTATCTGACCTAAAATTACTATTTCACAAACACTAATACTACAATGGATTATGAAGTATATAATTATGTGAATTTCTACTCATGGAGAAAGATGTACATAAAATTTAATTTGTAAGTATTTGAAGTTGTTCAGACAAGGATAGCATATATTACTATAAAACTGTAAGGAGTCAGTAAAATATGGAACATGGACAAAAGATGTGGATGTTGTCCTTATTTTCTGATAAACAAAATCAAGAATTTCTGTCATTATTTTGCAGATATATGATGCATATTGGAGTTAACCTTGAAATCTACAGGAGTATCAAAAATTATCTGCCGTATCAGGAAGCTTCAGATCTTGTTCAAACCGGACAGCCTACCAATTGCCCCATAAGATATTTATGTTGATGCTTTGAAACATAGACCCGAGGGTCTATGTTTGAAATTATAATTTTGTTTTATTTTGTAATTACAAAAGAACACATTATCTGAATGTATGAGAGGCATGTGAATAAACAAGTAGGGTATCATTTACAAAAGAGTAATATACATTTGTGACAGAGCCTTTTGTTCCTATAAGCTTACTCAATGTGGATTCAACTCATTGCTACTACATAACACACAGGTAAAATTGTTTGAAGTCTGCTAGTATTATGATGTAAATAAAGCATTCTCAATTCAAAATATTCACTTTTTTCAGTTCTATACGACCTGAAGTTGTTTGTGGAAGTGAGTTTTGTTAATCTCCATTCTGAAACCTGCCGCTGTTTTTCTGAAGATAGAATTCTACAGAATGAAAGTTTTTGTAAATAGTTATGATACAAAACACGAATGATAAGACTAGGTGACCAGCAAACACATTCGTAAATACTATCACAGAAAAAATAACAAAGAAAATATTTTCACCTTTATTACATTTTACTATTAAAGATAGTTGGCTCGTTCATAAGTATAGACTGAATTTCAGGATTCACAAAAATTGAAATAGAAGGAACGAAAAAAATTGAATGTGAAAGTAACTTTGAATGGCTACTAGAGGGAGAAAGGACATCTTATGAAATAAATTGTGTAATGAATCTAAAAATTGACCTCTGGATCATAAAACATGTAAGTTTTCTTGAGAGAGAAAAAGAGAGAGAGAGAGACAGAGAGATTTCAACAATTCTTGTATGCCATTCATGTCAGATAATGTGCTGCATAGTTGTTTTCTGGTTTCGAAGAAAAACTCACCCCTGTCAAAAAGCTGCTGCAATGTCTAAATGTTACAAAAGATCAGTTTATTTCTAGGTGCCCTGCCTGGTATGTGACCATGATCAGGTCGAGGTCTGTGTTCCCGGCGTTATACGGCCTCCACCACAGGCCGTATAATGCCCAGAACACTCAGACCTGTACGCAGGGCTACCGCCAAAGTTGGGAAATAATAGTAAAATTGTGTCACAGCCGCGGTAATGAGGAAAATTTGGTTGGTAAATTGACTCCATGTTCATCTCAAATTTTCGTAGATGAAACGTCAAAATACATTTTACATAGTTTGTGGCAAAAAAAAAGGGAAACATACCATGGCATAATCAGGAAAAACAGTCGACACTCGGTGGACAGTCCTCTCACCGTGCACTACCAAGTGTAATGGCAGAGTAATGATCTGGATGATCCTGAAGCTGGGCCCATAAACTTCGCTGTGAACCAATTAGCTCTGCGTACAGGTCTGTGTGTTCCCGGCGTTATACGGCCATAACGCCGTACGCAGGGCTATGAACCAATGTAAGTACCACAAAGGGGCATGCCATAAAATATTCACTAAAGTCCCATAGCAACGGGGAGGCTTCGATGAAGGCGATTTGTAGAGTTATGTACTGTACAGTTTGTCGTATCTTAAAGTAATTGCGTATCCTGCTCTCCACCGCCGATGTACGGCCAGGATAGGGGAGTACTCAAAAATAAGCCTTCTGTTTAAAGTCAAGTTTCGAGGAAAATCTATACCGCCATCACTCATACTAACTCTCTAGTCGACTCTTGATCCAAGCATTTAATGGGATTTATCGCTAACCTGTACAGCATAGACTTCCACAAAGTACAAACAATACATGCCACAATGTCGGCACCGCTCGGTATTCCGAAAAGACGATGGATCAAACATGATCGATAACGGCCAATCTTTAGTAATTGGCTCGAAATATGGACAATCAAAATCCTGACAGAAGAGTATGAAATTAAATAAGAATTGTACAAATAAAACAGAGCCGAGCATGCAAGCAAGCAGACGGAACTTCTAATGCGAAGGAGAGCATGAAAACAAAGTTGTCATCATATGCATTTGTTGTCCCGTTTGGAATGTTTACAGTGGTGCGCGCCGGGCATGCATGTTCTTCGAACGCCTTTCTCGCAAATGACGTGATATTTTAGCGAGCGCAGCGAGAGCGGCCGAAGGCTGCTCGCAAAGCGAACATTAAGACTAACGTGTGTACAAGAAATTTAGAATGGAATCTCTATATACCTACGAGTTTGAAAAGAGAGCACTTCCATGGAGGCGGCCATTTTGAATACTTTTACACGGATTACGTGAAATTAAAGATATCATCTACCACAAAAACTACTCGACAATGTGTATTGCCGACAAAAGAATCTCTCTGTTCCAAAGAAAGTGTGAAATTTGTTTCAAAATTACTATTTTCAATCACTTTTGAAGGCCCGGATCAGTCATCACTAGGCGCCGCCAATTTGAAACAAGCCTATTCTCGCGAGAACGAACGGTCAACTCACACGAGAATTAAAAATAGTGTGCTGAGAGCTAGCTACCGACGGGAATATCAAGTACGTGTTTTACATTAGACTGCCTCTGTTCCCGCCCCTGTTTAATATAATAAAGTGATCGGAATCATATAATTTACCAGTTTTAAATAATTTTCGTTAGTGAACTTGGTATTTCCGAGTTAAATTGCTATAAATATTATAAGAAAACAATTGACAACAATTCAACCTCAAGGAGTCAATGGCTAAGTTATGCATCATGCATCAAACACAGAAATTAGCATGCTATTGCCTGAAAACATCAATGACGATATACTACGCTGCGCTCGCTCTCAGGTCAGACCTGTTACATATTAGTTCCTGTTGCAAACGTGATTATGCAAATTTTATGCTAATATCACTAAGGCAGAGATACCGGTGCCCCATCTTAAGGTAAAACAGAATAAAATAAGTTAGTTCCAAATACTACCTTAGAAGGTCCAGGCTGCAGATTTTATCTTTAGAAATACATGATGGCGACAGAAAAACACTTGTACATCAAAGACATGACAGCATCGCTTATGCAGGCCGCCATGTTTGCTTGGATATTCATACCATAGAGGGAGCTAGATATATGGAAAATGAACCTCTCCAGTTTTAGAACTCGAAGCCGTACTCTGAGCAAAGGGGAACTTTCTTAATGTCAGGAGAAGATGCCGACGGAGGAAGATGGTAACAGAAAATAAAACAAATAAATGAAAAATATAATTGTCTTTTCTGTTTCTTTACTTGCATTAAACTTGGGTTGCATGAAAGTTATGAAGTCACGTGGTAGGTCTATGACTAAGGGGTGTCCCTGGCAAAATTCATTAAGCATGGATACCGGATCACCAAACTTTTTCGAATGAAATTTTTATGGTTTACAGACACGGCTTTTGTATTTTTTATCTCATTTCCAAATTGCATTTATCATGATGATATTCAAAACGCTATAAATGTTTATCAAAACTTTAATTCTTTCAGAATTTTGTTTTGTTAGTCTAGTGACAGGTCTTTAAGTGTCTCCCTTAGCAGAATTTATTATGCACCCCACCACCAAACTTTACAGAAATGGATATTTTTATTGTTTATCGACACAGCTATTGTTTTTTTTATCTCTTTTTCAAGTGGCATTTATCTTCATGATATTTAAAATGCTGTAAAAGTTTATCAAAACTATCATTATTTCAGAATTTCGTTTGGTTAGTCTAGTGGCAGGTCTATGACTAGAGGTCTTCCCTGGCAGAATTTATTAAGCATGGATCAACCAAACTTTACGGAATGACATTTTTACTGTTTATGGACAAATCTATTGTTTTTTATATCTCTTGTTTTATCATGATGATATTTAAAATACTATACAAGTTTATAAAAACTTTGATAATTTCAGAATTCATTTTGTATTCATATATTTCCTGTCGTACTAAATGCGATAGAAAAACTGTTCCAATCTTCTGATTTCATTTGGCTTTGACATATTAAAACATAAAAGTACATGAAATCAGGCCCTATTTTACTGTTTTCGGTCGTATTTAATTTGGAAGAGAAACTGTTTCAATTGTCGGATTCCTACATCAGAATCAGACCTTATGTTACTGTTTATGGCCATACTAAATTCAGAGAAAAACTTTTAATTGTCGGATTCTGGCAGGCTTTGACATTAAGATGAAAAAGTACCTCAGAATCGGGCCTTATTTTACTGTTACAATGTTACCGTTACCTTGATACAATGCCAACACACTTGTGGTCGAATTATAGAGGAAAAGAAAATCATGCAGTTAAACACTGGTCGAACAAGTGGAGGTTGTAAAATAATTAATTATCCGAAAAATAATGGTTGTCGAATTAATGGAGCAGTCAAACTGATTGAGTGTCCGATCCTACTACAAACTTCTTGACTGAATTCTAGCAGATGATGTGCCACTTTATGCTATAAAACGTGTAAATCAATTACTATTAAATGATCTCAAACGTGTAAATTTGGCGAGAATATTGACTGACGTATCTCACAAATGTTTTGAAAATTCGGTGAATATATCGATACTAACTCGCAAGTTACCGTGTTGCTGACTTTGTCGTAAGTGAAATGTTCCAACTGTCGTCTGCCATGAAGTCAAAAAACGTCCCCTACCATGCCAGCTCTTTGTTTAGTAGTGGATTCGGGATCACTTTATTATCTGTCGCGACACTTTGAACTTCATCTTGGTCATTTGAAGGGCTCATGAGATACGCCTGATTGCCTCACAGGGCAGCCCCTGGCCAAATCCATTCGTGAATACGTATATGCTGATTTATAGAGGTACATAGTCACAACGTACAATTGTTAACTTTGGTGGCAACTGCGCCGCCAACGGGCACTAAAATCGAAACGCAGAAGTAACATCGTTTAAATTCGCGTTGAGATCGCACATTTTGCCATGAGTTATCGTTTCCAAAACTAATACCAATCGAAATGACTGACACTAAAGCATCTAAAGTTGCGCAAAACATGAAATTTTACTGCGAGAGCAGTCGGAGACACTGCGCAACTAGCGCGCAAATAAGCCTTAGCGGGAACACTGATCAGGTGCCAAACCCGCCTTGGCCTTCATCAGAAACAATAATGTGCATCATCATGTACACGTCCGCGCTGTCGATTGCGGCTAGACACGCGTTTTTGCTCTCGTCTGATAACATCATAACCAATTTTACATTTAACAAAAAATAACAACAACAACACGATTTGGTAAGTTCATGTTTATTTACACTGAATTAAATATATTCAATTCTCGACCGTGTACTATATGAAGCTATGCATGGAGACTGTTCACAGTCACCCCCCCCCCCCAATCAAACACCAAGTCACGCGATCTGAAAACCCTAGAAAATTACGAAAAATAATAAAAAACTCTCGATGGTATCCTCCAATCAACTTCATTTGAACAAATCCCCATCTCCGTGTACCAAGTTAGACCGTCATAAACTTTCAATGCCAACAGTTAAGTGGTTTGTCAGTTTGAACGGTTTACGGACACCCAATGTCTACATCCAGACATCCATCCAGACATCCACACAGACAGCCTACTCTACGGAATTCAACACCACAACTATAGCACTGCTGACTCCGTCAGTCGTGCTAAAAAATCAGTTGATACATATCCAAATTATGACATGACAAAATCATAACAGAATGGCCACACGGCAGCCATATTGCATCGGATTGTGAATCCTATTGACATGCATATTTATGACATAGGTCAATGTCCTTGTACCAACTTTGAATAAAATCCAATTATACTTGTCTGAGTTATGGCTAAGGACATGAAAGAATTGTAACAAAATGGCCGCCATGCAGCCATATTTGATCATATCATGAAACAAATTAAGAAGCATATGTATAATATAGGTCAATGTCCTTGTACCAACTTTGAATAAAATCGGTTGAGATGTGCCTGAGTTATGGCTCCGTACATGAAAAAATCGTAACAAAATAGCCGCACAGCGGCCATTTTGGATCATATCACAAAACAAATCGATGTGGATATGCATGACATAGGTCAATCTCCTTGTACCAAGTTTGAATAAAATTGGTTGAGACATGACTGAGTTATGGCTCTGTACATGGAAAAATTGTACCAAAATGGCCGCCATGTGGCCATATTGGATCATATTGTGAAATAAATCGAGGTGCATATGTATGACATATGAAGTAATCCTTGTACCAAGTTTGAATGAAATCGTTCCAGGCATCTCTGAGATATCTGCGTGAACGGACGGACGCACGGACAGACGCACGCACGGACATGACCAAACCTATAAGTCCCCCTGGAAGGTGTCCTTGGGGACTAAAAACATGAAAAAATCACAACAAAATGGCTGCTCGGCGGCCATATTGAATCGAATCTTGAAATAAATTGGCGTGCATATGTATGCCACAGTACTTTATCCTAAGCACACAGTTTGAAAAAAATAGGGTCTTAGGTGACAGAGAAACGGCTGCTGACGGATGGACACACAGATGGATGGACAGAGCGACAAATGGATAGACGGACGAGACCCAATTTATCCGTCCCTGCCAGACTGCATCCGCAGGGACTAACAAATCAAGGATACCCTGACCTTTTATAACATGTAACAGTAAAAAATACAACTCTACCACATAGATTAAACTGCAGGAAATCTATGGAAACCATTCCAGTGACTTCCTTACAATCATCACGCTCACATCATCACACATATACTTTACACAAGCAAGCTAAATACAAAAGATGCATTAGAAAATTAGCCTGCTCAACATTGTCACCACATCAGAATGCCTATGACAGCATCCATTCTCTAGTGTTAAAGATGAACATGTTTGTGAAATACATGCAGAATTTGTAAACTTTACCTCTTCTGCATATAAGCAAAAGTCAGAAGTAACATTGGGACTGACCACAATATGAGATAGAAAACAAAAGTGATATAATTTTATGGTGATGGCAAAGAACTTCAGAGTTGTGGTTTACACAAGAAATAGACAAAGAGAGTGGCTTGTTGGCAGAAACTAGCATGGCAGTGATTGGTATGTAATGATTGGTAGAAAATTTACAATATGGAGGTAGCTAGAATTCAGATAGTAGGTGGTATGTGGAATGGCTCTTGTAAAATGATGATTGATTGTTCTATCCTACTGGCAGCTGTATTTCAGAAGTTGGTTGCAAAGGCATGGGATTGAGATACGTGTAGTTAACAGTAGTTTTATTGTAATGTTTGGTTACATGGTGATTGGTAGAGACAAACAATATTGTATCTATGTAAAACATGATTTTACTTACCAGGATCATATTGTAGCAAACTGAGAAGGAATGTGACAAAATGAGCATCTGCTTGTCTATCCCCAGGATTGGGCCACAACTTTTGCATCATCCTTTGAAACACTGTGTCTGAAAAGAAATACAATCTTTTTACAGAAATTTTGTGGAAAAACACCTTAAAATTAGCCAATGTGTGCAAATCTGTGATTGACATGATATGATCAACAAAGTGATAGTTTATTGTTGTATAATAAATAATCTTGAAACGTCCATTCATGATAAAGAAGACAAGTCATTGCTGATGACACAGTCCCCACTGGATTATGGTGCAGTGTGCGAAATTAACGTCGGTCCAACGGTCTGAGACCAACAGATTTCTCATCAGGCAAAGAGTTTTTTAACAACATGTCGGTCCTTATGACCAGCTGGACTTTGGAATAGATGATGAAAATTTCTCCGTCAAGACCTGTAACAGATCCAGATGATGACTGACTTTGAATCATGTGATTCAGACTTAAATGTCATGCACCTATCAATGTTTTCCATCGTAAGAGTGCGGGTTAACAGGGGATATTGATGGCACTTCGTGTCCTGGTAGTGGGGAATTCAATCTATGGTACCCCAGACGGGGATGGGGGGTGACAATGTCGCAACATAGTAATTTTTTGTCTTGCCACGTTTTACATATTACGAAGAGTCTAATCCTCCGATCGACACACATAGCATGGTGCAGCTGATTACGTAAAGATCAGTATGAATTATGTCCATGCATACAGATTTAGCAATGGAATGGATTGATTTTGGTGCAACAATGCGATACAATATTACAAACATAGGGCCAAAGTCCCTGATGCTACTATAGACATGGATACAAAATTAAGTATTTCCTGACTGTATGAAATTCTCTCACTAAGGTCATCCTAGGGACTTGTGAACCAAATATTAAAGCTGTCTTACCAGCAGTTTTGAAAAAACAAGCGACTCAACGGTCGACAGAGCTCTGCTGTGTTATGTGACACATGTATTGATAAAGAAGGTGGATATCTTTGATAGCTAATTTCAGGATGGCTTGACAAAACATAGGGCCAAAGTCCCTGAAGCTACTATAGACATGGATACAAAATTAAGTATTTCCTGACTGTATGAAATTATCTCACTAAGGTCATCCTAGGGACTTGTAAACCAAATATTAAAGCTGTCTGACCAGCGGTTTTGAAAAAACAAGCGACTCAACAGTTGACAGAGTTTTGCTGTGTTATGTAGAGAATAACCTTTTGTGACACATGTATTGATGGAGAAGGTGGATATCTTTGATAGCTCATTTCAGGATGGCCTGACCATTGAAAGTAAGTTCTGTTGAATAAAGTTGAGAGTGTACGTACTCAGAGAAAGCACACTGAAGAGACAAATGTTTGAAACTTAAGAAGTTCAAGGTCATCAAAAGCATTATAAGGAATCATGTAACACTTTCATTGCACTGTTTATACAGATTGCATAATTGCTATAAATAGCACATGAGGAATCTTAAAGCCCAGCTTTACCATAAAAACCCTATCACTTTGACCACTCTTTTATTATTTATTTTTATATTATTTATTATTTGTTTATTTCGGACAACATTAGTCCATATAAATTACACAAAGGAAATACAGATACTATGATACAAAAAAAAAATGGTGCTGGATATACTATCCATATATAAATTCATTCACTAACCATGAAAGATCGACTTTCTCCACAGGTTACGCAAGTCAGAACTGTAAAACAGTACATCATTGACCATTCTTACAATTGTATTTTCACTGTAAGATATTCTTTTCATCAGACTATACATTTGCTTTCGTAAAAGAGCATCAAAACTATCAATCCTATTAGAAACAAACATAGAGCTTGCACTACTGCGTCTCTCATAGCCAAGAAAAATGCGAGCTGCATTATTGTAACCAACTTTCACTTTTTTCAAGACACCAGCAGTATAATTAACCCACAGATTACCACCATATAATTGGTAACAATATGCTTTGAAAAGGTTACACTTTACATTCAATGAACATAATGAAAATTTTCTCAAAAGCATATTTGCAGATACATATCATGCTCTCTTTTGACGCTCAATGTCTTCATTATCACTAAACTGGTCCGTCACAAATACCCAAGATGCTTTTTCTTTGCTACAAATGTAACTTTCATACCATTAAGATAAACAGATGGATTATATACAATCTGAGTGCGTTTTGAAATGACACAGATGCATTGTGTTTTTCTTCGTATTAAAGTAATGTCATGCAGGTCGCCATAGTGGCTACATATGTCAACCATTTTTTGAGTTCCCTTGACAGAAGGGCTGATCAAGCAGATATCATCAGCGTACATTAAGTGATTTATGAAAACACCACCTATGTTACATCCCACTTTTGAATTAACTAGTCTTGTACTCAGATGATCAACATAGACATTGAAAAAGCTTCGGAGATAAAACTCCTCCCTGCTTAACACCATTGACTACTGTAAAACTGTCAGATAGGCAATTGGCCCAACGAATGAAAATATTCTGAGTTCTGTACCAGACAAGGAGAAACCTTACGAAAAGAATTGGTACATTTCTAGAGATCAGCTTTTTAAAGAGTGTCCAGTGATTAACTCGATCGAATGCTTTAGAAGCATCCATAAACGTAATAATAACATTGCTACCTCGTTTCCTATAATAGCTAATTATTTCTTTCAAAACAAATACACACATGTCAGTAGAATGAGAGGGCTTAAAACCAAATTGGTAGTGTGATGAATCAAGATAGCAATCAATCTTGCCCAAAATAACAAATTCCATGACTTTCGAAGCAATTGTTGACAGTGCAATTGGCCGATAATTGTTTTTGTCAGTAATGTTACTATTTCTGTCTTTAATAATTGGGACTAAAATAGTAGCAGAGAATCTATGAGGACACAAACTATGCAAAGCATGGCAGTAAAACATATACTCAAAAGTATATACACCTTTTTGCTGGCAAAAATAAAATGCTCAGGCGAGAGGAAATCAGGCCCTGCCGATTTCCCTAATTGTAAATTACTAATAGCATTTAATTGACCACTCTATTTTTTTCCTCAAAAAGTAATTTTATTTTATCCTTACCAAGTCAACCATAAACGGAAATTAGAACTTTCTCTATCTCTATTTACTTGACCACCCTATCATGACAGACTATTATGAGCAATTTCTTTTAGATAACATACAGGGCACAATAAATGACGGTTCAGAATATGTCAAAGTTGGCATTCAGGAAAGTTGCCTTTACATGTTTTAATCCTCCAAGATGGTAAGCATTTCACTATGACCTGTCAAAAAAGTTGAACTTTCTGATAATTCTACACTAAAATCATTTTGGCTTTGATGATTTCCTAATTAATTCAATTATTTAAAATCATATTAATTATTTTTTTCTGGGTGAATTGATAGGGTTTATACTGTACAAGAATTACATGTAAAATTTTGACCAAAAATGACCAAAAAATTCCATAAAAATACAGATTTGCATATTTCATCACAATTTGAACAAATCTAAGTTGGGTTATCCCTAGGGACCTATATACCAAATAACAAAGCTGTCTGACCAGCGGTTATGAAGAAGATTTTTTACCAAAAACGCCTTTTTTGGCATTAATTTGCCTATTTCCAACAATATCAAAAAATTAAAAAAAATAGTTTCTCAAAATCATATTTTTAATCTACACCACAAATATCAAATCAGTAAGTACTGCGGTTCTCAAGATATTTGAGTGGACGGACGCCTCACAAACGGACATACATACATACATACATACATACACATACATACATACAGACTGACGCCGGACGCCGGACGGATACCCATCCCAATAGCTTCTATAGACTATAGTCTATAGAAGCTAAAAATGGAAACAAGCGACCTAGCGGCCGATATAGCTCCGCTGTGTTTATGTACAGAATAACTATTTTTGACACATGTTGATGAAGAAGGTGGAAATCTTTGATAACTCAATGCAGTGGCCAGAAAAATGTGGCTAAAATAAGCTGCAAAAATACAAAATTGAAGATTTCATCATACTTTGAATATATCACATCCGATCATCCCTAAGAACATGTCAACCAAAGCTATCTGATGAGTAGTTTTTTGAGAATAAAATATTCTGACCAAAATAGGCAACAATTGCCCCCAAAAATAAAAATTGCAGATTTCATCATAATTTCAAAATATCACACTTAGTTTATACCAAATTTCAAAGCTGTTAGACCAGTACTTTTGAGAAACGCATTTTTTGACCAAAAATGGGAAAAATTGCCCCAAAAATTCAAAATTGCAGATGTCATCATTATTTCAATAAATATCATTTATTCATCTATGGAAACCTGTATACCAAATTTCAAAGCTATCAGATAAGTAGTTTTGGAAATACACATTTTTTGACCAAAAATGGCAAAAATTGCCCCAAAAATAAAAAATTACAGATTTCATCAGAAATTCAATATATATTACTAAGCTTATCTGTAGAAACCTGTATACCAAATTTCAAAGCTATCAGACCAGTACTTTTTGAGAAACACATTTTTTGACCAAAAATGGCAAAAATTGCCCCAAAATTACAAAATTGCAGATTTCATCATTATTTCCATAAATATCATTTAGTTAATCTGTAGAAACCTCTATACCAAATTTCAAAGCTATCAGATGAGTAGTTTTGGAAATACACATTTTTTGACCAAAATGGCAAAAATTGCCCCAAAAATACAAAATTACAGATTTCATCAGAAATTCAATATATATTACTTAGTTCATCTATAGAAACCTGTATACCAAATTTCAAAACTATCAGACCAGTACTTTTTGAGAAATACATTTTTTGACCAAAAATGGCAAAAATTGCCTTAAAAATGCAAATTTGCATATTTCTGCACAATTTGAACAAATCTGAAATAGATCATCCCTAGGGACATATGTACCAAATATCAAAGCTATCTGACCGGTAGTTTTGAAGAAGAAGATTTTTAAAGATTTTTTTACCAAAAATGACAAAACTGCCTTAAAAATACAAATATGCAAATTTCACCACCATTTGAACAAATCTGATTTAAGTCACCCTAAGCAAACTGCATATCAAATTTCAAAGCAATCGAACGAGCGGTTTCAGAGAAGAAGATTTTTTTACCAAAACACAAAAAATGCCCCAAAAATACAATATGCAAATATCACCATGATTTGAAAAACTGAAGTAAGGTCACCCCAAGTGAACTGCATATAAAATTTCAAAGCAATTGGACTTGTGGTTTCAGAGGAGAAGGCAATTGTTGACGGACGCCGGACGCCGGACGCCGACGATAATCAACCTATTTGATAAGCTCCGCGTCGCTGACAGCGGAGCTAAAAAATTTACGTAAAAATTACAGATTTGCATATTTCATCACAATTTGAACAAATCTAAGTTGGGTTATCCCTAGGGACCTGTATACCAAATAACAAAGCTGTCTGACCAGTGGTTATGAAGTAGAAGATTTTTTATCAAAAACGCCTTTTTTGCACTAATTTGCATATTTTCAATAATATCAAAAAATTAATAAAAATATTAGTTTCTCAAAATCATATATTTTATCCACACAACAAATATCAAATCAGTAAGTACTGCAGTTTTCAAGATATTTGAGTGGACAGACGCTTCACAAACGGACATACATATATACATACATACATACATACATACAGATTGATGGTGGACGCTGGACGGATACCCATCCAAATAGCTTCTATAGACTATATTAGTCTATAGTAGCTAATAAACGAGAGTTAATTACATTCTAATTAAAGTAAACAAGACTTGCCTAAATCAAGATTTAGGTCATGAAAAAACAGCATATCTGTCAGGTTATAAAGAATCTTAACCTGCTTATCTTTATAAGCATTTTCATCTGATTAACCAAGTACATTTTAACTTTAAAATTAACATTGTAAGTAAGTTCTGTTGAATAAGTTGAGACTGTACGTACTCAGAGAAAGCACACTAAAGAGACAAATGTTTGAAACTTAAGAAGTTCAAGGTCATCAAAAGCATTATAAGGAATCATGTAACACTTTCATTGCACTGTTTACACAGATTGCATAACTGCTATAAATAGCACATGAGGAATCTTACAGCCCAGCTTTACCATAAAAACCCTATCACTTTGACCACTCTATTTTTTTCCTCAAAAAGTAATTTATTTTATTTTATCCTTACCAAGTCAACCATAAATGGAAATTAGAACTTTCTCTATCTCTATTTATTTGACCACCCTATCATGACAAACTATTAGATAACATACAGGGCACAATAAATGACGGTTCAGAATATGTCAAAGTTGGGATTCAGGAAAGTTGCCTTTACATGTTTTAATCCTCCAAGATGATAAGCATTTCACTATGAACTGTCAAAAAAAGTTGAACTTTCTAATAATTCTACACTAAAATTATTTTGGCTCTGATGATTTCCTAATTAATTCAATTATTTAAAATCATATTATTTTTTTCCGGGTGAATTGATAGGGTTTATACAGTACAAGAATTACATACAATGTAAGTCAAATTTTGACCAAAAATGACAAAAAAATCCCTTAAAAATACACATTTGCATATTTCATCACAATTTTAACAAATCTAAGTTGGGTTATCCCTAGGGACCTGTATACCAAATAACAAAGCTGTCTGACCAGCAGTTATGAAGAAGAAGATTTTTTACCAAAATCGCCTTTTTTGGCATTAATTTGCCTATTTTCAAAAATATCAAACATAAAAACATGTGTCGATCCTGTCATTGTGAAGTATTTCCCGTATGCAGTCATGTCACACAACATACTTTACCCAAACTTGAAAAGTAAATTCCATGAGCTTGCAAAGTGAACAAATGTCAGTCTGAGAGCACATGGATAGGCAATGGCAATGTTTCAAGTACAAGTTGAGTTCCATGAAACATTCACACGGAAGGACTGAGATACAGCCAGTTAGCATATCTAGTGAAAGACAATTTCGTTGTATTGTGAGGCCCTGATTTGACTCTCGGCCGGCCGGAGATGGCACAGCAGGCGCAGTGTATGTTTACTGACCAAAGTACCTCGGTGTTTTCCTAAGGGTATTGGAAGATTGTGAGGGAAATTGATAGGGGCTTATCAAAGTTGACCTGCGGTACATTTTGACGTTTGCTGTAAAAGGATGAGCATGCGTTTTCTGTGACTGAGGGCGCGCTTTGGCCCCTATGGCCCAACCTTAAATTTGTTAGTGGGTTTCGACACATTAGTAGCTTTTGAACCACTCACTCTCTGTTTATTCCTTTCGAATAACCAAGCATTATTTTGGCACTCCTGGGTAGCCTGCTTGGCCAGATCTGGTAAAGAGCCAGCAAACAAATTCTTTGGGGAAAAAGGTGCTAATCGAGCCTTCCCTTTTAACTCATCAGACAATTGAAACGGAGTGGCGACTCAAAAATGCATCGCGTTCAATAAGTTGTAATGCCACATGATTTCGAACAGCAAACTCAGAAAGATTATTCACTGAATTAGCCAGTGCTCTAAGGGATTGCTTAGCTTTATCAGGGAGTTGCAAAGCTTGCAATTCACGCACAGTTATTGCGATCGTGGTAATTGTTGGTACACTGAAGCCCCAATATAAATAGGGAAACCACTGGGAATATCCCTATGTCGCAAAGAGATTAGCTGGCAGCACTATTGCTATGTGCATGAAGTTTGGCAGATCATCTTTTAGTTTGTTTATCAAATTACGGCTGAGAGTCTCATAAAGCAGAGGCCGTTCATTTTGCATGACCGATAAATTACTGAAGGAAAGCACTGACTTCCTATGAATAAAGTTAAATTGCTTTTGTCTATGTGTATCACCACGTCTGTGGTAAATTTCATTGATTTCCTATTTTCCTGAAGTTTTGGTGGCCGTTTTGCACTAATCACAATTAACTCGCAACTTGAACAGCCCAGAATCAATATGCCCGAAACCAACTTGCCCGTTGTCGGAGATTACACGTTCGTACCGCGTACCTTGTGTTATAAATTTGACGCACCCTCCGTTGTAGCTCTCAGAATTTGAAGTACGAAACGTCACTGCCTCCAGGCCAGGCCGCAGGAGACTAGACAACACATTTTCAAACTTTGGGTCAAACCAAGTTTACTTTCTCGATTGATACGTTGAGGTCAAAATACAAACTTTGCCATCGATTTGCGATTAAAAGCTGCGGCATTTCAGCATTCTTTCCAATTGATGATATGACTGTCCTTTTTCGTTTTACATTTCTTGAGAAAACTCTACTATGTGCCCACGTCAATCGGATACCCCCATGAATAATGACATCATCCGTATGACACAACCAAATAAATGTGACTGAACAGTGAAGTATGTCTTCTTGTGTCATGTTAAGGCTGAGACTCGTACAGGGTGTACAAGAAGACACCGACTTTGCCTCAGAGCCGAGGTTGTCAGAAATATATCCGAGAAAAAAAGTCTGGCTTTATCTATATGGTTTACTATATTCTTCAAAAACACGAAAGCCGTCGATGACAGCTGTAGAGGTTATGGCTGACAGTTGAAGAATGTTTGTACGTGACACAGATTCCCGCCACGCTGCGGGCCAGCAGCAACAACTATCCACACTTACAGTAATTTCAACTTGATAATCAGCTCATATACTGAAACCGTCGGAAACCCAAACTTTGTCTGTATTAGTTCTCAGAGAATTTTGCTAAGACATTTCGGATAACAGAACATCGAAGCCTGGAAGTTTTACATGTAACTTTTTAGAAACTACATCGGTGCACGGCCGATAAAATACACACCGGTACCATTATTTACATAACTGTCTATTCTCACTGTCACTCTAAGAATTCGCATCTACTTTAAATCGGTCGGCAAATCGGTTTCTTCGAAATGAGATTATAAATTTAGAGACTTTCAATTTCACTCAAGGAAACTGTCGGTTCAATGGAAAATTGTCAAAGTACATGCTTGAGGTAAGATGACATCACGCGATGGGTGTAAAACATGAAAAGGTTCGTGTACATCATATAGGAAAGATACACACATTGTAAACCTTGACGTTAAAGCTGATCACTTTATAAAAATAAAAGTTAAAAATACGGATTGCACCTCAATTCCGGGTGCAAATTACAGTTTTTGTGAGATAGTGGTAATGACGTCATTTTATATGATGACAATGCCTGTACAACGAAACGAAGCCAAACGGTAGCAATTACATGTACACCCCATGACAGTACCTACCGTTTTCTCTCCTGCACTTTTTCTTCATTTTATGTAAGGGAAAGTCGAATTTGGTTGCTCCAACATGTTCCCTGGTCAATGAAATTTACCGCAGCAATTCAACAAAGACTGCACATGGCAAAAGCAGTAACTTTACTCATAAAAAGTTAATCCTTTATTGTACCATCGTTCACGCAAAATGAACGGCCTCTGCTATAGTGTTTTGTCTAGGAGACACCGCATGTGCACCCGGCAGTGTTTTCGATAAACAAACTGCACAATGATCTGATGCACTAGCGATACTGTTGGCTAATTACTTGGCGATATAGGGATATTCCCAGCGGTTTCCCTATGTATACAGGGACTTCAATGTACCAACAATTACCGCGATAGCAGTAAACCCAAAAGCCAGTCAATATATGACGCTGCACGGATGGTCATATTAACTGTGTCACCCAGCTGGCGAAACATAGGCATATCAATCGGAATGGTCTTAAAAGACGATGACTGATTGTCCACAGTATTGGCGTCTTTATACAAATGCGGGAGTCCCCCGGAAAAGAGAGAGGCATGAGTCTTATAATATTTATTTTTTAAGTTAGACCTTGCCCATGGATACTTACTTGCCAATTGGTAAAGGGTTAGAATCTTGCACTTCTCCTGTTACTTCTCTCCTAACTTTTTCGAGGTTTGAAGTGATAACTCGAGAAATTGGTAACAACCTGTGAGCAACTTGCTTCTCTGGGCCTTTAGACAATTCCGAAGCAGTGACTGATTCAATCTGAGCAGGTGCCTGAGACTTAGGACAGTCATTACCAAAAGCTTCATATACCCAGGAAATGCATTGTGCAAGACTTGATTCCGTAGGTTTAGCTTGTGATTCTGCCACGCTAACCTGATCCTCTGGCAAATCTGAATCTTAGCTATAGTCTCGCTAATGACTGATTGCGTGGTAATATTGTCCGACTGATAACCCTCCAACTCAACATCCACTGAAGGGCCATGTAGCTGGATTATCTCAGGATTGTGATCTCCCCCCCCCTTGAAAGTGAATGAACTGGCCCCGAAAACTCATCCTTACTTTCTACCGGGGAAACATATCTCTGAAGAGGGTCCCGTAAGAGCGAATTCTCCAAATTAGCATCGGGACGAGACAAGGAAGGGTGCGGTTGTAATTCGATCGAGGCATTGTCACTGCCGGATGCCACAAAGTGCTGAGTCATTGTCTGGGCGCCATCTGGTTTTTTCCCTTTTATAATGTCGCGCGACTGGGAAAAAGCACTACTGCTACATGCTTCTTTCCCCCGATTTAGAGTGGCACGTGCATCACACGAAACTCCCACTCTGTCAGAATCATGGGGGCTATGCCGAGAAGGAATTTTCTCATCAAAATGAGGCTGCATAGCTTTACTGCACAATCCAGCATTAATCAGCATTTGCTGCTGCACAGAGAGTGACTCCGCTATGGCATGCAAGCCCCACTTAAGTTGTGGTCCCGTTCAAAATGCCTGGACGCCGAATATCGACGTTTGGACCGCGGGAAATCATCATCGGAATCAGAATAATCAGAAGGATATAACCCTGATTGATGATAGTAACCGGCCTCTCTCTCTGGTGAACGGAAATCGTGTCTAAAACACTTAGGTTCGCGTCTAAAGTTTGATCTCCGGTGCTCGACCTTTGGAACGAAGGTCGGATGGTCTGGCGAGCTCAATCGAACTCCATAATCATCATACCGATTGGGCGATTGACCACGCTCCCTGTAAGTTCTGTAATGGTAGCGAGGACGTCTACCCTCAAAAAGCGGAGGCGGAAAATCATTTCGACGTAAGCCTCGGCTAGAGCAAGAGACATAAGTTGGACTAGAACGTCGCTTCGGCGATCTTTCGCAGCGTAAGTCCTGCCTAACGTCAATGTTAGGTTTGCCTACACCAGTTACCATGACCTCTCGGGCTTCCTTGATACTAATTGCAGACATTTCTATGGTTTTACCCAAACCTGAATCACTTACCTCATCCACGTGACCAATCGTCGAGTCTTCCCAATTACGGGAAGTCGACTGTCGGTTGGAGGGATCAACATTTTTGGTGGTCAGAATCATAGGTACTTCACCGTCATCTGAACAAATGATTCTGCGTTCCGAACTTGCTAGCGTAGATGGAGAATTCACCGACCGTTGGCTAGCAAACGCAGTGGGAGAAGAAATATTGTCCCAATTAAATTCAGTCCAATTGCGACATATGTCACAAGTGTTGGAGCTATTACAAGTGTGGCAAAGATGGCACTTGTCGTGCAGATTGAGGTTCAACATTTCATGTCTGCAAACACCCTCACGTCGGATTTGCAAACTCATGATGTACGTTACGAGAAAGCTGGCCGACGGAAAGAAAAGAAAAAATGGCGATTGGAAAAGAAACAATATGCCTGATAAAACAAAGGACGGGAAAGGTACCAATCGACGGAAATACAACCAAGAACAAAGAGTCTTCAAAAGAAGAACAAAGGCGATGTCAAGAACACAAAAAATGGCACAACAATAGTGAAGATACACTTAGCTGTCTAGTGAGTTCCCGAAAAACAACATCAAAAAGCTATCTAAAGTGGATAAAATCCAAGCATTATCGAGAGCTTCTTCAAAACACATCCAAGTGTAATGAGCGCAGAGAAAAAACTGGTATATCATGGGTAATTATTTATAGACCAAGGGGGTTTGAGGCGAGATTTATCTTATCAGGGGTTAGAGAGCAGTCAGGGAAGAATTCCTATAAGTACAAACAGGTAGGCAATTATATGACAGAATAACACCAATCGAGACTTTTATACCAAATTACAAAGCTATCACACAAGTTATTTTGGGAACAAGTTTTCTTGACAAAAAATGACAAAAATTGCCCAAAATCAGTAATTTTTTGAATTTTGTCATAATTTCAACAATTTGGAAGGGTAACACCTTGAAAACACAGGGTTCGAAATCCCCGTAGGTCATGCGTCAAAAAACCACCAATTATCTAATTATCTAGTCACTCATGCAGCAGTCATGTTGATCTGTTGTGAAAATTTTCAAGTGGATTTACTGGGCATCAAACATACACGTGTAGCAGCATGGTGGCATGGTTCCAGAACCCTGACCTCCACAAAAATTACACTCTGATAATGACTAATTTTTTGACCACCAGAATTTTGCAATATTACTTTGAAGGCAGAGCAGTTTGTGAGAGGATGACCAAAATATCAAAATAATACAAAGATAACCAAAAATACCACAATTATGCGGTGTCGCTCACATTTGATCAGAATTGGTATATACAACTATTGGTACCAAAGATCAACAATAAATGTTGTTTCTATCTGTTCAGTGCAGGAAAATTCTACATTGATGTTATGACAATGATTTCTGCACAATACAACAAGAAAAACAACAAGAAATATTTAAACCAGAAAAACAAGAATGACAAAAGTTGGAGATGCTACTACAGAGAAATAGATGTTTTGATCAAAAAAGGGCAAAAATTGTCCTAAAAACACAAATATTGAAATTTCACCACATTTTTTGCCATGATCTAATGGTCCCTCCCTTAGTTTGAGCAGGTCTGTTAATACTAAGTTCATAAACAATGACAGGAAATGACTCAAGGTCAGTGGAGTATCCAGTTTCAGTCATTGACATGCCACCACTCCTGAACATTTTCAGAATTTCCCTTTTTCTTACCTCATTTGCACATTTTTGACACTGATGTGTTCATTTGAACAACGTCACATCTCAACTCCTGCACCTACCTGTACACCAAATACTGAGATGGTAGCTTAGGGGGTATTGGAGCTTTTGTGTGTGATGGACATACATCTGCACATACGTACCCACATATATACATACATACATACATACATACAGACGCCACCGACTCACCATATAAACTCTTTTTGGTATTTATATAAATACCAAATATGAGCTAAAAATTCATTAAAAATTTGCAATTGCAGATTTTATCACAATTTGGCTATGTTTGACTTATACTACCACAAGGTACCTCTATGCCAAATATCAAAATAATCCAACCAGTAGTTCCAGACTTTTTCGTTTTATTCCATTTTCACTGTTTTTGGGCTCTTTTGCATATTTTTGAAGCAGGCGAACTCATTTGAATAGATTCCCCATCTACATGTACAAGCCATAATGTATCTACATACCAAACACCAACATGATAGACCCAGGGGTTCATAAGTTATTTAAGTGGACGGACAGACATATATACATACATAAATACAGACTTTTTTCCAACCTATAACTCCCCATAAGCATACAAATGGGATTTAAAAATAGCGTCAGTGACACTTTGCACACATTTGCTACATGTGGCAGGCCAAAATTAATGCTTATATATATGCTTTAAAATTAATTGCTTATATATATGCTTATATATATGCTTATATATATGCTTTAATAGCTTCCATGAGCCTCAGCTTGTAATATTCATGTCAACAGCATTTGTATACATTTTATGCGCCATCCATTGGTATATGTAATGGTTGGCAACTGTTGCACTGGACAAACACATATACATTATGTAGCTTTGTACATCAAAATAACAAAGTAAAGGTGTCCCCTTGTAATATTGTATGCATGGAATTAATGTACATACAGTGGAATTTGATCAAGTGTCCGTTTTGCCTTGCAGAGCTCGACAAGTCTACATGTTGCTTATCATTAGAAAAGTAAACATTTGCAACAAATTGAGTCTTTGATGTTAGATTTAACAGCGCGCGCGGCGAACGTTTCCCATACACTGTCTAGTCTACAATCATGACAGTCGTTTCAGCATGCCACTCATGTACAACAAGCTTGACACCGCATTATAGCTATAGCACATCATCAAAGTTTTCTTTCAGCTATTTTTGTACTTTGATTTGGGAAATACAACTCAGACAAAACTCACTGGCATATTTTTCGAGTGTCGGATCTATATCTCGACGAAAGTCCTCAACATCAACCGGACTGACTCTGGGCGTTTTATTATAGTAGAATATTGTATTTCTTCAGCAAGGTAAAGAATATTTTGAAGGCAGAGAGATATCACCGTCCCCTCCATGCTAAACCCGTTGCCGTGTATGATGCCGTCCGGGAAATTAAGTGCCAAACTACAGTGAATTATTTCAGAAACACTGGGTGTGTTATTCAATGGCACAAAATGTACCGTGTTGATTGAATTGTGCTTGCATGTGCAAAATCAACACTTTTCTTCAAGTCTATTTTGTAGCTCAGAGAAGTGTCAATCAAGAAAGTTTAATTTAGCTGAGACAAAAGAGAAAGCGGGATTAAAGTTTCATGCAGGAGTGTTTAGCATTTTCTGGTTGACAATATTCAGTGTTGTATCGTGTCAAATTTGTTGATAGAGTAGACTGCACTGGCAATGCTACAGACTGCATGCTGAACAGTCTTGTGAAGAACTGTTGTCGTGATTGCTGACATCGAGAGGAGAAGAAAAGTTTTTTTTTAAAGAATTTACTTGTTTCTTCATAAAGTTCCCAATTTAAAAGTAAACACCTAAAAGAAAACTGGTGATGTGCATGTAGTGCAGTGTTAAGCTAGTTGTGAGTGACATGCTGAAACGACTGCAGTGACCGTGACGAGACAGTGTATGGGAAACGTTTGCCGCGCACTGTAATCTAACACAAACCAAATACGAAGACTCAATTTGTTGCAAATGTTACTTTTCTAATGATAAGCAACATGTAGACTCGTCGAGCTCTGCAAGGCAAACCGGATTCCACTGTAATAGTCGATCCCTCTACTGTCTACAGTTGCACAATAAAAGATTAAGCTAATACATAAAAGCATGAGCATTCAGCATTGTGCACTCTTAAGTATGAGCATATTGAAGTAAATGTAAAATATAGTGTTCTACATACATGGACACATGGCAAAATGGAAGCTAAAAGGACAGTTTACGTTATTTTCACTAGGTCTGCAAGCCTCAGGACTCCCTTAAATGTTATTTTTGCAAAATGTTCAAAAGAAATAAGTAATATCTCTGAGAATCAAGAAGTCGCATGGTTCAATGCATCATGTATCGATGCAATCTATGAGCATATATAATTGACTTAATTTCTCCTGGGAATTTACAAAATATGGATTTATATACAAACTTACTCGGTAGTGATGGGGTTGAATCAACATATTGTTGTAATTCTGGGAAGAATTTACCAGTTTCTACTTGCTTCTGTGAAATTGGTCCAAGTAGTGAATACATATCACTAACCATTTCTCCTCTAGTTTCCCCAATGAACAGTGGTTCACCCAAAAATAACTGAAAAAAGAAGATTATTGGTAATTATGACTGTCAGATATGAATGACCAGCTTTGAGAATAATATATGTTATTATGAAAATAGCGCAAAGGATGTGCGAGGACATGAGTGCAGCATATCACCCAACATAAAGCCTAGGGAGATGCGTGGCACCAATGTCAGAAAGCATCTTTTGCCATGTTTTCGTAATATATAACCTTATTATTACACATCTTCCATTCATGAATAGGCATTGAATTGTCCCACTTTTGACTGTTTTTTGAGCAATGTAAATAAATTTTTCTTCCAATTTACAGCGCAAGTGTGGAACACTATCTTAGATGCACTTCTGGATAGCCCATGCACTACACATATAGACCGTGAGACATATTCTGGTGCCTCGTCCAATGGATCCTTTGAAACCATTCAACAGTGAATGTACAGGTGCAGCCACAGGGGATGGGGTGCCTGGAAATGGTAAATGTTATGGAATGTGTGTTCCATGTGGTATTTTTATTTTAGAGTACACTAAGTTATCTTACACAGCTTTTTTTTTAGAGTACACAAAATTCTATGGCTCTTGGTGGTAGATGTATAATGTCTCTTGTTTCCTGATAGCGTTGTAGAAAAACAATATTTTAAGCTCTTATGTGTGTATTAAATTTCTACCTGCAATATAAAAAGCGTCATCTGTAGCTCAGTAGTAAACAAGTCTGGCACCTGTGATCCTAGAAGAATTTTAATTTATGGTCTTATTTCAGTCAAGAATACTATAACCATTTGAATGTAGTAATAAGTAAGCATATATACATAAAGCACCCACACAGCACTCAAGCAAGCACATGCTCATTGTAATATCATATTACACTGCATTGTCAATGTGTTCCAGTATTATGATGAAGAGTAATGCAAATGATTATCAGTGGACAGGTTTGGCTACACGTTTTACGTGAACGTGAACACGTAACGTCATGAATTTCTAATGATGTCATCGACCTGTGCGTACGTTCTACACGTACATGGAGCCGACGTCACGTATTTACGTGGAGACAGCTGTTTTCATGTAATTTGTAAACATGTAAATTTATTCTCATCTTTAGGTATCAAACCATGATATAAACTGTGAATAATTCATGCACATTGTAAGTTTGATATATGATAGTGACATCCTCAAAGATATTCATATATTTTCGTTGTTTTTATGCGAAATTTCATCGTTGATTTGCGGCATACTGGGTAACCATTGAGCTGTCTCTGTCATGCGGGAACAGACTACGGGAACTCGAGCCGAGCAGAATCATTTCTTGCACATGCCACACGAACGGGTCACGTAACGCGTAGCCCAACAGATTTTTTAACGTGAACGTGTACGCCAACGCCAACGTGGATTCTACGCGTTCGCGTGCATGTAAAACGTGTAGCCAAACTTGCTAGTAATAAAATACCAACCTCTGCTAAAGTACATCCGAGAGACCACATATCAATTTCAATCCCATAAGGCAATCCAAACATAACCTACATGTGGGTAAAGTGGAATACATATCACCTTTAGAAATTGGTCCTCTGGCGGACATTTGCAGACAGTTACAACAAATTTTCAGTCAGAAACACAGTTAGTATATTGGAAACACAGTTCCTCCACACACCAGTCTTGAATAAGCTCTTGTCTCTTTGTTTTGAATCGTGTTGCGGCTAAATATATCAATTACACAAATCTGATAACCCGTGACACCTTAAACGTAGTGAATATACATCAACCCTTTCCTTCCTATGTTATGGAGATATTCTGTATACCCTAAGGGCCTGAATAAAAAACTGGAATATGACAACATTTAACAACATGGCAGATATTTTGACATGTAAACAAGTCTGGCTACCGATATCAAAGTAGTATATCTTAATCGCTTTTAATTTCTCTTTTGTTTTAACGACAATGTAACAAAATGTTGCAATTTGCAACATTAACTCATTTGCATAAATGTATCAATTCAACTGAACTTTCTCTCTTTTTTTGTAATTTTCTCTGCAGTTTTAAAGTCTATATCTCACCTATTTTTTGTTTGTCTGATCTTAATTGAATTGAATAAAACAATATTCGTTATTTCGAAAAATCCATACTGTTCTCGTGGTAACTTTTTTAAAATAGTGTATTTCAATGTCAAGTGGTGGAAAATCCACCTTGTCTGGAAACGTTCAAGTTCATTTTCATGATGTATTGGTCACGTGGCATGACGTCAGATGTGGCTAATATGTGAGAGCAATCCCTGAGAGCAATAGTCAACACATTGGGTACTAACTTTGAGAAGATCTCAGATAGTTCGCTATGATGAATAGATGCGCGGTTTTGGACTGCAAAAACACAAACCTTGATGGCTTTAGTCTATATATGTGCCGTCAATTTGGTGGGGACCTAGAAATATTTCCATGAGAGCATGGCAGAGTCATGTGTGCCAGCAGTCGACCCCACAACAAGTCAACTGCTGTGTACTGTACAGGAATAGTATGCCAGGACATGGTGCCGACCCACCCAGGATATTCTATGAATGAGACTCAACTTCAACTGCCTTTTATAATTATTAGCTCCCTAAACTGTACTACTTGATAAACTGCACTATGTTATATGGCCTAAAATACTACAGCTGTAAATCTGTTCATCTACCGGACTGACACAGGACGTGGGAGTCTATAGGGACTGTGCATTGGGAGTGATACGTATTGAAAGTGGTCGAATATCAGGCTCGTCGCCTCAGTTAACTGTACTGTGTAAAGTTTGCATTTTTTTCCAGGCTCTATAAACAGTCGTCTGCCAGTTGCATCATTAATTAAATAACTGTATAAGTTAAATAATACAGAACCAAGTAAAGACGAGTTCATCATTTGACAATTCGCTACACGTCATGTGAACTGGACTCTGGCTCAGTGATCCCATGTTGTTTTGATCAACGAGTCGAAATTTAGGGTATATACAAAGCCATGGGAGAGTGAACGTACGACGGTGACCTGGCGAGGAGTACGAAATACACTGCATCAGTCAAAATGTCAAGTTTGGTGGTGGTAGCGTCATGGTTTGGGGATGTTTCTTGGCTGCTGGTGTTGGCTCAGTTGTTCGTGTCGAGAACACCATGAATCGTTGGAAGCATTTAGACATACTCCAGAACGAAATGCTACCATCGGCACTGACGCTTGTTGGGCCTGGTTTTGTATTTCAACAGGATAATGCTACTGTACACACTGCCTTGGATGTCAAATCTTTTCTAAAAACCCCCAAGATTATAGCTATCCATTTGACAATTTTACAACGTTGGATTAGCCAGCGCAGTCTAATGCTTTGAGTCCAATCGAAAACTTGTGGAATTGATCAATTTGAAGGTACATTCTCGTCCAATACACAGCGTTGATGACCTGCACAACCGTATACTTTGTGGAAAAATTGTCAACAAGACGTTTGCCGGAAACTTGTCGATACTATGCCAAGCGGTCTACAAGAGATCATCCAGCAAAGGGGTGGACATACCCATTATTGACAGTTGGTTTGAACGTTCGATTGACCTCATTAATATTCATGATGCCTTAGCATTGCTGTTCCCATAGAGAATCGAAAATAATTTTTAGACTGTGTGATATAGCTCTTTTCACGCAGTGATTGCCTTGCCTGGAGTTATTGTGAGAACAAAGATTTTACGATGTTTGTCTTTCACTTCTCACCTGCTTACAAAATATATTTTAATTTTTCCTGAAAACCTTGTACAGTGTATGCTATTCATTATTTTCAAAACATTTTAACTGCTGAAGCTGGGTGCGTAAATACTTTCTGGCGAGTCTGTATATAATGTTAATAATTTTCTTATTTTTTAAAATGTGCATACTCAAACACCGTGCAATTCCTTCTCTTTTGATCAAAAACATTTTCATTGTTTATTCCCCCATTATGACTGACAAGTCAGTAAAGTTATTTACTCTGAATATTTGTTCATTTTTCCTCAGTATTTGACATTTTCAGAATATCATCTTATTCAATTTGTCATTTCCTAAATGTTAAAATGCTTCTTTGTGTCAGTCAAGCTTTCCACAGCCAGTACATCCAACAAGCAGCAAATGCGAAAGGAATATTGCACAGGTCTTCCTCTAGAGGGCGGGCATCACAAACCGTGTTTGTTTGTTAGTTAGTTCCTTCACCAAGCTAAGCTTCTAGAGGAAAACGCATTGTGAGTTGTAAATATTAAACATGGCCACCGTATATGCTGATGTGTGATTTTCCTGTCTCAAATTTTCACTCATTTTTGTTTGTATGACTCAGAAACTCCAGAAAACAATTGGGAAGAAAGGGTTATCTTGAAATATTGAGGTATTTGCCGATATTTTGCAAAATTAAATGAGAATAAATGCTACAAAAATGTCGACAAGCTTACACGATCACTGTTTTCAGAGGCATATGATCCATCTGCAGATTATGCAACAGGCCCATATCATGTGAGGCCATGAGGGAATATCCAGGCAACCCAGTACCAAACACACCTAGCGCACACAGAGTGAGCAAACACACAGTGAATACCCCTACACTTTTAGCTCAGTAGTCTGTAATAGATCGCAGTCAACTAAGTAACCTTGGTGAAAGGCTTAAGGTATAGACACATGTTAGAGGATACTTATTTTAAACTCACTTTTTCTCAATAAATTTCACTTTTGGACCCCACACATTATATATTTTCTGTTAGCCCTATATATCAACATTGTGAAAAATATTTTTGTTTTCCGAAATCTCTGTGTCTGTGTCCATTTCTCTCAAAAATATGCGTTTTTGAGTTAGGTCAGCAAGGACTATGCCGACTTGAGATCTTTGAACAGAAATCAACAATTGAGTACTCTTGGGAAAAAATGGTGTCCCAGATTTTTTCTATTCCCTTTAGTTTCAGCACAATAAGGTGTGAAAGTAACAACTCTGGGTTTTTGAATAAATTACCGGGTTTCGTTCACTTCAGCAAGAGTTTCTCTTGTTCCAAAAATTTTACCGAAAATCTGAGACACCGTTTTACAGATATGTATTGCTTCTGTGACCTGGTAAAAAATCAGACCGATCGGTGCACCCTACTATGACCTAATTTCTTTTGAAGTTACGCTTGTCAGGCCAAAATCGGAAGAGAGATAATCAAAGATTTGTGTAAACACCCCTATACGTACAAAACTCGATCGTTGATATGACTTTCTGGGTGATTTATATTCATGTTCACGAACTTGCATCAAGCAGGAGACTAGATGTTTTGTATTTTCCATCAAATACCCTTCCGACGATCACAAATAGCAAGAAAATCGGGAAAAACACACACTAACTGTTGAGATGTACGAGTAATGAGGGCGGTTTATTTACATAACAAACACTGCTACGGTTAATCTGTTTTTTCTCAAATTAGAGTCTAAGCTTGTTACCGTAACTGTAAACAGTTGTCAAGCTCTATCAATCCGTATCTCTTCGGTTTAGAAGTATATTTTACGCCCATCGGAGGTGAATTGCGATATTTTGCATTTGCGATAGTCTCAGTGCACACACTGATTTTGACATCACGGCGTCACGGAATGCAGTGACTGTTCAAGTTCGTCATTGGGCCCGTGCGCCTGTTCAGCTTCCGGGGCCTGGAAGATGAAAATTTATGCATACGCATCGCTTGACACGTCCACCAGTTTCATTCACAAATTTGTTCACTTATCGCCGACCTTCGCATCGGAATGAGCGTTCTGTGGTAGAGAGACTCTGTCGCTGACTTTCACGCTTGAGAACTCACTTCAGTGGAGAGAATCTGATAATCAACCAGCTTCGTCGTCAGAAGAAAGACTCGTGTCCTAAGTCAGACAATCTGAGTTTTGTTCTGGTAGCCTGGTCCATGATCTTACTTACTCTCTTCTTACGACCATGCTTACGTTTTACGCGTCTCTGCCTTCCACTTGTCACTAGTACGGCAGCCATTGTTATTGAACGTCATGCACACGGGACACTGGAAAGTATGCGCATGCGCGCCGGACAAGATCAGAAAAATTAACATGATCTGTTGACCCTGCGTCGCTATCCTAACTAATCCGTACACAGTTAAGACAACCAAATATAACAGTACGCAAACCGTAAATTCCCAATTGAGGCCGCACCTCTAATTGAAGCCGCACCCTGACTTTGAAACATTGTCTTGGCTCATTGTTTGCCCATTTTGGGTTTTTGAATTGTACCATTATAGAAGCCGCACCCCTTCTCTGAGCCCATCATGAAACAATGCATGCTGAAATTCACACCAGCTACTGGCTTGCAATGCATCATTGACTTGTGCTAATGATTGACAGGTGTCTTTCTTACAGAAAAAATACACAATAAAAATTCCTTTTTAACACTTCTACCATTGTGCATTTTGTCAATGATAGTAACAAAAGTACAAACAATGCCCCATGTATCGGTACGTTTGTGTGTATGTTTGAACACGGCCGAAGTTTTTGTCAGTGTGGTAAACACCGCCATAGTCAATACCTGATGCAACAATTTTGAAGCAACGGTGTTTGTGTACAAGTTAAAATAGTTGAGAGATTGAGATACCATGTTTCAAATACGTAGTTTTCATTCAATACCCACGTACCTAATACCGATGCCTGACGTACAACAACACCACCTGCATCATATTGCCATAATGAACTGCCATGCCTATACTGTACTGTGGCTGTTGAATGACCATGGTGGGTGCGTATAAGCTTGTACACGTTCCGTTTTTGATCATGAGAAAATAAAATTTAACCGCAAAGTAGTTCACAAAAACATGCCAGTAAAGTTACCAAAGGTCATTCACTTGCCTTTATTGCACTATTCGAGTACGAGCCACCGGTTCGGCAACACAAGACGGCTGTAAATCAAGGGGACCCATCTGCAGTGGACGCTTAATTTATGCTAATTTTATGCACGATTTTTTTTCAACACCATTTGATCTTCTATTGCTTTCAAAATCGACTTACACGTCCAAAGAAATTGATTGTACAATCTCTGAATACAGAAGTGACATTTTTGTGAAATTTCAGCGTCCAAAAACCCTTGAAACCACTTGAAACAAAGACATCATGGCCGCTGCTGATCAACATGGCCGACCTTAGTGAGACTATTCTATTTAGAGGACGGGGGTGACCAGGGTCAGAGAATCAAGAAAGTGCTGGAAAACGTGTCATTTTCCTTACGATGCTGTCAAGGGAACTCCAGTTTCCCATTGTTTTAACATCTTTTAATAGTTTCCTTATTATCTAAAAGGAATTTTACCAAGTTTAACGACCAAATACACTCTCCTAACGTTTCTATATTGGAGTTACACTAGGGTAGGGACTTTTTATGCGGGTAATTTATTCACGCAGAATTCATTGGTATAATTTGCATAACAATAGCGATTGCCCCTGCAATGCTTGGTGAGCATTGAGAAAAATATCGAAACACAGGAAATGTACGTAATTGAAGCCGCACCATGACTTCAGTGCCTGGTCCCAGGGGTCCCTCAAAAATGTTTCTAATATAAGCCGCGGCTTCAATTGGGAATTTTACGGTAGTTCGCAAAAAGTCTATTTTTATTAGTATTTTAAGCATTTCTTAATACAATATTGTCTCGACATTTTTCAACATGTAAAGATCATATGGTACGGACTCCAATTTTGAAATAAAACCAAAATCTCTGTAAAAATGAATTAAACGTGTGTCTATACCTTAACACTGTGGCTAAGCCCCTTTTGATTTTGTTCACAGCACAAAATCGTTCACCTACACCTAAACCCGAACCATGAACACCCCCACAAGTTTATAATTTGATCCATCACAATGGCATGACGTCAACGGATCTTGACAGACGGAAGCAGAAGTTGAGAGGACTCATACTGGTTTTCAATTCTAATAGCTTCTCTGTCTATAAATAGACGAGAAGGTAAAAAGCACTAAAAAATCCTCTATCCCAGAAGCTGACTGAAGCTGAAGAGACAAAATAGACATTTCATCAGGTCTGCAATGGTCCCTGTTACAAAAATACTCTCAATGTCAGAATGGGTATTATTAAAGCTGATTTTTCACTAGGGTACGTTTCCCTGATATCAAATGAGATAAAGAGACAATAATAACACCATCGTTATGCAAACCATTCTGTACTTCGTACAAGATCATATTTTGTTCATTTATCTCATAGCTTGGATATAATGAAAACATAAAAAACAGCATCAATAACACTGTTGCTTCCATTATAGTTTACAACACAAGTATAAAAATGCATGATGGTTAAAATTCTAAAGAGATATGATCTATGTTGACACAGATCCATTTTATAAGCACAAAAAGCTCACCTCCATTCTACCATGACTAAGAATTGTTTCCAACATCTTTTATTTATTGCTTACATGGAAGCCTGCCAATTTCCACAACTCAGCAATGTCTCCAAGACATTCATTGCTAACATACTTTTGACTAGATAGAATTTCATCACATTAGCAAAGTCCGTAGGGATGATGATACGAGGCAGTATCTATTGCAAAGCATGCTAAAAAATCCCTGCACTGTCCAATACCTGTAAAACTCACTTACCTCAGGAGATCTGTACATTAGGGTAGTAAGATCAAAATCATCATGAAAGACTGACATCTCCCTATCAACACAATGTATCGCATTACCAAAGTCAATCAGCTTGGTTTTAATACCATGTATCTTCAAATCTGCAAGGACACATACAATATACAATTAATTCACGTGCTTCATTCTCATTCCTCAATGCAGATGCATGGTACCATCTTTGTAACATTCTGTTCTTAAATTTCAATAAACATGCACAAATTCATATCTGCAAATGCTTTTTCGAAACTTGTAGGATGATCACAGTACTAGTTCTAAATTTTGCTATATTTCTATATCTTAAACACTTGATTTCCTTTCACTGTAGAGTTCAATGAAAAAGGATACTATGTGCTCACATTTGGTTTGAATTGGTCCATTCGAGAAATATTTAAACCAGGAAAAACAAGAATGACAAAAGCAAATAAGGTCTCCAACTTGGTACTGGAGGTCATCTTTAGGAACATGCATGTCAACTTCTATAGCAATGGGACAAGCAGATCCTAAATACTTAAGTAAATGTCAACAACAAAAAATAGACAGAGAAGGTTTGATAAAAAGAAAATGTGGGAGTGGGTAAAAAAATGTACAAGTACTACAAGGGATCTGGTAAAAAAGTAATGCTACCTCATCAATTTTCTAGACCCTACCCCCTCCTGAATATCAAATGTTCCATCCCTTGGTATTACATAACGCTAGATGACAGGAAATGTATTTACAACCTTGGGGATTTTTTAATTAATGCAATGAATGCTATCATTCTAATGTAAACAGCACTTAAGTTAGTTACGGAAAGTGAAATGCCTTCCACTGTGGGCAGTGATTACAACATCTGGAATTATCCTGGATCCAAATTTCTCATCAGTTCTTGTATGTCTTACATAGAAAAGTTGCAAAAATTGGTCTGCAATGAAAAAATTCACCTCAGCTTTGTTTTCTGGATCAAATTTTCCTACAAATTGATACCAAATATGACAAAATTATGTTCACAGCCCTTGAAACTGTCTCACAACATATCCTCACGGTTGGTGTAGGTCATTTAAGGTCACAGACTGAGAAAATACCGTCAATGACGCTGTACCTTCTCTAATGTGTGGCCAGGTCAGGTAATTGGTTGTTGGCATGGAGTTGTTGGCAAATAGTTGATGATGTAGGGGCATGAGGTGGGACATGGACCCAAAGAACCCAAAAGATGATTAAATATATCAATCAAAAAAATTCTAAGTATAAACTGCCTAAATATAGTTCAATGTGGAAAAAAGTTAAATAATTCAGAAATAAGAATTAACAGTCCAAAAAAGTAATGAGGCACTTCCCTGCTGACCTGAGTGTATGTGAAATACACAACCTGGCACCTGTAAATTAAATGTATACCAAGTGAACATTTTAAGTCACTTTTAACTGTTTTTAATGGAATTTCAAAAGAGTCCTATGGAAATGATGAAAAACGCTTAATATCTTGTCTTGTGTTTGTAAAACCTCATGGCTGATAGTTGTCATAGTATTGAAAAAAAATTAAAAGTGAAGAAATTACTGTTTTTAATAGGCATATTTTCCTTGAAATACATGACCGTGTAAAGAATATATGCAAAAAGTGTTTAAAAGTAAATATCTTTTCAAAAAATTACTGTGACCATAAGGATTTTTATTCTTTGAGTTTACAAATTCAAACATTGCAATTCATTCAATCATCTTGTGCAGTGCAAAATTTATAAAATGACTGAAAAATAAAAAAAATTGGCAGAATTACAGTCTTTGGGATGTAAAATTATGGGTTGACATCACGATAACTGTTAATCTGTTTGAAGTACTAATATACTATAATTTAAAAAAGAAAAGTTCATGCAGAAACGGTAACATATATTGTCAGCAATGTAGTGTTAATTTTGACTTTACATCAAAATATGCCTTTTCCGGATACCAAATAAATAGGCGAAATATTAAAATCAGCAATGTTCAGCAAAATCCACACAACAGCATTGATTGATTTGATTTGCTTATGTTATCCTTGTATGACAGTCAGTACAATATGGAACTTGAACACAACACAGTGAATAGGTATGCTGTAAATGAAATGGTGTGGCTGCATCCACATGCAGCAATAGGATTGCATTTGTCTCTCACCCCTCATTTCCAACCTGTCCCATCCCTGAAAAAATAGTTTGGTCTTATATTTATAATGTTAATAATTTCTGTATTTGTTAAAATGTGCACATCTCAAAAACTTTTTATCATAAACATTTTCATTGTTTTTTTATGGCTGACCAGTTAGTTAACCTGTTTATTTTGAATATTTGCGCATTTTTCCTCAGTATTTGACATTTTCAGAATACCTTCTTATTCAATTTGTCATTTTCTAAAAGTTAAAATGCTCCTTTGTGTGGCCAAGCTTTCCACAAGCATCAAATGTGGTATTTCATATAGGAAGGTCTGCCTCTAGAGGGTGGGCATCATGAACGGTGTTTTTTAGTTATTTCCTCCACACATTAAAACTTCTGATTGTACTCGGGTCAGTCACAATCAGGGTGCTCTAGACAGATTTCGACATGTTACGCTCTAATATAAAAAAAAGGTTGAGCAAAATTTAATGAAAGATTGTTCTTAATATGAAAAATAGCGCCAATGGCACTTGATCACAACTGGCACATTGTGAAACTACTCATAATTAATGAGGTACAATATGTGGCGTCATGCGGTGTCCCATCATACCATATATGAAGGGTGTAGCACTTGTGGTTACTGAGTTATGGACAAATATGTATATTTCAGGTCAAATGTCACTGAGGTCATGTGACATTTTGTCAAAAAAATTGAATTGCTAAGTCATCCCTATATACCAAAAATCAGACCTAGCTCTATTGGCTTGCTCAAAATTAGATATGTGCATAATTAATGAGGTAGAATATGTGGCTTCATCCCATCATACCATATATGAAGGGTGTAGCACTTGTGGTTACTGAGTTATGGACAAATACGTATATTTGAGGTCAAAGGTCACCGAGGTCACGGGAGATTTAGTCAAAATATTTGATATATCTGCGTGAACGGAGGGACATGACCCAATCTATAAGGCCCTGGACTTCATCCATGGGGACTAAAAACTGTGTCACTGAATCCTTTTTGCAATATGAATATGATGAGAAACTAAATTTTTATTTTACTTGGCCTTATACATCGGATCTATAGACTGCTGACTTATACATGGTAGTCTATGGTGGTGTAAACTAAAAAGTCCTCTAACATGGCCAAATTTGATCGCATTGTGAAACAAATCGACGTGCACCTGTATGGGGTAGGGTACTATCCTTGTGCAAAGTTTGAAAGAAATTGACCAGGGCATGTCTGAGATATCTGCGTGAACAGACGGACGGATGCACACATGGACGCAGGCACGCACACACGGACATGACCAAACCTATAAGTCCCCCCGGACGGTGTCCGTGGGGACTAATTAGACAGACCACGAAGTCAATGAGCAACATACAGCTGAAAGACTATTTTTCACATTGCGATTTTAAGCCCATTTTTATGAGAAAAGGGACATGTATATGTATATGGAGAAAAAAGCAGAAGACATATTTGTAAATTGTTTGTTAAGTGACAATCATAAATGCATCTCTTGAAATTTTGTGGTTATAAGGTATAACAGTAGTGTAAGAATAATGAGGTTAGAATAAGTTAGTAAAGCTAAGTTGACAGTAATTAAGATTACAAAATTATACACTAAGCTGAGGAAATCTGAATGAAATAAATGTTGAAAAGTAGCAAAGTCATGGTCATCTTTTGTCTAATACTTTGTGTAAGTTCATGAACTTTACTTAAATCTTGCTATAGATTTGTTGCTAATGGGCAATAACTGTGTTTCAGATCATTTGAGAGCAATCCATCCATGACAGGTTTAAATTGTAATATACTTCTATTTAAAGGAGAGAAACATCTCAAATAATTTTTTTCCCTGTAATTTCCTGTGAGAACACATGGACATGCTTAGGACTCTATGCTGGTGCTACCTTGATAACTAACCTACAACTTGTAACGGCATTGTCTAACCTGTTCACCCCAATTTCCTGTAGACAGGTCCACACTCACCATTGATAACAATGGGTTTGGGCCATACCATGGTAGTGAGAGACTGTAACATGTGAGGTTGTGGTTACTTAATCTCAGGAATGTCAAAGTCTGTATATTGACTCAAGGATGTTTACGTAACAAATGCTTAGGGTCATCTCAAAAGTGAGAATCTAAACTATGAAATATGGTTTTTTTTATTGCTTTTGATACCCAAAAGAGCATAGAAATCTCTTATACTTTGAATCAGCCATCCTGCATATTTCTAACATTCATCAAAACCTCATTTCTGTTCCACAACTCATAAAACAGTCCACAATGCAGGATTGGTGTAAATTCCAAAACTACATATATGAAAGACCCCTAAAATCAATTAGTTAAAAAGGGGGGTTAGAAATTTCCCAAAACTTTATAACCGGCGCTCCGTTTAGCTCTTTTTTTCGGAATTGGAACCTTGGAACCAGTCTATGTATCGGTACCAAATATCAACGCAGTCTGTTCAGCAGTTTTTGACTTTTTGTCGTTTACGGAAATGGATGACATCAAACACCGGTTGAAACCACCTCTATATCACAACTTCCAGTTGTGTTAAAAAACCAGTAGCACCAAACAGGCCCCATCGAAAAAATGGAGTTTTTTTTGATGATTTTGAGCTGAGTAGCCAAAAAAGTACCCTAAAAATGGGTCAAAATGGGCGTTACGCTGTTTCATCTGAAAAAGCACATTTTTTAACTCACTTTTTGAAACTGTTAGATTAATTTTTTCGATTATTCAGAATATTTAAACTATCACATAGCATTTCTTCTTTCTTTTGCAAGTTATTTCATCTTAATACATGGATTTGAATGGAAATGGCGTGATAACAAGTGAAATTGGAGTGCCGTTACGCTTTTTATATTTTGACAACAGCATTGATTTATCTCTCTATTATCACTTGGGAAACATTACCCTAGAATGTTTCCTAAAACATCTATTTGATTGGAAGACCAACTATGTTTAGTTGGTACTAAATGTCGATAGGGTCAATGTATTGATTATGAATGACAAATCATGAAAGTTGCCCACATTTTTTGTCCCAAAATTTTGTAGTGTCCGTGACACCCTCATAACTTTCAGCCATATTCAGATAGTAGAGATCTGACGTCATTAGCCAAAATGGCCCTGTTTGCCTTCCTTATGTGTCATAAAAATTTAATCCATTTATCACTTGTATTGTTTCAGTATATCAAAAAGGGGCCAAATGTAGTGTCCGTGACACCAAATCCATACATTACTTGTTACAGTGATTTCAGCTGGTACTTCTATTGTTTACCAGCTGAAGTTACATTTTTATAAGAGAGTAACTTAGTTTTTGAGTAAGACATCAAATGAAATATATTAAACCAGTGAAAGATGTTTTTTCTACCTTTTAAGATTATAATGTTTAAAAACTATCCTATGAAATAACGGTATAGGGGTTTAAAAAAAGGAACAGAAATAGTGTTATCAGTTATTTCCCAATATAACTTTAAGATAGAAATGTTATTTACAGTGAAATTACGGCATAACACTTAACAAACTAATTTACTTTCACATTAAACCACTTTCCATTTGCATCTGGCTTCATGTCACGGACACTACACCTAACAAGTGGTTAATCATTTTTTACTGCATTTACATTTAAATTCACCCGACATCTGAAGTAAACATAGACCATAATAAATCCTTTTAAAAACAAAAGTAAATGTGTTTTTGAATTATATAAGGGTGGAAAGTGGTTGCAAATCTGACTATTTATGATGATGCTGCAGTAGTGTTGGCTCCAGTACAGATCGCTGTCAACAGTGATGTATATAAGGAGAGGGTTTATGTCCCTTCAAATTATTTTTCTGTTTTAACCCTTTGTTTGCATTATAAGGCTGTATTATTAGTGTTTGATGAAATTTCAATCATGTGTTGTTTGTTAAGGGAAAGCTATGGCGATATATAACGGGAGTAAGTGGTTGCACATTTGACTATTTATTATGGCTCTGCAGTAGAGTTGGCTCCGTTACGGATCTATGTCAACAGTGATGTATATGAGGGGATGGTTTATATCCCTTAAAATTATTTTTCTGTTTTAAGCCTTTGTTTGCATTATAAGGCTGTATATAAGTGTTTGATGAAATTTCAATCGTGTGTCGGTTGTTAAGGGAAAGCTATGGTGAGACATAGTTGGATCTATCATGTGGTGTCTATTGAATGCTGTGATCCTGAAATCTGTTTCGAAACCAAAGTGTGTGGTTACTCCTCAGTCGCAAAGTCCTGTCTTTCCTAAGTTGTTGTGTCAGATATTTTGTTGTTTTTGTTATACTTGTTGATGTTAATGTTTCCACGTGTTATTGGCTTCAAGTACTGTCCGTGACGCTTTTACCATACTACAAAAATGACTAGAAAACTAACCAAAAATAAGCAAAATTTTGCTGCAAATACTATTAATGTTTTCTTAAGACTTCAACAATTGCAGTAAAAAATAACTTAAATGTACAAAAGGGCAAATCTGTAAACTAGAAGAATCATAAGCTCATGGGGAGAAAAAAATGAAAAGTTCTTTTTTTTTTGTAACAAAGCATTTTGCAGGAAATCATGCGAAGCTGGATAAAATCCTGATACATTCACCTTATTTTCTACAACAGATGTATATATTTTCTGGTTAAACTTTTAAAAAGAATATTTGTACAAATGTTGTATAGTCTACTATGTTATTTCTCCATCAACTCATAATATTTTGTAGTGTCCGTGACGGTGTGTCAACACAATAAAGAACTGGTTGCCATGGAATTACTGAGAAAGTTTGGTTCACAACTTTTCAAGCAAATATGTACCAAACCTTAAGCTTTGTGAATTTAGTAAATTTAGATATGTGTCTACAAGATGAAATTTTGACAAAAGTGAAACACTCTAGAGCACCCTGATTGTGACTGAGCCGACTATAAACATTGAACATGGCCGATGTCCGATTTTCCTGTCAAAAACTTTCACTCATTTTCGTTCATTTGACTCTGAAACTCCAGGAAACAATTGGAAAGAAAGTGTTATCTTGAAATATTGAGGTACTCGCCGATATTTTCCAAAATTAAATGAGAAAAAATGCTACGAAAATGCCGACAGGCTTACACAATGACCGTTTTCAGACTCAGAGGCATAGCATATTGATTATCTGCAGGTTATGCAACAGGCCCATATCACGTGAGGCCACGAGGGGAAATCCAACCAACGCAGTACCAAACACTAGCGCACACAGAGTGAGCAAACACAAAGTGAGTGCCCCTAACGTTAGCTCAGTAGTCTGTAATAGATCGTAGTCAGCTAAGAAACCTTGGAGAAAGGCTTAACACTGTGGCTATGTCGCCAAGTCCCTTGATTTTTGTCACAGCTCAAAATTGTTCTCCTACAGCTCAACCTGAACCATGAACACCCCCCCCCCCGACCAGTTTATGATATGACCCATCACAATGGCATGACGTCAACGGATCTTGATAGACGGAAGTAGAAGTTGACAGACGGAAGTAGAAGTTGACACCAGCATACTGGTTTTCAAATCTAATACCTTCTCCGTCTATAAATAGACACGAGAAGGTAAAAATTACCTAAAATATAAAAATTTGGGGGTTTCCCAACACTTTGAGCAGAAAATTTATCTAATAACATCTCTCAGGACTTTATAACAAATTACAAAGCTATCAAACAAGTAATTTTGAGAACAACTTTTCTTGACCAAAAATGACAATTATATTGTCTTAAAAATACAAATTTGTATATTTCACGACAATTTCCACATTTCTAACTATTGTCATCTCTGTACGTCTGTGTACCAAATATAAAAGCTGTCTGTCCATGGGTTTTAAAAAGAAAATACTGTTTAAGATTTTTTGACCAAAAATGACAAAATTGCTCCAAAATAGTAATTTTCCCAATTTTGTCATAATTTCAACAAATTAGAAGAGTAACACCCTCGCAAAGATCTAACCCAAATTTGAGAGCGATTGGGCTGGCGGTTTCAGAGAAGAATAATTTTTACTGAAAATGAGAAAAATCACCAAAAACTTCAGCAAAAATACAAAATTAAGGATATCTTCACAATATTCATAAAACTGTATAACGTTCAATCAAAACAGTGGTTCTCGAGTTATTAATTCTTGACCATTTTCACATTTTGTAAGCTCATTTACATAATTTTGGCAATGCAGACTTCATTTGAACAAAATCCCATCTATAGCCCAGGATGCATCCACACACCAAATACCAAGCTGAAATGTGCAGCGGTTTGCGTGTTTTTGATGTTGACGGACATACTGTACGTATGTACATACATACATACACACACACATACATACAGATGCCATCAACTTCAGCTTATACGATAAACTCACATTGGTATAACCAAATGTGAGTTAAAAATTCAATTTTGCATATTTCATCACAATTAGAAGAAATTGAAATAAGAGCATCCCCAGGGACCTGTATACCGAATATTAAATGTGTTGGACTAGTGTTATGTAGGTCATTTCCCCACACTCATCATGACCTAAGTTCAATTAGTCTAGAACATTCTCAAGGTCACTGGCCTTAATGACCTCACAACCTTGAATTCAATTAGTCATGTTTGGAATGTTCTGGAAAGTTAATTAGTTGTGTAAGAGAGATAATTTTAGAACAGTAATTAGCATGTCAATAAAAGTCCTAGATTGTTCTTATATGCCTTTATGTAAGCACATGGGTATAAAAGGGACGTGCACAGCTTCCAGTCAGACTTTTGGGATCGTGTCTCTTGTGTGTTACTACCTGTGTTTCGAAAACTCCAGCAGTAGTCATTCTCAAGACTTTTCAAGACCTTCACTGCCAACGCTGGATTTATACTGTGGACTTTGTGCAGCTTCAAGCCTGCAAGCCAAAGGACTGTTTATTCATCCGACAGACTGTTACAACTCTGAGACTGGAGCTTTGCCGTCCCAGCTGAGATAAGTAGTCTGTACACTTTTAAAGCTTGTACTCTATCCCTGACTTAGCAATTAGTTTTATTTTCGTAATAAATTTTGTTTAACCCTTTTCCTGCCAAGTCGGTGAAAATCCGCTTGAAATTCGGTGTAGCTAGAATCTGAGCAGCCACGGCCGTTATCCTGCCAAGGCGGTGGAAATCGGGCTACTTTTTGGTACCCCCTTTCCTGCCTAGTCGACGGAACTACGTGTAGCAAACCCTTGCTCGCGCTAGGGGTCGTTCGAGGACAGGTTTTGGGCGAGGAACGGCGTTTGCTCTCGAAATGGGTTCACAGAGAGTCCAACGACAGGGAAAGGTGCGGAAGCTACCCAGCCAGTCCCCCACCCCGGTGGGGGACTGGTTTTTTTTTGGGGGGACGAGTAGCGTACTTGGCAGGTTAGCACGTTGACGTATTCTAGCGGAGTTTGGGTTAACTTGGCTCTGAGGCACTACATAGATTGCGGCCGAAATTGACCGTCTCGGCAACGCTAATCTGTAAGGCAACCGCCTAAGACCGCCTCAGCTGGCGGTGCAATTTTTTGCCAATGGTGCGAGACGAAAATCACGGACTTGGTCCTGATTGACGGAAGTGCGACGGATTTGACGGACTCGGCTTTCTCTAAGGCAACCGCCTAAGACCGCCTCAGCTGGCGGTGCAATTTTTTGCCAATGGTGCGAGACGAAAATCACGGACTTGGTCCTGATTGACGGGAAGTGCGGACGGATTTGACGGACTCGGCTTGATTAGTCCCTGACATGGAACTGATCCGAACGGACTTGAGCGACATTTGTGAAGGGTAACCACCGCTTTTAACCGACTTGTTACCTTCTCGAAAAGACTACCCACTCAGATGTCGGACGTTGTCGGCTGCACTTGGCTCTAGACGTTCAAGCCGTGCAACGAAACACACCGCCTCAGCCTTGCCATTCAGGAACATGGCCTCAAAATTTGATACCATTGTTCACCGACTTGGCAGCTGCGGTTAGGTGCGTGAACCGTTGTTCACCGACTTGTTACGCCTATGTTGTCCCTGTGAAGTTCGGCTAACGGCCGAGTCTAACGGGAGTTGGCAGACCTGTGTTTGGTTTATACCGTAGTATGACCGACTCAGGTAGAGGTACCTGTCGGTATATTCCGAGTTTTACGCACTCGGGCGTCAATGACGGGTCGTCATCACCGCTGATGACGTAGACGTGCTGGCCACGTTATTGAAGGAGCCATGTTTGCCCAACGGACGAGGCCGAGACAGCCGTTGACAATTTTGGCATCCTTCATCTTTGACCGCCTTAGTTGGGTAAGCCGCTCGGCAGGCGACGGTTATGACCTAAACAAGCCGCTGAAGCACTGTTCGTTGCCGTACAAGAACGAGACGGCCAGTCCATTACTGCTTAATGGGCGATCTGTCGGGTTGGCTTGTCACCGACTTGGATGACAATACGCCCTGCGCAGGCGTACTTAGAAGGGACATGAGGTTAAAGATACGGGTTTCCCACCCGTACTAAACATGGGCTTGGGCCAACGTCCTTGGGTGGCAGGTGCGCATGCCACGTACCCAGCTGGACGGAATGTCAAGTTGAGATGCTAATGACATTGACTATGTTATGCTAAGTGCTCGAGGGATTTGCATCGCAAATGAGTATTATTAGCATATCAAATGGTGCGGACAGGCAATTTACATGACGGGTAGGAATGTCAGCGCCGGTTGGTGGACTGATTGCCGTAGGTCCATTATAATAACAGGTGGATGCATATATTAACACCCCTGCGTCCAATCATGTCCAGGGCTTTGTTTCCCTGTGGCTTTAAAGGGAGGGACCTGCTAGTCTGTCGACACTGTTCCAGACATGAGCTTGACGGACCGCAAAGTTTTCTGAAGGCGAGCAGACGACTGAAGCTCAAAGATGCAGAGTCTCCGGGCGGTAGTGGTAGCGATCGTTGTGATGTCCCTAGTAAACGTTCTAAGAAGTCGGGCAAGAAACGCTCCCGTAAGGCGAAGCCATCTCCGGCTGAAAAACCCAGTGGTAAGCGTAAACGTAAGAGCGATCGTTCTGCCGATGAGGATGATGACGGGTCACCCGGTTGCCAGTGGTTCTCACCCGGCTGCTCCGGGAGAGACTACTTCACCTGCAGAGACTACATCTGCTCTTGTGGGAGATACTTCACCTGCACAGACTACGTCTGCTGCTGCTAGTGAGACAGTGAGTAATGAGACGGCTGATGCCATTGGTTCTCCCCCGGCTGCTCCGGGAGAGACACCACCTGTTGCTACTATGAGCCCTCATCCTGCGTCAGGAGAGGTTCCTGTGCCCAGTGCGAAAGAGCTTGAGTCCTCGTCATCAGCAGAGGCTGCCGAGCCCGCTCCTGCCATAGTTTCGTGTGCTGCGATGTCCCCGCCGAAAAAGATAGTGCGGAGGGTTCGTTATCAGGATAGCCCACCTGATTTTGAGCCAGATATGATCCTTGATGCCGCTACGGGCGAGTTCAGGCCCAGACGCCCAGACGACGGTGATATCACCGCTGAGTCCGACTCGGAGGTTGACGAGGATGCGGCAGAGGACGATGACTTTTATGACAGGCAGTATGTAGGTGAGGCAAGCTCTGACGACGATGATGACGTTGCTGCTGTGTTGGCGGAGGACGACACACCTCCTGTCTGGCGTATGTCGGAGACTACCGATGCTAATATATTTGAGGAGACCGATTTTGACCATGAGAGAGGACCGACTTTCACCTTGCCTAGCCACGCCCGTGAGCTCGATTACTTTTTTAAGTTTATTCCAGCTACACTGATCAGATTGGCCAAGGACGAGACTAATAAATACGCCAAATTCCACCAGCGACATATCGCTAGGAAAATAGATAAATACTGGCGTAACGCTGACTACCGAGAGGTGCAGGCGTTCATTGGCGTCTTAGTCTGTATGGGTATCGACCGTAAATCATCAGTGGAGGATTATTGGTCTAGCGATCCCTTTCTGAGAAACCAGGGTATTTCTACTGTGATTACCCGCAGTCGCTTTCAGCAGCTTATGCGATACTTCATCTGGCAGACCCAGAGAACGATCCACGTCGTGATCCTGATGAGGCACGCCGCCGACGTCGGTGTCAGGAGGATCCCCTGTATAAAATCAATCCATGGATGGAGCCCATAGTTGACCGGTGCGTAAATAATTATAAGATGGGTAGAGAGATCTCCATCGACGAGATCCATCGACGAGGGCATGGTGCGAATTTAAGGGCCGTTCAAATTTAAGCAGAGATTACCGCATAAGCCTGATCGAGACGGTTTCAAGATATGGCAGCTGTGCGACTCCACCACTGCATACATCGCTAACTTTGCACCGTACCTAGGTGTGAAATATCGGGATCGGACTGATGGGGACGGCAGGAGCGAGGTGTGGTGAAAGAATTACGATGGAGCTGGTCCAGCCATTCTGTGGATATAATCACAGCCTATTCTGTGATAGCCTGTTTAGCACGGTCGTTACTGCTAGAGAGCTGATGGAGACCGGGATCTACATGGTCGGGAGTTTAACCGCCGTAATCGTCGCACCATGCCCCCTCAATTAATTCCGCCGGGTAAGAGGAAGCGCCTTCCTCTGTCTGTTGGGGATATGAAAGCCACGACCAGAACGGACTCTCGTCTTAACATCACTGCTTATCAGGATAGTAACGCTCAGGTGCTGATCTTGAATACGGTCTATCCACCCTTGGAGTGCGTGCCAGTGGGGGAGGGAGACGAGCGGCGACAAGTGCCTCTGTCGCTGTATAATTATCGCCGGTACATGGGAGGCGTCGACCGAGCCAACCAGAAGCGCAAGTACTTTCACACTGGGCGCAAGAACCACAGATGGTGGACATATCTGGCATGTTACCTGATTGATGTTGCCCTGGTAAATGCATATATATGCTTCAAGCATGTACACCTGATAGTAAGCTGACCCATAAGATGTTTCATCTGCGTGTCGGGAAACAACTCATTGGCGGTTATTGTGGGCGATCGCAGCCCAGTGTGAGAGAGGTCGAGGCCACTGTTTCTCTTGCCTCGTACATCAATCCACAAAATCAGCCGATGCACGTTGTCAGCCGTTTGGAGGGGCGGCAGAAATGCTGTAAAGTATGTAGCAGAGAGGGTAAGACCACTGCAAGCGGACGACTGTCTGAGACGTCCAAAGGATGTAGTCTGTGCGGGGTTCATCTTCACGAGGGCGAGTGTTTTGCGGCTTTTCATCATCGCATGATGCTACGAGGTAAGAGGAGCATTGGCGTGCAGACCTCTACTGACACAGCCCCGACGACACCTATCAGCAAGAGAACCCGACGTAAATAACGGACAGGGGACAGCTTCGCCTAACAGTGGCTTGACTGTATTCTTAACACGGACCATGATCACATTTTGAGCACGGTTGTGCCGTTTGTTTGTGCTTTACGATCCCGCTGATTGTAAATTGAAACACGGATTATTTTTGTACAATCCCCCGATTGTAATCTTTGTAACACAGGACCATGCACTCGGACGTCGAGACAGACTCTGAGATTTATTATTCGGCATAATGTAAATTATTCCCGAATAAAATACTATCTATGGATCGCATTTTTCGTTTGTTTTGTTTAGACGGATTATTTTGTACAATCCCCCTATTATAATTTTTGAAACACGGATCTGCCACCCCGATTGTAATTTTTGAAACACGGACCATGCACTCGGACGTCGAGACAGACTCCGAGATTATTGTTCGGCATAATGTAATTATTCCCGAATAAAATACTATCTATGATCGCATATTTTCGTTTGTTTGTTTTTACCCCCACTTTCGTTTTTGGCAGATCCGTAAGGACGCTATAGTAATGGATGAACGTGCGTTGTATCACGTGGGAGGGGCACAGCCCAACGGAGGCTGTGCTCGTGCGACGTAGACGTTGTACCAACCATCTGTCGTTGGGGTTAGTGCATAGAGCAGTTGCACTGTCCAGAGCTAAGGTGGTACAAAACTGCACCTTAGTAACAACTGCACAACTAACCTGTTAGGAAACGGTAACACTAACGAGCTAAGTGTTCACTGAACTGGCCAAACTACGTACACGCCTTCCTTCAATGGCGGAACTATGTCGTTGACACTACGTCAAAGCAGACTGCAATGTGCGACTCTTCCAAGTCGTTCAAAGTACGTGGCCAAGTGACACAACCCAGGGGAAACAGGACAGGTTTGAGGGTGCTCCCGCACCCATAGCACTAACCCCTGGGTCTTCTACTAACCCACGAGAGAGGTGACGTTTCCCCGGTGTGGCCGTGCGTGCCGGCGAACGAGCTTTACTTCCGCGAAAGTAAGCTAGAAAAGGGCATAAAAGTGCACGTCCCCCGGGGCAAACAACGCCCGTGACCTCGTCATTTTCTGGACACAACCTCATCAGCGGTTGCCCCTCTATACGGCATGCAAAAATTTTGAAGTCTAACACGTATATGGTCGGTAATCGTACCCCGAAAATGCGGTATTTTCCCGCCAAATGCCTGGCAGGAAAGCGTGCAGGAGAGCCTATCTTCTGTAGACACGGAAAAGGGGGCCGGTTTTGACCGACTTGGCAGGATAACGGACAGGGGCGCTCGGCAGGAAAAGGGTTAAACATTAACTGCTGAGTTCACCCTTTTGTTCGTTTTCTCTGCACGTAACACTGGTCCGATATGAAAACAGCTGGCCTCTGGATACCAGATTAGCTCAAATTTGTACACTGGTACTAGGAACATAAGACAACACTCCAAATAACTTATCATAACTTTAAATTTACCTTTCACAGCTAGGATGTTCTCAGGTTTGATATCTGTATGTATGATGTTGACTTGTCGAAGTAACCCCATCGCTTGTAACATCTGAACAGCAACTTTGCGTACCATGCTGAGTCTCTGCAATTAGGATGGAATGCGATGATTTTTTGACAAAACAGAAACCATATGGATCAAATTTTTTTATTTGATTTTTATGTGGATCAAATTTAATCATTTTTCTTTTGACTACACAGCAAATACTTAATTTTTATTGGCATTGACATATCAATCAGTTGAAATTACAGGGGTAAATGGGATTGGTAATATTTATTTTATCATCAATGTTCTAATGATTTCTTTGCAATATTAAAATATGATTATATAGTAACATTAGGTATTATATAAAGAAAAGTAGCAGCACACGTACTTACTCTGTTGCACCACCAGATTTTGATAAATACTTTGTTTTCAGAAGGATAGGTGAGCCCTTACACTGATAAACAATGGCAAAACATTTTCAGATATTGAGTAAAAATGGGTGCATCAATACCAGGTATATGATAAAACGATTTCCATAGGATATGCAAAACAATTAACATCATTACATCGAACTCTTTGCCAACTCACAAAAAATCAACTTTCCAAAAGATAGATGGCTATGTGGAAATAGGCGTCCTTGAGATCTATGGGTACAAGCCACTCCCTTGGACGTATTACAGCTAATACGTTTCCTTAGTCCTGTTTCAAAATGACCTACATTACACGTCCTACACACATGTACTGCATGCTCTAATTGGTTAATACACTTCTCTAAGGTTCACTTTCGGAACAGTCATTGCAGGGACCTCATGCGTTAGGTCTCATTATTATGTATTATTCAATTTACAGCTTCCTGATTGATTAATGTGTAGGTCTGGTCCTCCAGTGTTCACTGCCTCATTATGCAATGTCCAATGTACTTGTTTCCAACCACGAAATTTGATATATAGTACTATATGAGGTAGAAATTTAAAAGATATATATATGTGACAGGGTTTTGTGGAATGTTAATTTGAGTGCATATTTGATTTGGAATAATTTCTGTTTAAAGATTTCCAGATATACTCATTTACGTAATAAACAAAAAGTGCCAAACATTCCGACGTTGGCGGCGCCCTATTCGTGTATATATATAGGGTTTCCACGTGTCAACCCTTAGCCTTGCCCACCATTTTGTGTCTTGTAGGTGAGTCACTTTTGTACTCTTGTAATCCGACTTTGTCAGGTATGTAATCTTTGCCATCCGAAGATTTTGACACTGAGCATTTGTACATTGAACATTCATCTTTAGGACTATGTAGTTTTATTTCATTTTGATAAGTAATTTCTGTGTTTCTGAGATATTTGAAAATGTGTGGCAATGTCAGCCATGTGTATGTGTATTACTTGGACAGTATACTTTCATCGTGCCACACCTCAGTTTCTTTACTAGTTTGTGATATTTAAACTGTGAGCCTTGCCCACCATTTTGTGTCTTGTAGTGTTTTGGCGGCCGTCTGTAATAAATGTAATGTGCGACAGCTGACAACCACAATTTACGAACTCTTGGTGTGTTTTTCAAGACGCCCATCTCAACGCAGTTCCCAACTTGCACCCTCACCCTGATGCTTGTTGGCGACCTCACAAATGTTGACCCATGTAGGACGTGATTGTGGTCCTGTTTGTTGTCCGAAGCCCTTTTGAGCCTGGAATGTGTTCCTGTTCTTATTGCATATGGTGACTGTTTCCTGAGCTGATGGGAGTGCTTCAAGGACGACTGCAGAAGCTGTCAAGACCTTATAATTCATCGTTGATGTGTACGTGTGGGTAGAAGTTGGGCAGTGGCTGTTCAAGAACTGTGATGTAAACATTATGATTTGAACTTTGAAATTTTGATGTATTGTCTGTTTTGTTGGAGATGACTTTTGTGGATTGATTTGAAAAAGATATTGAAACCTTTTCAAAGTCTTATTACTCGACCATGCTTTACAATGGTCACTTTGAATATCTGAGTAGAAATTTGCATATTAATGATGAAGTCATATGTTGACTGTAACGATGTTGTACGTTGATTATTGACCTGTCATTTACCTGTCATTTTTGTTTATTTGCGTCAACGAAAAAAAATAATACTGAGTACTTTTGCTTGTGTATAATTTTTTGCAAATATTTATTCATTTCAAATTGTACTGCTACTTTTTGAATGTTGCAGAAGTTACTGTTGCTTTAAATTTTGGTCATTGTCTGTTGGTGTAGACACGTGTACATCCCTACATCTTTAGAGCAAATACACTTGCTTGCTTTGACATGTTCTAGGTCTTGAATCCATGAATATTACCATTTAAATTGACATTTTGATGACACCATTACTTTTGTTTAATTATCGAGTTTAAATGATTAATTTTTGATTGATTGAATATTTTTGAATATATATATTGAATATTTTCATATTTACATTTGTTTACATATTTGATACCTGATAGGTATTGATTCCGTGTTTGGTTATTTTTGGAATTTTTCATATTGGTTGTATCCTGATTTTTGATTGCCTTTATTGATTTCTTGAAACTGAGACGAGTTTTCTAGATTCTCATTGTCTAGGTTAAAACCATACTGTGTATTTTTGAATGTATTGAGTTGTATTTATAGAATTCTTTGAAATTATTTCTTAATTTGCACATATTAATTGGGAAGTGCAGGTGCTACTGAAAGCATTTGTGTTTGCTTTCCCGGATTTTTTCCCTTTTGTGAATTTTGATCTTAAGTTATAGTTATTTATCACGTTGCCGATTATTTATCCCTGATTACAAAAAAAAAAAAAAAAAAAAAATATGGCAACTGGTGGTAGTCCTAGAACTAACATAAACCAGCTCGGTTATGAATCTGGGAATATGCCAACTGCTGTGAGAGTTGAAAGTCGATCGCCATTGCCAACTGAAAGTCAGTTTATTACTATGCAACAACCATTTCCACCCACAAACAATGTCAGCCCCCCTCCTGATATTAAACCACCTTCTTTAGGAGCGGTATCAAAGCATAGTAAACAACCAGTACAAACTCCTGCTATGAGTGGTCGCCAGTTAACCACACCACAGAAACCAGCATCGGTTTCATTTTCTGAAAGCAATGTCCCTGTTGGTATACATAGCACCCAGACCACAATGATCAGTAATATTAAAGGTGGTACACCTCCAGTAGGGAGTCAACCACAAAGCCATAATTATCCCAAAGGTTCTGTCCAGCAACCTAGTATGCAACAACCAATGGCAAGAACTCCGGTGGCTCACCGACCAACTACTTTATCAGGTGCTGTTCCTCAACCACAGGTTGCTCAGTTTGCTACTGTACCTCAAGCCAGCATGACTTCATCACATCAGATTCGAAATGTGCCTTTATTCACTGGAGGTCCAGAGTGTAAAATTTTGATTGAAGACTGGATAAGGGACATGCAATATTTACTGAATGCTGGAGCTACACCTGTACATTTACAATTTATGACTGTTGTACGAAATTTGGGAGGAGAGGCTAGGAAACTGATTCTGAACTTGCCAGTCAGTGAACAAACCCCAGAACAGGCTTTTGAAGAATTACGTGCCGAATATGGGGATGTCCAGTCACTAGATCCCATGGCAGATTTTTATTCACGGTTTCAACAACCAAAGGAGTCTCCCTGTTCATATGCAATTTCACTTGAAGCTATACTACGTTGCATTGAGGAAAAGCAGAATGGAGGATACCCATTTCCTGATCGAGACTACCGTCTTACCCACCAATTCATGAGAGGTCTACAGGATGATATGGTGTATAATCGCCTCTACCCTATGCAGCCATGGCGCCTTAGTTTTAGTAATTACGAAGACAGCTTCGACGTCTGGCAGGTGAAAGCAGAGCCACTCAATCTGTGAAGCCCAAGAAAGCACATAGTCAACCTTTGCTCATCTCAGATAGTAATAAGGGCACAGTGAAGGACAAATCGAGACAAGATGACATGCATACAACCCAGTTTAATGAACTGACTACATTACTGAAAGAACAAGGGAAGAAAATGCTTGATCTTGAACAGAGGTTGGAAGCCATGACAGCCAAGTTGAATGAAAGCTCATCATCTCAAATCAGAAATGGCCAAGCTGCTTATGGAAATCACCCCCGCCGTCAACAAAATAAAAGCCCCATTACCTGCTTTAGATGTGGAAAGGAAGGTCACATCAGTAGAAATTGTCGTGCTGTCATTGGACAAGAACAATCGAAAACTTCATTAAACGAATAGAGCCTGTGACAGAGGGGCAGGCCACAGGCGAGAAAAAGAATACTAGCCCTACCAAAACAAGTTATGTTACAGCCGTTGACCAGACTCAAAAGCCACACCTGTGCAGCCAAGAACAACTGCCTCCTGCAGCTGATATTTCTGATGACACTTATCAACAGTTGATTGGTCCTGCGAATGAAGATCATGTGGTTGTAAATGGTATGTCCTGTAAAGCTCTTATTGATACCGGCTCACAAATTACTTCTGTAACAAAGACGTTTGTTCAGCAGCATCCAGTGTTGTGTAGTAAACCTATAAGATCGAGTAATATAATCATCGAGGGAGCTTCAGCCCAAGTGATGCCTTATGAAGGTGTGATTTCCCTGGACTTAGAATTTCTTGGTCAGTATTACAGTGGTGTTCCAGCTTTTGTGGTACCAGATACTGAATATAGAATGGAGGTGCCGCTGCTTGTTGGTACAAACGTGATTCGGGCCAGTCACAAACACATGAGAGATATGTTTGGGAAATGCTACCTTACAAGAGTGAAGAAAACTTCTTCTGTTTGGTTCAAGGTATATAAAGCTACAGGAAGGGCAGAGGTTGGTGGTCAAGATGGACGAATTGGTTCTGCCAAGTACACTGGTCGTCGACCCTACACTATCCCTCCTAGAAGTGAAGCATATGTAAACTGCCGTGCACCAAGAACTCCAGGGGAACAGCCGTACACTGCATTGGCTGAAGGACCAAGAAACAGTGGAAACCTTGATAACATTGTGACTGGAAGAAGCCTAGGTACAGTAGAACATGGGCGAGTTGTTGTGAGAGTATGCAACTTATCTGCAAAGCCAGTAAAGATATACCGCAATACACCACTTGCCGATTTGTATATTGATACCCAAGTCAAGTCCGTTTTATCAAGTGGTGCTGATGACAAGATGGAGAGGTCAGAAGATTTTCATGACAACCAGAGGGGGAGAGCACGGGAACGAGCTGGATACAGCAATGGAAGCCACAGTCCAAAGGACAAGTTTGAAAGAAGACGGCACAGGTCCCTGTCCCCTCATCGACACATTTCTGCTCAAAACACTGTTAAGTCAGTGTCGAAGGACATAGACTTGAGGAAATGCGCAGTCAAGGAACCAGAACAACTGAGACAGTTACAAGAATTACTTGACCGCAACACTGATGTATTCTCCCACTATCCTTTGGACTATGGTTGTACATCAACTATTGAACATGAAATACCCCTTATAGATGATAAGCCATTTCGGATACCACATCGAAGAATACCTCAAGCCCAGTATCAAGATGTACTGAAACATCTCAAAGATATGGAAGCTTCAGATGTTATACGCCCGAGTAAATCCCCTTATGCATCACCTATAGTAGTCGTTCGTAAAAAAGATGGTACACTACGCATATGTATTGACTATCGGCACCTAAATGCCCGCTCTGTGCGTGATGCCTACCCATTACCCAGAATGGATGAAGCTTTAGATGCACTGGGAAAAGCCAAGTTCTTCTCATCTCTGGACCTGACATCAGGGTATTGGCAAGTCAAAGTGGCAGAGAAAGACAAGCATAAGACTGCTTTTACTACTCCCATGGGTTTGTATGAAACTAACCGTATGCCGTTTGGTCTACAGAATGCACCTGCAACTTTTTCTCGTTTGATGATGTGCTGTCTTGGAGATCAGAATTTTGCAACTGTTCTCATATACCTAGATGACATAATCGTGTTCTCAGAAACCTTTGATGAGCATCTCAGTAGACTACAGATGGTGTTTGACAGATTGAGGCAACATGGATTGAAGTTGAAACCATCTAAGTGCTCCTTTCTGCGTAAAGAAGTCAAGTACTTGGGACACATCGTGACAGCTGATGGTATTAGCACAGACCCTGAAAAGATAGACAAAGTGGGGATGTGGAGGAGACCAAAAACTAGAAAGGAAGTTTCTTGGTTTTGCTGGGTATTATCGTCGATTTGTAAAAGGGTTCTCAAAAATAGTTGAATTGTTTGGTGTCTGGTGACGCTAGAAAGAAGAAAATTGGAAATCAGCAAGCAAAGCTTCCACCATTTCAGTGGACCAGTGACTGTGAATCAGCGTTCCTATTTTTGAAAGAGAGACTTACTACTGCACCAGTCCTAGGCTATCCAGACTTCTCCCAGCCTTTCGTCCTGCAAGTAGATGCCTGTATCAGTGGACTTGGTGCAGTTCTGGCTCAAAAGCAGGATGGAATGGAAAGAGTTATCGCATATGCAAGTCGTGGACTCACTCCATCAGAAACCCGGTATCCTGCCCACAAGTTGGAATTTCTTTGTCTGAAATGGGCTGTCACGGACAAATTCAGAGACTATCTCTATGGTAACAAATTTACAGTATTGACAGACAACAACCCGTTGGTGTATGTAACCACCACAGCTAAACTAGATGCTACCAGTCAGCGATGGATTTCACAGCTAGCCATGTTCGACTTTGATATCAAGTATCGTCCAGGTAAAAGCAACTCCAATGCTGATGGTTTATCTAGGATGCCAAGAGAGGATGTTGCAAGTACTCTGAAGGTGGTGAGCTCAGCACTCAGAAAGGAAGATCAGAAGCCAAGGGAGGAATGCAAGGAGAAAGAGCAGAGGTCCAAAGTCGGTAATGCAAGATGTGAAGAAAATCAGATAGAACATGACACGAAGTATTTGGTTGGTACCACCACCCTGCCAAGTAAATCACATGAAGAAATTAGTCACTCCAGAGAGATGATCCTGTCATTGGAAGAGTGATTACGTACAAGAACGACAGACCAGACCCAGTAGACGTGAAAGGGGAAGGGAGTCTAGAGAGACTCTTTTACTTTTGAAACAGTGGGAGAGGTTATGTGTTCGACATAGTATGTTGTATAGATCTATCCAGGATCAAGATGGAAATACATATTGGCAGTTGGTCTTGCCTGCAGCCTTGAGAGAACAAGTACTGAGTGGTCTTCATGATAATAATGGACATTTTGGCTTTGAGAGAACCATGGATCTTGTGAGGATGCGGTATTATTGGCCAAATATGCAATCATTTGTGAAAGAGTGGTGTAACACTTGTAGACGATGTGCACTGAGGAAGCTGCCCCTGCAACAACTCGTGTACCACTGGTTAATATCCGAACAGCTGAACCGATGGAGTTAGTCTCTATTGACTTCCTGTCCCCAGAAAAATCTAAAGGTGGAGAAGAGAATGTGTTGGTGGTGACTGACCATTTTAGCAAGTATGCCCAAGCGTATGCAACAAAGGATCAGAAAGCAAAAACTGTAGCAAGAGTGTTATGGAAACAGTTTTTTCTGCCACTATGGCTTTCCAAAGAGAATTCATGCCGATCAGGAAGAAATTTCGAAAGCTCATTGGTCCAGAGTTGTGTAGGATCACAGGCATACAGAAAAGCAGGACTACCCCGTATCATCCACAGGGAAATGGTATGAATGAACGCTTTAATCATACTCTTCTGAATATGTTGGGAACGGACCCTTCTGAAAAGCAGGATTGGAAGGAATATCTGGAGAGTCTGACACATGCGTACAACTGTACCCGGCATGACTCAACAGGGCATTCTCCTTTCTTCCTGATGTTCATGAGACATCCACGCCTACCGATTGATTTGGCTTTTGATGTGTCAGAAGAAAATACTAAGGAAGGTGACTATTCACAGTATGTTGATGACTTGCGTTCCAGACTACAGTGGTCATACCAAGAAGCTGTTCGTCGAAGTGATACAGCAAGAGAAAGACAGAAGAGAAATTATGACAAGAGTGTCAACAATGAGTCTGTACTCCAGCCTGGAGATAGAGTGCTTGTGGCAGATAAAACTCCCGTCATAGGAAAACACAAGCTACGTGACAAATGGGAATCTATGCCGTATGTTGTAATTTCAAAGCAACCTGGTGTTCCAGTGTATGTCATACAGTCTGAAGATGGGGTAACACAGCGCACTCTTCACAGAAATATGCTCAAACCTTGTATGTTCCTGACACCAACTGTAAAGGACCCTTCAAGTGAACACCTTGGTGACCTTCAATGTAATGAGGTTCATGGTGACAGTGAGACTGACAGTGTTGTTAGCAGTGAAGAGATGTTAGAAACCCAATGACGATAAACTATGTAGTGAACGATCCAGGCGCAATTGACAATTCATCTACAAATCTACTTTCAGATGAAGAGACGGAGCCACCACAGACTGAATCACGAGTTGGTACAGAACATGGTGAATGGCACCGAGAATCCCTGCCAGCAATAGATCCTGAAAGGAGAACAAGTGTAATGACAGAGACCATGGATTTAGAACGTCCTGTATGTATCACTATTGATGAAACCAAAGGTGAACGTCGTGCTGGTGACCTAAATGGAGGCACAAATGGAGAGGATACTTTAACCACCCAGAACAATGGAGGTGATGAGAATGGCAGGCATGTTACCAATTTGGACCCAGAAATGCCTACCACTGAGCAGAGTTACCCCTCACCAGATGCCCAGGCTGCTGTTGGAACAGACAGGGCTCAGGAACAGGTTGCCAGTGAATCCAATGAACCTTTGCGTGACAATAGTGATGCTGATGAAGCAAGACGTTATCCATCAAGAGTACGAAGACCACCAGATAGACTGACTTACTATAGTATGGCCTTAGTGTGTGAACTCCTGAAGAGACATCGGACATGTATTCAAAAAAATACTTGATGTTGGTTGTTCAACGACAAGGATGCCGTTTTTTGTCAAAGCAGGGAAGGATGTGACAGGGTTTTGTGGAATGTTAATTTGAGTGCATATTTGATTTGGAATAATTTCTGTTTAAAGATTTCCAGATATACTCATTTACGTAATAAACAAAAAGTGCCAAACATTCCGACGTTGGCGGCGCCCTATTCGTGTATATATATAGGGTTTCCACGTGTCAACCCTTAGCCTTGCCCACCATTTTGTGTCTTGTAGGTGAGTCACTTTTGTACTCTTGTAATCCGACTTTGTCAGGTATGTAATCTTTGCCATCCGAAGATTTTGACACTGAGCATTTGTACATTGAACATTCATCTTTAGGACTATGTAGTTTTATTTCATTTTGATAAGTAATTTCTGTGTTTCTGAGATATTTGAAAATGTGTGGCAATGTCAGCCATGTGTACGTGTATTACTTGGACAGTATACTTTCATCGTGCCACACCTCAGTTTCTTTACTAGTTTGTGATATTTAAACTGTGAGCCTTGCCCACCATTTTGTGTCTTGTAGTGTTTTTGGCGGCCGTCTGTAATAAATGTAATGTGCGACAGCTGTGACAACCACAATTTACGAACTCTTGGTGTGTTTTTCAAGACGCCCATCTCAACGCAGTTCCCAACTTGCACCCTCACCCTGAATGCTTGTTGGCGACCTTCACATATATTATATAGATATATTGAGTTACTGTAAATGTTGAACGAAATTGGCATCGGCACCCAGGTCTTGAAAATTAGTAATTTTAGGACCATGCAAATCAGTGAATACACTACAGTATAAACGGACATAATCTTATACCCGGTTGAATAATCTGTAGAGAGTGTTTGTGGATTCTTGCAGGTTAGCTAAATGGCTCTGATAAATTTCTTGATCAAGTCAATGTTGCATTTCTCCAAGAGTTTGCGAGAAATATATTCATACATGTCTGTCCAAAGATCGGTATATGTAGGTTACGACCGGTACGACTGACCCACAAGAATCTATGATGGCTGGCACCAGCTGCAGTCACACGGTGTTCTCACACGGTCACTTGCTTTACTACTTTTGGTACTTCTTTATTACCAGTTGTGGTCATAGAAGGTGTGGATTTAGAATAGAAAACTTGTTGTTTAGGCTTATTGAAAAGCAACATGTTTGGCTTCACTAGCCTTCTTAGCTAAACTAGTGAGAGTGCCACAAAATAAATAATTAAAGCTGCAAGCAGCGTTGGCGGGGCCCAAGCAGTTAAAATGCAAGGATGATATTATGTGCAAAATTTGAGCTGGGAATAGTCTTTTGTATCTTTTACCTAAAGAAGGATTTTGAGCATCATCTAATAGTTACTGTAGGTTTCACTGGTAATCCTATCTTTTACGCAAAATACAAGTCATCGTTGATGACACAGTCCCCGCTTGTCCATTTTGTTATAATCTTTGGTCTCTAGGTAGCTGTGGAATGACATTGATGCAACGGGTGCATCAGGCCTGTGACATGCATAATAAAGTAATCTGAGGAACGTTCAATAAAAGACTCATCTCTGCCGGTGTTGACCACTAAAGGAACTTTTGATTACATCACACATAACGATGCCCTCACTGCCTCTAGTGTCATGACAGCACATACTATACACATGGTTTGGTGGAATTTTCGAAATGGTATGGGATTGGGTATGTTGTTGTAATCAGCATTTTGGATCATATAATGAAACATATTAATGTGCACAAGAATGCAGCCATATCAAGTTTCAACAAAATCAGTCCATTGAAGGACAGTGACCTATGTTTATAAAATTGAAATCAAATGGCTGTCTATTGACCATATGGATCGTAGCACAAAATTAGTAGACATGCATAAGTATGCCATAGTACTTTATCTTTGTCGCAAGTCTCAACAACATTGGATAAGGAATATTTGCATATGATTAAGCCTCAAAGACATGAAAAAATCCAAAATGACAATCTGGCAGCCATATTGGAACATGTCACGAAGTAAATTGACATGTATACATGTATGTGTGCCATAGTGCTTGATCTTTGTGCCAAGTTTGGACAAAATGGGTTTAATGACCTTTGAATTATGCTTCAAAGACATGCAAAATTCCAACAAAATGGCAGTTCTGCAGCCATATTGGCTCCTATCGCAAGGTTAATTGATACATGCATATGTATGCCATAGTGCTTTGCCTTTGTGCCAAGTTTGAACAAAATCAGTTCAAGGATGTTTGAGTTATGGTTCAGAGACATGAGAAAATCGCAAAAAAATGGACGCCTGTCGGCCATATTGGATCATATCATGAAATAAAGTGGGGTTCATATGAAGGGCATAATGTTTTGCTTTTGTGCCAAATTTGAACAGAATCGGTTCAAGGATGTCTGAGTTATGGTCCAAAGACATGAAAAATCGCAACAAAATGGCTGCCTCATGCCCATATTGGATCGTATAGCAAAATAATTTTACATGCACATGAAGGCGATAGTGTTATGCCTTTGTGTCAAGTTTTAACAGAATCTGTTCAAGGATGTCTGAGTTATGATCCAAAAACATGAACGATCCCAACAAAATGGCCGCCTCACGCCCATATTGGATTGTATCGCAATATAATTTGACAAGCATATGTAGGCCATAGTGTTATGCCTTTGTGCAAAGTTTGAACAGAATCGGTTCAAGGATATTTGAGTTATGGTTCAAAGACATGAAAAAATCGCAAACAAAATGGCCGCCTCGCGGCCATGTTGGATCGTATCGCAAAATAATTTGACATGCACATGTAGGCCATAGTGTTATGCCTTTGTGCCAAGGTTGAACAGAATATGTTCAAGGATGTCTGAGTTATGGTCCAAAGACATGAAAAATCGCAACAAAATGGCCGCCTCGCGCCCATATTGGATCGTATCGTGATATAATTTAATATGGATATAAAAGCCATAGTGTTATGCCTTTGTGCCAAGTTTGAACAGAATCTGTTCAAGGATGTTTGAGTTATGGTCCAAAGACATGAAAAATCGCAACAAAATGGCCGCCTCGCGGCCATATTGGATCATATCACAAAATAAATCGACGTGCATCTGTAGGTCATAGTGCTATGCCTTTGTGCTGAGTTTGAACGAAATTGGTTCAGCAGTGTCTGAGAAACTGTTGATGACGGACGGACGGACGCACAGACGGGACCCAATCTATAAGTCCCCGCCGGACTTCGTCCGCGGGGACTAAAAATATGGCGGCCAAACTACTTCACCGATCGAAATGGTTTTTGCAAACTTGGAAGAGATCACACTTCAGATAACACGAATAAAATTTCATTTCTATCAGTGTTTTGGTTCTGGGGTGGAAGATTTTAAAAGATTAAATTGTGATATTCGCAAATTCCAATACGGTGGCCAAACCACGTGACCAATCCAAATGTCTTTTGCAAACTTGAAAGTGATCACTGTAAAGATGGCATGAGTAAAATTTCAGCTCAATCGGTGTTTTAGTTCTGGAGAAGATGATTTTTGAAGATTAAATTGGCATTTTTCGAAAATCCAATATGGCGGCCAAATCACGCGACCGATCCAAATGTCCTTTGTAAACTTGAAAGAGATCACTCTAAGGATGACATGAGTGAAATTTCAGCTCAATCGGTGTGTTGGTTCTGGAGAAGAAGATTTTTAAAGATTAAATTGGTATTTTTCGAAAATCCAATATGGCGGCCAAAGTCACGTGACCGCACGCGATTTTATTTGCAAATTCTTAAGACCGTAGGACATGCTTGCTATGTAAAAAATTCAAACTGACTAGACCCCTAGGTCAGCAGGAAAAGCCATTTTTAAGTTCTTGGAAAATCCAATATGGCCGCCAGGTCACGTGACCAATCAAAATTTGTATACCCAGGTGCAAAAGTACTCATTGGTACCTATAAGCCCTGCAAGTTTTAGTACTTTGTGGTAAGCGGTGTTTGAGTTCCAGGTCGACAAAAAAAGGCAGAAGAACCAGAAGAAGAAAGTTGAACTCCTGTAAAAACAATAGGAGCCCAGCCCATAGGCTTGGGCCCCTAATGAGGTGCAAAGGGGGCAAAGCGTGCCTCCTGTTTCCACTCATGTGAGAGAGTTGACCTGAGACAAGGCAATGTCAGTCATATGCCTAAATGATTCATGAATCTGGTAAAAGGCTGGCCAATCTAAATTAACAGATTTGAAACATAGGGCCAATGTCCCTGAAGCTACTATAGACATGGATGGTATAGAGGACGTACATACATACCATAATACCAGATATAGCAAGTGCAGAGGTCCTTTTGCAATATTCTTATGGCAGAAATATTGTTTCAGTATGGTTCATACTTGCAGGCCCCTATATACACATAAAAGCTGGCAAAAATTGCCCTCAAAACACAAAATGATGTATTTCCTAACTATATGAAATTGTTTCACTTAGGTCATCCTACACTGTATACCAAATATCAAAGCAATCAGACAAGTAATTTTTGAGAAACAAATCTTTCACCAAAAATGGTAAAATTGTCAAAAAAAATACAAAATTGTAGATTTCATCATGATTTGAATACATATTTTAATCATCCCTATAAATCTGTATACCAAATATCAAAGCAATCAGACAAGTGGTTTTGATGAAATAAATTTTTAATCAAAAATGACAAAAAATTCCTTAAAAATACAAATTTGCATATTTCATTACAATTTGAACAAATCTAAGTTGGGTCATCCCTAGGGAACTGTATACCAAATATCAAAGCTATCTGACCAGCGGTTATCAAGATTTTTTACCAAAAAGGCACTGATATTAGTGCGCCGTACTGGCAGCCTCTGCATTTTGGAGCTCCTGAGTTTTGTTCTCTTTTGTCATCAATAGCGTCGTACAAGCTTTTCTGTACACAGTGTGGTCTTCATGAACATTCAGAGTCTCAGCGGTTTTCAGCGGAAATTTCAAAGTGGCCTAGTTTTGCTGTTTTTGTATGACTTTTCTTGTAAGTTTTTTGCTTGCAAGTGTCTATACACCAACATCCAGCGTCAACATTCTGTTGTTCCTTGTTCCTGGACATTCATATGGTAATCATGATTATGCAGTACAGCAGAAATCTTCTACACCTGATTGGGAAGCAAACATCCAATGAGAAGTTACCAGCTGCTGTATGGAAAGTTATCAAGTCATGTGGTCTGCATGCCAGACCATTGACTCACAGAGGGAAGAGAGCAGGTGTTTGCAAGAATCTTCGTTTAGGCAGACCAGTTCCACTCTGGAATTCTTACACCACCATTACAAAGCCAAAACTTTGCACCCTTGCATATACTGAAAACAAATGCATAAGTACAGTGGTGGACATTTTTCAACGCCAACGTTGTGTGCGCTCTAGGAATCCATCAAACCTCATCACTGTGAATAGAGAATCTGTAACATTAAAAGCTCAGAACATTCAGTTCACACTATGGAATGCATGCTCTGTTGATAAGAAGTTACAATCTGTCTCCACTTCTATAATACAAAACAAGACTGACGTATTCGTATTGACTGAAACCTGGTTCAAGGAAAACGATAATACCATAGCAGCACGGTTTTCATCATCACTTACTGGTTATGACATATATCAGGTACCACGTTCAAAACAGAAAGGTGGAGGTACAGCTGTCATAACTAAATCTAATTTAACGTTCACAACAAATAAGAATGCAGCTTTTCAATCTTTTGAAGTCATCGATGGCAACATTATCACTTCATCAGCTATGATTCGACTAATTGTTATTTATCGACCACCGAAGGGAATATCAAAACTTCCTGTGCGAATTCGCCACCTTGTTGGAGACTGTTATTCACTCACAAGGGAGGCTGATTGTTGTCGGCGATTTCAACATCCACGTCGACAACCCCGGTGATAGAGATTCTGGAAAATTCATCGATCTATTGGAATCTATGGGGTTGGTTCAACAGGTGATTGGTCCAAAACATTTTAAGGGTCACACTCTTGATTTGGTTATCACCAGGGAAGACGACCCATGTGTTACAAACATCGAATCGGACTGGCTTCTACCATCAGACCATGCCGCTCTTCACTTTTCTACTTCTTTTTCAAAACCACGCCCTTTGAAAGTCATCAGGTCTTCTAGAAAACTTACAAACATTAACATTAGTGAACTTCAACACAAGGTTGCTTTATCTCTACAATCGATGCTTACTGATGTGGACAGTTCCCTGACTGATCTTGTGCATGCATACGACAGTGCTCTATCTTCGCTTATTGACGAAAGTGCACCAGTCGTCAACAAGGTATTCTTGAATAAAGTTCGCGCTCCATGGTTTAATGAAGGACTGATTAAAGCACGACAAGATCTTCGCCGATTGGAAAGGCAGTGGAGAAAATCAGGTCTCGTTGTACATGAACAAATCTTTAAGTCATTCCGGACCAAATACACTGCAAGTCTTCGTGATGCGCATGCATCCTATTACAATGACCGAATCGTTGGATCTGATACAAAAGGCCTTTTTCGGATCATTGATAACATCACAGGCACGAAAGGCGCACTTGCTTCAGTCATACCGGACTTGGACCCCACTACTTTACCAGATATCTTTGCAGATTTCTTTCGTAATAAGATTGTTAAGATACGTGAGAACTTGTCCTTTGTTCAACCATCTGACCCTGTTTCCATGTCAAGTTTCAGTCTGGTTCTTTTGATTTGATTTCCGTTGACAGTGTCAAAGGTCTTATTAGTAATTTACCTGCAAAATCATCTAAGCAGGATCCCATACCTACAGTGTTGTTGAAACAGTGTTTGTATCAAGTAGCTCCTGTTATTACACATATAATTAACCGTTCTTTTGTCACAGGTGATTTTCCTCAGTCATGTAAATCTGCAATTGTTCGACCACTGTTAAAGAAACCAGGTCTTGATAAGAATACCTTGAACAACTACAGACCAATTTCCAATTTAACATCAATTTCTAAGCTCATTGAAAAGGCAGCTTTACTCCAACTTAATTCATACTTATGTAGTAACAATCTGTATGCCAAATGTCAGTCGGCCTACAGACAGGGACATAGTACAGAAACTGCATTGGTACGGGTGCAGAATGATGTACTACGTGCACTTGATCGAGGGCAAGATGTTATTTTAATTCTCCTTGATCTTTCGGCAGCTTTTGACACCATTGATCATGATATCTTAGTACACAGGCTCCGTTGTAGGTTTAACATTGATGGCACTGTTTTACAGTGGATTACTTCATACTTGAGAGGTAGGACAATGAGAGTTTGTGTTGGATCAGTGGTGTCAGGGGCTCAGTCATTGGATTGTGGGTGCCCCAGGGCTCTGTCCTTGGTCCTGTTCTTTTCAGTCTTTACACGACAACCCTTGAGGACATTATTACAAGACATGGTTTAGAGACAATGTTCTATGTTGATGACTCCCAGCTTTATGTTACTTGTTCTCATGCTTCTGTCCCATTTCACAAATTGAAAATTGCATCAAAGAGATTCGTCAGTGGATGAGTAACAACATGTTGGCACTGAATGACAATGCGACAGAGATATTAAGATTTTCCTCAAAGTTTAGCAATTGGGGACGACCACGAACTTATAATGTTCAGGTTGGCGAAATCAGAATGTACTCCTCGCCAGTAGTTCGTAGCCTTTGTGTAATTCTAGATACATCAGCATCTATGTCTGCCAATGTTAACAATACTTGTAAATTCGCTTCATTTACTTTGTGGAAAATTGGTAAAATACGCAAACTTCTAGATAGTAATTCCACTGAAAATTAGTTCATGCATTCATAACATCCAGGCTTGATTATTGTAACAGTTTGCTTTTGGCTTACCACATTATCAACTCAAGAAATTACAATTGGTTCAAAATTCTGCTGCACGTTTGGTCACACTGACTAAGAAAGCACATCATATTCACCTGTTCTGTATAGTTTACACTGGCTTCCGGTTCATAAGCGTATCGAGTTTAAACTTTTATGTTTAACTTACAAAGTTTTACATGACATTGCTCCTCTGTATTTGAAAGAACTTTTAAATATCCGTGTTCCTGGTCGCACTCTTCGGTCGACTGCTGAGGGTGCACTAAGTTTGCATCAGCCATAACTACTTTTTATGGTTATAGGTCATTTGCTATTTCAGCTCCACAGTTGTGGAATAAGCTTCCATCTGAGTTCCGCTGTTTTAACGACTATGATGTTTTTAAATCTCATGTCAAAACTTACCTTTTAAAGATTGTTTTTATTAGTATTTTAAATCTGTAACTTTTTAAACTTTAGCTTGGTATGTTCTGCGCCTTGAGGTGTTGTTTTTACACGGAAGGCGTTTTTAAAGAAATAATATTATTATTATTATTATTATTTTTAGAGCTAATTTGCATATTTTCAACAATATCAAAACACAGAAAAAATAGTTTCTTAAAATCATATTTTGCACCTACACAAGAATATTAAATGTGCAAGTACTGCAGTTCTCAACATATTTGAGTGGACGGACATCCTCACAAACGGACATACAGACATACATACATACATACAGACTGACGACGGACGCCGTACGGATACCCATCCAAATAGCTTCTATAGACAATAGTCTTTAGTAGCTAGAGGCATCTCTGTCAACTGAATGTGCGTCCTTATCAAGTGGTGGCATCGGGCCAACAAATGGTTGAGTGTGGGTTTTGTAACACTTGGCTGTACGTGTTGATTTAAGCCAAGGAAATTTACCCACTGTTAATGCTGATTGTCCAGCTTCAGCGCCTGTAATCTCCTTGTCTACCTTATCAAATAGGGAGACTAATGCACCCAACAAGGGTAAGGATTTATGACTGGAGAAAGCATTTGGTGCAGTCCTAAGGGGCCGTGGATAATTAAAACACGCGCACAGTAAACGCAACTTCTGTGTTTAGGGGGGAGGGGGTTTGGCTGTATTTCGATTACCGTGCGCAAAAATTGCACTACAAGTTTTCCTATCGCAACATCTCATTACACATTTTTCTGTATCACAAAATATTGTGTGTGACAGGCCAGTACGGCACCGGCGCTACACCAGCATCTATTTGATATACAATGGGAATCAGTGCACAAGTATAAATAGTCATTTTGGATACACTGTTTCATTTCATTCTATTGGTTGCGTCACTGTTTAGTTGGCACTGAACAGAGAAGAAGTGGTAAGCTTATGTGTGGGGGATGGGGGGTTGGGCAGCGTATGCGTGATTTCATAGCGACTTAATCACCGATTTTTGGATGCAGATACAGAATGAGGCTTGGTTGGATTTTTGCACTTCCAAATTTTCGTTTAGGGGAGGGGGGAGGGGGGGGTGAGAACAAACGCACTTAGTTTTGTTTACTGTGCGCATGTTTTAATTATCCACGGCCCCTAAGAGCCGCGAGTGCTAAAGTTTCAATCTGCGCAGGAGCAGAAGGTGATGTGCATTGTGAAGGGTATTGCTGATAAACCCATTCAATGCAAAACTATATTACCTAGTCGGCAACAACAGGCAACTCAGCAGGGCCATCAATGTCTCCGGCCTAGCTGGTAAAATGAATCTGGCGACCAGCCACCAAAGACAAACTTTGAGAAGACTGAGCATGGAGTGTTGTGCTCTCAGGGTCATCTAGACAAATTACTGCAGAATTAGCGGTAGGATTTAGTGGCCACAGTTTCTCAGTGTGGCTACTTTGGTCTTCATTTTCTTAGCCACACACAATTTTTATTAGTCAGATATACTAAATATTGTCTTTTAGTGAACAAATTGCAGATTATATTTTTACTTAAACAAAAAAATACCTAGTCATATTTATTATTAGCTACTATTATTATATTGTATTACTTTATCTTTATTGGAGAAAAGTTTGAACCCATTTTTATATTACACTTTTATTGTCACAAATGTGATGTAAATCCGATATTTACAAGCACGCGTATTATTATTATTATCATTATTATTACTAATTTTATCTCAACTATCAGGGAAAAGGTTTTTCTGAATAGAGGAAAATATCATTGAGGAAAATATTTCATCACAATTACATAGAAAAAATTTTACAGTCAAAAACAATGTTTCAAAATAGGGCTGTTCACAGTTTACGTCACTATTCTCTCATTAATATGCAAAAATAAATATTTGTCAGCATTTTTAGATTACGTTTTTGAAAATTACGCATGCAAAAACAATGAAAAAACATCTTAGTAGGTGACTGCTAGTGTCACAATGAATACTAAAAGTCATATTCACGACTCAGAGTACAAGCTGCAAAAACAGCCACACATGCAACATTGATAAAATTTGTCCGCATTTCAAGCTGCGTGTCCATTGTCAGGCGCGTAAAGCTATATTTAGTAACAAACCTGTGACCGTGAACAGCGCTATTGCTGTATCACTATCAGACTACAACCTATTTATTGTAGGTAGATGTATTCAGGTCGGATTAGAAATGACCTTGAGGGAACATACATGTTGTAATGCATTACATCTGGAATTACATAACCATTAACCTTGACACTCAAAACTGTATTAGCAATAGTAGTATTTACTGTGATAGCTCAATGCCAAACTAACAGTGATGCACTAGAGTTAGGTTTCAATCAAGTTCTCAGATGAATGTGTTAGGAAACAGCAAATGTTTCATGCTCATGCATTTGCAAATGGTGAATTCATAAAAATGGGGTTAAGGATATACAAATAATCAACTTTGATCATTTTACTTTATGCCTCTCTCTACATATTATGCATTGTAGTCTGTTTTGTTCATGACCAGTCCGGATATACATATGTGCAACAGGACATGATACTTTTGCTTAAGCCAAGGAAGTCCTTAAAGGGACAAAGTCGGCCATTTTTCATGAATTTTGTTTAATACCAGATACTACTTATATCGTTTGACATGTTGAAAGATACTGAATAAATGGGGAAAGATACTGAATAAATGGGTAATCATGCATATATTCGACCCCGGTTTTAGACAAATTACATGAAACCATCCCAAAATCGAATAAATGGTCATGACCATTCATTCATTTTCATAATGGTTTCATGTCTCATGTGTAAAACCGGGATCGACTAAATGTCAAACAATTTAAGTAGTATCTTGTGTCAAACAAAATTCATGAAAAATGGCCGACTTTGTCCCTTTAAAGAAATCTTAACCAGGACAAAATGTCAACATCATTGCTTGAATCTATAGGTGTACATGCAAATGAAATATTAACACTTGCCTAGGCATTTGTAATGTCTAACTTTGTTACAATTTCATGTTACAGCAGTTCTTTATTTTCCATCCGCTGTCAATGTCAAATACCATTGCTTTCAGTCCTAAAATTGGACATGTAAACCAAATACAGGCCTTTTAGGCTGACTGTTTACACTTGCATGTTCTTCACACACGCTTTCTTCTAAAGTGTACACAGAATTTGTTGATAAGCCAGACATTAAAGTTGCTGACTAATATAATCAATCACTGGTTACAAAAACATGAGAGTCTCTGGGGTTTTACAAAAGAGGTATCTCTAGTTTGCAAGAAAAACATACCAGTGATTATATGGTCTTGGCAGAGACTTAAAGGGCTGGTGAAGAGTAAAAATGAAATCGCTGAAAATGTGATTTACACTCGTTAAATAATACATGGAAAGGCACAAGCAAAAAATTTACGGCGGAAAAATGATTTAAGTGCGCATTTTCCGGCGAAAAAATGCGTTTTCCGAAGCTTAGTCACATTTTCCAGCGAAAAAATCAAACCCGGAAGTGTGACGTCACTTTAAGCGCAGCCTATCTGTACATGTATGGAACACGATGGCGACTTCTGTCGAGTAGCGCGACCAAGACAGTGTTTAGAGGACGGACAACAGCTAGATTTTGGGCTGTACATGGCAGCTGTAGGTCTCTATCAAATTGTGTCAGTCATACTGACAAAATGCTCGCTGGCTCCACTGTTATGTTAGTCCTACTGACAAAACGCCCACTCGCACTGTCCGTATTATCCATGGAGGTAGAACTCTTCTGGTACCGCCGCGCCGTGGTATTATCGTACTGTCTTCCATGTCAGTCCTGACAAAACGATATGGGCTGCGCCGCTGATAAAGGCCGAAAAGGCTAGGCTGTCATCGCCGAACAAACCAGGGTTTTGAACATTTACCAGCCGAAACAATTTGGGCTATAAAACCTACAAGTGCCGAATTAAAACAGCTAGAAACCTGTTGAAAGTTGTGTATCATGTACCTGTGTATCATTTTATGATCTGTTGCAAGACAGTGAGCGAGCTGCGGTGTTTTCGAATCATGTACGCCTGAAAATTTCTAATCTTTGACATAGTTTTGACGTGAGATTCAGAGCCCATATAAGACGTGGAAAATTGTGTTCTCCATAATCATTACTCAGTATCTCAGTTTATATTATTCCGATCGATCTGTAAACGTTGATTGACCGACTGTCAAAGGTCACGCCTTCACGAGCTACACAAACCAACGGCACATACGTTTTTTCAATGAATCGTTGTACCGCACACGTTTTTAAATTCAACTGTAAATTTCTGATATTTTTCACAGAATTATTTCTTCGGCAATGTAAGCTTAGGTCTGTTGTTGTTCTAATTCTACACTGAATACATCGTCAAGTGTGAACGGTATGATATTTAATCACCCCTACATACATCAGACGATCGATTGCGCAACACATGGTTTGGCCACATAGAAATGCTTGGAAAGCAAGCACTGCAGTCGTCTGAGTCGTTCGACATCTTCGGTTACGTAGAACTCGTGGGGTAGAACTACACCACCAAAATAGTCCAGCCAATCACTAGTTTTATTGATAATCTTATAAATTACGGCTTGCCTTCTGGAAAATTCATGATCGTATTCCGCGAAAACAATCGTCAGTGAAGTGTGTGTAGCGAAGTACATGTACGCGCCTGGCTAGCTCTGCATGGCAGGGTGTATTAAACGGCAGATCGTCTATGTAGCCGACACAAACACGAACTGTCTGATACCGGCTACCAAATACTATGAAAAATAGCAAAGAATGAGCTACAAAATCACTATCAGTTTTAAGTTGCAGGTAGAATAAGTCTGTGCCTTTGTATAAAATACCTGTTATTACGGCCTCAGGAGTAAAATTAACCCGCTTTGCTTTCACAAATTAGGTCCATTTTCTGGCCAGATCTTCATCCTTTGGCCATTGAAACAATTTTGATACTGACTGAGAACAATGCAGAGCGACACAACGCTTAGGCGCTGTTACAGCTTTTTACGATGGATTTCGAGAATGCACACAAAAGCACTGACGTGAATATCGCTGGCGGTCAATGTGCTGTAAATTACGTCATACCCGACATTTGCCGAAGTGTACCGAAGATTTGTATCTTTGTTGCCAAGGGCGTCGCTAGGGCCTTTATTCGGAACTGGGAGCGCAGTTTTGAAAAATTCCAATGCAGATCTTTTTTTGACCATTTTATTCATCAAAATAAACAAGCAATAAAAAATTCATTTTTTCTTTTCACCAGCCCTTTAACACTAATTTCCAGAACACAGGGTGCCAGTTTATGATCTCTCTCATTAAAACAGAAAGGCAATTGACTGCACACACAGACACAGGTTGACCACTCACACACAATGATTATTGAGTCAGCAACGTTAATGTCTGGCTCATCAAATTCTGTGTGTAATTTAGAAGAAAACGTGTGTGGTGAACATGCAAGTGTAAACGGTCAACCTAAAAGAGCTGTATGCTACCAAGGAGCCTTGACAGTTCCACAGTGATATTTGAAACTAAGTCAACAATAAACCTTGTTACGACAATGGACAATGCTAAACAGTCATCATATATATATTACCTTCACACTTACTACAGAGTTTGGGCCACCTCTCATCTGAGTCAGCCCAGGTTTTAAGAAACCAATGTAGACGTATATGTCAGCCCTGGACTGGATGAGTCGGGTCTGAGGCATGGGTTCAGAGGCAACACAAATTTAAACTGGCTTAAATTGTATTTGTGAGCAATTCAGGCTGGCCTTGGACCTAGTAAAGACCTTTACACTAGTAACAGGTAACAGTTTGCCTAAAGTGAGGTAAAAGTGACACAGAGGTGGGAGATTCAATAACAGTGAGAATATTGACCAACATTTTCTTCTCTTATCACAATCTTAGCTTAGGCAAGACCAAAAGGCTGCCTTATAGGGCCAAATTTGAACCTAGCAATAAAGATTTTTGTATTTGAAGAGTACAGGATAATTGACATAAGAGCTGTAAACATAATACTTTGATGAACAGTGCTTGCATTAACAAATGAATAACAAAATACTGCTACTGCTAGTCACGTTTTGCAATGACATGGGATGTTATCCAAGTCACATAAGTTGTGCCTCCAATGGCCTTCCAGCCATTTTATCAGCCATTTCCAATAGCATAGTTTCTGACTTTTAGTGTTGACCACATTATCGGTTTGATTACCATAACACTACTGCTACCTTGTCATCTTCATACATTTCTTCAGTACAATCATGCCCTACAAAAACTTATGATAAGTTCAGAGGAATTATGATATCCCTGGACTTGTGATTGGTCTAACACATCAAGAGCTTGAAAATCATATAATAAAGTACTCCTACTTGCACACAAACATACACGTACATTAAGGTGCAGAGTTAATTCATATCAACCACCATGCTGTCACACAATCTTTAAATTATTTCCATATCTTGATGCTCTGTTAATGATGACATCATTTAAAACCATCTTTTATGACCCTTGATTTTGAAAACTTGATTACTACTGTTTATGAAAAAATTAATATACAAACATACATTATCATAAATCGCATGTGTTCAGGAATCTTGTACAAAATGTGAATATTGATACATCAATGTTGAAAGGTTTCAATCATGACCAAAAACATGTTCTATGACTATAGCAGTTGATCAAATTCAATTGGATGAACTTTTTAACCAAACAACCATTACCTTCTTGTAGAGTTGACTGTCATTTCCATTATTGTACATATTACAGAGTTTGAAAACCTGGTACGGATCTTTGTATGTTTATCACTTAATTGCACGAGTAGGTGTGCTAGCTGTTACAGTTGTATCACCACACTTATGGTCAGGAACTTGTAAACATCACGAGGCCGAAGGCCGAGTGATGTTTACAAGTTCCTGACCATAAGTGTGGTGATTACAACTGTAACAGCTCACCTACGAGGTGCGATTAACGACTTATACCACGAAAAACAGGCCAATCTTCTCTAAAATTTGAAAATTACTGTCAATAAATCGTCTACTTTTGATTTGAATACCCACAATGGAATGGAGTGACCCATTGTACGTCGAAAGGTTCACAGAGGTCATTATGCACCTGGCATGCGAGTTTGGGAGAATGACCTATCCCAGACAAGTAGGACAAGGGCTCTGGTCAACTGCAAATCTGCATTTGAATAAGGGCTACAGAGTGGTATAATGCACCTGTGTAGAAGGAAACTATTTTAGTCTGATTGGTTAAACAAAATGGCTTGCCTTACTCTATCTTGTTGGCTATTGGCTAGCGAGAAGGAATTCAATCTGTAGATGCATGTGATTGCCTCGTGGATGCATCAGGCTTCCAATACCATTTTCGTGTTTTCGACTGGTCAAGATGGACCTTATCAACTTGTCTGATCTGATGACCCAAGAGACTTCCTAGAGTTCCATGGACGGCCATGTAAAAACAACCAAAGTGGATTTTACACGAGCAAACTGCCCTATAAGAGCAGCCGCTACTACGGAGCGCATAAAATCCACGATGTGTACTTCAACTTATAAAAAAGTACTTGATTGTACTATTGGGACTACGGGACTGTACTATCGATGACCCTTGCCAAGGGTTTATCAAGTTCTCCTGCCAGAAAATATACGTATTTACACAAAGCAAATGTGCAAGATGGCTTGGTCAGACTGCCAGCACACTGGATATTCTGGCAAGGTAATTTATTCTTTTACTAAAATATTTATACACAAAACGAATTTTGTAAAGTTATAAAATTAAATTCATTGACCCAAAACAATTTGTTGTGTGTGCGGCAGTATCACAGAATTTCTTTCGACTATTCCACAAACGTTACCAAAAGGCTGTACTTATTTCCATGATATTTGTCACATATGTCTTGTGTTTGATAATTTCAGGTGAATGCGGCAACATCTCTGTACCATCAGGGATTCGATGAGCAGCTTATCAAAGAACAAACAGGTCACAGATCAGATGACGGTTTACGCGCCTCAAATGTATGTCTACTGCACAACAAAAGCATGTGTCGAATATATTACTACCACCTCCATCTAGTGTTAAATCAGAGGAATCTGTAAGTAAACCAGTTTCTCAAGTTACGACAAAATAATGTAACAAAACAGACAAGATTGGTCCAACCCAAGAAGACGCCGAATCTAAAGATGGACAGTCTTCATTAACAAATCATGTTGCTTACATTGAGCACGGTCCAAAGAAAGTTATAAAATGTGATGCTATAACATATCAGTTGAACAAATTGTCTTCATTTTGTTATTGAATGTGTGTGAATGCTTTAGACATCTCGACTTGACCTATTGTTCTCTTGCAAATTAGTAATCAGTCATACTTTTTTTCATATTTAAATAAGTAATCACTACACTTTTATTGATATGATAATAATTTTCTTTCATTAAAGTGTGGTGATTACTTATTTACATATGAATAAAAGTATGGCTGATTACTTATTTTGCATAAGAACAATAGGTGTCAGTCGTGTTTTCAGGGATAAATGGATGGCAAGAACAATAGGTCACATGACCTGGAGTGGTATAAATCACTTAAATAAACCCCATGAGATTGCCAGCCAATGAACCATGAAAATCATAAATGGCACCAGAATAAGTTTCTAAATGAGTTTTGATCAATGACAACAGAAAGAATTGCTTGCCAGTCTTAAAATTGTGTTATCTGCTGAATTTTACATCGCACTGAGCAGTGATTAAACCACTTTGCTCTCGCTGTCGCTTGTAATGTTCGTAAATTACGAACAAAACTGAAAATTTACGAAAAAAATAAATGCATGATATCGCCCATTTACGAACAATTTTGTTACTTTTGAAGCCTGATTTTCGGTTAACATTATGAATTCTTGGGAAGTACTCTATCATATCTCATCTTTCAAAAACTACTCTGTCCCTATCATCGTGATAGCTAGCTTTTGACTTTGACCTGTGCTAACATGAGCATGTGCAAAAAGGTTTCAAGATACCCAGGTCGTGTACTCTGATACTGGTAGTTTCGAGAAACCCAAACACTCACATGCTGTCAACAAGACGGTTGAAGTGGATCGAGGGAAGCAGGCAGTTACAAATGCTTTAGATGGATAGTATCCTCAGCTGGGAAAGAAGCTTAGGGATAAAAACAGCAACTGATAAGAAAAAATTGGAAACTTGAAAGACAGTGGAACTACAGTCCGAACGGCGCATGGTTAAACAACATACCGTAAAGTGTTAATTTGTCTGTGCATGGAGGTAGAAGCGACATTCCATGCTATAAGTTTAAGATTAGCCAGGAATCTTAGTTGTCATGAATTTGTCATTTGACAGTCTGCAGAATGAATTTTTCAGTAAACTTGCCAATTTGAAAAGGTTTCCTTCAAAATATTTTGTAAGAAACTGTCTCAGCAAATGTTATGAATACTGATACGCTGTGCAAAGTGGCACGACGAAAGTCTATCCAGACCAAAACAATGACAATCATCTGCAGTGTTTTAAAAACATCACTCTCTCTAAGAAGAAAACATTAGCAGGATCACCAGTTTCAGTTTGCGCACTTAAATTTGCAGTTATATTGAGACAAAATTTGTGCGAAACCACACGGAAGGAAAGGTCAAATGTTTCGATCAGTGATTAGAATTATAGAGCTGAACATGGCATAATGACTGCAGCTATAGAGACACCACCTAGTACCCATGGATGACATGCATACTTTCCAGGTAACAGAGCTTTCCAAATATGAGAAACAGGGGACAGATTTTTAGGCATCTAAAATTGTGCATACACTGATAAACACTGATAATATTAATAACCACTTATACGTTAATATATATAATTATCAACCGCTGACTACACAGAGGGAGTTACAATTTGTGTCACAATATACTTGAAAATGTTATGTATGAAATAAAGATTGATTAATTGAATAACATTCATGGGCCAGTTGACCAAAATGACACTTTATTGAGACAAGGAAGAAATTTCAATATTCCAAGCATTCATGACCCATGATGTACCTGTACTGTGTTATGCAAGGGATATTTTGAAAATGCGTATCAAAATATGAGTGTTCATTATCAAAAAAAAGCTAAAAAGGAATTTTTCATTTGTCTTTATCTATCATGAAATCATTCATCATTTCTATCCCCTTAAAATCATTCATTGAGTACCAGAAGTGCTTGTTGAAAATTGGCAGGCTCAGCATTACATAAATTGTGCTTACTAATATTTTTTGAATCGGATTCATAAATTTTAATAACAATTTCAAAAGGCCAGGGAGAGCACAAAACCATCAGCAAACACGCAGATAGTTCAAAAGAACAAAAGGCTTTATTTCTTCAAATCAAACATGCTTGCTTTCAACAATAAGCAGAATGTTGCATTTTGACAAACACCAAAATGAAGCACTATCATTCAGATTAAAATAACCAATAATGATTAATATAAGCAAACTGTACAAAGCTTGCTCAATAAAACAATGAAGTTTGACTTAAAAAGCTAGCTCATCAAAAAGTGAAGTTTGACTTCAGTAGTTTGCCTATGGCATGTGTATTTACAGGAAAGCAGTGTGGACAATGCATGTGTATTTACAGGAAAGCAGTGTGGACAATACAGGACCAAGGACAGATTATGCCTCTTTCCTTGCTCAGGGTCATTGCACTTTACATACTGTCTGTTGTCTAATTGCAATGATGCCTTTGGGAAAATACTGTTCCAAATTATTGGTCAAGCGCAGAAATGACATGAGGGTTCACTAAACAACACAAAATACCTAGTCATTCTTGCGTATGTATTGTCAGCTAGATAATGTTCTAAAAAACTTGAAGTGACTGGGCAGAGCTTAAACCTCTAACAAATATTTGCAGCAGCTGTCTGTCCAATCACAGTCATCCAATCAAACCAACTCCCTGCCAAGTACTGAAATAACCTTCAGTGTCAGAGCAGAGCACTAATGATAGTGACATTACCCATAGGCAGTAGCTGTATTAACTTTGATAATTTTGGCAATATTTTTGTTCAGTTTTACAACTGCGTTCTAGTTCTACTCCCTACAGCATGTTGAATTGTCTAGTATTCAGCTTGCTATCACAGCCTGTGTATGTGTACCATGTATTTGTATCACTGACAACTGACTGTCAGTCTGGACTCCAATTAAATTTTTTATATTTATATATACAGGCTTTGTCGACAAACCAAATATTGTGTGTTTGAGCATGCTGTAGGGAGATAGCAAGAAACTGTAGTTGTTATATTGCATAGAAATATTGAAGAAATCATTAACAGTTGCAGCTTCTGCCCTGTTACTGGGCTCAAGTTTGTTTTTTTACGACAAATCACACATTTAGATTTTTTTCGAGATAAAAGTCATGGAATATGACAAAATGGTTCAAGATTTTCTTACATTATTACTAACATTACAACATTTTGATGAAATAAAAATGGTATTCATTTTTCATTGAATTACCTACAAAAACTTGCAATTGGAAAATGTAAAACACAAAAGGGAACAAAAATGTTCAAGTACCCCCCTACAGGTAGAGCAAAATTTTCAAGTCCCCTCTACTACCCCAAAAATTTTCGAATCCCCCTGAATCCCTCCAGCCCCCCCCCCCCCCCACCGTTTTTTGTGAACACAGCCTTAAATATTGACAAACAGCCAAGAGTCAGCCATCATTTGAACTTTCAATGAAAAATAAAACTTTCAATGTGTTTGGATGCACTTTCTACAACAAATAGCATTTGAAACTGACAAGTCACAATGTCATTTGAGAAAATTCACACACAAAATTTAAGATGTTGCAAAATAACTTTTAAGTAGAGTGTAATTTTTAATGCAAAGTAATGGATCCAAACTATACGACTCTCATAAATTCCAAATGTCCTAATTGACAAACATGATTCCATGAAACATGAAAAGGAACAACAAAATTACACCTACAGCACCCTATCAACATAAATGGTGCAGAAAGGGCACATGTTTGCATATCACTTGACAATACAACATAGAGTTCAGACTGTTGCATCTAGTCTACACATGGATGACTGTAAGACTATCGAGTCAGCAACACAGGTTCCTCCACTTTGCATACACATTGATGGATAAAACTGCAGAGTCCACAAACTATGATGTACTAGGCAAGGACCTGACTGCGGATTTCTTTATCGGCAATCTTTGACTTCAATTTTTGATTGAAAAAGACCACTTTTCCATTAGTGATTGTATGGAGAATGTGGAAATCTTCTACTTGATGTATTTGAGTACTATGTATTTGACAGTGTTGATGTTACATTTTTCCAAGACTTTCCAAGCAGTACCACCCTTGAATTGTACTCTGTCAAACTGTGTCTGATTGACACACGGTTTTCAAACTTTCGTGTAAGCTCCTTATCAAATTCACACTGACAGACAAAGACTATCATACGAATATGTACCCACACAAAGAAAGGGCAATTCATTGGTTGAGGCACACTATGGACAACATCATTATCTAATGACAAAAATTAACTTGTGAATACACAGTCACCGTAATATTCTAAAAATTAAAATTTTTGTAATCAATGAGTAAAAAAAATAAATACATTGATATCAACAGCAGTTAAATCTTCCTGTAAGAAATTTGTTAAAACTGTCTATAGGCTACAAACTGCCTTTTGATAAAATGAGATTTGCATCAGATTTTTGAAAAGTGGAATATTTTTTCGCTGTGTACACTACTTTCTTTGTATGTTTGTGTGTTAAATGTGCAAGTCTTAATATGGATGTTACTTTTCAGTCGAAAAGATATCTTATTTGCAATGAAGTGATTTTTTAAAGAAATCAACTGTTGCAAATCAGCCACAGGACTAAAAATTCATAGGGAAACAAGAGAGTCATGATTACATAACACAATAATTTTTAATTATTAACATTTTTATTGTTGAAAAATTAAATGGTTGTTGATTTTATATGGTCTTTTGCTGTCACTCCAACACTACACACTAAGATAATTCAGAAGTTTCTTGGAGTAACAGCAAGTAACACTGTTTTATACATCTGACTGCCTTTTTTTACCATACCTCATGACAAAATTACTCACACACCAAAAAAAGCACTTCTTGAGAAGTAAAACCTTGCAATTTGATTATGCCACACTGGACAGCTGGCAGTAACTTACTCTTGTCAGACACTGCACCTGCTTGACTCAAATACACCAGACAGTTGAATCAAATAGAGGCCTTTAAAACAATAACTCATTAACATAACAATACTGGAACCTTGTGACTGTCAATGCATTGCATGTAGGAACCATTAGCTAATTAATTTATAACAGTTGGAGTATAACAATAAGCTTGCCTGGTCGCTGGCTATACATCAGAACAAATGACTCACAATAAGGATTTAATGTAACCTTGAACACACGCCTGCCTCTGAAACACAAATAAAGTTTTTTTGTCCTTTGCTTTGGGACCATAATATTGCTCTGAAGAAAATTCTCTCTCTTTATCTGAAGGAATTACAGAAGTTTGATACAAGATATATTTTGCTATCTTGTATCTTAAACTTTGCAATTATTCGATAGATTGGTCAACATCAATTATCAATCTTCATTTTAAATGAAAAGAGGACTAGAACAGATGAGCAAACATGAATAGTTGGTTTCTACAGACTGTTCAGGCTGTTCATCATACTCAGGTATGTTACATACTTTAAACTTATCAAGAAACCAATACCATTTCATTTTGATACAAAAATATGGAACCAAGCCGTGTTCGTTGGCAACTCCAAATGGAACAAAAGAATATGAATGCTGGTATTGGTAGTAAATTATGAAATGCTGCTGTTCTTAAGATCATAAGTACCATTAGAACAGTTTGCTAAATAACAAGGTCAAAACATAGACGCCACTTAGACTCATCATATAAGCTCTTTTTGGTATTTATCTATAAAACCAAATATGAGCTAAAAAAGCTCCTATTTTAATACAAAGTTCCAGTGACATGCATTTCAAAGGATAAGAAAAGACCACTCACTAACTCAGTATTGATAAGTGCAGATGGATAATTCTATTTATGTGTGACAACTTGGGGGAAGATAAGATTGCACATTTTAATCACCACTGAGATGGACAAAACATCTACACTCTCTCCATCATTTCATGGACCTAGATAAAAAAATCTTTCTTTGCATTTCACACTGAAGAAACTGATTCTCTTCCCAGGCTTATACCTTAAGTACCAGCTGTTTCCCACTGTCCAATCTACCAAGTAAACTTCATACACCACAAACAAACCATAATGGATAGTTACATGATGGCTAGTCATGTGACCAAAATTATGACCAATTGTCAAACTCACTATCTGTAAAAGCGAACTTCTTTATGCATGCATGTACACCGTCAGGGTCAATTACACTAAGCTGTCATATGGTTTGGATACACCAGTTATACAAATGCAGAAATGTTCCATCACAGCTACCCACGTAGTTATAGTTGCTCACAGGTGGTACCAATATCATTTTTCAACCATGCAAGGTTTCTGTCTACTGTGTCTGGGAGACATGGCCCTGAGATCTGTCTCTGTAAAGGTTTTTGAATGGAAAGTAGCCACATGGAAATATACCAGTAGAGCCGATAGGTGTTGTTTGGTGAGTACAACTAGGATATGTCAAGATTCAGTATCAGGACTACAAAGGAAAACATGATGATAGTTCACGTAAGTGAATCACTGAAGACAGTCTAGTTTGAATGTTTGCAATTTGAATTTCAAGGCCACAGACACGCCATAGGCTGGTACTAATACAGCTGAAGAAATGATTGATCAATTGGGATGTATCAGCAAATAGAATTTGAACAAAGATATGTATTGTTCTGACCTTTGGCTTTTGATGAATTGTACAGACACCAATTGCAGAAGGACACTAGTAAGGTAAGTGGAAAATAATGCTTAAAGACATCCCTCATATAGCAGAATGAAATTTTACAGTTCAATATATTTAAGACATATATTTATGTAAATTGTAATTTGTCAGTACTGGAAATTCCTTGAAAAACAAGACATGATCAACTTAGATTTAATAACACTATGAATTGACTGCAAACCAAAAACAACTGATAATCAAAAGAAAATATTGCACACGGTTTCAATGAAAAAATGAACGATTAGACTTCTTTATTGTGAAATTTAAAAGAACAAAGGCAATTTTAATTTTACGTATAATGGATCTCCACAGAGTTTAAACTTTCCATAGAAAACTTGAAAATAGACGGATTGCAAAAACAGAAACAGTAAATTGCAAAATGTGGTGCAATATTTATGAAGAACAAAAACACCTCTTTTTTGGTGAATATGTTGAATTCATCATTTTTAAAAGCTGATAAAACTCTGAGTGCCAGAATCTGTATGTCTTCAAAGCTCATCACTCTTATTCAGGATTTGAAATAACATTACACAAAGAAATGGCAACTCACCACAAAAACTGAGAAAAACCTGATGTGAATGCAACGAGAGGATATCTGGAGCAAGATTTCAATTGAGTATTCAACATTGAATCTCACAGCAGAGAAGGGGAAGTGTTAAGATGTCAATGACATATATACCTTGGTTAAACACCTCGAGGCCTCAATAAAATGTGTACTTTAATGACTATTTCTCACATTAATTATACACTTGGAATATACCAAAGTATGCTGATTTCATATCTTAGTCTATGTGGCAAAACCTCAGCAAAGAGGTGACATTAACCTGAGTTATACTACAAATTACCACAATGTACACGGCTCCACCAACAACTTGAAATGAAATAACCAACATTTTAAAGATGAATGAACAGGTTTGGTGTCCTTGAATATAAGAATATATTTGATAACACGAGGAAACCATTGTAAATGTAGTAAGACTACTGCTATCTAGTGCAAACATACATCTACTACTCCATCGATGATGGCAACTTCTTCCTGGTTGAATGACCTAAAAGTAATGTGCCATTAACATGTGGTGTTTACTGTACCTTGTTGTCATCTTTCCATCTGGTAAATACCTGTGTCAGCAGCTTGCAATTCAGCAGTTCTGTTACAATACAAAAATGCTTGTCAAACGTGAAGACATTCTGAAACAATACAAAAACGGGGAAATGGATCAAGGTGAAAATCTCACTGTTAAGAAAACTTAATTAGATTTGCCTTCAGCAAAATGATTTTAGTCTTAAATCACAGAGGAGCAATTAGTAGTGAAATCTGTCATCATACCTGACTCTATGATTATTGTTCAGCCTTGTCAAGTTTCAAGGCTGAAGCAGGCCACCAAAGGTTAATATAATACATGAAAGTAGACCAAATTGCTGCTGGTATACGGACAAAGATATATGAAGCAGTAATAGTTGATTGAGCATGTGTTTCTTTGGGCCATAGTGTGTTTTATTTAGGCCAACATATCACTCTACTTGAAAATATATTATGCCAACTGCCTCACAATTTGCATTGCGGGGTGGTGGCATTATGGCAGATGGGAGGGCCATAGAATGTTACATTTGGATCAAACATATAGAATATCTTACCAAAAGTTTAACGATGTGTGAAGTGTTATATGGATCTTCTCTATTCATTTGTTGCAGATTATCCACTTCCTGTTTAAATAATATAATAAATTTGTCAGATATGTCTGAGCCATCTATAATGTATTGAATACATGTTGGTACTTATACCATGAAGTTTACAAAATTTCTAGCATCAAAAAGCCATTCAAATGCACCAAAACATATTGATCTGTCAAATTCATGATTTAGTTTCAACCTTAAGATAGGTACCTCAGAAAACTACATCATGTGAAGTCCATTCACTCAAAATTGGTGTTCCTTAATCATCAATTGCATATTTCATAGCATTTTGATTTTAGTTTTGAAAAATAATTATCAACTTTGAAAAGATCTTTTCAATCAAACAAAAGGGAGGAAGTTGATTTGAAATACTATGATATTTGATGAACTCATCTTAATACAATAACTGTATTGCAAAATAAGATGTGCATAACAGTATTCGGCAGATCATCTATTTTCTGTTCCCAGTCTAATTATACGTCATACAGTGTCACATTCAAATTTTCAATTTAAGCATACATGGAAATGATATTTGGAAATCAGATATTGACTTCTGACTGATTTAGAACAACTCCTTTGATTGCAATGAGTTGTCAATTGTTAGCATGTCGTATATCGTCCATCAATTTTTTGTTGGTCTGCTGCTCTTTCAACTTGGCACTAAGCCAATTCTGTCTGGCATTGCAAATTGCATTCACAATGTACAGAATTTCAACTTGGCCAATATCTGCAATGACATGCAGCAATAATTTTTTTGTCAAATCTCATCTGTTACCATCATCTTTTAAACTCCTGTCTGTTTAAGTCTTTTGAACTTGAAACAAAAAAAACACACAAGACCCTGAACAAAACACATTAAATAATTTTTCTTGATTCCAATGGTGCAAAGACGGACAGATTAAAAAATTGCAATACATGATAAAACCATCTAAGTTACTTTTTAGAGTTTTGAGACAACACAGACAAACAAAATTTTATACCAGAAGAAATCAAAGTCAAACTTAAGTTGCCTATGTGGCAATAGTTAAAAAATGCAAAATTAAATACAACATACTGGTTTGAATGATAGAATTTGTCACTGTAAACATTTACTGAAAGAAAATGATTTGTGCACGTATGATGTAAAAATAGTGAATACTTCACTGTTCGTTCCCATATAGTTATCAAAACAAGACAACAAATGTATGAAACATGGAACAGACTGACATACACAGACTGGCACAGAGTGATGACCTTGGCCACAAGTGTGCCTTGGCCAATGGAGAGTAATAAAGATAAAGATGATAAACAGCTGGATGTAATGATAAAATAAACAAATACAGGCCTACAGGCACTAATGGTGAATATACTCCATCAATTTGATTAGTTTCTTTTCCTTTTCTACTTCTGTGATAATTTTTTAAGACAATCAATGTGCAAGGCAGTTTATGTATTGACAAATATGTTATCTTTTACAAGCACACAGCAAACTTTTCTTGGTATTTTATGAACAATATTTGACATAATTTTGGACTATATTTCAGCGTGTTCATTTTTAACCGGATGACAGCCAAATTGACCAGCTACTTCCGTATTTTGGCCGGCTACTTTTCAGCACTGTTTCAAGGGCCTGAAAAATTTAATTTTTATCCACTTGTCCCAGGACATGTAACCACTATTTTTCTACTTGTCTGTAGCAGAAACTCACTTGCCCTGAAATTTTCTATAAAAAATCATTATGCTACACAGTAGTATCACAGAAATGTATCTTTGATTTATTGCAGTATAACACAACTGACACATGATTATAAGTGTTTAGATGTCTATCATGTCATATAAGCTTCAATAAAGGTGTTGGTTCACTTTGCAGATTTTTCAAATTCAAAATCTGGCTGTGTGTTAACACGTGGGCCAGGCAATTTGTGACCCTCTACATGTCTGGACCTCTCACAACTCACTAGCCACCTTGCTATTGCAGCATCAGGGTTGAAGGACTCAAGATCTGGACCTTCTGACATTACAAAAAGTTGTCTCTGAAAATTTTGTTGATTCATGGTGGTTCTAAATTCTGTCTTGATCACATTGACTTTAGAGAAACCCCTCTCACATGCACTGGTACTGGGGGAGATAGCAAACATGTAATCAAGCAGCTTTTTCATGGGGTCACCCACTATGCTGACTGACTGTAGTACAAGTGAATAAACACTGAGAAGAGAGTTGGCTCTGAACCTCCTGCAGTATAATTTGAGGGCCGACCAATCTTTACAAACAGAATCTCTTTCAAACTCTGTGAAGTATGAAGATACACAAGTATCATACATCAAATCATGCATATCATCATTTCCATAAACATATATTTCCTCACTACCCAGTGGCCAGTTGTGGAAATTTAGACACTGAAGTTGTTTCAGTGGTGGCTCATTCAAGTTATCGAATCGGTCATTTATATAGTTTACAGTATTATTAATCAAATCTGTATACTCAGGGGTGTCTGTAAATGTGGTAACTAGCCATAACGACCAGTAACGACCAGAAACGACCAGTAATGAGCAATAACGACCTTGAACTGGACAGAACGAGCCAATAACGAGCCATAACGAGCCAAACAAATTATGATCTGTCCATACATTAATCTGCAAGGGCAGTTCCCGCCAATCTTGGAAATCCCGCCCTCTACGGCCTGTTTGGACATGGTGCGGCTCGTTACCAGTAATGAGCTGCAACGTAACAATTACAGTCAATAAAGACAGGAAACAAGCAGTAACGAGCAATAACGAGCAATAAGGGGCCAGAACAAGATAGAAAGAGCCTATAAGGGGCAATAAAGAGCCCCCCCCCCAAAAAAAGATCTTTTCCCCAATGGATTACTCATGCTAAGGGACAGAAAAGAAATTATAAGGCGGGAGGGCTGATGTTTTTCAACATGACGCTGAGGAAAAAATAGTGAATTGTGAACTTCAAACGTGTTTCCATGAAAAGTAGTGACGCACATCAATTTACGTGCTCAAAAAAAACCATACCGTGAACCTTTTAGAGAATAGCTTTATCCTTTGAAAATATTCAAAATAAAATCAAATAAAGTAAACAGTTGCACAAAAACCCTCCCTCCCCACCCAAGGGGACTGATTTCTTCCCCCTGTGGTTTTGTAAGGGAAAAATTGTTTATAGTTTATCCCTGGATTACCATGTGAAGTGAGGTTGTAGTTTTTGCCCGAAATTCACATATCAATTTTTAAATCTCACATCTTCACTTCCAAATACCACATTGTATTTGACAAACATTTACAAATGCAAAGACATAGTCAGTATTGTATCGCAAAAAGAGTCCATGCTTTTCTCATAGATTGCCATATAGTAGCTCAACAGCTTGAGTAAAATTAGTGGCAAATCATATTTCATGCACACACATGCACTTCTTACCTCCAAATTTCTATAAAATACATATATCAGCTATCAAACATATATAAATGTAGGGATATCGCTTGTTTTGTCGGGGAATTTATCAGTCGTAAAGTTTCTCACATACTCAGCTCATACTACTGCACAAGGAGAAATGCACTCAACTATGATTGCCTCAATGAAATACAAGTAGTGTTTCCATCCAAATACGGATCAAGAGCACCCAAGACTCCGGATTTAATTTTTAAAATGCGGCCCTCCCCTCATAATCTCTCTCCAGTCCCTTACCATGATCACGGGCAAGGGTCAGAGTTCAGGCAAACGTGGTTTCATGAATGCAAAACGGATACTATGCGTGCTCAAGTTTATGAGCGGTCTGGGAATTGACTTTTCTGTCTTTTTTTATCAACAATACAAAAATAAATGTGAATTTTTCTTTTTATTCGAAAAATGTTTATCAGGCTTCACTCGTACGCCACATGTTTACTGAGCACTGCCGCAGAGGTTTCGAGATTGTACAAAGCATGTCGTAGAGGGCGGGATTTCAAGGACAGGCGGGAAGTGCAGTTGTAGTTCAATTTATGGACAGATCATTTTTATTTTGCTCTTTATTGCTCGTTATTGGCTCGAACTTTCTATTTCTAGCTCGTTATTGCTTACTGTATGAGCACTGTTGCACAATTTTTTAGCAATACCAAACGTCATAGAGGCCGTGATTTCTAAGCTTGGCGGGAACTGCACTTGTAGTCCAACTTAGGGTCAGATCAAATTTTTTTGGCTCGTTACGGATCGTTATTGGCTCCTTCTGTATAGTTCTAGGTCGTTATTGCTCGTTACTGCTCGTTTCTGGTCGTTACTCATCGTTATGGCTAGTTACCATATTTACAGACACCCGTATACTCAGACACTGTGTACTCAGGTGGCAATGCTTGACCAACAGCAACAGATTTCAGAGCATTTAATCTGACTACAGTTTCCTCAAGTTTATCCGGAAGTTCAGTTATGAGCAAATCTTCAAGTTGAAATGCTCTAGATAGATCTGATACAATGGGTAGGTAGTCAAGCAGAAAGAACATCATCTTCAGAAACTGGACAGACGTAATTCCTTTCAAAAACCCCTTTGCACAGTTTGCATCATCAGCACGGTTTCCGGCAGTGGCGTTGTGTTGTAGATGAAGTACAACTGATCTCAGATTTCGAGATATGGCTTTGACGGCCCTTTCTTTACTCGCTAGCCAGCAAACTTGTTGGACAAAAGAGAAGTGCGCTAAATCTGTCTCAAAGATTCTCGAGATCTCGGCTAGTTCTCGGGGACGTTTCGGCGAAAAATGATAGAAAGAAACAATGCCCTTCAGTACTTCTTCAAAGTCCGTCATTATTTTCAGACGTCTGGATGCATCTAAAATGGAAAGCTCAAGCTTATAAGCAATGCAGTGAATTCCAACTACCGACAGTATTATTCCTTTGATTTTGGTAAAAACTCCAGTTTTCTTCCCCATATTTATGGACACGCCGTCGAAATTAGCGCAGACAAGAGATGGCCTCTTTCCGCTGTCGGGGTGAATATTCAGATCGACTTCCGCGAGGCCTGCCACCAACGCATCGAACACTCCCTGAGACTGCGCATTCTCCACTTGGACAACGCTGACTTGTCGTGTTATTGGCAATTTCTCCTTTCAAACATAGCGAATGTACGTTATTTCTTGCTCAACAACGGATCTATCGGTGCTACCATCAGCTAGTGCATTGACGAAATTTGCGTCTTTGATCTCTCCAGAAATCCGCCGTTACAAATTATCTGCGATACACTGCATAAACGTTGTGCAACCGTGCGTATTTATGTAATTGTGTCCGAGCGGCAAACCATTTTTCAGTTGAACACGGCACAGAAACTTGAAATCTGAAAATGGCTTTCCAGCCTTTATTACAGCATATGCGGTATTGAACAAATATCTCAATTTATCCTTCTGTTGTGCGTCCATTTTCGCGAACGACTTGGCAATTGGTGTGTCGAGCACACTGCATGAAAACTGAACGTCTTCCACAGACGAGCGGAGTGTTGACTGCGTATCAGTTTGTTGTCGGTAATATTGGCGAGTACTGGACAAATGCTCATTTGTGATATCGTGTGATTTCAGCGCGTCGATTCTAAAACTTGAAGTACCTCTCACTAAAGCACTGTTTTTGTCAGAAATATACGGAAACTTTCGACAATATGCACAGTACATCGTCTCGTTGCCTTCATCATCCGTCACCCATGGCCATGATGTCATCCACTGTTTTTGAAACTTACGTACACGTTTCTCACGGTCATATTTCCGATCTTTTGAAAGTTTTTCCTCGCTCTGTGGGCTCTCTTTCTTGTCAGTTTTCATCCTCTTATTTCAGTTTTCGAAAAGTTCTTGACCAATTTCGTTACCGCCAACTTTACGGGTAACGGTAATTCCAAATCTGAAGAGACTCATCATGGAGACGCCTTTGGCTAGAGACGATGTTCTTCTGAACAAGTGTATGGCGAACAATGCATTGCCGACAAAGTACGGCATTTTCACAAATTGATACAGATTGATAGAAAGTTTAGAAAATAAGTGTCGCCGATTTTATTTCACTTGTAGCTTTTAGGTATGTTTTGACTCGGCAAGGTCATGTGTTGCCAAGCAATTTGATCATACTATGCAAATTATATGAACTTCAAACTGTGACAACGCACAAAGTCAGACGCTGCAGAAATTCTACACCGTGATCTTTCGTCTGCCCGCAGGCAATCGAGGGTCTTTTTTGTACTAGTCCGTATCGGAAATTAGTCTGTCCCGGGCATTGGGCAAGCGTATTTTTCAGGCCTTGCTGTTTCGCTCTCTAGCCCCAAAATTCTGGTTTTGATAATAATATTTTGATATTTTGGTTGTCTTGCAAGCCGGAGATAATATTTCAGAAGTGCTGATGTGGCTATATGTAGTCGAGCAATTTACGCGGTGAACTTGTTGCTATCAGTGTAGTACCGCGATCAGCGAACGTGTGTTACTGTGGGGTTGTTGGATGTGGGTTATATGATTTTTTGGGGAGCTTGTTTGAGCTTGGACATTTGTTTCACATTTGTTTGTAATGAATTGAAAATCAGATTCTCTATTGATGTCAGCATGTATAAATGATGTGGAAGTTTTGAATTCTCTACACAAATTATGATAGTTAGGCTATGAAGAGAAACTGATGTAATTTCGAAAGGTACGGTTTCAAGTGGTTCGTCTGTTAATGTGCAAACCAAATGTTGTAAATGATTACCAAGCCCAGTCAAAGAGTCAACAATAACTAGCATTGCATGTCCATTGTAGTGTAGATAGCCTTCATCATTTCTGCTATGAGAATCAAATACATAGAAAAAATCATTCTGCTTAGATAATGCCATGCCATATTCTTTGATGATAAGGATTGCTTGTGTAGACATCTGAAAAGTAGTGTGGAGAGTAGAGTATAATGTATAAATGACATTATCAATTGTACAGAAGTTATCCCCAAAATAACCAAACATGGATGAGGTTGGATCACAAGCAAAATGCCACTGTCCAAATGAAAAGCTTGTTTTCAAATCTGTTGCTTGTAAATATGCACATGAATCTTACAATGCCTTTGTGGATACAATTTGTCATACAATGACTTTCCTACATAAAGAATTGAATCAATACCAGTTCTGTGCCAAAAACATATGTCAAATTTTTGTAAATATGCTATTAGGCTATTGGCCATGCATGTGCTGGTATCACCAGCACAGAGTGAAAATGTAGGTGACCCCGATGCAAGTTGCTTTAAGATTAATAACCTTTTTCATCACTGCCTTAGTACATACTGGTGCAGTGTCAGGGCTTGGATTTGTTTCAATATCACCTCCCAAAACAAGTAGTGCTTTCATATATTGATTACACAAAAAAATTTGGATGATCTATGTTATAGAAAAATAGTGTTGTTGTGCCATTTTTAAGATAACTTTACAGTGTCACTGAACACAATGAAAACAGCCAATTGATATTCTGTACTGCTGCAACGAGAGACTTATGATTGTGATATGTTTAAAGTCGTATCAAAGATATTTGTGAAGGAAAATATCAGATTCTTTCTTTTAATAGCTCACACTGTTGTATATTTTATTTTTGAAGAGTTTTTACACAGGAAGTATTATACTGGTATGTTGTTGTTTCTTTGACTTTGTTGGTGTTATCAGTCAGTAATTTGTGTTTGGCAAGTGACAAGTTGTATCAGTGACATGTGTTTCGCAACTCCTTGTTTCAATTCCTTATATACCTTGCTACTGACTCCTCCTTAGTTTTTATCTCCTGTTATGCCTTGTTTTTGACTTCTTGTTTTTGGCCTTATCTGGCCAGTGACTAACTTGACGTGCTTGCCAAATCTCACTTTTAACTCCAATGAAGAGAAAAACTCATGCTTTGAGTAGTGTTTCATATTGGTGTCTGTGCTGTAGAATATATGTGTTGTATGATGTTTGTGTGGATGTCAAGCAAGACCAGTTACCAATCACTGGAGTATACACCTGCAAAAAATAAAAAGTGGAACATTAGAAAATTGAAACTATTTGAAAATTCATTTTGTCCTTAGCTCATTACCGTATGTTGGCCTTAAATTATTTGAACCACGCTTGCAATGCTTGAGCAAATCTACAAATCAGAAAGGTTTATTTATTATCTGAATTTTAAAAAACTCTGTATAAAAAACCAAATTGTTCAGGAAATGATTCACAATTTCTACTATCAGAAAAGCCAAACATAGATTTGGATGGACTGGCAGTATGTCACAAACATGTTGTTGATATTAAAACTATGCTACTTTGCTGTGTGCATCAAATAGGACATCTGATTACATACATACAATGTCAGTGATGTCAGCCAAAAAACTGGAAAACTTTTGCAGTGCCAGAATTTGTTCAGGAAATCATTCAAAATTTCTACTGTGAGAAAAGCTGAACTTGTACGATATAGAGAGGCACTGTGTTACTAACATTTGTTTTAGCTCATCATGATCGTAAATCAGCTGCTTGAATAAAGTTAATTTTTACTAATAAAAAATGCGATGTTACCACAGGACCATACACGATGAAGCCATGCATATTTATATTGGACCTTTAAATTTGACCTGATAGTACAGGCTAATTAACGCCTTTACAACTTTTCACTGCGAAGAATCTTTTCTTAAACCTTGTAAAGTTATCTTTTTTTAAACGTTGTAACCGATTCAGCATTTCCATGGGATGACGTGTGTTAATAAAGTCACGGTTACTCTACCCCACAGTGTAACTGTGATTAACTACCGCACGAAAGGTTTAGACAGTCGATGTTCATTTGTATCGATCTCGCATAGCAAGAATCAAAATGGCTGCACGCATCGATCCATCTGCCGCTTAGAGGCAGTTTTTCGTTGTTTTTAAGTAAATGAAGATGTTGTTGTGATCGTAACCCCTTTTCGAATATATCTCATGCCCATACGGATAATCCTACCTAGGTTTCAGGAACCAATTTGCTAATTTGGTACACCGTCACATGTTATCGTTGCGGTCCCGAATGGGACTGCAAATCTCCACTTTTTGGCCTAGGCATTTGTATGGCAGAGTAAATGGGAGGTGGCATAGCTTAGCCGGACACTCTTGCCATACTCGTAGGGCTGATTTGTTACCGTTTGTACGCATTTTGAACAAAGATGCCAGGATAGTAGGAAACCTAAACATAAAAATAGCGTCAATGACACTGTAGCTCCCATCCTGGACTATTTAGTGTTTGTTCTCTGGTCAGATATTTCAACATGTGTGAAAGGGATAAAGTGCATGAAGTGAAAATACTTAAATGTAATGTACAGAAGACAGTGAAATATGTTTAATGTATTTATTCAGAATATAAAATGGACAAAATACAGAATTAGAAATATCGAATACTGTGATACAACCATTAACTCAACAAGTTATTAACAATGACATAGTCCCCACTTGTAATAGGAGTATTAGTCTTGATGGGGCAGGGAAATGTGGTCATTAAGAAGTATCACTGGAGTGTATACGTTGAGATCTATGGGCACATAGGTCTATGTCATTGTTCCTAATTTGTCTAAGTTATGGTTCTAAATCAGGAAAAAAGATCAGACCTCTAGCAGTATTGGCCAGCCAAGAAATACATATGCGCATAATAAATGACGTACAAGATGTGACATCTTAAGGTCTAATATCCTATCAAAATTGGAGGGTATAGAACTTGTGGTTACTGAGATATGCATATATATGTATAATCAAGGTCAAAGGTCATCGAGGACACATGACATTTTGAAAAAAAAATTATATTGCTAATTAATCGCTATATGCCAAAAAATCAGACCTCTAGCTCTATTCGCTTGCCCAGAATTAGATGTGTGCATAATTAAGAAGGTAAAGCATGTGTTGTCATAAGGTCTCCCATCCTACTAAATACAAAGGACATAGCACTTGCGGTTACTTATTTATTGACATAAACATATATTTTAGGTAAAAGGTCATCGAGGTCACATGACATTTGGTCAAAAAATTTCTCTCCTATAGTTATCCCTATATACCAAAAGTCAGACATCCAGCTCTATTGGCTTGCTCAGAATGAGATATGCACATAATTAATGAGGTACAGTATGTGGTGTCATAAGGTGTCCAATCATACCAAATATGATGGGTGTAGCACTTGTGGTTTCTGAGTTACGGACAAATATGTATCTTTGAGGTCAAAGGTCACCGAGGTCACGTGACAATTTGTCAAAAAAATTGTATTGCTAAGTTATCCCTATATACCAAAAATCAGACCTCTAGCTCTATTGGCTCGCATAAAATTAGATATGTGCATAATTAATGAGGTACAATATGTGGCATCATAAGGTGTCCCATCATACCATATATGAAGGGTGGTAGCACTTGAGGTTACTGAGTTATGGACAAATATGTATATTGAGGTCAAAGGTCATCAAGTTCACATGACATTTTGTCAAAATATCCGAGATATCTACGTGAACGGATGGACTCACGGATGGACGAACAGACGGACATGACCCAATCTATAAGCCCACTGGACTTCATCCATGTAGACTAAAAATTGTATCACTGCATCCTTTTTGCAATATGAATACGATGAGAAACTAAATTTTTATTTTTCGTGGCCTTATACATGGGAGTCTATGGAGATCTGCCTTATACATGGGAGTCTACGGACGTGTTAACTAAAAATATGCAAATTTCACCACGATTTGCCCAAATTTGGGAAAGGTCACTCCTATGCACTTCCATACCAAGTTCCAAATCAATCGGACTTGTGGTTTCAGAGAAGATGATTTTTTGACCAAAAATGGGAGAAAATTACAAAAAAATTCATGAAAAATAGCAAGTCCAAGATACTGACCCAAGATGTGCACAATCATTTCAGGTCAGCCCAAAGTACTTACATGCTAATTTTTCATGTAATCTGCTCAGTGGTTATAGAGTTTTTTCAATTTTGACTGTTTTTACATTTTTTCACTTAATTTGCATATTTTTGGCAATGACAACTTCATTTGAACAAAATCTCATCTACAGCCCATCATCCATGTACACACCAAATATCAAGATGAAATGTGCAGCGGTTTTGGAGTTTATGATGTTGACGGACAGACATACAGACGGACAGACATACAGACATACAGACACACAGACATACAGACATACATACATACAGACAGTTCCCTAGCCTATAAGAATAGCTTCCATTGCCATATATATATATGGCTATGGGAGCTAAAAATGATGTTACCAAAGCGACTTTGTTACCGTGTACACATTTTGAACCACGATGTCAGGAAACGTAAACGTAAACATGATTTTACCAAAGTTAACGGATAAATACACCTGAAAACTAAAGGTCGACATCAGATGCACATGGTTTTCAGGCCGCGTAGTTACACTCACTTATCACACGTTGATCTTATGGTAGCTCCATGATCATATCATCATTCAAGACACAATCGATCGTCTTCGCCATGTCCCAGTTTATATCTCCCATTAAACAATTGAATGAAATGATCTATATATACTAAGGCGAAGCATTGCCAATGTAAAAAAAACCACCTACCTTTTTATCCCTCGAATTTTGGGTAGAATGTGGCGCGTCCTTTGTACAGATACAAACTGGGATCCGAGTGTCTTTTCACGTTCAGGAGAGACGATTCAACATTCATTTTGGAATCAGCGTCAGAGAAAACATGTCTGAATAATACCAGACACCAAGGGCAATTTTAGATTCTGATTCAGGGGTTGTAGCTCGGAATAGCCCAAATGTGAATCCTTGGTAGCCAAATTGGGTATTTTGTGAAGACAACAGGCGTGTATTGGGAGGCCATAGGGTACTATACTTAAACCAAGTTGTTGACAAATCGCTTTAGAAATCAACGTATTTTTACATATTATAGTGAAGCACACCATTCAACTTCGTGGTTTGATCACTGTATATTCACATCTCCAGCACATAACTGTATTACAGATATTAGCATTTTACACGAGTATATTGGATCCGATCACTTCCCTCTTTGTGTCATCTGTAACCTTGATGATCTTCAAAAGTATGACTCAACTCCCATCGTTAACTCTAGTTGTTCTCACATTGACTGGTCCAAGGTGAATCATATATCAATGCATCGTTATCTCAACAGTTCATGTAATAACCTTAGAGAAATTAACATTGGTAAAGAAGCTTTCTTTTGTAGAAATTCAAACTGTAATAACCCCTCTCATTTGCAATCAATTTCAAAACTGTATGATGATATTGTTGAAGCTTTAAAGGATGCTGGTTTGCAAAGCATTCCTTCTAATATCCAGTGTAATAATGGGGCTAAATCAATTCCAGGCTGGAATCAACATGTTAAAGATTATCATGCCATTGCTCGTGATGCTTTCCTGTTGTGGCGGGACTCTGGCAGTCCCAGACAAGGTCCGATTTTTGATCTCATGAGGACATCACGTGCTAAGTTTAAGTATGTTTTTAAGATCTGTAAAAAGAGTGAGTCTCAAATGAGAGCTAACGCCTTAGCGGACAACCTCTGTAACAATAATAACAAGGAGTTTTGGAAGCGTGTTAATAGTAAAAAGAAGTCACCTCTAACATCAACCATTGATGGCTGTAATGGGCAACATGACATTGCTAATTTATGGCGTGACCATTTTGCAAGTTTGCTTTCCTCTGTCACCAACAACGGTAATGAGTGTTTTGTGAAAGATACTATTTCGAGTGTTTCATTCGATGAGAATATGATTGTCACTCCAACTGCCATTAGAAATTCCATTACAAAATTGGCCAGTGGTAAATCTGCTGGTCCAGATGGCATTACAGCTGAGCATTTAAAGTTTGCGCGTGCACGCCTGCACGTTCTTCTCTCAGTGATGTTTACTGCAGCGCATATTCATGGTTACTTGCATCTCGCATGATGGACACCACTTTGGTTCCACTTGTAAAGAATAAAAATGGTGACGTTACTAATTCTATGAATTATCGCCCTATTGCTATTGCCACTGCCATTTCTAAGATGTATGAATTATTCATTCTTGATAAGTGTGATAGTCTACTGTACACAAGTGATCATCAATTTGGTTTTAAAGAAAGTCATTCAACTGATATGTGTGTATTTTTAGTAAAAGAAATAATTGATTTTTATAAGCGTCATAATACCCCTGTTTTCCTTTGTTTTCTTGATGCGACAGAAGCCTTCGATAAAGTGAACCATTGGACGTTATTTCGCAAATTGATTGATAGAGGTATTCCTAATTTTATAGTTCGTATGTTGGTTTATTGGTATAGGCATCAAGAATTTGCTGTAAGATGGGGTTCTGTTTTATCTAAACATTTTAAAACATGTAATGGTGTGAGACAAGGAGGTATACTTTCTCCACGCTTTTTTCAGTTTATGTTGATAAACTTAGTAATTTACTTGTAAAGAAAAATATCGACTGCTTCCTCGGTGGAAAGTGCATGAATCACCTGTTATATGCTGATGACATAGTACTGATTTGTCCAAGTGTAAAGGGTATCAACAACCTCTTGAATATTTGTACTCAATATGCTAATGACCATGATATTGTCTTTTAAATGCTTTGAAATCTAAGTGTCTTGCCATTTTGCATAATATGCTTAATATTTGTAAGATTCCGCATGTGTACTTGTATGACAAAGAGCTTTCTTATGTAGATAAGCATTCTTATCTTGGTGTCATTTTCAACTGCAATGGCGATGATAATGATGATATCAAGTGTCAAATGAAGTTGTTTTATGCCAGAGCTAACATGTTAATCCGTGAGTTTTGGAACTGTTCGTACTCTGTCAAAACGAGACTTTTTATAACATATTGTACTTCTATGTATTGCTCACATCTTTGGAGTAAGTTCACAAATCAGTTTATCAATAATGTTCGCGTTGCTTATAACAATGGTTTTAGAATCTTGTTTGGTATTGACAGAAGATTAAGTATCTCTAACACTTTTGTTCAGAGCAACATTTTGACTTCCGAAAGTAAACAGCGCACTTTATGCTCGAAATTTTATATGAGGCTGATGAATAGTGAAACTTCTCTTATTAGTGCTGCTATCAATACATATATTATGTGTGGTAGCCTGTTCTGGAAAAGACTGTTTTCTGACTGCTTTTAAAGTTTTCTCTGTCTGACAATTTTAATTTCCATCATGATTTAGTTTTTTTATAGTTTTTATAGTTTATCAGTCCCCCTTTTTTTTCTGTACGTTTTTTGGTGTATGAGCTGGCTCTCGAAATAAATAAATAAATAAATAAAAATAAATAAAAAAGAAATGACTCAGAAATGGCTGGTTACAGATGACGGATGGACATGACTTCAGATTCGGATTCAGAAAATACAAGTCTGAATACCAGATGTCAAGGGTAATTTTGGATTCAGATTCAAAGGATGTAGCTACAAATAGCAAAAAAAACTGAATTTTCGGTGGTCAAATTTGATTTTTTTGTGAAAAAAAAGTGGCGTGCATTGAGTGGTCATAGGGTACTATACTAAGGCCAAGTTGTTCTAAAATCGCTTTAAAAATGACCGAGATATCATTGGAGACGGATGCACGGACGGACGGACAGGACCTAATCTACTAGTCCCCTGCGCTATGCGCACGGGGACTAACAAGCATCGATGGCTTCCAATACATCTCTGAATTCATATCTTGTATGCTTTTTGTGTTGAAGACGATGCATTTTTGAGTGTGGTTTCCGATGGATCCATGCCTTCAACATAAAACAAACACTTTTTTACAACAGCTACCGTTGATGATTTGAAAGTAGCGGCACTGTGATTCAGGCTATCTAATGTTGGTCCCTGATTGTTTGAAACATGTAAATAAAGTAGAAATGCCGACCGACTGGAGGCTAGTGTACTAAGGTCAAAGTCAAAATTCATAGAAATTTTCATACTCTTCTACCAACAATCATTAGAAATGACTATTTCAGTGGTGAACTATAGAGGCAAACTGCATCCTAAATTGTACAAGTGTGATTACAATAGCTGCTAAAGTTCTTTGGCCGGATGCAGATTCCATTGTAGATGATCATAATGACATATTTCTGAAAGCAATGTATGAAAATAAAAACGTGACTTTAAATTTGTGATTGATGAACTGTTTTGTCCATTTTTTATAGCTAATTTGGAACCATATATTGGTGGGCAAGGGGGAGGGGGAGGGCGGTTGGTATGGCTTGGCCCCCTGTAATTTTCATATGCCCCCCTGTTGCAAAACTTAGTGAAAGCCATGGGAATTTACACAACAACTACTAGGTAAAACAATAATTCTACCATATTATACGCTTTACTTCTTAATGTCTACCAATTAGACAAACCACAACTTTGTGGCATATACCTTGCTCTGTATTCAACATTCAACTACAAAATGTGGAATAAAGAACGACAGACAACATTGTTTACAAACATAACATATAAATGCTATAGGCAACACATCACCTGGTAACCTATTGGGAAATATTGTGTATGAAGAACCTTGATGGCAACCATACTATTTGAAGACTGTTGAAAGATATCCTCTGCTTCAATAAGTATTGCTGAAACACCTTCACCCAAAACTTTGACAAATCTGTAACGCTTTGCAAGCAAAGGAACTGTAAAAAGACAAAATGTATTTATATGTTACTGCAGTGAATATAACTATATGACTATGTGGTGAAATGTTGTCTTCACGTGATCACCTACACCAAGGAAGCTTGAATCCAGTACATTTTCACATTTTTTGCTCACGTTTTCACACACGTGAGCATATGTCGCAGTGATGTCTGTCTGTCTATGTGTCTGTCTATGTGTCTGTCCGTCTGTCTGTGTGCTCGATATCTCAAAAATGGCTCATCAGATCAGAATCAAATCTGGTACATAGATTCAGTTTACAAATGGCAAGAACTGATTAGTTTTTGGTGGATGTGGCTTGCTTACTTTTTGCTCATTTGCAGAATTAATGATTTTAGAAAAACGGATATATATTGACAACGACTGCCCATAATTTGATGAGATTTGCTACAAATGTTGATCACACTAAGGTATATCAGCTGTGAAAGATATTAAGGGATGACATAAAAGGTAACAGATAATTTGCATATTTAATGAACTTTCCTAATTAGGGATATATATCTGATTTGACTTGATCAAAATTGACAAAACTTGGTATGTATATTGAAGATACTATGATTTAACATTATTGAGAGACATTGCAGCATTTTTACTTCATCAAACTCTTAATTTGCATATTTAATGAACTTTTGAAGTTAGGGTTAGGGGGATATTTAGTTGAATTGACTTGACCAAAAATGATGAAACTTGCTATGTACATTAAAGAAACTATGATATAACATTTTTGAAAGTCATTAACAGTTTTACTTCAGCCAATTCCTTATTTGCATATTTAATAAACTTTCCTAATCAGATATATATATCTGAATTGACTTGACCAAAGTTGATGAAACTGGCTATGTACACTAACATTATTGAAAATCATTAAGCAGTTTTACTTCAGCCAATTCCTTATTTACATATTTAATGAACTTCACTAATTAGGGATATACATCTGAATTGACTCGACTGAAATGTTGATGAATCTTGCTGCATATATTTAAGATACTAAAAGACATCATTATTGAAAGTCATTAAACTTTTTCAGGGCCTGAAAAGTACGCTTGCCCGATGCCCGGGACAGACTGATATCTAACAAGGACTAGCCCTCACTTGCCCGCGGGCAGAAAGTTCAGAGCCAACTCAGTGTTTTGCACAGAATGCGTTCTTTCGTCTTTTGACGCAAATTAGAAACAATGTCCCCCAAAAGTACCAGACACGGGTCACTGGGACGCACTCAAATCGGGGCTTATTTTTTTCGTCTCAACCGAAACACTAAAGGAAAATCAGTTACTCTGTTACAGTTTGCAATTCATGGTATGAGCAAGTCAATGTGCGTCCACTAGCCACTGGACCCTAGGGCAAATGCGGGGCCACGTACTTTTCCATTTTACATGTAAAATGTGACGAGATAATAACCAGACAATGATGTTTGAAGCGGAAGCCTACTAGATCATTTTAAAAAGAACAACTAACTTTTCACCAAACAATTTGGACAGTGAAACAGTAAAGCAAACTTTATTGACAACCACGGTTACTCTAACCCACTAACCTGCCAGCTACATGTACATGTATAGTAGTACACAGTGTGTACGGAGAATGAAATTTCGAGCCACACTGCACGGAGCATCAAACAGAATTGATTGCACTTGTATGAGCCAGCAATTCCTCCAAAAGGAGTCTCATGCCACTCTTTGATTGTACGCAGCAAGCTTGTGTAGGCCACCATACTGAATTCCTTATATGGTCAAGACCTCCTATCTTGATTGTCGCGGACCTTAAGAAAAGCCACCTCGCTTGTCAAAACCGAGGTATGGCAAGTTGCCATTGCTATTATGAAGAGAAAGGAGTTCCTCTCAGATATTTAGTGTTTTCAACCGGTTTTTTTTGCAATTTTAATGGAAAAGTATCAGTCATTTAGGCAATAATAACAATGAAGTGAACTTTACAGCAGTAGTAAAAAAACATCTTAAATGTGTGCATTAGACTATTGTCTTCGATCACTTCTATTTTTGTATTCATAAAAGTATGATGAAACATCGTAGTATTTATTTCTGTTGAACACATCTAATGCGGTAACTGGCAAGAATTCCCATAAACAACGAAAGCATATTAAATTAGTTTCATTATGGTAATGTACTGTTTTTACGATTAAAAACAGTAAATACCACCAATTTATCACAAACCATTGTAGGAGAAGTGACACAATCTGGGTAAGAGCAGAATTATTTTTTTTTTGAAAATTTTTCAGGGCAAGTGAGTTTCTGCTACGGACAAGTAGAAAAATAGAGGTTACTTGTCCGGGGACTAGTGGATAAAAATCTTATTTTTCAGGCCCTGTTTTTTAATTCAGCCCATTCCTAATTTGCATATTTAATGAACTTTCCTAAATAGAAATATTTACCTTTATTTACTAGACCAAATGTGATGAAACTTGCTATGTACATTAAAGATACTACGATACAACATTGAAAGTCATTAAGCATTTTTACTTTTAGCCAATTCCTTATTTGCAAATTCAATGAACTTGCCTAATTAAGGATATTTATCTGTCTTGACTAGACCAAAGCTGACGAATTGTTTTGTACATTAAAGATACTATCCTACGATATTATTAAAGTCACTAAACATTTTTACTTCAGCCAATTCCTAATTTGTATATTTAATGAGAACATTTCAGTCAATTCCTTATTTGCATATTTTAATGAACTTTCCTGATTGGGGATATATACTGGGATTTAGAGTTAATCTGTGGTGAATATTGTTCATTATGTTGATCATAACACTTTCAATGAAGTTGCAAACATATAGAAAAGGTTCAAATTTACACATAACTGCAATATATAATGAAACACATGAGCATTTACAGTTCATGTCTGGTTTCAATATTAGAAGACAGAAGTAGTGGTTTTCATACAATCACAGTTCTTACATGCATGATCTATGTTCATAAACCTAAGCTTCATGTAATTACCAATCACAATACAATATTATGTTATAACAAAACACATCTTTCAGATAAAAATTGTGATTCTTGAGAGCCAGAACTTTATCAATACAACTTTGCCCCTAAAAATCTTGACATGGTCTGGACAACAGATCAAAAACTGAAGTGGATATTATTGTGAACCGCTGTTACAATAACTGCGTGTGAACTGACTATTTTTATGACCAGTCATCATTGATGACACACTCCCCGCTCACACCATAAATTGACATGTACATGTACATTACAATACAATGTCTGAGTGCCAAGTTTGAACGAAATCTGTTTAGGGATAGTTATGGTTCAAAACATTTTTAACAAGTCATCATTGATGACACAGTCCCCACTTGTTAATGGGTACTTTGATTACAAGTCCTCAGAGAGGATAGGGTCCTCTTCATTAATTAGGTCTGTGATAAAAATACTTTGATACAGATGGCGCTCAATGGCCAAGAATGAGTTCAATGGTGATGAAAACATAAACCAATGTAGGCCACCATCCTAAAGTTCATAAAATGAGTCAACTAGGAATTAATCAACAGGATGTTGCAAAACATTTTTGCATACTATCCTAACACTATCAGATTATCACCGGTACCATATTTGATAAAGTTTGATGCAGTATTTACAACACTATGAGATCAACATCTGTATCAAGTTTCATCTTATTTGACGTTGTATTTGTGGATAATATCACTCTAATTAGGAAAGTTCATTACATATGCAATTACAAATTAATTAAAATGACACTGATAAATGTCTTTTTCAATGTTAAAGCAATGTGAGCTTAACATCTGTACAAAGTTTCATGAAATTTGATGCAGTATTTCTTGACATATCAGCCTAATTACCAAACTTCATTAATTGACATGATACTGCTACATGACGTGAAACAAATTGACGAGCATATGTATGAAATACGTCAATGTCCTCGTACCAACTTTGAATGATACTGGTGGTAATATGTCTGAGTTATGGCTCTGTACATGAGAAAATTGTGACAAAATCAACGCCACGCCACGGCGTACATATGTATAACATAAGTCAATGTCCTTGTACCAACTTCAAATAAATTTGCTCGATACATGTCTGAGTTATGGTTCCGGACATGAAAAAATTGTAAAAAAATGGCCACGCAGCGGCCATATTGGATCATATCACAAAACAAATCAATGTGCATATGTAAGACATAAGTCAATGTCCTTGTACTAAGTTTGAATAAAATCGGTGAATAAAATCGGTTCAGATGTGCCCGAGTTTTGGCTAAGTATATGCAAAAATTGTAAAAAAAAGGCCACACGGCAGCCATTTTGGATTGTATCACAAAACAAATCAACGTGTATATGTATGACATAAGTCAATGTCCTTGTACCAACTTTGAATAAAATCGGTTGAGATATGCCCAAGTTTTGGCTATGTAAATGAAAAAATCGTAATAAAATGGCTGCACAGCAGCCCCATATTGGATTGCATCATTAAACAAATTGATGTGCATATCTATGACATTGGTCAATGTCCTTGTACCAGCTTTGAATAAAATCGGTTGAGATATGTCTGAGTTATGGCTCTGTACATGAAAAATCGCAATAAATGGCCGCCTAGCAGCCATATTGCACGGCAGCCATATCTATCATATCATATGTATGACACATGTCAATGTCCTTGTACCAACTTTGAATAAAATCGGTTGAGATATGCCTGAGTGATGGCTTTGTACATGAAAAAATCTTAACAAAATGGGCGTACGGCAGCCATATTGGATCATATCACAAAACAAATTGATGCGCATATCTATGACATAGGTCAATGTCCTTGTACCAGCTTTGAATAAAATCGGTTGAGATATGTCTGAGTTATGGCTTTGTTCATGAAAAAATTGTAATAAAAAGGCCGCCTGGCGGCCATATTGGATCGTATCACAAAACAAATCAACATGCATATGTGTGACATATGAAGAACTCCTTGTACCAAGTTTGAGTGAAATCGCTTGAGGCATCTTTGAGATATCTGTGTGAACGGACAGACGGACACACGGACATGACCAAACCTATGTCCCCCCCGGACGGTGTCTGTGGGGACTAAAAATACCACCAATGGCGCTTAGACATAATGACCACCTAGTATTATCGGCATTTATCAACAACCCCACTCACTGTGATTGTGAATTAGACAGACCACAAAGTCAATGTGCAACATATACATGTAGCTGAAAGTCTATTTTTCACATTGCAATTTTAAGCCAATTTTATGAGAAAAAGCTTATGTATATGTTTATGGAGAAAAAAGCAGAAGACATATTTGTAAATGGTTTGTTGAGCGACAATCATGTATGCGTCTCTTGAAAAATTTTGTGGTTATAAGGTATAATAGTAGTGTAAGAATAATGAGGTTAGAATAAGTGTAGTAAAGCCAAGTTGACAGTAATTAAAGCCCCAATAGCTGCTAATTTTATGCATTACTTTCATGATTTTATTTTCAAACCAGAGTTGGTTCATTTAAATGTACTTACTGAAGGACGTGTATTGAAGTATCACTGCTCACTGATTTGGACCATGCCTTCGCGTTTTAATAGGTTTAATAATAAATGGGTGCCACACCCACAAAATGTCGCCCCACGGGAAAATACAAAAAACAATATTTCCTGCACATATACTTCGTGATCATAACAGAAACAAGCATGATGCCATTTACTTGAATGCATAACACACGATGGCTAACATTTTGTTGTTGTAATCTTTATTTTCTCTGTCATATGATTAGTTTTGAAAACGGTGGGAAGTCTAAAATGACGTTAAAACCTTTGAATTTACATGCCACCCTCGACACTCATGGCAGCGTTATACACTTTTTCAGTCTCTCATGGGTCTTATTCAAAGAAAACTCTTGGAAAACTAAAACTAAACATATGCAGCTATTGGGGCTTTAAGATTACAAAATTATACACTAAGCCAAGGAAATCTGAATGAAATAAATGTTGAAAGTAATAATTGAAGCTAAGATAGGAATAAACTGAATAACTGCTAAAAGGTTGGTAGAAGGCCACCACAGGAATTGGTCCTTACCATGGTGTTGGAAACGTAAAGCCAATCTTGCCTGCCACCCTTATTACAAAAAGGTCTATATATATTAGTCAATTTAAGGGGGAGAGATGATCAAGTAGGGCAGCAAAAGTCATGGTCATCTCTTTGTCTAATACCTTGTGTAAGTTCATGAACTTTACATAAATATTGCTATAGATTTGTTTCTAATGGGCAATAACTGTGTTTCAGATCATTTGAGAGCAATCAATCCATGACAGGTTTTAATTGTAATATAGCTTCTATTTAAAGGAGAGAAACTTCTCAAATAATTTTTTGTTCCCTGTAATTTTCTGTGAGAACACACGGACAGATGCTAAGAACAGATGCTGCACAGTACAATAAATTACCCACAATTCAGTTTGATTTGTACACTCGACATTAAAATTTTTATAACTTTTTCAGTACTGCCTGAAAGCATTAATATAAAACCTCTACATACTTGATTAATTATGCCTATTAAAAGTACGATTAGGTATTTCAGTATAAATTTCAAAGAAACCATTAAATAACAGTAAAAGTCACATTCTGCAGGTACTACAAATGCCATACTTTTAGGCAGCAAGTTATGACAAATTGAAGGGGTCATTCTCTGAGGAAACTTAGCATGCAAATATCTTTTGTCTTTCTTCTGGAAAAAATCAATATCCTTTTGTCTCATAAAACAGGTGCAACTAGTCTCCCTACTTTCCATCACATTATTCTGTATGGCTGAAGACACAATCAGTGGAAAATTTTACAAAAATGCTATCTCCTCTCTCAATCAAGCATACTTTTCTAAATCATTTAGAACAGAAATTGAGAAGAATGGTGTCCTCAAAAGAACGATTTCAGAATTTAAAAAACTAGACTGTGAATTTGTCTACACATGGGAGACACAGTAGATTTCACTGAGGAATTTCTGAGTGTAAAAATCGCGATGAATTATGGGAAATCTTCAGTACAGTGTGCTGGTGCTAGCTTGATAACTAACCTAAAACTTGTAACTTCATTGTCTAAGAGTAAAGACTGTAACATGTGACGTTGTGGATTCTTAATCTCTGGAATGTGAATGTCAAAGTCTGTATATTGACTCAAAGATGTTTACTTGATTGAAGTGAGCAGATGTGAGATAATGTTGGGACACAACAATAAAAAGGCTTTTGTTGTCTCAGGCCGTTGTCATGGGAGACAAGAAAATATTCCTGTGTAGCATGGGTCAGTCCACTTTCAAATCATCACCATTATCAATGAGAAATGAACTGAAGTCACAAACAAATCTTATTTCTAAGCCAGCAGACCATGTTTGAGCGACACTACAAATCTCTGCCACTATATCATCTACATTGAACATCTGGTCTTGAAATCAATGCACGTATAAATAGGTAAAGAGGTTAGTTATGTGACTAAGTCATGTGACAAATGCCAAGGGTCATCTCAAATGTGAGAATCTAAAATATGAAATATGCTTCTTTTATTGCATTTGTTGCCCAAAAGAGTGTGGAAATCTCTGATACATCGAGTCAGCCATCCTGCATATTTCTAACATTCATCGAAACCACATTTCTGTTGGACAACTCATAAGACAGTCAAAAATGCAGGATTGGTGTACCTTCCAAAAATACATGTATGAAAGACCCCTAAAAATCAATTAGTTAAAAAGGGGGGTTAGCAATTTCCCAAAACTATCTAACTGCTACTCCATTTAATTTTTAGGAATCGGAACCTTGAACACAATCTGAATATCTGTACAAAATATCAACACAGTCTATTCAGTGGTTTTTGACTTTTTGTCGTTTACGGAAAATTTTCACTGTCCGACGCCAACTCAACCCATCACAATAACATGACCTTCAGTCATTATGTTAAAAATTAGGTACTAGACAGTGTGATAACAGATCAATCTATTGATCGATCAATCTATCTATCTAAAAACCAATTTATCACATCTATCATTCTATCGAATTGATAGATCCATTGTTCTATCGATCAATCTACCCATTAATTTATCAATCAATAGATAGATTGATCAATAGCTCTATTGATCGATATATCAATCATCTATCGAACATCGACAGATCAATCAATCAATCTATCGATAGAGTAATTGAATTATCTATCGATAGATTGATTGACCAATCTATCCATCAATCTATCTATCTATCTATCAATCGATTGATCGATCAATTGCTCTCCATGAATCGCTTGATCAGATAGGTTGTCGTTAATTGATATGTTATAGTTGTTTTGATGCTGTATTGGTGGACTTTTCTATGTTATCAGTTTATTTAATCCATTATCAGTTCATTGATACGTTATTGGTAAATTTGTTTATAAGTTATCAGTTAGGAAAATCTACTACATTATCAGTGAGAAAAAAATTACTACATTATCAGGTAGTTGCTACGTTATCAGTTGTAACATGCATCAACAGAAATATCTTATGCCATCAGTCATTGAGCACTGGGGAGGTTGAACAGTTTATGCTGTTTGATTTGCTGTGCTTGGAAGATAGTTTCATTCTTGCCAGAGATGGACTGAGGTAGTCCCAGACAAAGTGTCAAGTACGACAGCTACACAGCAATTGAGCAATGTTTGAACAAGATATTTGATATCCAGCTGGTGCAGGTAAATACATTTCAAATTCTCCTAAAATACCTTATCCAGTAAAGTCTGTTCAAATCCTACCGACACTGCAATTGAAAACCAATTTCATCACCACTTGCCATAGGCCCAATGATGCCCCGTATTACTATAGTCTATGTCTGTGTGTCTGTCCATCTACCTGGCGTCCAAAGCACTGATAACTTGTAAACTGTTAGTCCAAATGTCATTTTATTTGGTAGGACGTTGTCATGGTTTTTTTATATCTGATCATATTTTGGTGGACTGAAAGGTCTCATGGTGAACCTGACTGCAGTTCCTGCTTACACAGTCACAGTTACATGATGTATTCTTATTTTCAGTGTATAATTAACCACCTGTACCGGTCAGCAGCAAGCACTCCAGATGGAGATGGGCCATTGATTGTTGCAATGTGCCAGTCAGTCTTGTACCATGTCCAAAACCAGCACACTGGACATACCAGTCCACTGTTCAAGGAATGTGCACATGGCCAACTGAATGACTTTCAGCATAAAAATACAGTGGTTGACGCCAAGTTAGTTCAATGATCCGTCAGGCTGTAAGGTATTGAGTGATATTGAAACATTTTTATTCTGGAAAGTTCAGAAAGTGTAAGGTGCCAAGATATTGTTAAATCAACATGACAGACTTTACCTTGTCCAAAATATGTCATATTTAAGCACTAAAGCACACCCAGTGACAGTATACCACAAGATTTTGACCAGTTCACGACATCTATGCACAAGAGATAGCGAGTATATACTGAGTGAACTGGTTAAAAGTGGTATACCATTGCTGGTTGTGCCTTATTGCTATTGTATCATAACAGTATATTGGAATTCTGAAATGGAACGTCAAAAATGATTTTTGCTCTCGGAGAGAGTTTGCGCGTGTGCCAACCATGGTATATCGCGAATATATCACAGTTCTTTTCATGTCTCGAGCAATCAGATCCCTGCATTTGTGCCATCAATATACTGGTATAATATAATTATCATTAAATCCTGTGAATATTGGTAACATCATTTTCAAAGAAAAGATATGTTATTAAAAAGTGTTGCGATTCCATTCACAGTCTAATTTGATATATTTTCAGATTCCAAGGCATCAGTGAAGTTAGAGACAAATGTGATGGCACAGAACTACCTTAGAGACATAGAAAAGTTATCTCCGCAATTTCAAGCATCAGGCTTAGAGGCATTCCATAGCTTTGTTTTGGTGTTTGTGCCAAAGTACAAAGCCTTTTCCTACATTGGGATGATTTGCAGGTACTGTATCAGTAACTCGCATCAGTATCTTTTCAGTATTTATGTCATATGCGTCTAAGAATGGTACGAGTAATTTTGAAAGTATTTACTGTGGTTTTACGATTTATCCGGACACCAAACTTGCAAATTACCCAGCAACTTCGCTGATGATATTGAGACTTTGATTGGTAATTACCAAAGCACTTCGGTAATTCACCTCAAACTTGATATTTGATCTGGCTGCATGAGTGTATACAAAGTCACCAATGAGTATCACACGAGTGCCATAAACTAATTTGTGACCAGGGGTTGGCATTCCACTGAACAGCATTCCTCAGTAAAACCAACATACATGTATGTATATGTGTGCAGTTCATCCGTGTTACATGTAAAACTAAACTACGGAGAGGTTAGGAGAGTATAATGGGTCGTTAGAGTTTGTTAAATTACTTTTCAGAGCAGAAAAACTATTACTGACGTTAAAACAAGGGGACATTGGAATTCCTGTTACAGTATTGTGAGGAAAATCCTACGCTACTCAGTTTATTTATAATCCTATGACCCTCTGTCTCTGTCACCCAAATAGAATAGTCCCACTCGGTAGAGTTGACTTTTCAGATCCTCAGATTCAGATCCTCAGTTCCTCAGATTCAAATCCTCGGATCTCAGATCTCAGATCCTATAACTTCAGATACAGATTCGGAATTCAAATTTCACAAGTTACAAAGTTTGATGTACTATACTGAAAAATAAAATATAATTTAGATTTTAAAAGGCTTTAGAAATTATTTTATTTCTATCTTGAGTCTTACAGAGAACACCACATTAACCCGTCAAGCCATTTAGCAAAATGCCTAGTGAGACAGGGAGTCATTTGGCCAGATAACAAATAAATTGGCGATCAACTTCACTGGTTGGGTACAGCATTGCAAACACTAAAATCAGCGGGTAATCTCAATCGGTGTCAATTGTGAATTATTTTTCATTCGATTCAGTTTATTTTCTAAGATACACCATGAGAGAAATGGTTTGTACCACTGTGCAATGTTTACGCAGCCAGTATCAATTTTATGGCCAGAGTTGGGCTTCCTGCTGACTTTTGTATTACAATCGCTGTACCAGACCACTGAAGTTGACCGCCAATTTACTTGTTATCTGGCCAAATGACTCTCTGTTTTACAAGGCATTTCGCTAAATGGCTTGACGGGTTAATGTGGCGTTCTCTGTAAACTTAAAAAAACTTCGATCTCAGAATCAGAACATCATCAGTCGAAGACAGGGTGCGCAATGATTCCACTTGTTATGTGATCACGTGTGTAGGCAATCAGTCGAGTCAACATTCAAATGCCAGGGGTCAGTGCAGACTGGGGGTCAGTGCCGATATACCCCCTATAGTCAATACACAGAGATAAAAACACGAGCTATCAAACGATCAAGACCGCGACGATCATGTAAATGCCGGCTACTGTCCATATTTTACCATCGTTCGTAATATTGATGGCGAGGGAATATAACTAATCAATGTTGGCGGCTAGTGACCCCAGGCTAGATCAGGAATTTAGGGGTCGGAAGAAGCAAGTTAGCTAATCTGTAATTGTAGACCCGCGTTCGTTGAAACTTGCTGAGCAAAAACGTTTATGTAAACATTTCCCCCCCCCCCCCCCCCCCCCCCGTACCTGCCTTGTACACATATACATATTATTATTTTAACCCTTTCACCACCATGGTTTGTCCAAAAAAATCCATTGTTTTCTATGGTAAAGTTGGACCTGTGTACAGGGAACTGGGGGTGAAAGGGTTATTGCTGGCGCAAATAAACTTGGAACACCGAAGTCCCTATATACATAGAAAACCGTTGGGAATATCCCTATGTCGCCAAGTAATCAGCCAACAGCGGTATCGCTAGTGCATTGGGTCATCTTACACTTTGTTTATCGAAAACACTGCGGGGTGCCCATGCTGTGTCTCATAGACAAAACGCCTTAGCGGAGGCCGTTCATTTTGCGTGAACGATGGTACAATAAAGAATTGACGTTTTGAGTAAAGTTACGTTGGTAAATTTCAATGACCAGGGAACCTACATCTGATTTTAGTCATATTGGCACGAAACCAACTCGCCCGTTGTTTGAGATTACACGTTCGTTCGTACCGCGTTCCTTGTGTTGAAATTCACATCCCCCCTGCCGATATAGTCTGTAAATATTAATTATGGATGGTATAATCGAGACTGTCTATGATTTTATCAGTTGGAACAAAAATATTTCGATAGATTGACTAACACAACCAAAATTTTAAGCATTTTTCTTCAACTTTAAAAATAAGTCATCGCCTAGACATCGCCGTTTTCGTTGAAAATGCTCCATTTGGCATTAGTCGAATATGAACGCTCAGGTTTACCTTGGCCGTGTACTGCCTGAGAGGTGGCTACTTCTTCAGCCATTTTTTTCAGTTTTGGTAAAGATATCGCCAACTATTCCTTTCAGTGCTCAGTGCAAGTCTGTTTACGTTTGCAGGAAAAATATATCGTTGGCTCGCCCAACAAATTGTCAATGAATTCGGGCGAGTTGGTATCGGGAATCTGGGTGGTTTGAAAAGGTCCCCGTTTTGAAGCAAAATGTAGGGTTATCAACATCATTGATGATATGCCTTTTTTCTCACCGTGTTGTCTCATTTCTCTGTAATTTTTTGGTGATAGCGATTTGAAATAGTAATTTCTTGTCCGCTGACCGTGGCGATTTGATGTAGCTCTCAGAATTCGAAGTACGAAACGTCGACGTCACTGGCTGGGCTGCAGGCCATGCCGCGGGAGATCAGAAAATACATTTTCAAACTTTGGGTCAAACTAAGTTTACGTTCTCGATCGGATAACGTTGAGGTCAAAAAATAAACTTTGCCATAGCGATTAAAATCTGCAGCATTTCAGCGTTCTTTGCAATTGATGATATGATTGAAACATTTTTATTTAGCCTGTCCTTTTTCATCGTACGTTTCTTGAGAATAGTATGTATCCACTTCAATCGGATACCCCTATGAATAATGATATCATCTGTATGACGCACGCAATAAATGTGATTGAACTATGACTTTCTTGTGTCATGTCAAGCCGAGACTCGGACACGGTTTACGTCGCCTTTGCCTCTGAGGAGAGGTTTTCAGAAACAAAGCCGAGCAAAGGTCTAGCTTTATCTACGGTTTAGTTTATTCTTCAAAATCACGAAAGCCGTCGATGGCGACCGTAGAGGTTATGGCCGACAGTTGGATGCTTGTAACAGAGATTCCCCGCCACACCACGCCGTGCGCCAGCAGCAACAAGTCGGACCATCCGCGCTCGCGCTTTATTTCAACTTGATAATCAGCTGATACACTGAAATTCTCCGAAAACCGAAACCTTGCCAGTATTAGTTCTCACAGAATTTCGCTACGACATGTCGGATAAAAAAACGTCAAAGCCAGGAAGTTTTACCCAGCAACTCGCACGGCCGATAACGTACCGGTAACGTAGCGGTACCATTGGTTATGTTCACAACCGTCTATTCCTCACTTTAACGCATCTACTTTACACCGGTCGACAAACCATAGATCCTCGAGAAACGAGGGTCTATTGACAAACCGGTTTCTTCGAAACGAAATTAGAAATTTAGCGACTTTGAATTTCACTCAAGGAAACACTGTCGCTTTGAATGGATATTGTCGAAGTACATGCTCGAGATATTACATCGCTCGATGGGCGTATTAAAAACGTGAATAAAGGTCCACAGTGTACAAGAAAGAGACGCACATTTTAAACCTCAACGTAAGCTGATCAGTTTATAAAAATGAAAGTTAAAAATACAGATTTAACCACAATAACGGGCGTAATTTACAATTTTTGTGAGATAGTGGAAATGACGGCATTTATGATGACACGCCTGCACAACGAAACGAAGCCAAACGATAGCGAGCTCAATGACAACACCTACCGTTTTCTCACCTACACTCTTTCTTCATTTTGAGGGAAAGTCTGTCAAAACGGTTGCTTCAACAGGTTCCCTGCTCATCGAAATTTACCCAAGTAACTTTACTCAAAACGTCAATCCTTTCTTGTACCATCATTCACGCAAATTGAACGGCCTCTGCTCTATGCTTTTTGTCTATGAAACACATGCAGTATGGGCACCCCGCAGTGTTTTCGATAAACAAACTGTAAGATGATCTAACTCATAGCGATACCGCTTTGGCTAATCACTTGGCGATATAGGGATATCGCCAGCGGTTTTCCTATGTATATAGGGACTTCGGTGTTCCAAGTTTATTTGCGCCAGCAATAAATATTGTAATCATACGGGTATTGTAAAGGGCTTGTAAATTTGAATCTGCTTCTGAAGTTATAGGATCTGAGATCTGAGTCTGAAGGGATCTAAGGATCTGAATCTTTGTTTCACATTTTTTAAGATATGATTCATGTGAAAATTTTACCAAATGTTACTGATGGGATTGTGTTTTCAATTTAATTTGATGCAGGGATATGAAATACTATGTCAGTGTAGCTCGATATCGTTGCTGAGTTTTGCTGCCTTTTGGCAATGGTTGTCTATCAGCATAAATGTGATCGAGGAATGCGTTCATGGAGATGGAGAGATTGAAAATCTTTTCTGTATTCTAGCTTCCTTTACAATTTCTTCAGGTGTAAGTCGATTTAGGAAAGTGATTGAAAGTTTGAGTGGTGTTCAATAATTGTGCCTAAATCAGCACGAATTGAGCGGAAAGATTATTTAAGTAGGACTGTTGTATTTGTCCTGTGCCATTCTCATCACTTTGTTCAGCAATTTTTTGTATGGGTACACTGTTGAATACTTCGAGTGCAAACTCATGTCTCAAATTGGTTTATGCTATCACTGTATGCACTGTGGCTGTCAGCGGCTGTGTTTACAATTTGCCACCCATGGAGTTACTGCAGCTAGATCAAGTATCAAGTTTGAGGTGAATTACCCAAGTGCTTTGGTAATTACTCATCAAAGTATCAATATCATCAGCGAAGTTGCTGGGTAATTAGCAAGTTTGGTGTCCGGATAAATCGTAAAACCACAGTAACCTTTAAAGTACTCATAAAGTACTCACTGTCAGAGGACGGTGAGTTCAAGACTCTAGTACGGTGTTGTGCCCCTGAGCAAGGCACTTTACTCCTCATTGCTCCATTGGGGGAGTTAGTGGGTTATGCATACCTCATCATGTAATTGGGCTAACGCCCGTTGGATGATGGACTGATAAAAAAAAAAAAAAAAAAAAAAATTTGCAGTCAATAAAGAAGTATTTGCAGTTGGGGGTTATGTGCAATAGTGGAATAAATCCCTTGGTTGTGACCAAAATGATAATTATAAAATTTGAGATGTAAATATTTGCTCAAATTTCAGGCTATCTCTTGCTGGTCTTCAGTACAATGAGAACAGTGATAGAATGCAAGCAGTTTGCAGAGATGGCCGATTACAGTATAGCATCTACTTTCTGAAGTTTAGGAAGGGTGGACACACAGTATGCATACTCAAGACCAAACCAATATATGGTGAGAAATCATTGTTTGCTTGAAAACTTACAAACTAATCCCTTTCTAAATGTTTTACCTCGTTCATGTATGTGATATTTACTTGGGGACGTGTATTGAAGTGGATTAAATATCTGTATGTTGTGATTTCAAATTACATATCACACCTCTATGTATATTTAATTGATTTATTAACATTCAGATGCTGCCTGATTAAAGCAGTATTTCAAGTGCATAAGTGGATAGTCTAAATGCAGGCTATTTCAGTGCCAATCAACAGCGCCACCACATCCTTCAGTTTAACTGAAGGATAGCTTCAGTTTAACTGAAGGATGTGGTGGCGCTGTTCACCATTCTTGTGTCCAACCATGACAAAATGTCAGTAACTTCCTACTCCAACCATTTTGATTGTTTCAAGACTGTTTTATCTCTTTGCCTGACAGAGTTTATCAATTATGGCACTGGCATCCTTTTCAATAAGATGAAGGTTTCCCCCACAGTTTGATCGAACTTGAAAGTTGTCGGTCACACTGCAGCTATACAATACTAGCGATGATGAGTGTCTGTCAGTTGCCACTGCTTCCTTCACTAATAAATACGGGTTATGGCCACAAGAACTGCATCTTCATTTTTAGTTTCATACATAACCACATTGTGATTTCTTTATTGGATTCCTGAAGTTTCATACTTGCAGCACACCACATTAGTGTGGATGTCTTAAAATTAGTGCATCCTTTCTCTCAGGACAATGGAGTTATTTTACCAGCTTCTTGACAAATTTTGTACAACATTCCACAACCTTTTGTGTTTTTTCTAGCCAAGAATAAGTAGTTAGCCAAATGTCTTGCCAAACATCAACTTTCTCTTCTTTTCATTTCCGCAGGGTTACCATTGGTATCTGCTGTATCAGTCTGAAAATTGGCAGAGGTTGAAACAAGATCATCATAATTAGCATCAGTGGTCAGCAAGCTCCGATGATGTCATGCGGAAGGTGGTGTATTTTCACAAGCAACCTTAATGTTCACAGTGGCTGCATTTTCTGAAATATCACTCAGTTCACTGGTGAAAAAGACGTGATCAGACAACGTTACCTTTTCATGCATCAAAAAACAAACAAAGAGTACACGTACAAATTAGACATCATGTGAGTCTTTAACTGTTCCAATATTTGTACACAATGGCATTTGGAGCTCATTGTTAATAACTTCATCATGAACGACATTGAAAGCAGGGTCTTGGGAGGGGAATTTATAGTTGTATCTGCCAGTGGAAGGAAGAACATGCCTAGAGTTTGTCTATACAATTTGGCTATTCCAAATACTGTCTATTACCCCAATGAATCTTTCATTAGGCAGTACAGTGAATGGTGTGACAAATAATTTAGAGTTTGTCTATACAATTTGGCTATTCCAAATACTGTCTATTACCCCAATGAATCTTTCATTAGGCAGTACAGTGAATGGTGTGACAAATAATTTAGAGTTTGTCTATACAATTTGGCTATTCCAAATACTGTCTATTACCCCAATGAATCTTTCACTCGTCAGTACAGTGAATGGTGTGGCAAACAATTTAGGGGCGATTTTCGCCCCTGAGACAGTCTCCAAGGGGCATGTCAAATACATCAGGCATAGGTGGGGAATCATGCAATCTCACACCCTAGAGAAAACACTGGTACGGAACCTTCAATCCATTAGGGGAAGGCTGCATTAAGTTGCAAGGTACCTGAAACCCGAGTCCTTGCCTGAGCAACTCGGGTGACAAACAGAAGACTTTTAATCCCCAAGGTGTGAATGTTCCATTGTAATGTTTATCTAATCCAGCTGGTGCCATTGTAGTGCCATTGTAGGAAAGGCAGGTCTGTGAAATAGATCCTCTAGGGAAGTCGGGTATTCCTAAGTTAATGGAGCTTTCCCATAATGCCAGGAATTAAAGATTGGGTCACAGGTAAATTCATTACACTAACACTTTAGTGAAGTTCAATATTTGTACGTTCAGTTTACGTTGATCTGTATTTTACTTCTAGACGATTTAAATTAATCAAATGTATAGTTTGCTAAGTTGGTAATTTCAATAAATATTCTGATAATTTTTCATTACATGGAAATTACATGTGTCCTCTTGTCTAGGGAAACACCTGTGAGCAAACTGTGTATTTGACATTCATTACTCCCCTTCGTTCACAATGTTTTTCACATCCTATCACTGACTACAACAAAGTGTTTGACACTGTGACAAGATAGAACTGAAATTTACAAAAAAACGTCACAAACCGTGTGCTCACATTCGGTTTGAATTGGTCCATTCAAGAAATATTTAAACCAGAAAAACAAAATTGTCAAAAGCAAATAAGATCTGCAACTTAGGTACTGGAGATCAACTTTAGGAACATGCATATCAATGTCTATAGCAATGGGACAGGCAGATCCCACATACATAAGCAAATGTCAATAAAAACCAGATATGAACTGAAAATGCTCACGTGTTTCATTATATATTGCAGTTATGTGTAAATTTGAACCTTTGCCACATGTTTGCAACTTCATTGAAAGTATTATGATCAACATAATGAACAATATTCACCACCGATTAATTCTAAAAGGTCATGAAGTATACAAATATGTAATTAGCTGAAATGAAAATATTAAAGATCTTTGACTGCTGTCATTGTATAACCACTTTATATAGCAAGTGTAATTATCTTTGGCCAAGTCCTTCAAGCCATATATGCCGAAATGTGAAAGCTCATTAGATATGCAAATTATAAATTACCTGACATGAAAATGTGAAATGACTTTCGATATTGTTTTAACCTGGTATAATCATCATTGTACATAGCATGCTTTGTCAACTTTGATCAAGTGAATCTCAGAGGAAAGATCACCAAAAATGCAAATTAGGAATTGGCTGAAGAAAAATTGCATAATGACTTTCAATAATGCTGTATCATAGTATCTTTAAATGTGTATAACTTAGGTCCAGTCAATTCAGATATATATCCCTAATTAGCAAAGTTCATTAAATATGTAAATTAGGAATTGGCTGAAGTAAAAATGCTTAACGATTTTTAATATTGTTGTATCATAGTGTCTTCAATATATGGAGAAAGTTTTGTCAACTTTGGTCGAGTCAATTCAGATATATATCCCTAATTAGGAAAGTTCATTAAATATGCAAATTAGGAATTGGCAAAAAAGTGTACGTTCCATAAAGTTACCGTGCAGTCTGTACAGCTGAAGTGAGCTGGAGAGAGTCTTTTTCATTAGAAGTTGGGGGTTAAATTTTCGTTTGATGCGCCTGCTCTGTTACCTCAAACAATAAGCTGGGGGGGTCTTAAGCATCAACCTTCTTTCTATCTCCATGACGATGCTGAAGTTATTTTCGTATTCCTCTCCATATTCATTTTCGTATTCGTTTTTGTATTCGTATTCGTATTCGTATTGAAGTCACTGACAGAAATTGGTATTTTTAGTCCAGGTTTCAGGTATGAAATGTGCAATATACAATATTTACTGAGGTTTAAATATTGTAATAATATGGTTTGTAATTTCATCTGCCAAATTTTGTTAAATTTACATAAATTTGCATATGTAGATTTTAAAGAATTTTGTTTACCTCATTTTATTTGAAAAAAAATTTCTTAAAACAGGTTGGGATGTGTCGCCTTTCACAACAGCAAGAGAATACCGCGTACGCAGAAGAAGACGTCGCCGTACTCTGCATCTGATTTTAATCAGATTGGGTTTGCCCCTAAAACTTCGACTTAGAGGCATGCAACCAACTGAAAATATTAACTTTGAGCCCTGCATTCACTGTTGTTATGACGATCACTTTTACAGAGCTATCAGTTTAAAACAAGAAAATTATCTTTACAACGTCAAACTGGGCGGGTCAGCTAAATTTCCATTATCGATACTAACGATGTCAACATAGCTGCAATAATTGTAGCCTTAGTTGGCTGTGGGGCTTGGGCTTCTGTCGTGTGGCTCACGCCTTGCATGACAGTGGTCTGATCATACATGTAGAGGAACAGTGGTTTGCAATGAACACCTTTGTAGCATAACCGTGAATGAACCTTTTCACTTGCAAGCAGCTGTACATGTTCTATTTCCATTTTCAGGCCAGCCATGTGATGCAGTGCAGGCCGAGTATTTCATTGTTACAAGGGGACGGCTTTTTTATATGAGTATTTATAAATTACGAAGACATCAATTTCTCTGTGTATTTTAGAATAATTTTGCGTCAAATACCAAAATGTCACTTCTGTATCAAGGGATTGTTTAATAAGTTTGGTTTGAAACAGCGATATAAAATACTGTGTCAGGTAAGCCCAGAAATCACTGTTGAGTGTTATTATAGAAATAACGGACGACGCTGGCTGAGTCCGTTAATTTGGCTTTCCTCTTGCCCGTGCCCATAAATAAACGATAATGGTCAGCGCAGAATCTGTTATTTCAATTATATTATCAACGAACCCCCAAAAATCATCAAAGTTTACAAAAATTTCCCGTGTGAACGACAACTTGGCTCAGGAACATGTTAGTGAGTAGTGCGTGCACTGCAAAAATTTTGCAAAGCCGAAGATCTTTTTGAAAAGTCATCGTTGATGACACAGTCCCCACTTGTTAATGGGTACTTTGATTACATGTCCTCAGAGAGGATAGAGTCCTCTTCATTAATTAGGTCTGTGATAAAATACTTTGATACAGATGGCACTCAATGGCCAAGAATGAGTTCCATGGTGATGAAAACATAAAACCAAAGTAGGCCACCATCCTAAAGTTCATAAAATGAGTCTACTAGGAATTAATCAACAGGATGTTGCAAAACATTTTTGCATACAATTCTAACACTTAACAGATTATCAGTTGTACCATATTTCATAAAGTTTGATGCAGTATTTACAACACTATGAGATCAACATCTGTATCAAGTTTCATCACATTTGACGTTGTATTAATTTGTGGCTATATCACCCCAATTAGGAAAGTTCATTACTTATGCAATTACAAATTAATTAAAATGACACTGATAAATGTCTTTTTCAATGTTAAAGCAATGTGAGCTTAACACCTGTACAAAGTTTCATGAATTTGATGCAGTATTTCTTGACATATCAGCCTATTTACGAAACTTCAATAATTGGCATGTTACTGCTACATGACGTGAAACAAATTGAGGAGCATATGTATGAAATAGGTCAATGTCCTTGTACCAACTTTGAATGATACTGGTGACAATATGTCTGAGTTATGGCTCTGTACATAAGAAAATTGTAACAAATTCACCGCCATGCAGCGATATTTGATCTTACTGTTTAAAAAATTAACAATATATGTACGACATAAGTCAATGTACATGTACCAACTTTGAATAAGATCAGTTGAGACTTGCCAGAGTTATGGCTCTCGACATGAAACAACCATAACGAAATTGCTACCATGTGGCCATATTGGACCATCTCGTGAAACCAATCGATATACATATGTATAAATAAGTCAATGTCCTTGTACCAACTTTGAATAAAGTTGCTTGACACATGTCTGAGTTATGGTTCCGGACATGAAAAAATCGGAAAAAATGGCCACATGGCAGCCATATTGGATTGTATCACAAAACAAATCAATGTGCATATGTATGACATAGGTCGATGTCCCTGTACTAAGTTTAAATAAAATCGGTGAATAAAATCAGTTGAGACGTGCCCAAGTTTTGGCTAAGGACACGAAAAATTGTAACCAATATGGCTGCCATGCAGCCATATTGGATCATATCATGCAACAAATTGACGTACATATGTATGACATAAGTCAATGTCCTTGTACCAACTTTGAATAAAATCGGTGGAGATATGCCTGCCTTATGGCTCTGTACATGAAAAAATCGTTAGAAAATGGCTGCCTGGCGGCCATATTGGATTGTATCACAAAACAAATTGACGTGCACATCTATGACATTGGTCAATGTCCTTGTACCAACTTTGAATAAAATCGGTTGGATATGCCTGACTTATGGCTCTGTACATGAAAAAATCGTTACAAAATGGCCGCCTGGCGGCCATATTGGATCGTATCACAAAACAAATCGACGTGCATATCTATGACATTGGTCAATGTCCTTGTACCAACTTTGAATAAAATTGGTTGAAACATGTCTGAGTTATGGCTCTGTACATGAAAAAATCATTAGAAAATGGCCGCCTGGCGGCCATATTGGATCGTATCACAAAACAAATTGACATGCATATCTATGACATTGGTCAATGTCCTTGTACTAACTTTGAATAAAATCGGTTGAAACATGTCTGAGTTATGGCTCTGTACATGAAAAAATCATTAAAAATGGCCGCCTGGCGGCCATTTTGGATCGTATCACAAAACAAATTGACGTGCATATCTATGACATTGGTCAATGTCCTTGTACCAACTTTGAATAAAATCAGTTGAAACGTGTCTGAGTTATGGCTCTGTACATGAAAAATCGTAATAAAATGGCTGCCTGGTGGCCATATTGGATCGTATCACAAAACAAATTGACGTGCATCTGTATGACATATGAAGTAATTCTTGTACCAATTTTGAATGAAATCGCTCCTTGCATCTCTGAGATATCTGCGTGAACGGACGGACGCACGCACGGACGCACACACGAACGGACACGACCAAACCTATAAGTCCCCCCGGACGGTGTCAGTGGGGACTAAAAAATGTGTCTGAACTTGGCCCACAAATGCTCCATTTTATTTTGTGGTTGATTATGATCATTGTACAAATCACAATTTTTGTTTTAGCCGTAAAGTTACTATGTTTACGATATTATTCATATTCACGGGCATGAAAACAAACCATTACTGTGTATTTGTGGGCAGTCGCATGGTTCAGCTCGACCAATTAAAACCCAATGGACAGGGCATGGTAATATAATTAGATATGCACATAATTAATGAGGTACAATACGTGGCGTCATAAGGTGTCCAATCATACCAAATATGAAGGGTGTAGCACTTGTGGTTGCTGAGTTATGGACAAATATGTATATTTGAGGTCAAAGGTCACCAAGGTCACGTGACATTTTGTCAAAGTGTCTGAGATATCTGCGTGAACGGATGGACTCATGGATGGACTCATGGACGGACATGACCCAATCTATAAGCCCCCTGGACTTTATCTGTGGGGACTAAAAACTGTGTCACTGCATCCTTTTTGCAATATGAATACGATGAGAAACTAAACAGTGTTCGAAATAATCGGTGGCAATGGTGGCATTTGCCACCAAAAACTGTCAATCTGCCACCAAAATTTTTTTCTGGTGGTATTTTTCTGCCACTAAATTTTGGGTCATCATGTCATCGATCCTACGGCTTGAATGAAGGAACACAGAAGGAGCACGCGTTGTCGGACGGCGGAAAAAACTCATTAGTAAAAAAAACAAACAAACTAATTGCGACATTTTGGCATGAATGAAAACATAGCGTGAAGCCAAACTTGTGATTGGCTAATCTCCACATCGATGACAGCAGCTTTTGTACACTTGACATGTTGTTGTTCTCTGTGATAGCCGCATAATGCAGTCATAGGGCACAAGATAAAAGCATGTTGTGACATTTTGAAAACAAAGCCAAAGTGCAGCATGCGTGAATTAAATAATAATAAATACTTGCAATTCATTAGCCAGTACAGGCTCAAAAATTCCTATCGCCCGACGCCCGTTGCTAGTGATTTTGCGGTCGGGCAATTAAAATCAATATGCTTCCTGTCCGACGGGCAAGTCCACCAGCGGTTGAATTAACTAAGCTCTTGACAATTCAAGCTTGAAAACGTATTTCATTAGGTCTGTACACGTCTACAATCATTGTAAGTCCTTCAACTCTCAGAAGTGTTTTCTGAAAACCCTTGAAAATCCGCCCGACATCGCAAAATAATCGTTCTTGCTGTTGTAAAACACAAAAAGTGTAAAAATAGAGTTTTGCGACATGTTTCTCCTCCGACGACACGGAGTGAACTCACTGTTTTGTATGTGTGCCGTAAAGTGGTATGCTCTTGACAGTGGTCGCCATTCTCTTTGTGCAAGCGTATGAGTTGAATGACAGTCGATCGGCTTCACGCGATAGTGTAATTGCACCATGTGCTTTGTAAATGGATGTAAACTTATTCAAAGCCATAGATCTCGGCAATGCTTACTGTTCAACGTAAATCAACACCCAGATGAAAAAGTACAAGTTTACATCGTAGTCGAGACAGGCTCAGTCGACCATAGCTGTGGGTCCATAGCTGTGTGTTTTCGGACGGGATTCCTGCCTTTTACGGGCTGGTTTTGACTTTTAAGATTTTAATCCCGCCACCACAAAAGTCAAAACCAGCCCGTAAAGGCAGGAATACCGTCCGAAAACACCACAGCTATGGACCCACAGCTAAGTCGACCAAGGAGGCCACATATTGCAGCTACGTAGTGCGTGAGATGCAGACAGTTTCAAATTACGTGACCTTGGTTTTTAGGGATCGGCTCTCACTTACAGAAAACAAATCTGCACTGAAGAGTAACGAAAACGAAACTTGAATCTGCTCTCTTGACGAATACATTCATCAATAAACTTTGAAAGACTGCTGTGCTCAGTGAGCAAACATGTAAACAGGTAAAAGAGTTGCAGATGTACATGTGCATATGCATTGGCAGATAAACACTAGCAGAGCAGTTGTTTGTGATCTCAGCTTGATAATAAAGAGCAGCAGCCAGCCATGCACATTGTAAATCACACAATCTTATTACTCTTATGCAAAGATTTTAATTTGGACTAGGTTGTGGAAAAATTCCAAATTCAAAGATGTTTTCTAAATGGCCAAAATCTACAGAAAAGACTAAAGTATTCTCACATTTCTTCTGGGACATTTCAGATTTGGTAATAGTCCTTCATTTTAACAAGATGTAGTTCTTGTTTGAATCTGTTTTTTCCCTCTTTGAATTCACTTCATATGGCCAAACTCTTGCTCTCTGTTACAAATTACTGGTACAGTTATTAGAAATTTAGGGCAAGTAATTTTTCCTCTCGGCCAAGTAAAAATGAAATTCATGTGTCCCACGGTAAGTTTGAAAATTTTTTTTTCGAGGCCTGCAGTATGGGTTGACTTTTTGTGACGTGTACTCACCATATTTTCAAGAATTTATAAATTAGAATGAGTATGTGGCAATGACAAAATGTTGTATTATACCGATCACATAATGTGTTAAACTGCCACCAGATTTTTCATAATTGCCACCAGATTTCATATCCGGTGGCAAACTTTTGCCACAAGAAATAAAAAAGTATTTCTATCCCTGCTAAATTTTTATTTTTCTTGGCCTTATACATGGGAGTCTATGGACTGCCTTATACATGGAAGTCTATGGACTGCCTTATACATGGGAGTCTATGGACTGCCTTATACATGGGAGTGTATGGACTGCCTTATACATGGGAGTCTATGGAGGTGAAAACTAAAAAATCCTCTAACACGGCCAAATTTGATCGCATTGTGAAACAAATCGACGTGCATCTGTATGAGGTAGGGTACTATCCTTGTACCAAGTTTGAACGAAATCACTCCAGGCGTCTCTGAGATATCTGCGTGAACGGACGGACGCACAGACGGACGCATGGACATGACCAAACCTATAAGTCCCCCGGACGGTGACGGTGGGGACTAATAACCTCACATTGGTCTTTCCAAATGTAAGCTAAAAAAGCTTTTCCCCTCCTGCACATACACTTGTTTTGATTAAATGTGCATAAATGAACTCTCATATCACTATATTATAGCATACAAACCTGGAGCTTTAGGGCGAAAATGTCCATTCGCATCTGTCTGAGAACCAGTCTCTGTAAAATAAAAAAAATAGCGCCAATGACACTTTGTTAACATTTGGTACATGTGGCAAGTCGGAGTGAGTGTGTACACAATATTTTATAGCTTCCATGGACCTTAGCTTGTGATATTCATAGTAAAGTGCTTTTTGATGCACCGTCCGTTGAAGTATGATGAAATGGTTGGCAACTGTTTCAACCACTGATCATGCACACTTGTACAAAACCATACATCATATTAGTGAGACAATCTGCTATACCAAAGGTGTCCTCTTATAATATTGCATAGCATAGAATTAATGTGGACAATATTTGGTCTCTCTACAGTCTATGGTTGCACAATCAAAGACTGAGGTAACATATAATAATGAGCATTCTTTAGAGCTTCCACTGTTAATGATGCTGCCACACCGACATGATAATGTTATATCTCAAACTGCCACCAAGCTAATTGCAGTGTCATAGACAAATTGGGAAACTTCCAAACACAAACCTATATATACCAAGGAGCCTGTGACATCAGATACGTACATTTCTTTAAGCCCTTCTAATTTAATTTCAAAGCATCAAATCAAGGATTTGTACAGAAGCCGTTACTTGACTTACACAGACAAATGATTCCATAAATATACAAGATGACAATGGAAAGAAACAAAACCTTTCAAACTGATTTCCAAGCATATTTTTCATACAAAATTGTCATATCTACAGATGTAAGAGTTGGTGATTAATAACCTGACATTGCTGGATTGAGCAGCAATGTTTACTATGTATACAGATGACACTTTTTATGTTACCCTGCATCTTGTAAATGAAAGCCTGGTTGTTTACAAGATCTGTGTATACCACAACTTCTTTCAGATTCACTCATGGTGACTTTAGTGCAACACTTTTTGTACAATATATTACATTGACTGCCTTGCCAAGACAATGTGACCAATGTTTATTCAGATTTTCACCATTGAAGTTTACACTTTTGTTCCTCATTAGCATTTTTATGTAATACATAGGTAAAATGTGCATTACTTCTCAATTTTTTTTCAATTGGACCAGGGACTTCCAGAATGTCATATTTGGTATTTTTTTTAATAAAACAGGCAAAACTTGGCCAAAATTATTAGATCTGTACCCCAAAACTTCTTTTTAAACACAACATAGACATTTCTATGCTAATTATATGAATGGTTTATTATATAATATGTGGTATTTCAACTATCAACTGAAAATAGGCACACATCGTAACCCTTAACCAGTCAAAATGGCATGCACAAATGGCATCATATCATATTTCTTGACAGTTTTTCCACAGCTATTGATTTTCAATAAGCAATTGTACAAGAAGTTTCACAGAAGTTGAAAATTTCACTACAATCTGAACAAACCTAACTTGGGGTCACACCTAGTAACCTGCAAATCAAATTTCAAACCAATCAAAAAACCACTTTCAGAGATTATTTTTTGACCAAAATCATGAAAAACAGCGCAAATGGCACTTAGACATAATGAACGCGTAGTATTTTTGGCACTTATCAACAACCCCACTCACTGTGAATTAGACAGACCAATGTGCAACATATAGCTGAAAGACTATTTTTCACATTGCACTTTGAAGCCAATTTTAGTGAGAAAAGGGATATGTATATGTACATGGGAAAAAAAAGCAAAAGACATATTTGTAAATGGTTTGTTGAGTGACAATCATGTATGCATCTCTTAATAAATTTTGGGGTTATAAGGTATAACAGTAGTGTAAAAATAATACGGTTACAATAAGTAGCAAAGCTAAGTTGACAGTAATAAGATACAATAAGTTATTTTGACTGTCCGACATCAACTCAACCCAACCAATCACGATAACAGTATGACCTATGGTCATTATGTTAAAAATTGCCCCAAAAATTACAAGTGTGCAAATTCCACTACGACAGGGTTCTCCACAAGGGGATTTGTAGGGGTGGGCCATCCCTCTGTTTTTAGAGCAATCTATGCATATGTTAATAACTGCACAAAAGAATACAATTTCACAACAAAAGAATATGCAAATTATACATTGTTATGTAAATTGGTGGCCCCTCTGTTTTTCCAAGCTGTGGAGAACACTGCTACGATATGAACAAACTTAGTCAATCCAATGAATCTCAATACAACTTACAAAGCAATCTGATGACTAGAAAATTTTCTCACCAAAAACTGGAAAAATTGTCCCAATATTACAATTATGAAAATTTCACTACAATTTGAACGAAATGACTTAGATAACACCTAGCGCCCTGCATACCATCAAACCAATCTGACAAACACTTTCTAAAAAGGACATCAAAAAGCAGTTTCAGAGAAGATTTTTTTACCAAAAAAGGGGGAAAATTGCCCAAAAAATACAAATATGCAAATTTCACTACTAACTGAACAACTCTGAGTTTAGTCACCTCAAACAATCTGTACTTAATTCAAAGCAATGGAACTGGTGGGGTCTGAAAAGAAGACATAAGCTGACAGATGACAATGGAAAATCAGCCAATCTGATAAGTTCCATGTCATTGACAACCCCTGTACTTGTGCTACCAATACGTGTATTGCTTAAGAACTGACACACTTAATAACTTACCATGCTGTACATCATCTTTTACGTTCAATTGATACAGATGAGGTATCCTAACAATACCAAAGGTTGCTGTATGGAATCTTGGAGGATCTAAATTTAAGTTCTGTAGATTCCTGATAATAAATCAAATATGCATCAAGGTAATATAATAATATAATAATATAATAAGGCAACAAATACAAATTATTGTGATTAAGATTCCTTTCCAGCAAATATAGCAAGTGTAAAATTTTCACCTATGAAGTTTGTAAATCTCATAACGTAACATTGTCTTTTAATTCAAGTGTATATCATGAGAATGCAACAAACACAGAATTTTTACTTGAACAACAATATTTATTATGCAGCACTTATAATACTATAATCTCTTGTGTCGGTTGCATGCACAAGAATAAACTATCAACACATCAACCTTGTACCCACTTGTCATCATTTTAACACTGGAATTTACATGATTCAGGACTGCAATGCAAATCAACAGCAACACTGAACGTTGAGACCACGGTTAAAATGCACTAAAACACGGAATGTCGGGACTGCTATGCAAATCGACAGCAACATGGAACATAAATGGGGACTGCGATTAAAATGAACTGCAACACAGAAGGTTGGGGCCATGATGAATCAACAACAGCATGAAAGCATCACCGAACGTTTGGACCGCAATTGAAATGGAGAAGTTTGGTTACACATAATTACGTTCCATCAGTACACTTAGCATCTTTATTGATAACAAGTCGTCGCATACATGTGGAACAGACGTTCAGAACGTAATGAAACGACACTTCTACACATCCAGTCATAATTATGTGTAGCAATTTTACGATTTTTCTTGATGATTTCCGTGAATTTAGACAGGAAATCTCGTAAAGTATCATTGTAAATTAGCAAACATCTTTGATATCAGAAAATTCCCTGGAGTTTACATCAGTACCAGACCAGACATACGTGCTATGATTTCCTGCCATTAAAACAAGATCACGATTAAACTTACACGAATTTTGTATGTTTCTGAAAAAAAAATACTGCAAAATCATCAAGAACGCACAACTAAACCAAAATATTCACACGTCAGCGCGGATACGCATACACCACTGCACGCCTTCAGACATACACGTAATTACCTTTATATAACTAAACCTTTCTAATGAACAACAACACGGAACGTCAAGACCGCTATGTCTACTGAACATCAAATCTATCAGACAAGTACTTTTTGAGAAAGACATTTTTGACCAAAAATCCCAAAACAGGGCCAAAGTCCCTGAAGCTACTTTAGACATGGACAGTATAGAGGACGGACATAGCATAATACTGAGTGCAGTAGTCCTTTGGCAATACCATGACAGAAACCCATGGCTGGTGAGTGCAAGCGCGCCCTACTAGCGGTATTTGCATGAGTGCTGCGGTGTATTCTGCGGCAGTCCTATGTTCTATCTTTTATTTGCATCATTTATCGAGAGAATTGACGATGAGTCATGCGTACTACTTGTCTGTCAAAGCTTCAGGGCGACCCTGTGGAGTTATATAACATTGAAATCACTGTAATGAGGCATCGAATCAGCTTTCACTTTTCATTGGTCAATGCCGCCACACCCTCTAATTTAATTGGCTTAACTATTGTTTGCTTGTTTATCAAGGATGACGTAAGAGGAATGTCAGAGGGCTCAAACTCTGCTTGCGATTGCTCACACATACATACATAGCCACAGAAAGCCAAACGAAGAGAACTTTGAACATGGAACGCTTTTGATTTTTTAACATTTTGAGCTTGAAATTCTAAATGATCGATACAAATAACAGTTCGAAGATTTTTAAGGGATATTTAAGAGTAAGATACGGCAAACGTAACTTGTCGAACGATCAAATTTCAGTGGTCACCAAGGCACACAAGAGCTCACTGTTATCAGCGTGTAGGACACACAAGCACAGAGTAAACTGCTTGCAAAAGTGACTTTCTATTGTAAACAGGGAATGTCCAGTGAGAAAACTCCTGGCTAAAACGTCTCTGAAAATGCTAACTGTTTAATTGGCTCCGCTGCGTCCGCAATTACGTGTGTTTCGATGTATGATGGCCGCCGTGTATCCATGGAGCTAGAAACGGATGTTGCCAGTTGTCAATGTTTTTGCTTCGCTGACAAACAAACTGCTCCTCCGGATAATAAAAATCATCCTCACACTATAATAAGTACATGCAATTTTCTTTGTCGTAGTTTTTATCGGTAATGTCATGCATTTTACTATAACACGAATCGAACCAAAGTGAAATGAAATCTTGTAGACGACATCTTTTATGTTTACAAACAAAAATAGTTCCGGGTCAAAATTGGTGAATACTCATTTACATAAATTCGGATAGTTTTCAATCGGATTCGAACCCGCAACATATGGCATCAGTCGCCTAGCTGAGAGGCCACAGACAGAACCACTCGGCTAAATCTCCACTCCCAAAAAAGAGTGGTTCAATAGCCGGCTAAGTTGTTACATTTTTCTGACTGAGACCGCTCAACACGTTGTAGAGTTCGTGAAGCACTCACGCACGCATGCTCACTATCATACATCGCACATACACACTTTATCGAAGCGAAGAAACGAATTTCATCGCTTTAACTGGGCGAACGATAACCTCGGGGACAATTCTGTCCACCAGCAGTGTTACCTACCCAGGGTAAAAATTTGGATAGTTTTCAATCGGATTCGAACCCACAACATACGGCATCAGTCGCCTAGCTGAGAGGCCACAGACAGAACCACTCGGCTAAATCTCCACTCCCAAAAAAGAGTGGTTCAATAGCCGGCTAAGTTGTTACATTTTTCTGACTGAGACCGCTCAACACGTTGTAGAGTTCGTGAAGCACTCACGCACGCATGCTCACTATCATACATCGCACATACACACTTTATCGAAGCGAAGAAACGAATTTCATCGCTTTAAACTGGGCAAACGATAACCTCGGGGACAATTCTGTCCACCAGCAGTGTTACCTACCCAGGGTAGAAAATTCGGATAGTTTTCAATCGGATTCGAACCCACAACATACGGCATCAGTCGCCTAGCTGAGAGGCCACAGACAGAACCACTCGGCTAAATCTCCACTCCCAAAAAAGAGTGGTTCAATAGCCGGCTAAGCTGTTACATTTTTCTGACTGAGACCGCTCAACACGTTGTAGAGTTCGTGAAGCACTCACGCACGCATGCTCACTATCATACATCGCACATACACACTTTATCGAAGCAAAGAAACAAATTTCATCGCTTTTGCACTGCAGTGCTAATACCACTAGTACGTGCGCTTCGATGCAAGTAAACTTGTGTTTTAAAAATGTTACCAGGTTGGAGTGCCTCTTTAAGGGATGCTGCACTTAACACAGTGTATTTTCCTCCAAAATCATTTTTTGCAAATATTCATTCAATTTTAATCAATTTGATGACCCATGATTAAAATATTGATTGTGTTCACCTTTGAGCTTGTAAAGCAGAGATAAGTTGTGTGATAAAGAAGTGTTAAATGTATGCAAATCACCCAATTACCAAGCTTCTCTTTTCTCCCAATTTCAATGTTTCCAAAGAATTTAATCCATTCAGGCTGGATCAAATTTTGTGAACTTTTCACATTATGTTCTTTAAATGTTATAAAAAAGTCATTATTTTCTACATGTTCTATTCTTTCAAGTGAAATATTACATTTCAGAAAACAGTGTCCAGTTTTTGGCTTAAATTATTTTTTATGTTTAATACCAAAATTGGATATTTTTACCTGAAATATACATCCCCTTCATCCTTCGAGTAAACTATTGCTACCATGCTAAACTTTAGATTCTTTGCCTTTTGAAAATATAAGTTAGTATGAGGGGGTTTCCTTGTCATCTAAGATGAGGGTGTTTCCTTGTCATCTAAGATAAGAAATATTCCTTTGAAAAAAACTGTGTTGGCAACATGCAGCTTCACCTTAATTCACAGGATGTTGCTAAACGTTTTTGTATCCTATTATAACACTGACAGATTATAAACTGTACCATTTTCCATAAAATTTGATGAAAATTTATTAAATACACAAATGAACACTCAATTACCATGATACTGCTAAATGTCTTTGTACACTATTTGAAGATCTGTACCAAGATTCTTAAAATTTGCTGCAGTAGTTCTAGACATATCACCCTAATTTCAAACATTCATTAAAGCCGCACTTTTCAATCCCAGGTTCTCGCATTAGTGGCGTTCTCCTCCCAGTCAAACATTTGGCCAGTATGATGTTTGATTTCTGTAACATTGATTACACAAACTGATCTCAACCTTTTATCACATTTTGCTAATCATGCAAACAGAGTTTATACAAGCGTTTGATTGATGGTCTGTTCAAATCGCCAACGGTCATGATTCCCCACCACAAACGCTTGGATTTCCTAAAAAATTGTCTTCCAGTGGCGTTAGACTTTGAATGTAACCACAGAGTTTGATCGGCAGCAACTTTTCGCTGACCGCTTGGCAGTCTGTCTGTGTTTTTGCAGCCTGGGAAAACTAAAAAGTGGCATTTTCTGGAGCGTGTGCCCGCGTGTTGCCTGTTTGGTGTCCACTTACACAATGAACGCCGCCATAGCTTCGCGTCCTTTTAAAGGGAGGCTCCGCCTTTAAATATATTAAAAGCAATAATTGACACAATCCTGCTAATTTTCTTGTACGCTGATTGTTTAATGACACAGTGTGCAATATTTGAATATCTTACTTGGAGTCAATGCCTTTGCCAAAATGATAAAGTACGGTGGCCTTGAACTGCAAAAGCCAGTCGGTCACTTGTCGATGCTGGTCGGAAATTCTGAGTGCCAGACGGGCTCGAGCAGCACCGACCGGCGTGGGAAGAACCCTGGGCGGCAAAGTGATCTTTTTGTCTAATACCTTGTGTAAGTTTATGAACTTTACATAAATCTTGCTATAGATTTGTGGCTGAGGGACAATAACTGTGTTTCAGATATTTGAGAGCAATCCATCTATGACAGGTTTTAATTGTAATGTATCTTCTATTTAAAGGGGAGAAACTTCTCAACAATTTTTGTCTGGGACAGACGCTCGTGCTAGCTTGATGACTAACCTAAAACTTGTAACTTCATTGTCTAAGAGTAAAGACTGTAACATGTGACATCGTGGATACTTAATCTCTGGAATGTAAATGTCAAAGTCTGTATATTGACTCAAGGATGTTTACTTGATCATATTCGTAAGCGTGACCTTTGCGTTCTGACCAGTACATCTATATGTGCATTTTGTGTGACTTTTGCCGTGCCGTTTCGGCACCGCTTTCAAACTTTTGCCGTATCGGCGGCTATTACTATCGATAAACTTGTGTCACAGATTTGAAAATATTATGATGATTTTTTTCTTACGGGGTTTTACCATGTTCTCACAAAGATTAAAGTATGTAAGTGCATGGAGCTACCAAAAGATCTTTCGGTAGCTCCATGGTACGTGAATGTTGATACTTTTGTGCTTTGATTCGTAACGTGTAACATTACGTTCTAGCACTAGTTTTCCGAGGTAGCCTGTGGTAAATAGAGCGGTGCTGAGCTGTTGGGTCGCGGTGCCGAAACGACTTGGGTCCAGAAATTAGGAGTCCGAAACGTCTTGGGCCAAAACGACTTGGTGCCGAAACGCCTGGAAACCCAACCAACTTTAACTACTGCTACCTTCTCGGATGTAAACATTGCATATACTGCACTATCATTTGCCGGCTCTCGCACTGCCAACCGTCTACGATCTATGCATTCGTCGTTGAAACTCAACCTGGCACGTACAATTGTAAATTGAATGATAAACAATATACATAAAATTCAAACTTACCCGTTTGGCGCCTTAAATGCACTACACTGCATTTTCCCAAGTTGACTTAGCAATAATAGTGTCTGTAAACAGTTCAAATGGCCGCCTCATTGTGAAATACCCAGCATTCATTCCGATCTCAGCAATGTCCGCTAAAATCTCGCGAGATCAGGTACTGACCGTAATGAATATTTCATGTGGCTACCTTGAATTCAGAGGCCATGCGAGGACACACACCTGTTTATTTGGGCGTGGACACCTTTTGTCAACAAATAATACTGACAACCCTGTGACGAGCGCTGAAGCGGTGAACGACGCGTGCCAAAATATACAGGACAAAGGAGGACTCGTGCCAAGAAACTGTCAAAGAAGGGGAGACGGCATGGGCTTGCGACATGCCCAAACTTGTTCCGTCAGCAAATACATACGGTGATTTGATTGGTCCCGTTAAACGATTGACAGCTGCGAATTGGTACCGTTACAACCATATTTGGTGATTTTGTTTCCAAATTTAGTTGCCCAATTGCATCACCAAACTAAACAACATCATCACGTAAACATTCCGGGGTCCGAAAAGTTCGCGGGAAATCTCTGTTGCTAATCAGACAGTGACTTCGTTCTACGTACGCAGGGTAGGTAGATACTTTTATGCTGTGATATTCCGTGTTTTTCTTTTTGTGGTGTATAATTGAATCGCCGTGGAGATCAATGCCAAAACATTTTCCGCAGCCAGTGCTGCATTGTAGCCGTAGAAGACCCATAGACATTCATAGTAGCAACTTTTACCCAACACTTCCTGCGGAAATCTGCGTGGGCGTACAAAAAACAACAACAACAACATCTCCACACGCTATCAATATGACCTCAAATGACTCCTTTCCAGCAAATTATGCATATATCATGTAAATATGGGCATTTTAGGTGTGCATTGTGAGTATAATTTCGCCGCTATGTTGTAACGTTCCCCAGAATTTGCCCGTGTTTTCTCGACGACTGTCGGGCATAAAATGCTTGAAACTGTTCATATTCGACCGTTGCCGACATCTCTGTTACAAGACATATTAGTTGGCTGCAAGCCAGATGTACAGAGGGACCGGTGTACTTCGCCATGTCCTTGGCAATTTGTATGAAATGTGTACTGGTCGGTATCCGATGCTGAAAACGAAAACACAACACATAAAAACATTTTGTAGATTTTTAACATGGTAGAAATCAGAGAAAAACCCAATGCATGGCCTCAATATGTCTACAACATGGCCAGTGCGTTGTATTGTCTAATGCGGTGGCCACTTTCACAACGACTCGATTTGAGGCGTGTTTTACTTAAACGGTGACCACGAAAACGTCACACACTGGGCATTTTCTCCGTTTTTGGAGCGGGCTATCGTTATTTCGACACGATTGAATATCATTTTCCGTTCATGATCGAGTGTACTTCGAGGTTCGGGTGGCTTCCCGTCGCTATTTTTACCTGCGTCATCACGTGTGTGCTGAGCGCGCACCTGAATCGGAGCGAGTTAATTTCACTGTATGCTTGCTACATTGTCACAATTTTCAGAACAAGAAGTATACTTCCAAATATTGCTAGTTTTAGGAGGAATTCACCAAAAAATGACTATAAACTTTGACCGTAAATTCTGCTTGGGTAAGTCTTGACATATATGTAAAGTTACTTGGCAACACACTTTCGTCTGACGTCTTTAAAGAGTGATTTTTCGTAGCGCATTAGATCCAGGGTAACCGAAGCTCGGCTTCCCAGTCAAACAGAGAAAGCTTAGTCCGTTTTCTATGTAAAAGGTGTATTTTTCTGTCGTCCAGCATTTCTCCTCCCTGCTTCCGACCAGCATGTATCTTATGGTGACTTATAGTTTATCGAGGTAAATTAATAGTCATACTTTACCCTCACTTCTGTCAAATTTCATTGTTTCTGGTTCGTGTACATCACCATCCGAAAACTACGCGAAAAATTCACGAGATATCTCACCCTTTGTTACAGTTGTCGGAGAACACGGCATTGAAAACGAAACAAATTTTTTGAAGGGAAGCAAGTTATCCATAAACTTTGAGTTTGAATAAGTTTTTTATAAATTTGGGCAGCTCGTGAAACGTTTAGTTTTAGATTTTGTAGGAACAAAAGAGTTTTTAGCCCGTAGAATAATAAATGAGATGATCTCGGGCTTCAAAATACAAGCGCTATGTAGGCTGCCCTGAATGTGGCGCCTTTGAATTGCTGTTTCTTTGTGGCCCCACGTACGTATCTCGTCATCGCCAATGGAGCGCTCTGTTTAACTTGATTCTCTTTGTATCATATCACTCTATGACATGTTAATACTAACTAAAATTTAATTTTTATCTTGAATTTTCGCAAGAATTTCTTTGAGAATGAACATTTTTATGGAATCAGCGTTTTATGCTAATACATATGTCCGCATCCTCTAATTTATGCAGAAAATTTTGTCAAAAGTATGTCTACGAACAGAGTGACTTTCGCTAAAAATTCTGAAAAATATTTTGAAAATGAATTAGAGTTTCATGCTTGTTTGTTTTCTTCACCATTTTACCAAACATTTGGTTTGTTTTTCCAAAACATTCAGTGCAAATGCAAAATAATGAGAAACCCCAAACCTAGGCATATGCTTTTGAGAGGTAAAGTTGTCATGGTAACTAGGAGAGTGGATTGTGCAAAATATCCCGTAAGATTTGCCTCCTTGACCAAAGTGTGATCTCAAATTGGATACTGTAGGTCATGTAGCATTGACTCTTGTGTACTCATCTTCAGCTTTTGCCAGTTTCCTTCAATGTCACCTTGGGCTTTTTACCAGCTATCTAATTAATTTAACTTCAGAGTACATATCAACAGAGAGGATTGTTCGTTTGTATGTTCATCAGTGCTATTCCTTCATTGATTTGCACAAATATTTTATGAATTTTCATATGCTTATGATAGATAGTGGGTGTGTGTGTGTATGAGGGTTAAGTTGACGACCATATACCAAACACAGGTTTCAGGTGGATGTGAAACAAGGCCGTTCAAGGTGAGGTCACTGGTTCACCTGACATGAGAGTGCAAACAGAGAAAAATAAAGGAAAATTATGCTAATGTAGTTGATGAGGTGTAGATGGCAAGCTGACCACAGCTATATATAGTCAATGTATGGCATAGCACTGTACAGTTACTGTTGTCAACATTTTCTAGCTGTATGTATATCTACACCAAAATTGCAGAGTGCTCGACAACTGGACAATATCCTATTGGCAAGTGATCTTTCTCTTTTTTTTTCTGAAGGGATGAGGTATATTGTTGTAACCATCTGCATACAGTTTCATAATGTATCACATTTTTACTGTGTTATTAGAAATGCTACTGTATTTTTCTGTCTTCCAGTATCTCTTTAAATCCACAAATTTTCAGTAGTACTATTTGTGTGCATGTTACCATATTGATGTGACCACAATGGTAATTTTTTGTTACAAGAGCAAGTGTGTCAGTAAAGACTGGCATCACTGCCAATTTTTGTTTTGATGTTTACTTTGTCCAAGGACTACCACCCTCTGATTCTTTACCATTATTTTTATCCTAAGAATTGTAAACAATATATGGTAGTGTTTACAGCTTTACTATTGAAGCAAATGTTTTTCTAATGTCACTAATTGTTTTACCACATTTACGTCCTTATAAAAATTGTAATTTTAGAAATAGTGATACAAATGTAGACTGGTTGAGTTTTCAAACATTATTGGAATATTTTGATGATGGGTTTGTGTACATGGTACTCTGAAAGTTCATGTCAAATATATTCAATTAGATTAAGGTTACCATGTAGAATATATTTTCATTCATAAAAACCAAATTGAGTATATTTTTGCTGCAATAACGTGATAATGATAAAAGTGGTCATTTATTATTGCATAGAGCCGTGTATCTTACAGTGATGCTTACCTGTTATTTCATACACCTAGCATGCTAGTGCTTTGAAACGCTTTCTATCACAAGCCTGTACTTCCCCTACCTTCATTCAGTTCCAACTTAACAGTTTTTCCAAACATTGACAAGATGGCTATTGAACTAAATCTTAAGAAACTGTATATTTTCCAACCTTAACATAGGTATGGTAGCATTCTACAACCATGATAATTCAGAGATTGTGATCTACTTATTATAGTCTGTCAGTTCTTTGTATGTGAAATACATTGTCATTGATATGTTTGACTTCCTTATCATATTGCTATATTGGTCTCCATGTTTGTAGTCTCTCATTTCAAGGTTACACAATACAACTTCTAATGCTCTTTATTTCTTTGGAATCTATTGCTACAATTATGCTAATATGGCTGCAGTATGTGTTTTATTTTTGTCCAGCCTTTTTATTTTTGTTTACCTGTATACATTGTTATGCAAGATAGCTTACACATTTATTTAAAATGACATTTTGTGTTTATCTTGTCAGTGACTCAACATCAATGTGCAAATTTTAATGTCCTGACCTTTTTCAAAGTCAAGGTCATTTGTGTTATTGACAGGCAAGTAACATCAATAACTATTTGCTAATATGTTTCATTGGTTCAATTGATGGAGCTTGTTAGTCAGTGTAGGCTTGGACGAGGACCTTTTACTCCTTATTTGTGTGTTGTTTTTGTAATCTTGCCTTTTTAACATGACGATGACACTACTGAATCAGTACATATGGTTTGTGGTCCTTCCATACACTAATACTTGTTTGTTTACTCATATGTTTTTCCAATAATGACAGTATTCTTTCATTTTTCATGAAAGATAATTTTGTGTTCGGAAAGTTGTATGGATCCAATATTAATGCTATTTCTATGGCTTATTGAATTTTTAAACAAAAGTGACAGTGTATGTTTTTCTGATACTGGATTTTTCTTGCAGTCAAGTTTTTAGAGCATGTTCTTGGCAGTTGGCCAAGTTTTGTATTATTTATTTTCTATTTATGTTATTTCTATATTGCCATTTTAAAATGAATTAACCATATGATATTGCTGTTTAAGAAACAAACATCTGCAATTATCATTGGCCGTTAATACTATCCAAAACATTCATCTTATTCCAAAATTTAGGAGCAATTTTACTGTAGTTTTAAAGATACAGTTTCAAGCATTTTTCTCCCTAATATCAAACTTACGTTTACAGTCTTTATCCATTATCTTCAGCAGTAATTTATGATAATATTTTTCAAAGTACTTGGATTTTCTCCAACAGTATTTCAACACATAATTTATTATACGTAAAAATATAGTGTAATGGTTAGCTATAGAAACATGAAATATTATGATCAGTAAATATGCTATCCAATACCAATAATTTCAAGGTTATTTGTCTAATAGTATTCTGATTTTTTACAGCCACCATGTGGTAATATTGTTTTGATATTCTTGTTGTATTGTCGCAATTATTCAAGTAGTTGGTATCTATTTGAATGCATGGTCAGTGTGATGAAGTAATGACTCCCTTATTGAAGACTTAAGTTCCTCCATAAGCAATAATTTACCCAGTTATTTCAAGGACGTTTCTGAATATTTGATCAAAATGCAAAAGAATCTGAAAATTTCTATGCTAGTTCTTCAAATGTTATTGTATAACAAAATCATATGGCTTTCCCAGCATCAAATTTTCTTGAAGATTTTGTAAAGTTTATAAAAATTGAATATATAAATGTAAATAGAATTCAGTGTCATTTATTGTTTATAGTTGGATTTTTGGTGTATGTACCTGTCCTTTTATCTTAAGCTAGACTCTCTACACCTGATAGTTTGTGATATCTATTCTCCTTCTTCAATGAGTTATTCATGATATTTTGAAACTATCAAACTACTTATTTCAGAAAATTCACAAAATGCATGCCAACAGTACTTATTGTTTACCTTTTTGAAATCTCTACTTTTTTGTAATCTTTTGGTAAAAGAACTTCCTGTATCCCTATACCCTATCAACCATAACCTTAATTCTTGCCAATGAAAACCAGATAAATCTTTCCCGTTTCCTCCTAACTTCACTTTCAGTATCTTATCATTCTGAAAGAGACAGTTGAATGAATTTTGAATGAATTTCTTTTGAATTTATTATGGTGTTCTTCATAATTACATGATAAACTGAAGTTTGTATCGGTGAAGATCTTCATACTACAAACTATGAAATCTTGTCTAGAAAAAACTCAGATGTAAAGTAGATGATTAAAATAGGTCCTTGATCAATCTCTTTATATTCAACATCTTTTAAAATGAAACATGATGCAGAATGCACACAGTGTGAGACAATTTTACCTTTGTCAAGGCCTCAGACCTTGACCACATTGATTCAATCATGTTTACAAACTGCGTCACACAATCTCTCACATAAGGAAAACAGTCAGTACAATACAGTATTGCAAGCTTTCAGTAACATTTTCATTTTTAATGGTAGTATTTTACTTTTTTGACCTGAAAAGCTTATCATTGTACCGAAATGATTCAAATTCTATATTTATGACATAGAAATGCCTCCATCGTCTCTGTGTGAACATTATTATTTCATTACCATGGTTTGTTTTCTCATTTTTTTCACATCTTTTCTTTTGCATAAAAACAAAATAATTACTATGCACACCATCTTATTTTAGGGTTGTGTTTAATTCAGCTGATTGCTTTTGACAAATCTATTTGATGAGCTGGTTTTTATTAACAAGAAGAAGCATGTCCTATTCTGGATCTATCTGGTCGGATGGCTCGTACAAGGACAATTTTTCCTCAAGTATTAATCTGCAGTTTTAAATGTGATATTTCATTTGAAAATATTGAAATAAAACAACCATGCGTCACTTTTGAAAGACAACATCCAATCATACCTGATTCATGTTGATTGAAAGGAAAACTAGAGTTGGAACGAAAAGGAAGACTGTTTGTTGGTGAGTCAGTGTGACGTGGGTATGACATTGCATCATTTGTATTTTGTTTTGTTGGCCATTACTGGTGAAGATCAGGCAGCCATTGTGCCAACGACGTTAGCCTTGTGGTTGTGTAATATCCAACAACAAACTTTTGTTCAAGGACAAGTGTTTCAGGTGTGTTTGTATAATGTTTTGACTATTCTCTCTCAAACAAAATTAGGGATTATTTCATATTTCCATAAACTTTTATAGAAATACTAGAGTTCTTTTTTTGGAAAAACAACAATATTGTTGGCATTCAACAAAGGAATAGAAAAAAACAAGACCTGGATTTTCAACAAAAGTTGTAATAACATCAGCAGAGCGGTTTGTAGAACATGTGAAAGATGTTTTCCAAATCTTGTACAATATTTTGTAGAATATTATCCAACAGTTGAAGAGATACACAAAACACCAAGTGATTTTGTGTTGTGTAGATCCGTTCCATCCTATGGTACAATGTCGTCCTTGCATTTTGTCAAAATGGCTGCATTTGTCATCATCAACTACAAGAGTTAACTTTTCTGAAATGTGTCTACAAATGTTTCAATTTAAAAAGAAGCAATCGTTAATGCTGCAGTTCTCTGTAAGTGATGCCTAGTAGTTACATTTATGTGTTTTTTATATCAAGGACAAGGAAAAGTGATAAAATGGGGCCAGTTGGAACATACTTAGATTTTTTCAAGGTTTTTGTCTGCTACATCTCCTTGTTATGTCATCATACGAAATCCTGACAGATATTTTACTACTGTACTTTTTAACTTTTTAAAATTATAATGGCAGTCTTGTTTAGAAATGGCTAAAATGAAAATTTTTTGTCTTACATTTTACCCCTGAAAAATACAAGAAACTACTTCAGAATCACCAAACAATTGTAAAATCAATGTGGAGACTACAGTTTGCCTTTTATCTCACAGTAACGAAAAAATGTAGCTTTATTAACTACTTAGTTTGACAATTTTCTTCTCAATGAGACTTAAACCCAGTAAGCTTAAATGATGCTGTTCTGTACAGCAGCCATGTTGTATTCAAAACAGCATCCATTATTTTTTTTTTCTGTTTTGATTTTTTCTTTCCAACTCAATTCATTTGTGTTAGTATCAGTAAATTTATCCAGAAAGACTTTCGACCACAAAACTTTTGAAGTTTAAAATTTTTTTGATTGTAGCATAGTACAGATTTCACTTTAGCATTTTTTCTGACCAATATTTTCAAATTTACCAGACGACAGGGAGAGTTCTTGATATCACAAACAAAATGGCCGTTCGGTGAAGAACATGATCAACTGGCGAAGTCGCCTCTTTTTCAACAGGTTTTTCAGAAAAAAATTTTCTGCAAATTCTTGAAAACATTTAGATTCAATCTGGCCAATTTGATGAAGTTCCTCTCCATCTCCGTTTTCTTGTTTCTATTTATTTGTACTGAGATAATTCACATCTTGTACCTGTGCAGTATACATTAAAGAAAATCACCAGTGTAAGAAAGATATGTATCATTGCTTCAATCCTTGTTGAAGAGGTATCAGTGGAGCTGTTATGTTCCAAGTTCACAAATTTTGGTCATTATTTAATATTTCCGTACGTGTACCGTACGAAAGCACCTTAGCTGTTCATATATGTTCATTTTCTTTGCAAGGTATAAGATGTGTTTCCATTCATTTGATACCAAAGAGGTTTCCATCGTTTGAAAAGTTTGTATTATGCACTTTCGAAAAAATTGTCTTCCAAATATAAATAAATTCCATGATGTATGACTGTCGACTGTAAACCAGCTTGTGGCCAGATTCCGATTTTGGCTTTTAATAATCACTGATAGTTATGAAATGTAAAAATAATGTCATACAATTTTTGCCTGTTATGATATTTTTAAATGTGCTGTGCTTTTCAAAAGCATTGAGCTGTTACAATCAAATTGTATTTCATTCATTACAGGACACTTTGTTGTTAAATACTAAATGCTATTGCCATCATGTTTGATATACTGTCAATGCAAATAAATTGAGGACTGGAACTATGTAATCTATCACATAAATGTTGAACTTTTCAGAATAGTGCTATTGGAATATCTTTTCAATGTGTAACATGTATTTGTGGACAAAAAAGAATTCTAGAATGAAGAGGTAGAATCCTGTGATTTTGTACCCATGATTCTCTTTGCCGTGAGTTCAAATATTGTATTTCAGAGTTCAGCAGTTAAGAATCTTTATGTAACCAGGGTTTTTAGGCATTCACAAGTGTTGTCATTTCTCTATTATGGCTTCATTCTAAGGTATATAAATTATAAAAAGCTTCATTGAACTAAGATAGCTTCCTCACTGCTTATTTTCTATCCCTTTTCATTTTTGCCAAAAGATTTTGATATTTTCCATGATCAAGATCAGAAAGCAAGGAGTGTCATGATCTCTGTTTGCCTTCTGCTAAAAAACAGTTTATAATTCTACAATTTTAGATAGTGTTTAAATAGTAAAATATTTTAGACAGCATGTTCTTTAGGCTATTAAAACATGAAAAGTGTAATGAAATCAAGTTTTAGGTAAATGATTGGTATATATCTCTTGTAATGCTATGAAATATCACAAAAACTGTTACTGTAATCAGTGTTTAGCTAAAGTTCATAAATTAAAAGTTCCCGTCATAGAAACATAGTTTTTGTTGTTGAACCCTTCATTATTTACAGTGGAGGGTGTGGTACACAGTCAATAGAATGCAATTGACATTGTCAACATATTAGAACACATTTGCATGTCAACCAGACAATAAAGTAGCTTGATGACATCATGCCACTACACAGCTTCCTAATATGGAGCATTCTTGGCTACTTTCCCAGTTTCCATAGTAACTCAGGTAGCATTCACCTCTGATGGACTTTCGGATTATTGACATGCGCAGTTATTTTCATTGCTGGATTACAGACATGAATGCTGAAAAGCAAACTTCATTACATTTGATCAAATTTCAGAAGTTTAACATCAGTGTTATGGGTAATCGTGATTAGTCTGTAAGGTTTTGTGATCAAAAACAAAGGAAGTCAGCAATGCAATGTGAAAACAACCATTGGGATCTAGCTTTTTAGTGTAATGACTAATACTACAACTGAAATGAAATTAGATGACAAAGTGCAGAGTGAATCAAGACCTTGATAATGACAAAGATGGTCTTTTATGTGTTGGATACAGAGTACAATTGTTCATTGATAACACAAAGCATTTGATGAACCACTTGTCTTTAACACTGACCAATACAGCAACACTAGCTGTTTCTCCTGCATTGGTGATGTAATACCAATAACTCAATCCTGTCTTACTGTAGTTCTAACATAAAGATTTCTCAGTTTAATGTTTCTTGCATGTGACATGCCCAGCTTTTCAGAAGTTTTTCATTGCTGGCCTATAAGAAAATGGTTTTGTAAATTTCAAATGCTCATGAAGTAGTAATTAGTTTGCTTGCAAACGGTGGTAATCATTTGAAAACAGAGTCACCTTCAGCGGGTGACTACCAGTTCGCTTTTTGAATGAATAGTGAGGATTTGAAAAGACATTGCTTCATCTCACATTTCAAAGTCACTCCACATAATACATTTGTTAAACACAGTCGTTGTGAAAACCAGCAGCCAGCTTTTCAAAAGCAGTCACCCTCATAGTCAGGCCAACTTGTACTTTTTTGTTCTGTCGCAATATCGCCCCCATTCAGCTATTGTTCAATGAATCAACTCGTAGAACATAAAGGGTGCCTAACTCTTTATCATCACTCATGTAACAATGTAACATTCACAGTGAGGCCATCAATTGTCGGGTAATAAAAACCATTCTTTACTAATCATAAAGCCACCATGTTTGCTGAGATAGTATGTAGCTAACTTGATTCTTTCAGGAAGTGTGTAGGAAGTCTTTTCAAGTCCAAAAACTTGGCTAATTACCTTGTTGCCTTACTGTAAGAGTGGCTGGAAGATAACCACTGTCAACTACGCATCTTGAACATTTGCATCAAGAAAAAGCCAACAACTTAGCCTAGCTGTGCAACGATACATACAGTCGAGCACAAATGTGTGGATCCAAAATGTAGATTCAAAATTGAACAAATGAGCAACTGAACTAAATGCTGATTTTGCAGTTTTTATTTAATTTTCACAATTCACAAAGTACTTGTGTAACACATGACAAGAGTTATCCTCATCAATTCAAAGCCACAAAGTACCTAAGCCATATGCATCAGGGCATTGAAATTTACAAACTTCAAGGACAGTGAGGTCAGAGGTCACAAAACTGCCTTGCAGAAAATGGTTAGTTCTGTATGGTCCTAGTGAGATGTCAATTATATATCCTGTTTTTCTCATATAACAGACTTGTGTCAGGCCGCAATATTGATATTGACCATCACAGGTACCAGGTCAAAGTTCAAATCTGTCCAAGCATGTAGACAGGGAAACAATAACATTGCATATTATGGGATATTATGCATGATGTCATCACTATTTTGAGGTTGGTGTTGGGCTTCCCCAATCAGTATAGGTAGTGGTTTTCTCAGCTCCTAGTGCGCTTCGACACCTACCATAGCATACCAATTGCATTACTTATAAATGTTGACATTACTAAGAGAGGACAGCAGAGTTGGAAGTTATTACACAGTGTTCTGTAAGGATATTGAATGTGTTTGACCAACCCTGACAAGTAGCCATCAGCTCTTCAGTATTTACAGTCCAGTGTGTGCTGAATTAGTAAGTTTATGCCTAGCCTCTAATTCCATCTCTGACTCGACTGAACCGTCTTAGTCATCATTCATACTTGTTTTACACAATCTTTATCTATGCAAACCATGAAAATCACAGCAGGTGGTATGCCTCTATGTCTAACCTTCATGTGCCAATTCTAAATTGATCCTTCAGACAGTCTCAAAAAATGGCCATTATACAGGCTAAAAGTATAAATGGAACAAATTGTGTAACAGAGACTTTTGTTTAGGTAGTTAAGCCAAGTAAGACAAGTTATAAATTGTTCAGCATGGTAACAGTGGTGTAAATTGACTAATTCTAACATCAATAGCAACATAAAGACCAGTGATATCTTCTATTAATTTTCAATTGTGTCTGCATGTGACTAGCCCTGAACACAGTGTAAAAAACCCTCATTTGCAGTCATAGTCACTGTTAGCCTCATTAAATAACATCAATGTAAAATCTTTTGATAAGAGAAATGGCAACAGTGTTAGTGACATAATTTGCATTGCCATATGTATTAAATGGGAAAACCATTTACCTTATAAATGTTTACCGTTGATGATAAAAAAAAGGTGTCTCCTGGTAAGATAATAGAGACTCATGAATTCTTTGATGAAAATGCTGTCAAAATAAATGTAGAAAACTGTCATGTATTGGATGTTCTATTAATACAGGATTGATGTTGGTGAAGACACCACTTCACCTGAAACGTTACTTTGTTTAATTTTTGGACTGTGTACACTGCAATTAACAAATGTGTGTTTTGGGGCTGTGAAATACCAATATGCCAAGTGTATAAATGTAGAAATTGATTATTTTCATTGCATTTTTTGTTCTGTGTCTGGACTTTGGCTGTGTTACTTTGGTATATGTGCAACATATTTGTATCAGCTACTCTAGTAGTTTTGAAGTCACTTAGTACTCAACAATGAAATGGTGAAGGTTTGATGTTTCAAAACTTTGAAAAGAGAATCAAAATTGATAAACCCAAACCATTGTCTTATCAAGGAAACCATATAATTCGTTTACATAGATTGAAAGGAAAGATCTGTACAGTAGAAGCAACTGTCACTGAAATGAAAGCCTTTTTTACTCTTTTCAACAACACTTCATAAACGAATTTGCAAATTAACCGCTGTTTTAAAGTTAGTACCAAATATTCATGTTGAATAAACATGTCAAGACTAAATTTAGCATTGACCTTGACATGGCCTTGTATTGATTTGCCCTGTTTTACAAAAATGGTTTCATATTGTTGGTAATGTTAAAATGTTTGTACATGTACTTCTGTGACACACACACACACACACACACACACACACACACACACACACACACACACACATATATATATATATATATATATATATATATATATATATATATATATATATATATATATATATATGCAAATTACTTAAATACAAAGTAATTGTATCTGTCACTAATAACTAAAGAAATTGATGTTATTATTTGTAAGGCTCTGCTGGTAGCATTTTGCACTGTAATTTCCCACAAGGACATCAGTATTCCTAGTTATATATATGGAGAGAGAGAGAGAGAAGGAGTGATGAAATCAACAGAGATAGAGAGATGAAATGGACATATTCTTCAGAGAGGTTTTAAGAAAGATGATTTAACGGTGTTGGTGTGAACCTTACAAACTGGTTGAAAGTAAAGATATGTCTGTCATGTCAAGATCAAGGAAGGACATAGTATCTGGAATCTGTCAAAGAATTTGAATGAAAGAATCCTGCCATTTCATTTTTTCATGTCAATGCTTGTATTGATTCTCTTCACAAAATAACCTTGGTATCTGCCTGAGTCAACTCCACTAAATGTTAAATGTTATTGTTATTTCCTTGCATGAACTTGAATAAACAATGAGAAAAGTATTGCTGCTTTTGTGATATTGAGTGCAAGTCTTTATTGAAAGAGTGGCATGAACATAGATTATCATGTCACAGAGTCTGTATGTAAGCACTGCTTCCATTTGCGGTGCCCACTGTTTAATTTTTCATTCAGTAAATCAATTTGCTGCCAAGGTAAAGCTGATAATGATTAAGACCTTGGAGTGAGAATTGATGGCACATATAAGTGTAAACATCCTTCAATACACAAATCAGCTCTCCATGTGACTTATCTCTCTTTGTCATCTATTCTTATCCTTCACAGTGTAAGAAGTAGCATGAGTAGAGACAAACGTGATCTCATAGATGAAAGCAGTAAAGTGGACATGTCTGACACTTCATCAGCCAAACCAACTTTGAAAGTAGAATTTCAGATAGGTGCAGATTCGGATCCACACAACCAAGTCAGAATGCAGCACAGTGATCAAGAATTGGCCAGTATTGATGAGAATCTACCACAAGATTCCAGCTCATCACATTCCATTGGTGATAGTGATATTAAGACACGTATGGGTACTTCTGCACCAGTTGCAATTCCAGGGTTGAGCCATACAGCTCCACACTTTGCCATTCAAACCTCACCTGTATACAGTTCACCACAGTCTTTCATGATGCGCCAAAGTGTGTCATCACCAACATTGAACACCTGCTATTTCTGTGGTAGCAGTCCCAAAGTATGCCAGAGTGCATCAACACAAACAACAACAGAATCAGCATTCTTGGAAAGAGAACCACCAATGGAATTTGAAGAAACTGATGAACTGGATGATACTGATGATGATGATACAATGGATGATGAAGTAATCTACGTTCCCGGTAAGTGTAACATCAAGGAAGCCAACTCCAAAGATTCTGGTCACAAATCAAGAATGTTTATCAGTAACTTTTCACATCTATTTCTTTGCTTTGGTCACCTTTGGTCATTCATTATGAAATTCAAAACACCATACCACCATACTTGGTACAATCATAACCTACCAATACTTAAAGGAAAGTGTGCTATGTTACCTCAAAAAATTCAAAGATACTGTATCTACATATACAACAATACTATTGAAACTTGAAAATTTGAATTTATACCGGTAACATAAATGTTTGGGACACCCAATGTTTCATAAAATTATCAATATGATGAAATTATCATAAAAATACTATCTATGGTGTGTCATTTGATAATTGGATCCTGGATATATGTAGTTTGGAACTATCTAATTTTTGTTACTCAAGTTGAGCGTTGCTGTATGTTATGTTTCATCATAAAAACCATCTGTGAACTGACTGTTATGTTATGGTCTTGTTCTCTTCAAATATTTCTTTTCTCAGTATGAAATTTTTAATCAACTGCATTACATTGCAAGTTCACAAGACAGAATGATAGTAGGAATTTCAGAACAAGGTAACATTTTTTCTCCACAAAGACCATTGCAGTAAAATTTGAACAAACTCTAGTGATAAATGACAAAAAGCAGCATAAGAAACTCATGTCTAATTGATAATACACATTTAATTTGATAATAGTAAATAAAAGTATATATTGATCATTTACTAAGTTATCAAACTAGTTTGGGCCAAGTTTTTTTCTATATTTATTTAAACTGCACTTTATGTCTCATAAAAAAAACCAGTATAATATAAACTTGATTGAATGGCAATTGGGGATGCGGAGGATGCTTAACATGGATACCAGAATGACTGCTTTGTTTTGTGGTGCTAATCAATATGATTTAATGACAAAGTCACAATAAAATATCATTATCAAGTCTCAATGACCTAGTATAAATCAATTCCCTGAGGTCACTGTACCTGTCTACTGTGCAGCCATTAAAACTTTAGTGCTTTACTCCAAGTATTTACCTTTTATTGCTTGTCTAATTCCGGACAACCATAGAAGGGTTGTGTCTCTTGATGTTATTAACTCAAAACTGGAAGATTTCTCAAAATAATCAGAGGGAAACCAACAATGATGCATTCCTATAAAGATTCAGTGAAAGCCTAATCACTTGCTATACCCATTAATGTTGTCCTCAAAAATGAATTGCAATTTTAATGACCAGCCAATGAAGTTTAAATGTCTGTTGAAACTGGCAAATTGAAGAGCAACAGCAGACAGAGGTCAGGGGTCAGACAATTGTTAGACAGTTCAAGGTACTGCTGAGTGTTTCTCTCTATCATCAGTTGAAGCTATCGTACCAGTTAACTGCAGGTTGTGTGTTGTATACTACGCTTCACAACAGTGTTGTGGATAGTTTTTAAAAATCTATGTTGTATCACTCATATGTCCAATGTTAGTTTGTTAGCAGTATCCATGTAGTATGTCATTGTCAATGGACTAGTTAGTTTGTCATAGTGTTCTGTATTATATACTTATCAGCAGTAAGATATAATATTTTTTAAATGGTCTCAAGTGTAGTTAGTCGTTATTTACATGTAATGCCTAGTTAAAGGGGCAATAGCCACTACTTTTGATGAACTTCTTTGCTATCTTTGTTTTGTTCTTGTTCTACTCAAAAAAGTATGTTGAAATATGAACTATTCACCTTGTCAAGACAGTATGTGTACAGAGCATTGTTTGTTGTGAACATTTGATTCTTTAAAGTTAAACTCCCATCAACAGTAATAATGCAGTCTACATATTTACAGGCTGAGTTGACAAAAAACTTAATGCTGTGTATCTCAACATGCTTTAGGAAGTAGAACAAAAGTTTCATCTAATATCCCTTCAGTAGTGAAATTTCTTCACTATTTCAGTCATAAATGTCCAAATGCTATTTCCTTCAGCTACATTTTTTGTTCTATTAACAGCATGATTCAGTAACTGATAATTCACATTAAATTATTCTGTTTAATTTTAGTCATAAATGCAACTGAGTATTTTTTGATCTCTTAACGAAGCCAACAAGTCATTCTTTCACCTTTGTCACACAGTCTCAGTTCAAGTATTAGCAAAGGCCATCACAAGTTCAATCGCAGTCTCAGTTCAAGTATTGGCAAAGGCCATCACAAGTTCAATCACAGTCTCAGTTCAAATATTGGCAAAGGCCATCACAAGTTCAATAGAAACCCTATCACATCTTTTCTTTTATGTAAAATGACTCCATGTCAGGTTTTCTACTCCTCCAATCCACACAATACCAGGTGAATTTGCTACACTTGTTCTGCTACCTTTAAATATTTGAGGTTATTTAATTTTTGTGCCTTCCCAACTAGATGATATAGATTTTATTAAGTGAAGTATAGTCCTGTATGTGAAAAATTCAAATATAATATAACAGTATGGTGTTTAACCTGTTCACTTCCAATACCTTGTAAACAGGTCCACACTCTCCATTGATAACAATGGGTTTGGGCCAAACCATGGTGGTGAAAGGGTTAATACAGTGTTTCAAGTTAGCACATGATGGCATATGTCACAGGAAATAGTGTTCTGTTGATTTAGTTTGCTGACTTTATGAAGTGTCTGTACAAAAAATTAGCCAATAATCAGAATGAAGAAAAGTTCAGTTATGGATGAAGGCTGAAGATCAGGGACTCTTCAGTGTAAAGTTGAGTTACAAATATCTTACATTAGCCCCTGGATTAATTTGTTAAAGATCAAACACACCATGGAATCCACATTCATTTCGGCATGTGGATGTAACAATATTATTTTATAGGAATGAATTGCAGATAATTACCCATAACATGAACTGTGGCTGTCCTTATTCACTTTCTGATAATGATGCTGATGTTAAATCTATGTAGTGACAAGCCAGTACTGAAAGGGATGTTAAATCTATGTAGTGACAAGCCAGTACTGAAAGGGATGTTAAATCTATGTAGTGACAAGCCAGTACTGAAAGGGATGTTAAATCTATGTAGTGACAAGCCAGTACTGAAAGGGATGTTAAATCTATGTAGTGACAAGCCAGTACTGAAAGAGATGTTAAATCTATGTAGTGACAAGCCAGTACTGAAAGGGATGTTAAATCTATGTAGTGACAAGCCAGTACTGAAAGGGATGTTAAATCTATGTAGTGACAAGCCAGTACTGAAAGGGATGTTAATCTATGTAGTGACAAGCCAGTACTGAAAGAGATGTTAAATCTATGTAGTGACAAGCCAGTACTGAAAGGGATGTTAAATCTATGTAGTGACAAGCCAGTACTGAAAGGGATGTTAAATCTATGTAGTGACAAGCCAGTACTGAAAGGGATGTTAAATCTATGTAGTGACAAGCCAGTACTGAAAGGGATGTTAAATCTATGTAGTGACAAGCCAGTACTGAAAGGGATGTTAAATCTATGTAGTGACAAGCCAGTACTGAAAGGGATGTTAAATCTATGTAGTGACAAGCCAGTACTGAAAGGGATGTTAAATCTATGTAGTGACAAACCAGTACTGAAAGGGATGTTAAATCTATGTAGTGACAAGCCAGTACTGAAAGGGATGTTAAATCTATGTAGTGACAAGCCAGTACTGAAAGGGATGTTAAATCTATGTAGTGACAGCCAGTACTGAAAGGGATGTTAAATCTATGTAGTGACAAGCCAGTACTGAAAGGGATGTTAAATCTATGTAGTGACAAGCCAGTACTGAAAGAGATGTTAAATCTATGTAGTGACAAGCCAGTACTGAAAGGGATGTTAAATCTATGTAGTGACAAGCCAGTACTGAAAGGGATGTTAAATCTATGTAGTGACAAACCAGTACTGAAAGGGATGGTAAATCTATGTAGTGACAAGCCAGTACTGAAAGGGATGTTAAATCTATGTAGTGACAAGCCAGTACTGAAAGGGAAGAATAACATATAATTCATAATGTAGACAACAAAGTTTGATATTCAGACAGGATGATTGTCATCAACACTTCAATGAGTTGCTGTCGGTTTTATGACTGTCAACATTGTGACTGAGACAGCAATAGTTTTTAAACAAATGCTGTATCAATGTGTTTTAAATTGTGATCATCTGAGGTTTGACTTAACACTCAGCCAATCAGTGACTCATTCTCTATCTGTAAAAAGTTTTTCAGTGAATTAAAGAAATTAGTAATTATGAATAAGCAGGTTAGCTAGTTCCTTTCACTGAATGATGAATCAATGCTAAGCCTAGGTCAGCATGACATTGCCAATACTTCTGTCTAGACATATTATCATAAGCAGCCTTTTGGACTTTCGCCAAGAAAAATCATACAATTTGACAAGAGTTTGCCAACTAGTAAAATATCTCCATGTGGAGGACTATTCAGCACTATTTTTAGAAGAGCTGCTTATCTTCACTTAATACTGCCTTTTAAATTAAGCAGCCTAAACAGTGACTAAATTTGTCCAAACTGTAATAGCATGTCCGAAAATTTCAGAAAACCAAATATAGTGCAGAAGTGCAGATAACAGATATTCTCATCAGATAAATGTTCTGACTAATAAATAAACAAACACAAAATTTGATTTGAATAGGGATGTAGAAACTGTAGCAAGACATAGTGATATCACCCAAGTGGTCATGGCAACCTGCTTGTAATATATAAGCATATACTCAGCCATAATAGTGGTAAGTTCAAAGTTCAGTGAGTTATCTTCTTTAAGACTTACATTTTTGTTGTTTTTGCTATTTTGAGACCAGCATATTGTAATTCTGCTACAGGATAGACATAGGTCTCACCCCCTCACATTGTCCTCTTTAATAGCAGAGCTCTAAGTATAGTTTACTGTACAGCTACCATGTGATTAATATTGCAATACATCTCTTTTGAAAGACTGAAGAAGATGACCAAAAGTGAACAATTTTACAATATAACATGATTCTAGAAGGTCCATGCAGTTGCTTGACAAAGCTATTGCTGTGCCCCTTAGGGAAACACCCCCCAGCCCCACCCGCCCCTTAGGGAAACACCCCCCAGCCCCACCTTAGGAAAAAGTGCACCAACTGTTGCTGTTCATAATCTCATGCCTGGTGAGGCAAATTTGCAATGAAGTTGTAAAGTCAGGGTTAAGAAAGATTAATATGGATGATATCATTGCTTGTACTTGAATACATCTGTAGATACCATGGGATTCAAGGGGAGTGTGATTTTACTTGTTTAGGACAGGAAACCTGTAAATAATTTCTTACAAGAATGCTGGTCACAAGTGTAGGTTTACAACAAAACATAGCACAAGCAAGTGACTTTCGTAGCTGCCAAATGAAATTCACTGAAAATGTTGTCTTTGAGCACCCGTATTCATTACTGAAGCTTGTGGTCAGATCCTTTGACATGTATTTTCCAACATTTTGATGAGAACATTGGTCATGTCAATATAACAAAATCTCCATTCCTGTAAGAATAATTTCTGAAAGTCTCATCAAAATTTTCAGACAAATTCTATGCGTATTAATGATTGAACTGTGATGTCATTAAATATCCACTATATTGTTTTGGTGGGTTCCCCTTGGTGTAGCAAGGCAGTCATTTGACGGGATGACAGAAATAGTATTTCAGTTCCCGAAACATCAACAAGTACCTTCCTACCTAAACCTAGGCAAACTGCAGTGAGTAGGCTATTGCCTTCAGATGAGGAACATTTCTGCATTAGTTGTTTTCATCATTCGGTTAACCTACTCAACAACTGTTTTCATATAAATATTCTCAATCGTGATGTGATGCATTCTACATCCATTGATCAAAATTTGTACAATGTAATTTGAATATTAAGTTTTTGTAGTAGCTAAACAATGTGAAGTGATGTCAGATGTGAAAACAGCAAAAAGTTACATTTGTTGCTCACACGATGGAGAATTTATATAGAATTCTCAGATTTATTCCTTGCTGAGAAATTGAATTGAACTATGTATTTTTGTCACTTAAATTTCTACGTCACTGTCTTTTAAGAACCTGTAAAATCCTTTCAATATTTTAGTCATGTTTAATTTAAATTGACTGATCAGAGTGACCACATACACTTTGTCAGATTTAGAGAACACATTGAAATTCCATCATTTTGGTTTTTATTCTGTGATCAGGACATGGTAGTAACCGTTGGCGATCTCGATCAGAATCTGATGAGTCCAGGAATCAAGGAAGATGTGATCCCCTGCCAGACCTGTTGGAATTTCGTAATCGGTCACACTCTGAACCAGCAGACGTTCGACCTGAGATAGAAGTAGGTCGTGAATTACGCCGAATCAGTGATGAGTTTCATCTCTCTTATCAAGAATGCCGGGTAGGTTTGAAATTATACTTTGCTTTTATCAAGAATGCCGGTTAGGTTTGAAATTATACTTTGCTTTTTGCAAAACTGTTGGGTAGGTTTAAAATTATACTTTGCTTTTATCAAAAATGTCGGGTAGGTTTGAAATTATACTTTGCTTTTATCAAGAATGTCAGATAGGTTTGAAATTATACTTTGCTTTGCTTTGCTTTTATCCAATACACTTGTCTAATAACAAAGTCAACTTAGCAAACAAAGGAATGAACAATTAATGTAAACGATGTAACTATTGTGACACCTTCCATCAATAACATTTATCTAGTGGTATGGCACACTAGTAGTATCCACCTACAAATAATACTTACATTATGATTTTAGAAAGCATTTTTGAGCAAATTCTTTGTCCTAAATTCAGGCAATAGATGATAAAGGATTGCCTGACAAAATGGTTACCAAATAGATATATCAAGGCAGTATCCCACGGACAATCGCGATCATCAGAAATGTGGAGAGTATTCAACTGTTTCACCTTCACCTCTAACCTATATCTTGAAGCCAACCTATCAAAGATTATGTAATCTTTTTTGTGTTCTGTTTTATAAGGTGCGGGCAGGCTGAGTTGCATTATGAGGATTGTGCCATATTTGCCACCATCATTAAATATCAAATAAGAGTTTTTAGCTACTATAGACTATAGTCTATAGAAGCTATTGGGATGAGTATCCGTCCGTCGTCAGTCTGTCTGTATGTATGTATGTATGTATGTATGTATGTCCGTTTGTGAGGCATCCATCCACTCAAATATCTTGAGAACCGCAGTACTTACTGATTTGATATTTGTTGTGTATGTGAAAAATATGATTTTGAGAAACTATTTTTTTAATTTTTGTTATTGTTGAAAATACACAAATTAGCACCAAAAAAGGCGTTTTTGGTAAAAAATCTTCTTCATAACCGCTGGTCAGACAGCTTTGTTATTTGGTATACAGGTCACTAGGTATAACCAAACTTAGATTTGTTCAAATTGTGATGAAATATGCAAATCTGTATTTTTAAGGAATTTTTTTGTCATTTTTGGTCAAAACTTTATTTCATCAAAATTGCTTGTCTGACAGCTTTGATATTTGGTATACAGGTTCCTACAGATGAACTTAATATGATATTTTGATTATATGATGAAATCTGCAATTTTGTATTTTTGGTGCAATTTTTGCCATTTTTGGTCAAAAAATGTGTTTCTCAAAAACTACTTGTCTGATGCCTTTGATATTTGGTATACAGGTTCCTAAATTTGATGAAATTTTCAATTTTTGTATTTTTTGGTCAATTTTTGCCATTTTTGGTCAAAATATTTGTTTATCAAAAGTTACTCATCTGATAGCTTTGATATTTGTTATACAGGTTTCTAGGCTTTATCTTAATGTAATATACTGAAATTATGATGAAATCTTCAATTTTGTATTTTTGCAGCTGATTTTGCCATTTTTGGTCAGGCCATCCTGAAGTGAGCTATCAAAGATATCCACCTTCTTTATCAATACATGTGTCACAAAAAGTTATTCTCTACATGTGTCTACAGCAGAGCTCTGTCAACGGTTGGGTCGCTTGTTTTTTCAAAACCGCTGGTCAGACAGCTTTAATATTTGATTTACAGGTCCCTAGGATGACCTTAGTGAGATAATTTCATACAGTCAGGAAATACTTAATTTTGTATCCATGTCTATAGTAGCTTCAGGGACTTTGGCCCTATGTTTGTTCAATTGATGTTTCTTCCAGTTCACCATTATTGATCCTTGTGAACCAAAAATATGTTATCCCTATTGCATAACTTGTTGAAAGTCTGGCTGGACATTTTTCAATAGTATAGGTATCCAGGAAACATGAAGCACTTTTCCTAAGCCCAAATCAATGCGAGAAAAGTAAATTCTATAATGTCACAATTTTATTTTCACAATTTTGTTTTATTTGAAAAGAAGATGACAAATTCTTGGCCAATTTACAGGAGAAAATTATTACTATCAAGATGAAAGAAAACAAGTGATAGAGTGAAATCAGCCCTAGTGAAGGCTACAATTAATTATGACAAAAAGTGGAGGTTAGTTTGTGTAAAATGTCCAGCAGTAATAACCTAGCATAACTTGTGGTTGGGAATTCAAGGTCATCCTTACAATGTGTGAGTTGTCTTCAAAACAATATAGACATCACTAACATGTGACTAATGGTGAATAAAGCTGAGTCAAACAGATATATTCAAAATTCTGTAATGAGATTAATTTCAACAAGACAAAGACAAGGATCAAAAATCTAGTTACGGTGTTACCTTGACAATAGTTTATATTGACATCACCAATAAACATGGTCATAGCACATAATTAGTTTGTATATTTCAGCAACTATAACCCATTATCCAACCTATTCTACTGAAACCTATTTCTGTTTCATGTTCATGCATCTGCCCTGGCAAATATTCTGCCCTCATAGTTCTTCAATTCTGCAATAATTTTTTCTTGTTCGTAATATGAAATTTCAAATTCTTGCATTTTAAAAATTTATTGAATTCAAACATTTATGGAATATTTTAGTAATACAGTGTTTCAGTGAACAAAGAGATTAGGGGTTCATATATGTGTGTGTTTGTAAATATCATTTATAATCCCAAACAATTCTAATATCATAACATTCTCCTTACATTATGACAATTATTGGTTAACTTACTAACTATGGTTACCTTTCCAATATTCTTGCAACAAACTACCTTTGTTCAGCCAGCATTGCAACATAAATACACTCAGATGTTGTAGATTTATCCTGTTTTGATTATTTTTATTGGGAAATCTATTTACAGCAGACAATCAGTTCCTGAAAACTAACTTATAAAGATTATATTCAAAATAATTTAGTCATATCATCGATCATAAGTTTTGTATTTTCGTTATCTACTCAGTTTATCTAATGTTCAAAAAATTCAGATTTTTGAAAATTTAGGCTCTGGTTTCCTGTTTGAGTAATTTTCTTTGATGTATTGGATGTGTTGTGTACAAATGATGTCAAGGCCACAATCTAGTGACTCAATATGCTTTAACCAACAATGCTTGCCTACAACCTTGTGGACTGAAATAGCATAAAATATAACCAGTGTCTGTGAATTTTATTTAATCAATGGAATATATATTTCATACCAAAATTTTTCCCAGTCTTGAATGAATTAAAATTCAGATGTATCATGTTTATAAATTTATTTATTAACCAATTACTTATAGAATAGGTTATACCAATTTTAATAATTTATGTTAAGTGTAATGCAATGCATTAGAATTGGTTGATGGCATGGAGCGTGCACATTAGCTTGCTGTTTACTTCGAGGCTTGTATTTTAATATACATTATCAACCAACAGCCTTAGCAAAGATCTCAACCAGCTGTCATTAAGTGCTGCACATGAATTTTGTGTAGCCTATCCAGTAATCAAACCATAAGATAATTTTCTAGTATTGCAATGGAAGCAACTACAGAGCAATGATACAAGATATGGATCATACAGCACAAACCAAAAATACCACAGGATATTCTGGAATATATTAAGAAAAGCACTAAATATATTTAACAGGAATATGTTGTCCTATTCTACATATTTATAATCTCCTTTAATTTGACAGTTTCTTCAAAGTATATTATATCAGTGTTTTATGCATAAACTTTGAAATATTCTAAATGCTAAACTAGGTTCATTGACTGGCCTACTTAGCTTATATTTAGAATTTTAATCCATTACTATTTAGCATATGTTTCTACTCCAAATACAAGTTATTTTCCTGTGAAATTCAAATCAAGATTATCAATGAAAATACCTGTTGAGATTGAATTTTTTACTGTTTATATAACTGTCAAATAATAATGTTTACTAATAGACAGCAAATTTACTATAACTAGATTTGATCATTGATTTTAACAACGTTGATGATAATTTATTTTTTGAATAATTTGACAAACTTACAAATTTAAATTCCTTTGAATTGGTGGAAACAATTGATAGTGATCTTAAATAGAGAAATTTTCTGATATTGAGAGTCAAAAATTTTTTTAAAGGGTTACAAATAACAGTCCAGTATTTATATAACAATAAATGTGTTGCCGTTTTATGACCCAAACATGGCAATGAATCCAACTTCATATCCACAACGTGTTTACAAATGAACATTGACGTTGTCCAAAGAATTGAGTCAAGACAAGTATTTTGTAGTGACCTGGAGCAGAGTATGTTCTTTTTCATGGTACTGTTTTGCTTTGAGAAAGAGCAGAATAAAAAAAGTGTGAATTGTAGAGAGCAAGCATAGAGCATTAGCAAACCCTGGGAAACTGGGTGGAGTTAAGTGACAACCCTGGATTCCAGCAAAATACATGAACTGTCTTCTCTAGCATACACTCTGCTTCTGTTAATCTTATTCCTCTTAAACGTTTTACCAAATAAACCTAAGAAAACTTAATATTAACACAATTCTGGTCAGTGTTTTGTTAATATTACCCCTTTCTAAAGTATTATTGTTTCCATGGTTGGTAATGGACTAGGCTGAACCTCAGCATTTTTACTGAAGACTCAGACACTCAATTTTGGAAAACCTTTTAATAATTTCCTGTTACTGTTATTGGTCTCTCATGGCATTACTTCTGTTTTTTGTTCTGTTTTTATAATTGCATTTTTCCTGTAGGAACCTGTAGAAATTTGTGTTTCTTCTTACAATCCCAGCTGTACCTTAACAGCAGAACTTGCTTTGACTTCAATATACCAATATCTTGCTGTTGAAAGAAAACTTTAGAAAGTTTAGTCATTCCAATGACACAATATGTAAAACCAATAGTAGAGATTCCCAGGCAAATGCTTTCTATGCCTGCCAAATATCCCCCGAAACTGTAACTTCTTCTTGTTGGAAAAGAATGTCACAAAAAAACATGGTCTTAAATTGATTATGCTGTATTCAAATCTAAAGTGTCTTACAAAATGTTTATCTGGTATAATGGCTGTGATATTACATGACTTAGGCTTACCTGCAAGTATGTCAGCAGATAATAGTTATGTAAAGTTAAAACCTTAATGTCTTGTTTAAAATATTTGAACATGATTGAATTTATAGCACACAGACTGTTCAAATTATGAAATCGCAGCCAGTAATTTTACAAGCCGAATCAACACCAGTCTTTTTGCCCCAATGCTTCAGTTATCCTAAACTATAGCGGAAAGTTATATTTCCTTTTTGCTGAAATAGATGACCTTTGCTAAACATCTCTTGTGCTTTCCTGTATTTTGTCTTAAGTGATAATGACTTTATCCTCTGCACAAGATATATCCACAAACAGGTAACATCGCACAGCTTTGTTTAGAAGGACCCATAGCCTATGAGATTTACAGTGTGTACAATATTAAATATTAATTTAGATAGCGGTAAAGATGCTGAATAGTGTTTTCTTGCAGCTTATCTTCATAACACATGGAAGAAAATATGAAACTTTAAGGAATACCAATGTTTTGATTTATTGATTATTTGAATATTGGAACCCTATAACAATGTATGTATGTATGTATGTATGTATGTACCGGTATGTCCACATCAAATCCTTGAGATTCACAACACCTATTGTCATAGTATTTGGTGTGCAGGTGCATCATAGGGTAGAGATGTGAATTTTTAGCTATTATAGACTATAGTCTATAGAAGCTAGTTGGATGGGTATCCACCCCGCGTCCGTTGTCAGTCTGTATGTATGAATGTATGTATGTATGTATGTATGTATGTACAAGGCTTCGCTGCCTACCTTCCCGTTTCAATGTCTGGTATGCACATATTATGTGCACAGAACGCATTTGGTTTTTATCTTACATAAACAACAGGATGCAGTACAAGAGATGCCGCTGTAATTAAGAAATGAGGTCTTTAGCAGCAGACACACTTCAGATTACAGCTGGCATGGCAAGAGAATAAATAACAATTGACCACCAGTACTTATGATCAATAAACAAGAATCATTCAGTCAATATGTTTCTTGTTTGGTGCATTCACTAGTCTTTAAAAGTCACCACCAATAGTATCAATAGAAGGGAATATCCTCAGACAGTAATTAGTCTAGTGTAATCTGAAGAGAGATATCATCACTTTTAAGAGACCTTGTTGTTTGTGTAAGATAAAAACACCATGCGTTCTGTGCACACAATGTGTGCATACCAGACATCAAAATGGGAAGGTAGGCAACAAAGCCCTGTACGTTCGTTTTTGAAGATGTCCGTCCACTCAAATATCTTGAGAACTGCAGTAATTACAGATTTGATATTTGTTGTGAGGATGTAAATATGATTATGAGAAACTTTTGTTTTTATGCTCCCATATATGCATATGTATATATGCAAATGGGAGGTATTCGTATAAGGTGGAAAAATGGCGTCTGTGTGTACATGTGTGTATGTAAGTATGTATGTATGTCTGTTAGTCCGTCCACATCAAAAACTCCTAAACCGCAGCACCCACTGTCCTATTATTTGGTGTACAGGTGCACCTAGGGGTGGAGATGTGAATTTGTTCAAATGAACATGTCAGTGCCAAAAATATGCAAATGAGGGGGGAAAAAGGAAAAATCCTGCAAATGGCTAAAACTCAGTAAGCATTGGTCAGATTTGGTTGAAACTTGGTATGCAGATTTCTTTAGGTGTTCTAAATTATGTGTGCAAAAATTGGGATGAAATTTTTATGTTTGTATTTTTAGGGTATTTTTTCCGTTTTTAGTCAAAAAATCTTGTTCTCTGAAATCGCTCGTCTGAATGCTATGAAACTTGTTATTCATGTTCCTCAGAATGACCTCAGTCATGCTTGTACAAATTGTATTGATATTGTCATATTTGTAATTTTGGGGCAATTTTCCCAATTTTTGATAAAAAATTTTTTAATCCAAAATCTGCTGATTTGATAGCTTTAATACATGTATTTGGTATACAGGTATCTAAGATTAATCTCAATATAATGTATTGAAGGTATGTTGAAACTGGCAATTTTTTTTTATTTTGGGGGCAATTTTTGCCTTTTTTGGTCAAAAAAATTTTCTCCTAAAACTTCTGATCTGGTAGCTTTGATATCTAGTGTACAGGTTCCTAGGGTTTATTGTTGATTAGATATATTTAAAATTAGGATGAAATCTGCAATTTTGTATTTTGGGGGCAATTTTTCTCATTTTTGGTCAAAAAATTTGTTTCTCAAAATTTACCAGTCTGATTGCTTTGATATTTAGTAAACCGGTCCTTAGGGTTATTTTTAATAAGATATATTGAAATTAAGTTGAAATCCGGAATTTTGAATTTTCGGGGCAACTTTGTAAAAGTTTCAATTTTACTGGGATATCTTTCATTTTGTATTTTTAAGATTTTTTTTGTAATTTTATACCTACTGGAACTAAGAGTATATAATGTGGTGATTTAGTAAGCATTTGATATGGTAAACTGTATTTGGTGTTGAAATGCGGTAAAAAAATCCTGGCAGATTTTGAAAAAATTCCAAACAAATGCCAATAAAAAATTCAGCCAGAGAAGGTTTGACAAAAAGAAAAGGTGAGAGAGTGGGGAAAAAAGAATGTACAATGGATCGGATAAAAAAGATAATGTACCTCATCGATCTTCCAGACACCATCCCTTATCAAATGGTCCACTCTGATGTATTTTTGTGCACAATTAACCATGCAGTGTATTTTAGTTTAAGATGTCAAGTTAGGTAAGGATTTGAAAGGAATAGTCAAGTTCACCACAGTTTAACTTTATCTCTTGTGTCATCATCCTTGTGTAATTGGTTAAGTTTGTAAGTTGTTCCAGATGTGGATGTACCAGCTGTTCTGGAAGAAAACAATGTTTACTTTTCCCTGTAGGGTTTCTGAGTTGATGATTGTATGTTGAAATTTCTCCATGTATCTAGTGTATGGGCAAAGTGTAAACATTGGTTGCATGTTATGTATTTCAGTCTATGTCAAATATTGTAAATGAAAATCAAGAACAGTTTACTGTGTGCTTGTAAAAGATAACATATTTGTCAATACATAAACTGCCTTGCAGATTTATTGTCTTAAATATTATCACAGAAGTAGAAAAGGAAAAGGAACTAATCAAATTGCTGTAACATATTCACCTTCGGTGCCTGTATAGGCCTATACTTAACTATTTTATCATTACATTCAGCTGTTTGTTATATCTTTATCACTCTCCATGGGCCAAGGCACACTTTGGTTCAATGTCATCACTCTGTGCCAGTCTGTGTATGTCAGTCTGTCTGTATATGTGTGTCCATGTTTCATACAATTGTTGACTTGTTTTGATAACTATATGGGAGCGAACAGTGATGTTGTCACTATTTTTTATTTTCTGATACTGTCAAAAATATGCAAATTAGCATAAAAAAGGGCGTTTTTGGTAAAAAATCTCCTTCTTCATAACTGCTGGTCAGACAGCTTTGATAATTGGTATACAGGTCTCTAGGGATGACCTAACTGTGATGAAATGTGCAAATTTGTATTTTTAAGGAATTCTTTGGTCATATTTGGTCAAAAATTTATTTCATCAAAACTGCTTGTCTGACAGCTTTGATATTTGGTATACAGGTTCATAGGAATGATCAAAATATGATATATTCAAATTATGATGAAATCTACAATTTTGTAATTTGAGGCAATTTTTGCCATTTTTGCTCAAAAAATTTGTTTCTCAAAAACTACTGAACTGATAGCTTTGATATTTGGTATACAGGTTCCTAGGGTTTATCGTAATGTAATATATTGAAATTGATGAAATCTTCAATTTTGTATTTCTGCAGCTAATTTTGTCATTTGTGGTCAGGCTTTGCTGCAATGAGCTATCAAAGATATCCAATCCTCCTTCGTCATCAACATGTGCCACAAAAAGTTATCTGTATTTTTACGGAATTTTTTTCCATTTTTGGTCAGGCCATCCTGAAATGAGCTATCAAAGATATCCACCTTCTTCATCAATACATGTGTCACAAAAGGTTATTCTCTACATAATACAGCGGAGCTCTGTCGACTGTTAGGTTGCTTGATTTTTCAAAACCACTTGTCAGACAGCTTTAATATTTGGTATACAGGTCCCTAGGATGACCTCAGTGAGATAATTTCAAACATTCAGGAAATACTTAATTTTGTATCCATATCTATAGTAGCTTCAAGGACAATTTGGCCCTATGTTTTGAATGAGCATGATCACGTTGGAAAGTTGCAGTCAAAATGCTGAAACTCCGGAACTGTTGGCCAGATTTTGTTAATATTTTGTACAAAGGTACCTTACACAAACTCTTTGCAAATTTAGTCATTTTATTGCCATGTTTGCCACTCTGTGATCAAGATGTCGTGAATATTAAAAAATGAATTATAAGAAAAATTGATTGATGGAGTCACTTTAGTAGCAAAACGACTTTTAGTGTGTTGTGTATTGTGTGATGGTATGTTGGAGGCCGGTTCATTTTTCAGCTACATCCGGAGGACTTATTGATTTGACTCTGACCATCCATGTGCTCAGAGCCACTTATCCTATGTACATGGATAAAATTCTCTTAAACCTGACACAGTGACATATATATATATGTACGTGTCAATTTGTTTTATGATACAATCTAATCCAATTTTGCTGCCAGGCGGCCATTTTGTTACAATTTTTATCATGTCCAGAGCTTATATGCCTGAACAGATCTGATTCAAAGTTAGTGTACGGACAATTTATGATCACAATGTACCGGTATTTGTGCCCATCAATTTAGGTCTCCATAACACCCAATATGGCTACCAGGCGGCCATTGTGTTACAATTTTCATGTTTAGAAACATAAATCAACATCATATTGCAGCCTTACGTAGGCCAGACTACGCTATACATATTTCAAGTGCCTCCATATCCATGACAAACTGCAACCAAGTCATCAACCTTTGAACATTGTGTGATTTTTTTCATCATTTCAGCTTTTAAATAATGCAGAAATTTTTAATGATTCTTGGATCCAAAATTTTAATCAGTGGCATATTGTCAGTGATTCACCAAACATAGATCAGAACTATTGTCAGTGATGGATCACCAAACATAGACAAGAACTATTACAATCAAAACAATTCCATGAAAACGTTTTATATCCAGCTGGCACTGTGTCATCAATGATGACTTGTAAAATGAATTCTTTGTCATATGTCAGTTTTCAGTAAATTATATGCTAGTTTGTCAAGGAATGTAAATTCTAGGACACAAATTTTAAGGCAGATGGACTTATATTAATGTTTGCGCATTAATATGATATATCTCACCACTGTGACAATAATTTCTATTTTGTTTTCATGGTCTTACAGGTAACACGTCGTCGTTCTACTAGCCAGATAGAGAAGCAAAGCTTCTTTTGGGAATTGGTTGGTACAATCCGTCGTCGTGCCTCATTCTCTCGTGGCAGCTCAGTGTGAATATGAAGTCACCAGATGGACAAAAGCCTTTCTCAGTGATGAGAATATTTACGAACAGTACTGAAAGATTATTGAAGTGTATTGGTATTTTGAATTGGTGCTGTGGACTTGAAGTCTAATAGTCACTTCTAAAATGGCTGCAAACCAAAGACAATTGGAAGGGGTTCCTAATGAAGAAACATGCTGCCTCGTGCCAACCCTTGGCTTTATATGTATTTTTCTTTTCAACCTTGGTAGAGATTACCAAAGAGCAAGCATTTACAAATGTTTATATTTCTTTTTGTGGAAGTCAGTCTTTCAAAACTACCTAAGCTTACAGGTGAATCAGGTATTACAACTTAGCAGTTCTTGCATCATATCTTGAAGAGCCTTCCAACCTTCCATTTTTCCTTTCCCTGTGGAATTCTTAAAAGTAAGGGTATATTCTGCAGGTGAGCATTTTTGAGTGACTCAAAACAATGACCAAAGATTTTTTTAGAAAAAAAAACAAAAAAACCAACAGAATCCAAATTGACAATATTTCCAAATTTAAAATATTCATAATTTTTTAAAGAAATGTTGAAAAACGAAAGTTCAGAAAGAGACAGCAAGAGAGGGCAATAAGTTTTGTGAGTAAAGTCCAGGTTAAAAATGTGCAGGAATATACAGTGACTTAGAGATAAGCATTGATATCTAATATCGTGAAACATGTCCTTTGTTTGTTTGTTTGTTCGTTAACTTATTTCAAAGTGTGAAACCTTGTTCCTAGTCAAGTTCAAATGATTGTAATAATGATATCTATATATTACCATGACTACATCAAAATCTTACTATGCTGCACATAAGTGTATTTAGACATTACAACAAGTTCCACAATGACTCTAAGATTTTCTCAATATTTTGTGTCAGTGATGTAGAAGTAATGTATGCAATCTCCAGGGCAACTGAGACTACTTAGCTGCAGTGTTTTTAACATGTTCCTTCATGTATGCTTATGCTGCAAATAAGAATAGCTTTAAACTCTCAGTTCTTAAGGCAATCCCAGTCACTGAGATCGTGAAAAATTGTATTTGTTTCCAGACATTTTATCTCAAATGTGACAATAGACCAAATATTAATTAAAATATCACTTTTGGCAGAACAAGGAGGACCTTACTTAGATGAATTCAGGGACCACAAAAACGGTCTTCTGGCTGCCCTTGTCATTTCATCTGCCCATGTCTGACCACAAATATGATTTTTGAAGTCAGGATAAAGATAGTTATATGGACACTGACAGTAACGTGGTGGCAAATATAATGTTTAAATCATGATCAAAGCAAATCGAGATTGTAAAACAACTCTGAGATATCAACAACTCAATGACAGTCAATACAGACTTCAGCTACAACTTCTAGACTTGTTTGCAAGTTCATTTGACTTGGCACATTTTTCAGCAAATTGTCTCCAAGCAATTGGGGAAACAATAAAATATTTTCATTTTGCTCTCCCAGAAAAGTACTTCAAATAGGGAGACACGAAATGCTGCAAATAAATGATAACTTTCTATATTTTTTGTAACAATATGTTGAAATTCGTGTGTGCTGTCACTGCCAAGTGTTACCTGCTGGGATCTGTGCCTGAACATTTCATTAATTAGACAGGCAAACAATGCAGACTCTTACATAACCTCTATGTCTATCAATGGAATTATACTCAGTTCTACTCAAATTGTTACTGAAGAAATATATGCTATTATGTGCTATGAGATACTTGTAGAAACATGCACAGTATTATATTATGGCAGTATATGTTGAGTTTTGTATATCAGTTTGTTTAGAAATCAAGCCATTTGTAGCCCGTCCCAATCTAAAACTATTGCCTTTTTGGTAGCCCACCTAATCATATTCAGTATGAAATGTTACCATGGTGACTAGTATCTTTTAAGAGTAGTTACTAGTTTCTGCTGTCTTTGACTGGTATCACAAATTATACAACTTTTAATCTCAAAAAATAAAAGCAAAATTATTTCTAAGAAATGAAAGCAAAATTATTTCTATGTATTGTAAAATGATTGCTGTATATATTGTCAAGCTTGTGAATTTGGGTACATTTTGAGTACATGTTTTGCTTTTGAAACCTCAATACTGAAGGTAGTTGAGTGTACATGGCATGGAATTCAATCAACATACAGATACTGAAAGCAGCTTTCCTCAATTTCTATCATTCAAATTAAATATTTCAAATTTTATCCGGAAAAGGTAAATGAAATAGGAAATCACAAGTACATTTCTGCATTTCAAAGTTTTCAAACAAGTATGGCATTATTTGTAAAATATCAAGATGTAGTGTGAAAGTGAAGATAAAAAAAACAGTACTTAAAATTGAACTCTATCACCATAAAAACTATGCATAGCATCCTGCCATGTGACCAAAATAGTATTTTATGAAGGATGCCTCCAAGTTCTCAATGCTCTAATTTTGAAATTGAATACTTTCATATGCCTTTGGTCAAGATATTTATTTTTGGTCAATAATGGATGAAAAATTTGACATTTGCATGGCCACAATGTTTTTTTTTTTACTTTTTCATTGAGTTGATATGACATGATATTTGAAATAAAATTCAATAATATGAACTTTGCATGTATTCCCAGTGAAACTTCAAACCTATCTCCTGCCTTTCCAGTGAATCAATTCTATCTCAGTTATTGGCTGCACTCAAGCCATACATTACTCTGGCCCAGTAGGCTCTTTCTCCAAAGCTACAATTCCTATGGTTTTTTTGGTATTCTTTCGGTCGATCTCTATAGAATGGATTCCTCATTCAGAAAAATCTGGAAGTCTCAAAACAAAAATCATTCGGAAGATATTAGAAAATACATTTACAATGATTCCATTTTGCTTATCATAATCTCAAGGAGTTGCAATATGGCTGTGAACTTAATCAGCTTGATATACAAGACATTGGGCATTCTACCAAGCCAAAGATTGTTAAATTGTCAACTACTTTCAGTATCTGTATTGAGATGTGACCACACCTTGAATCTAAGATTTTTATGAATTCAAGACAGGGTGTTTTGATCTCACAATGTACCTCCTTATCATTCTCGTCAATTTCTTAAGCTGTAAATATATTTATATCTTTAAATATCTCAATTGTGAGTATTTTCACTGACTGCATGGAGTTGTGTATGAGAATCAAACTCAAAGTTACTGCCCTTGACTTTGATGTACTAGGGATACAAGAGTGATACCAAACTTACCCTTCACTGGCAACCCTTCCCTAGCTATTTTTCATGATTACAAAACGGAATTTTAAACTATTTCTGCGATATACAATCTACGTAATGTACGATAGGTTTCTGCATTTTCTGAAGACCAGTATAACCCACAGAAAGGACAGATGTGTCGACCAATAGCATGACATGGATATGACGATATTTCCCGCCTCTTTCTTTACCCTTGACTTCGACAATCATGATACCAAATTACACGTGCCCCGTCAACCGGAGATTACCGCCATGAAGTACTACTACCACTAAAACTCTCTCAATTCGAGACAATCTAACTTGGAGGTCCCATGCCAGCTTGTTAGATCTGTGAGACAAAACGCTGAGACCTAATAATTTGAATAAAGATCATCATCATCATTATTATTATCGTTGTTACTATTGTTATAAAGTTACATGTCCTGGTATGCCCTTTCTTTGTTTCGAGCAGTTAAAGTTATTGGATGATAGCATTTGATGTGAATTTGGTATTTCCTGGTGTAAATAGTGTCCATGGTATGGCCAATAATTGGTCTGTTAGTGTATCAAATGTGCTTATCGATGGCATCACAGGTCGTTGTTATGGTAATGACGTACACCACTGGCCAATGCTGTGTTTTCATGACACCAATAAAGCAATTTTAGGTTTCACAAATTGATCGTATCGTAAGCAAAGCCCACCACTCAGGATAACCGGTGGAATTTCATTGATTGCAGCTGATTTGTCGCTCAGATGCGTCCCCTTTCTCTTTATTCATTCTTATCAAGTTAAATCGTGGTCTTTGTAGTGACTTTTACTCCAAAATGTCATGCATATCGTGAGTTTGTATTTTCATCTTGAAGTTAGGTTCAATGATGTCTGTTGTGTAGTTGTTATTGACGTAAATAAAAAATGTGAATCAAAGTCTAAAATAAATCGTGTTGTCATTTATATTTTTCGATGACTTCAGTTGATGCAACTACCACGTCACATAGGTGTCTGTTCCTGTCCTTAGAGACTTTTTAATCTGCTCGATTTGTTTTTTACCTCGTAAGTGCACATTCACGACGGACGTCCAATCTCGCCTGTTTGCAATATGACAACTTTATTGACTTAAGACACCAAAAGAATGTTCAAATAGATTACTTCTCTCATCAAGAAGAAACGCCCACTTCCTATTTCACGATCGAATTCTTATTTCTTGCTATCAATGATTGAAAGTGAGCGATGTCCAATTTGTAAGACTGCACTGCATTGATTGAAATCCAACGAAGAAGTACCAGAAACGTACGGTTGTCTCCGGGTCCAACTCTCGTTTACAAAGCTGTTAATGGCTGCAAGTTACCTCAGGCTAACATTCCTTGAAATTCTTTTCGATTCCACGAGAAGGTCAGGTTTCGATTGTTCACCATCGATGACACTTACCGGAGCAATAATAACCTGTTTAGTGGTAACCTTACTATCAAACGCAATATTTACACGCCATGTTTCGATGATAGAAGTTCCACTTTGCCGTATGAATTCAATCCTTCAATTTTCCTGGTTAACTTTTGAGATCACCACTCTGAAACGCCACAGTTGGCAAGGATCCAAACCATTTACAAAGGTCATGACAGAAATAGCGAGGTCAGAAAGAACTGACAATGGATCAGTGTGGTTTGTGTCCCAGTAAACTGACCGAGTAGAATCTAAAATTGTAGAGTTTTTCATTAACTTATGTGATCCACTGATTGTGTTCATTTCTAGCAACGCTACATAGAGGTTTGCTCAAATTGAATAATATAATGAAAGGTAATATGAACTTCGTCAGTTTGTCTTTGTATTCCGTCAAGAAATGTTTGTAAATGATACCAATGGTGACATGGTGAACATGGTCAAGGCAGTACTCTGAGCTGTAACAACTGGACCAACATACAGAAAGATCCAGCACTCACTCATTTGTACATTTTCCAGCTACACCTAAAGTGATAATTTATTCAAAAACATCCATTAACGAAATGCTACTTGAGAAAATAGTTCGAACATTTTAAAAGGCCAGTGTAACCAAAGAATTCCAAAATTCATGGCCAATACCAATCGTGGTCGTCAGCGCAGGGTTGTTGGCAACAAGTATCCGACCCGAGTTTCACTGAAAGTGCCGAAAAACGAGTTCTGCTCTTGACGTTCTGTAATATAGCACTTCTAAACACGATAAATATGTATATAATGTGTCCTATTGTAATATAACTTGTAAATTATGAACACGTAACTTTACTCATTAATAGAAGACACTTCCCTGTGGAGAAGTATACGAAGTTTATATTTGTATCAAGTGTGAAAACCCGTCAAATATTGGCGACATTTATACAATACTCATCCGTTAGTATTCCCAAAAATGTATCTTGCATTTTTGTTTTCTTGTTGTTCTTTCAAACTCACTCAGTGCCATTCCTACTGTCGGCCGACAGATCATATAATTAGCCTGTAACTAAACACCAGAAGGATATCTGGTGCATGCAGTATGTCCATGTAAGCTGCATTGTACAACCACAGTCCCTCCATTCATTTTGGTACAACGAATCTCCGCTTTGGCTAATTTTTTCAAAGAATTATGTTGTAGTTCCATATTTAGGTCCCGTGAAGTTCAATGACAATTGATTACTACACATTGATTACGAGAAATTTGAAAATTGGGGCATCAAGTTCATGTCGAATACTCCTGTCATCGTCAATGGATGGGTAGGTCGATGCATGGGCCGTCACTCGATGTAATATATCGAAATACAAACTCCATAACATTGACAAATTCTATCTAAAGCCAGAGCAGAACACAGATGATAGCCACTTTGTAGTAGTTCACTGTATATGCATAATAGTATACCGATATTGCTTCCATACATGGCGTGGTTATCCTGGCTGCACTGAGGACGTCTGAATGGGCAGCTTTAAAAGTTGTCATTTTGTTGTCTGTGTTGACAGTTCTTTTGCGGCATGGGGCTTTAATACATGTAACTACGTGAGTTAAAATGGGCAAAGGGTTGTATTTAGGCATATACCAACAATTGGTTGTTCAGAATTGAGAGGAACCGCTCTACCTTGCCGTTAAGTGTGTTTCACACTGATTTCTCTTCTATGACGTCACATTTCTAACAGTGGTCATATTTAACTGTACAACATTGGGTTCTCGTATTTGATACTACCGAACTATTGGTGTTGCTCTAATCACTTACTTTTCGCCGGAAACCTTTGAAAGGCAGTTCAAAGACATAATTCAGTTGGCTACCCTATTCCGTGTCAACGTCTTACAACACAGTAAGGTCAAAGTTTAACATAACGTTCACATTTCACTCAATGCAAACATTCTGTCTGAGTGTGAAACTCAAGGCTTTGTCAAGCCGTTTTCAATCTACCTCATTATGTCACATTGTATATTGCGCTTTTATTTCATAACAAATGCCTACATCATTGTTAATCAATCGCAACAATTCTGCACAACTCGTTTTTTGACCGTCCTTGAAGAAACTTATCGAAGTAATCGTCATACTATATCTTGTCCGATAATGACGCCGTGTGGTTTGAATAAAATTTGCAGAACAGAAATGAATTGTTCCCGTTCAGAGATGTCGTCGTTCAAGGTCAACTGATTTGTGGCGTTGTACACGTTGCGCTTGCGCAATGAAGGGTCATGCTTGAAATACTATACAAACAAAGGAATTCATGGTACGGAGACCTTGGATTTGTTGTAGCCACAACGAACATTTGACCGTTTACACTTGCATGTTCATCACACACGTTTTCCTCTGAAGTACACACAGAATGTGTTGATGAGCCTGACATCTACGTTGCCGACTCGTTTAATCATTGTGTCTGAGTGGTCAATTTGTATGTGTGTACAGTCAATTGCCTTTCTGTTTACATGAAAGAGGTCATGAACTCAGCTGGCATCCTGTGTTCTGAAAATTAGTGTTCGTCACTGCCAAGACCATATAATCCCTAGTATGTTTTGCTTGCAAATTAGTAATACCTCTTTTGTAAGACCCCAGAGACTTTCATGTGGTTAAATGAGTCAGCAACTTTAATGTCTGGCTTATGAACACATTCTGTGTGTACTTTAGAAGGAAATATGTGTGAAGAACATGCAAGTGTAAACGGTCAACCTGAAAGACCTGTAGGTGGTAATGAATTATGACTGAAAACGTTAATACTGCAAATTATTTGAATTGTTTGAAACGTTTTATTTTCATTGACAATCAAATGCATACTGAGAGTAAAAAGTGTTAGCATTATTTTGACTGTCAGAAATACAAATATAGTTTAAAAATGATAGCTTGCAACGTTATCAAGTGTTATAAGGAATTTTATCAATTTCTATAACTATTCTTAATTACAACGGTATAATAACCCCATACAATGCGCCAGTACTTTGAAAAAAGTATATGAATATCGCAAGGTTACGTTTTCAGAGTATTCTGGCATTTTCTCGCAAGATGCCAGACAAAGTCAGGTAAGGAGTCTTTTGAAATCATTTCGTTTTACTTTCCTTGCATGCAGATTCGACACAAAAAGGCTTTTCTCAACCTTTTTAGGTGTATATCAAGGGTTAAAATGTTTTTATCATAGAGAAATAGCTGAAAACCTCGTCAAGTTGGACACTGATTTCGTGTCATAGATCCGTCATTAATACACCCAGCGAAAATTTGTAGAAACTTGCTTGCCGGAAACTAAAAGTTTCAATGAAAAAGGTGGATATACAGGTGTGTTTTTCTGACACGGAAACTGGATGACAAACGACGACCTTTGAAGCCCTAATAACAAATTTACTAAGTTATTAACAGAAATGAAGCATTTACTAAATAAAATGCCTGGATTGCCGAGTAATGACGGTGTTTAGACAAGAGAGCAGCACTTGTCACTTTCTAATGCTGACGAAGTTCTCCCAAGAAAGGCTCCTATTGTGTAAGAAAAGGTGCAAATTCTCAATTAATACCACAAATTCATTCAAGTTCTCTCATCAGCCTGTAGTTAGTACATTTACTACCTACACGTTTAAGCATGAGTTTCATGTGATAATTTTTCGATGAGATTAATCTTTCTAGCAGTTAACTTTCTTCTCAAGGTTATCTTGATCATTCATTCCACGTCTAATAGCCGCAACACATTCTTATTGTCAAAATACATTCCGGTGTGCACCTGTAATTCATCACTGACCCGATCTTGCATGGCAGATGAGTTTCAACATCAAGAAGAGTGTAATGTTACCAAAGCCGTTACAAATTCTTTGGGTAATTATGATCAGATTAAAGCCTAATCTGCTTTGTATATGAGTATGACTTGCCCTACTTTGAGACTTGAATCTTCTGAGAATTCGAATTCTTTCGTCATGAATCATTGTAATTAAAAGCCTCAATTATTTGTTCGAAATCTTTTCAAAAGTACGAAGTATTGGACTTATGTATAATGTGTAGTTTGAAGGGCAGTCACATTATCCCCAAATGAACATTGGATGAAGCTAACATGATCTCCAAATGACTACAGAACGAAACTAAGTATTTGTTGCGTGTCTGCAATACTGTTCAGACTTTTCTGTAAGTTGTCGTTATCAAAGCACTGTACTTCATTTCAACTTAAGTTACTGTTACTAAAGAAAATGTTACCAATACAACAACTTAACTACAAAAAAGTTATCGTTATCAACATTTGCTTTCGTGGTATAAATGTATATATATTTACAATAAGTCCATAAGCAAACAGGAGCAAGTGTCATGCAAACAAAACTGCACAGAAGTCTAACATCATCCTAATTTCAGCGGCATGGTGAAACAGTATGATACAGCATTATTGAAAGTAATTAAGCATTTTTTCTAAAGCCAATTCCTAATTTGCATTTTCAATGATATTTTCTAATTACGTATATATACTGGGATTTACTTGATCAGAGTTGGCAAAACGATCCATATACATTGATGATTATACCAGGTTAAAACAATATTGAAAGGCATTTCACATTTTCATGTCAGCTAATTTATAATTTGCATATCTAATGAGCTTTCACAGTTCGGCATATATGGCTTGAAAGACTTGGCCGAAGGTAATTACACTTGCTATTTAAAGTGGTTATACTATGACAGCAGTCAAAGAACTTTAATATTTTTATTTCAGCTAATTACATATGTGTATAGTTAATGACCTTTAGAATTAATCTGTGGTGAATATTGTTCATTATGCTGATCATAATACTTTCAATGAAGTTGCAAACATGTGGCAAAAGTTCAAATTCACACATAACTGCAATATATAATGAAACACGTGAGCACTTTCAGTTCATATCTGGTCTTTATATGTTTTACCATATCAACACGTAAAATATCCATTATTTGCCAAACCAGTGACGTCATACTGTGTGTCATTGTTCCGAACGTTCTTCGGGTCCGATACTGTTCCTTTGAAACTGTAGTATAAATGGATGGGATGTGGGATGAATGACATCGGTCACTGACCTGTACAGAAACTTGGAATTTGACTGTCGCTTCTGATTTTCGAACTATTGTCTTAATTTGTACAATTGTACACAAATAAATTAAAGGGATACTGTAAGACAAAGACTTACGGGCTTTAGGCCCGGTGATAATAGGGCAGTTTGTCCCAGCAAAACTAATGATTTACTTTGTATGGCATTGACGATGGAACTTGCTGTTATTGAAATTTCTATACCCCTGTTTACTATCTTTGGTTTCTCTTCTAAGGCATTAACATTTTTTTCTGAGTTAACTAAAAACCCTAACATTTCGTCAAGGGAAATAGAAGATAACTGGCATGTGAATGTCAAAAGTGCGCGTGTAGGAAAGGATGATTAAGTACAGTGACATATGCAGATAGGGTGTTGTCAGCTGGCACTTGAACATTCCGTTTGGAATCATGGTAACAGAAAGTCTTACAGCCAGAGTTACGATTGAGAACAATGTAAAACTTACCACTTGGACTGAACCTGGCCTCGTCAAACATTTTACCCCGTCATGTTGGATCATCATGTGCAATGTTGGCCAGGATGTACGTCAGACGGGATAAGGTCAGTGATTCCACCTGGGTTAGTCACAACCATTTCTACATTATTATTACACGCACGTCACGCACACCTGTTATCACGATTCAGTGACAAAGGCATGCCTGGTGACCTTGACCTTTGACTTTAGTTGACATCCGATCCCTTGTTTTCATTTCGCAGTCACTTTAGGATCGATACAAAAAGAATCGTACTGGCAATAATGTTGTTTTCCATTGTTTATACAAGACATCAATGTTTATCTCTTCTTTGTAAGTTTTAAACATTTAAACCTACCAAGATACTTTTTGTCCTGTGCAAAACGTAATGCCGTATTTTTCATAAAGCAATTACCAACTACAACCATCATCATCAACATCATTTAAAAATATTGCAAGTCTTTACAAATTGGACCACAGAAACTCTTCGATTTGAACACAGTAACCTTCCGGACACACAGTGTTTAATAGGAAATTCTGAAAACAATCCTGAAGACCAAAAGCTCGAAGAAAATCTCTATCAACCTTATATTTATTTGTTTGTTTTTTCTTTTTTTTTGCAATCCATTCTGCTTTCCGTTTGTCAAAGTCACACTGAGGCAATCCTTGTCAATATTTAGTATGTCCTTAAAAGTTCTTTCAAAGTTTCTTTCATACTGGATTCTGTAATAGTCTATTACTGTATAAAGACTAAATGTTGCCAATCTGACAACCGGAGTGAAAAACATAATTCTAATCCCCCAAACCCGTTTCAACTTTTTTGGCGTAGTTTTCCTCTGGTCCCTTCGCTTCAACGTTTTTATCAAATGAAAACACTTTAACATGACTAAAATGGACATATGGTACGTTGAAAAGATCCAAGTGGAACCCGATAAGGGACATTTAAAATGCCTGTTATTGTATATCTGGTAATACAATGTTTAAATACACTATTACTGAACACAATGGACGAACAAGACCCCATCTGCAGAACGCCCCCGCACAGATTTTACGATATGAGAGATGACAGATGAAACTATATACAATCAGTACGGTCTTTTTACGCATTATTAACTTCCTACCACTTTGTATAAGTGGATGTGGTAAAAGCAGTAATTGTTTGGGCGGGCTGTGTGGAGTCATTCTATCCAGCATATCAGCCGACTTTATGCAATCCTGTTGAATAGAGAGTACAATCAGTTTGTATAATATATTGACAAGGGGTTCATTGAAATTGAGAAAAGCAAGATTGACTTTTGATTGACTAAAAAAGGGATCAAACACACAGCCAAACGAAAGGTGTGAAACTGTTGTTTCCAAAATAAAAGATTTTAGAGGGGTATAGTTGTTAGTCATGCCACTTTTAATTCGACCTTTGCTCGCCTGCTTTCTTGCTAAGACGAGCAATACGTGCCGTGAATACTTACTTAAAGAGGATCAAACAAAACATTGAAGGGTTACGAATGACACACACTTTTATATAGCGCAATAGGTTACTCTATATATAACACGATTGGAACTAATTTGGGATAATTGGATGGTGAAGTAATGTCGGTTTAATCTGCAAATGTAAACTTATCAGCTTTTCTTTTTAAGTTATATGCTTGTTTTATGAGTAATATGTAATATTGCAACAATAACTGTAGGGCACCTAACACTTTTAAGAAATTTGAAAAATATGAAGATCTAATTATCCCAAATTAGTTCCAACCGTGTTATATGAAGGAAAATATTTTGTTGTTTCCGGGGAGTCACAGCTACAACATGAGTTTAAGTTTGAAATGTTATTTAACAATGCGAGGAAAACCTGACAAATAAAACAAAGTTTTGCGACTCTTGTCTTTGCTGAAAACTGTAAATTAAGTTGTCATGCATATTTTAATGCAAGCTCATCAGAACAAGTCAGGGATCAAAACATTGAAATATTCAACAAATCTAACTTAGCCCCGTTTCTGTATGATTGGTGTCAGGAGATAAACTTGGTCCAACAACAACAGGGAAACCATTTACACCGCAACCTAAACTTGCCACATCTTTTCCTTATTTGTTCTGATGCAGATCACTCGGCCGGCCATAAGGATTTGGAAATACTATCGGAGAGACAAGAAATCCAGCTGTAAATCCGAACATGGTAAACTTTATTTTGTTTCTTTTCCATAATTTTTTTATCTCTTTAATAACCTCCTTCTCCAGCTTGCCGAAGAAATAGCATACGACAATATATCATATTAGATGTAATTTCCACTACTATCTCAGAGCAAATTATCCCCACTCTTTTTTCTTTCGTTCTGTTGTTGAAAATGATATTCTTAAACACATCCAAAATATCGATCCCTGCAAAGCTATGGGACATGATCACATACACCCTAAGCTAATAAAGGATGCCACATCCTTTATATCCCGCCCATTGGCCCATATTGTCAACTGCTCTCTCACAAAAGGTTGTTTCCCTAGTTCACTTAAGATGGCAAAAATTACCCCAATCTACAAAAAAGGTTCACCCCTTGATGTTAATAATTATAGACCGATTTCAATTTTACCAGTTCTCAGCAAAGTGATAGAATCTGTCGTCAAGGACCAGTTATTGACTTTCCTTGACAAATTCGAGATACTTATAAACACACAGTATGGCTTTCGTAAACACTACAATACTAAACTTGCCCTCGCTGATCGGGTGTCAGATATTACCGATAACATGGATCAGGGTCTCATCACCTTTGGTATTTTTATAGATCTTAAAAAAGCGTTCGATACAATAGACCATGATATTATGTTACAAAAATTGTCGCATTATGGTGTTCGAGGACTACCCCTGCAGTGGTTCAAAAGCTACCTCAATAACCGTCATCAAGCAGTCAGCATCGATGGCACCTATCAAATCCAAGACGAGTTTTATGTGGTGTTCCTCAGGGATCCATACTCGGACCAATCCTATTCCTTCTCTAAATCAACGACATTACCAATTCTACTGATGTATTTGATTTCTGCCTCTTTGCAGATGATACGAACCTTTACAAATCCGTTAACACTAACAATATAAACCTTGATAACTTACATGACGACTTTTAAAAAGTATGTCAATGGTGTAATGCTAACAAACTTACAATTAGCGTAGAGAAGATCTGTTACTGTTGATGGCAGATTGGGTGTCGGTAGCACACCTATAGAGGCAGTGTCTTCTGCTATTTATCTTGGGGTTGCTATTGACTCTTCACTGACTTGGAAATCGCACATAGATAAAGTATGCAAAAAGATTAGCCCACTGGTTGGCATCATCTCGCGGCTACGACACTATGTGCCAAAATGTGTTCTTCTTTTGCTCTACAATACTTTAATTCTCCCTCATTTGAGCTATTGCATTGAAATCTGGGGTAGCACCTACTACACTATTCTTAAACCCCTTCTTCGTCTACAAAAGAAAATTGTCAGACTTATTTCTTTTTCAACTTATCATGCTTCCTCATCCCCTCTCTTCAAGCAATTCAACATCCTAAATTTTCTCAAACTATGTAAATATCAAATGTGCATTTTTTTCTATGATCTTAAAAATTTCCGTTTTGCTCGTACTCTAAATAATTATATTGAAAATCATGTACCCCATAGCTATCATACCCGCTCTAAGACTAAGGAAAATCTATAACCAAAGTGAAGCTTACAATCAGTCAACATAATATCAAGTATGCTGCAGTAAAACATTGGAATTCCCTTCCACATACCTTCAAAAACTTAACAAATCCGCACTCTTTCAAGACGCAACTCAAGAAATATCTACTGGACATAAATTGACTCTGTACTCCCTTTACTATTTCCATGCAATATTTTCTCCCTCCCACTCGATGTATTTCTGTTGTGTGCCTGTTTCATTTATTATCTTAAATGTTTCGTCACTTTAAAGTCACGTTGTATTATTCCTTATTATCAGTATATTTGGGCCATAGACTTGACTAGTTTGTAAGAACTATTTCCATGGTCCTCACCAGGGATGTTAAAACATTTTGATGACAAACACTGTAATAACTTGCTATTACCATTATTTATGTCTATTGTTTCACTGTACGATGTCTTGTAACCTTTCCCCTGGTGAAATAAACAAACACATACCAACACATACCTGTATGACACCGAGCGTATGTGTACATGTGTATGACTCCGAAAAAATGTCTAAAGTGCAACTACACAATGGACAATTGTCGACGAATTACATCTCTTTCTTGACACATCTTACCAGATAGAGACATCTTACGAGAGAGAGAGAGAGAGAGAGAGAGAGAGAGAGAGAGAGAGAGAGAGAGAGAGAGAGAGAGAGAGAGAGCTCATATCGGGCGCAACTCGTGTTGTTCTCGTTATACCTATCAATCAATCGAGCAATCAAATAATAAGCGCCGGTATCTTATGTATCCATTAATTAAAGAGGCGCTGAACAGTTATGAAGCGAACGTTTCAGTAAACGAGTAAGTTTGAGGTTCCTTGAGCTAGTGGCTGACCTTACTCTAAGTTTGAGAGGAAGTTTATTCTACAATCGGGATGTGGCGCATGAGAATGCTTGGTCACTATATGATTGAAGATTGAAGCTTGGTTCCTTCAGTAGCCATTTCAACAGATGAACACAGAGTCCTTCCAGTTTGCTTTTCCTGGATGAGGTCGGATATGTAAGTTGGTGCCAATCCATAGAGTGCTTTGTAGGTTATATAAAGAACTTTGAATCGTATTCTGGACTGCACTGGCAACCAATGAAGCTTTCAGAGAAAAGGTGTAAGATGCTCACGTTTCTTGGTACAGGTGATGACTCTTGCAGTTGTATTCTGTGCATGTTGAAGAGTTTATTTGTCAAAATACGAAGTATCATACTTTAGAAAATTATCATGGATGTCGTAAAAATCTGCCCATCAGCACTCCTACCCACTTGAGGGTCTCCTTTTCAATCCATAAAATTCCATACAAATCATAGTAGATGGAAGGGGTAATGTCTGAGATACTTTCTGCCAGACCTGGGTCCCCAATTGCCATAGCTGACCAGAGAGTGGCGTGCCCTGGCAGCATCTGGTCATCTATCCGAGCCCAAACATCTCCGTATCGCAGAAAGTACCCTTTCTCTCTCTAAGTACATGTCGACTCGGATCATAATGCATACAGGAATCATCGAAGGAGGGATACATAAACACATGTAATCCCAATAAATTGAATATACTTGAAGACACAAGTATTTTTAACATATTTCCCTGTTCCATTAGTCTAGCATCTCAACGTCGCTTTCGGCCTTCGTCCATAGTGTAGATTTTGCGTATGTGCGTAAAGACAGGTTGGTATCCTCCATATAAAATAAACAATACAATTTCCTGAAACCAATTACACATTTAGGCGTTTGGAATGAATCTTTTTGCTCTAAACAGATGAGACAATTATGTTGCCCTTTGTACTGCTAAGGGACAGTTGGAAGATTTCCTTAAAGTATTGTCATTGAGGGACACCAAAGAGAAATGCGGTTATCTATGACATTTCAAAGTCGTAAACATTTCCATAGAAAAAGGGTTGAAAACATCAGCTCAATAATATTTTGGATAACAAACCAAGACGGCAGGGCTGTTGAGTTTAATGATTGCCCTTCAGTTTATGCATTGAACTGCATGCTTCTATAAAAGAAAGATGCCATAATATAAAAAATACCGTCAAGAACAGTGTGCTCATATTTGGTTTGAATTGGTCATCAAAACACAAGAATGACAAAAGTAAATAAGGTCTGAAACTTTAGATACTGGAGGTCAACTTTAGGAACAGGCTTAGCAGAGGAATGTTTCAACACACAAGCTTCTGTGACAGCCAGCAATCTTGAACTTTGTATTTCACAAGTTAGGTCCTGGATGTCTGCAAATTTCCTTTGTTTGAATGATGATAAAACTGAATTTGTAACTTTCTCTGCATCTTCCAGTAATGCTTCGGATGATAGAATACAGGGGATACGGGTCGGTGACACCCTGATTCCTGCTCAAAGTCACGCAAAAAGTCTTGGAGTTATCCTGGATTCTGGTCTTACGATGTACCCTCATGTCAACAATATCTACCGCTTAGCTATTTTTCACTTACGACGCATTGCAAATATTCGCAAATATCTTTCTAGATCATACACGGAACAGTTGATTCACGCTTTTGTGACATCACGCACTGATTCATGTAATTCGCTTCTTTAAGCTTATGGTCTTCCGAAATAGTCAATTAATCGCCTTCAAAGTATCCAGAATATAGCTGCCAGAATTGTAACTCGCTCAAGAGTCACTGAGCATATCACCCCGATTTTGTTTCAGTTGCATTGGCTGCCTGTTTCTCAACGTATTGTTTTTAAGATTCTTATCTTCACCTATAAATGTATCCATTCACTCGGTCCAACTTATCTTTCTAGCATGGTTAATTTGTACGTCCCAACCCGTAATCTAAGGTCCGCTGACCAATTTAAACTGTGTCAAAGCAGGTCGCGCACAAAGAAATATGGGGACCGTGCCTTCAGTATTGCCGCCCCCTTTTTATGGAACAATATTCCAATTGAAGTTCGTGGCTCCCCAAGCCTGCCAAGTTTTAAATCAAGTCTTAAAACATTTCTTTTTAATTCTGCTTTTAACTGAACTCATTCATTGTATTTTTTTGTTTTTAATTCTTGTAACCTTTTAAAAATTGATTGTATTTTACGCAGCATCTCTGATCACACTATTTGTGTGGATTTAGTCGCTTTATAAATGAATAAATTATTATTATTATTATTATTATTTAGTGGTTTCAGCAGGTCTGTCAATATGTATCAGTTCATGAACAATGACAGGAAATGACTCAAGGTCAGTGGAGTAGCCTGTTTCAGTCACTGCCACCACCAATCCTACACATAATAGGTACACTGCATACAAATAGGTTCGAGATTACAGAACCTTCAACTCAGATGTATGGGCTGTTTCAGTTAATGTCACCATTCCCACACATTTGCAGGATTTCCCCTTTCTCTTACCTCATTTGCATATTTTTGACACTGACATGTTCATTTGAAGAACGTGACATCTCAACCTCTTGGTCTACCTGTACACCAAATACTGTGGTTGTAGGTGCGACAGTTTGGGAGCTTTTGCATGTGAGGGACATACATCTGCACATACATACAGACATCACCGACTCACCATATAAGCTCTTTTTGGTATTTATATACATACCAAATATGAGCTAAAAACAATTATACACAAATTTACATTATCTATTCTGAGGCAGAACAAAATGATAAACACTCCAACAGGGTACCTCTGCAAACACAGCACTTTGTACTGCAAATAAATAAAATGGGGGAAATGATTTTTAATTCTGGCATGAAGAATATTCATTTAGACTTTTCATGAATGGCAGAATATAAAAATATTACCCTTCTACCAAAACAAAATCATATCCATCCAAGATCTTCATCAGAGCACTCTGATTCAAGAGGTGCCAAAGAAAGATAACTTGAAATTATTTATAATTCTGATACTTTGTAGGGAGCAACTATATACTTGACGTAGTTCATCACAGAAGACACTAGTTTTGATTTCAGAGTTTTAACATGTCATATATCAGTGTATAGATGAGTGGAAAAAAACTATTACATGGGCACTACAGAGGTTTGTTTCCTTGTAGTTACGAGATATAATTGATAATTGAAGTCTTCTTGCCGGACTCCATAGAGAAGTTCGAGATGATGAATGATTGTGCTGTTTATATTGAAGAACCTATTCTGAAGGTGAAGGCACAACGTAATCCCATCAGTAAGGGAATGTTTTGGAGGGCCCACAGGCATTAAGAAATGATTCACTTAGTGATGGTGAAGTAAGTACTGTGTTTTTACATTACTTGTACTCCGGATGGCCACTATCAACATGAAAAGAAAGTACACACATTCCTGATAAACTTTCAGCACCTCAACTGTGTTAAGTATGGACAACAGTGCCTTTAGATTAAAGAACTGAAAATGGTGCATAATATAGAAAAAACTATAGTCAAGACAGTTGTGTGAACATGTCTACGTGGTCTCCCAATTGGGAAAAATGCTCCCATTTGGTCTTGTGTATGCTGCATCTTGCCCCATTTGGTCTTGTTTATGCTGCATCTTGCTGCACACACAACATACAGCTGTCTGTGTAGACAAATGTTATTTAATATATTTTTATTTAGACTAAGTCACCTGCACTTCAGAATTTAATTTGAAAATTTAAATTTTTAATTAAAGATAAATTTAGTGTAAAACGTTTTACTTCTACGTGCGGTTACTACTTGTAATTTACAACTTTTGTTCTTGAGGTTTGTTGCAAACATTTCTTTCCAAAATACTCAATGATGAAACAAAAACTGTCACTTAATCATGAAATAACAAAATCTTGCTCCAAGAAACAAAGCCTTGATACAACTGCTGCTTGAACAACTTAGGTAGGTCAAATTGGTAGTTACTGCTTTGTTACTGCCCATGAACTATAACATTTCCATGTATACATTACTTCCTACTTAACAATTTTAATCACAATTTAACTGCTTACAATCCAATTTATTAACTATTGAATGTATGTGTTATGGTAATGAAACATTTACTTAAGTCTCTGTTACTCCCTCACTTCTGGTCACCAAGTGCAAATTGTCATTTCTGACAGAAATCATGCATGTACTGAGAAATAGCTGTTACAGTTGCTGACTCCTTAATATTTATATTTCTGCTATGTTGTTGAAACAACAATTTGTTGGTTTGTCTATATTTTTAAGCTTTTATACCAAATGGATAGAATCACCTAGTTTTGATGATTTTACCTCATCTGTGTGGGCACTGATCTTTCTTTAATTTCTCACATACATGAAAAATACAATTTTTTATCTCTAAATCACAATACTGTGTTCATGTTTTGAAAATATTTAATATGACTAGAAAGAGTATTCCATATTACAAAGAAATCAAAGTAAGACAGCTGGACACTGTGTGCACAAAGGAATGCGTTCGAAACATAGTAAGGAAACAAAAATGTAAAAGTAACAAAAAATTGTAGGTGTTCATACATATTTGTGCATGCCTGATACAAGCTTAAAATTTCTTATCATGCTTAAATTGTATGAGGTAAATAAAGGCCATTCATCATTGTTGAACTTGCTTAAATTTAGAGTATTGAGCTTTGATATTTGGTCTCTATACGGTGAGTCATTTATAAATGTTCAAATGAACTTATTATGCTATGTCACACATTTGAGCATGAATAATTATATATGAATACCTGCTGTACCTTAGAAGTTCAATCAAATAGTTTTGATATATGGGCTGATTACAGAATTTCATTAAATGTGCAAAGGAGCTATTAATTACAAAGTTATGCTCATCAAACTGAAAATGTAATTAAAACTAGGTATGATCAATTAATACAGAGGTAAGGTCAAACATTTAATATTGACATATAGCCTAATTACTGAAATTCATAAAATATGCAGATGAGCTAAAAATAAGAAGGATGTATCCATGAACTTGCAACATAATTAGATCTACGTAAGATCGATATACAGCAGGGGTCCAGTCAAAATCAGTGCATTCATTATTCATATACAGCCTAATTACAGAAATTCATTAAATATGAAAATCATCTTATAATCTGTAAGCCACACCCACCAAACTTTAAGGGATTGTTTCAGATTGTTGTATAAGTTTCAGACTTGTTTGTACCATGATCTTGTATTTACTTCCAAACACAATTTACCAACAGTAACACTGTATCCTAACCCTTTCATTCATCAAATTATACAGATTAAAAGTATCAGTTTTTAAATTTGCTAGGCATCTGCTTGCTCTAACCAAATGTGCACCTCATCATTTCTCTCTCACTGTGTGTTCACAAAAGAAGCACTGAATAATGCAGTCTTCACGAGGCAAATAATTCTTAGTAAAGTAATACCCCATATATGAAGACAAATGACTCTATATTTGGTAAACCAGTTGCTGGTTAAAAGCAATTCTTCAAAAACACCATGACTACAAAATGTTTATGAAAGCCTACACGTTTCTACTCCAAGGAGACTTGTCAAAAACTGAATAAAAGCAAAGAAACGTATATTCTGTGCAGTAGCTATAGCAAAATGCTACATTGTACTCTCAGACAGACATCAACATTTCGCACTTTTGAAATTCACTTAGAGGAAGGCATTTTGACCAAACAAACAAAGAAATTACATATCTTGACCTTACGTGAGAATCTGAGACAGTCTCTTGGCATAGAACGAGACCATCAAATATGGTAGTAATTCTACGATATGGCCTTATGCTCAAATTCATTAGTTATGCAAATAACCATTATTTATGCAGATCACACCCGCCAAAATCTCATGAGATTTAGATCTTCCTATGTTGATGCTATGTGCCAAATTTCATGACATTCTGACCAATAATTGTGAAGTTATATTATAACAAAGGAAATCCATCTACAGATGGATGACATATAGATAGACATAGAGACACACACACAGGGGGACAATGTGGCAACATAGGACACTAATTGGGATTACTGTTGGTGAAATGAATTATAGTATCAAGCTTCTACAATTGAAAAATATTTCTTGTTCAAGTGTTACAATATAGAATACAAGTAAAATGCTATATAAAACTATACATTAACATGTTTTCTTGATGTGCTTATATTATAATACAATGAAATGTAAATGATGAAGTTTGCTAACCACAGGCTGCCTGCTTTTTAACATTTCATCAATGATATTGGTCATGATAAGGGGATAGAAAAGTTTGTGCTTTAGCTCAAAAAGAAATTAATACCAGTATGTTGTGAGATCATACGGTTTACATAATTTTGATAACAGAACAATGCTAATGGGGCTTTACAATATTATGACAACATAGAGCAATGGGGCTTCACAATATTATGACAACATAGAGCAATGCTAATGGGGCTTTACAACATTATGACAACAGAGCAATGCTAATGGGGCTTTACAATATTATGACAACATAGAGCAATGCTAATAGGGCTTTACAACATTATGACAACATAGAGCAATGCTAATAGGGCTTTACAATATTATGACAACATAGAGCAATGCTAATGGGGCTTTACAACATTATGACAACATAGAGCAATGCAAATTGGGTTTTTCAATATTATGACAACATAGAGCAATGCTAATGGGGCTTTACAACATTATGACAACATAGAACAATGCTAATTGGGCTTTTCAATATTATGACAACATAGACCAATGCTAATGGGGCTTTACAATATTATGACGTCACAGAGCAATGCTAATAGGGCTTTACGATATTATCATGACATTAAGTTATGCTCATGGGGCAGTATAGTCCTAAAAGTCCTGTCCACTGCTCTCATCATTTCAGTCACAAGTTTTTGTCCTAGTATGAAAAGAAATCTAGAATTTTTTCAGTCTTTCTGAAAAGCAAATAAAGCTAATTTATCACTGGTAGAAGATGAAAGAGAAGCTTTTGTTTTGTCTGATTTGCCGTTTATCCTTGCAAGTGTTTGTTTTTTCTTTGGTGTACCATTTTCTTCTTCCAGTTTACGTTTCTTTGCAATTTGGTTTTTATCTTCAAATGTCTCAGTTTCTGTCTGTTTTTGTGTCTTATCTTCTTGGTCTGTATTTACTGATGTCCTTGTTGCTAGCTTGGCTTTTTCTGACCATCCCTGCAAATACACAAAAGTCATCTTTAAGTTATCTCTAAGTCATCTTTACAAAAGAGTTAATGCGGCAGGCAAAATCAGCAATTTCCAGGTGACACTTTTTTGTTGGTGAGCAAAACAGCAGATAAGACACAGCTGATGGTAGTGGTGTACAAAGCAGGACCATTACTTACATAACAAATAGAGATGTTTGCCCATCGATAAATATATTTTGTTTGCCTTAGTTTAATTCTGGGTCATCATTATCCTGTGGATCTCCTGGATGAAAGAAGCCTTTTAGACTTTCAAAGAAAGCAGTTTTTTAGACTATGACTCTAATTGAGATATCTCCTTCAAATATGAAATTCATCCTAAGCTATGCATATTTGAACAAGAAATCTGTCTAAAAAATATTTTGGCTTAAGAACTACTTTTTAGCTGAAAGGCCACTGTGCGGGAACCCAGGATCCAGCTTAAGGCTAAATTTGAGTGGTTGGTTATCGGATGTGGTTGTGTACAACGAGTGTGTAAGGTATGGTCTGGAGCGTTGATAATTTATTTGTGTAATCTATTTGCACTCAAATAAGTGCAGATCGGCTATGGCAGTAAGTATTATTGCTTCTTTGAACAACCTTGAGCACAAGCAAACAGCCTGGAATTTCAGTAATCTAACTCTAGAAGAAGGGCAGTTTTACATGATCAGAGATTATCAATGTACATATACCTGTATGGGTGCCTGGAACTGTCATCGATAAAAATGGGTCAAAATTATTAGTGTTTTGTTTGAAGTTTAATATTATTGAAAAAGTGTTTTTTTAACAGAATTCATGTTTAATAAGGTAATATCAAAGGAAAACGAAAAACAATTACAAATAAGAGGAAATAAATTTAAAAAAATTATTTTTTTGTTTTTTGAAAAATCTTTTTTTTTATTTGTTTTTATTAAAATGCAGGAACATTTGATTTGAAACAAATTTTCTTGATGTAAGAAAAAAATCATAATTTAAATGAAAATCAAATAAAGTGAAATGAAAATAAAATTAAATGAATTTTAACTATGGCTGACAGATGCCATAGAAGACCAGTATCCTTTTCGGTTCCCATACAAAAACATGCCCACATTATCAGTACATTGCCTGGAGGTGGAAGGGAAGAAGCAGAGCTAGAGGCACACAGATCTGCAGTGTGACAACATGATCTCAGAATGTTTTTTCAATGTATGTAATCATGGCTCCAAGATGTAAACAACATGAACCTGGTTCTGAGGGATTGCAATCACGCGTCAGTCAGCGATAACAGTAGACTTTGCCGCAGGAGTATACTCCGATTGCAATATCAGCTTTAAACTACTTCTTCTTTGATTTTAAATATATGTCACACATAATATTAACAGTATTTTTATCGGGTTGGTCACGTGACACTGTCGGGTACAGTCACTTGGAGAAGTCGTGCTCCGCAAAAAGTTCTATTATGTGGTTAAAATACGGTATTTTTTCCGGTGAATCTTTGCTAGTTGTTTTGGTAAAGAACATTGAAACTATGGATGTGGGAATGGAGACCTGGTGAGCCGCAATTGGCGTGTTTTTGCAACCGAAATCGTGGAGGTCTGTGTCAACTTGGGAGCCATACACGTCGTACACACAATAGTCAATGGTCAATGAATACATGTACAGGTGCGGGTGCTGCTACATAGTTTTGTGCTACGTTTACATTGCCATGTATGGACTGCTGGCTGCCCATGACACATTGCATAGTGGGATGGAGTCAAGAGGTATGTTTGACACGAGTGTACAGAATTTACCCACACCGATACTGCTGCAAGTGATTTGTGCAGAAACAGTCACAGTTACAATCTATGCCAAGGTAAGTGGAATGGCATGAACAATCCAATTATTCAGCCTCACGTCCCATGTCTACTGGTCTTGGGTGGCGACATTGAGTTAAACCCTGGTCCAAAAACTAGAACACAACAACACAACAAGCCACTTTATCGAGCTCAGGGTATATTGTGCCTCCTTCGCGCAGTCCTTAACAAAATCCTGTTGGTGCCTCGACAGAAGTTGAAGGAAATCAAATGATGGCAATACTTATGGATATTCAAAAAGAAATGAAAGAGATTAGGAAAGACTTAAAGACAGAATTGGCAGACGTTAAAAAAGACATTGGTAAAATCAATGGCACCGTCCAGAGTTTACAAGATGATTATCGAAAATTTTTGGATGAAAGTAAACAACTAAGGCAGAAGACAGACAACCTTGAAGTCAGTTGTGATAATCTGCGTGGTCACAGTGGTAGAAATAATGTTATAATACAAGGAATCCCTGAAGATGCAAATGGGACGGAAACATGGGATGACTGCGAAATCAAAGTCCGTCAATTTTTGAAAGAAAAATTGCAGTTTGAAGATGCAGATAATGAGAATACGTTGCACATTGAAAGAGCTCAAAGACTGCCTGATAGAAATACCTATGGCAATCCCCGCAGAATAATTGTTAAATTTCTGTCATATAAAGCACGATGCCGTGTACTTCAAGTCGGTCGATCTTTACTGAAAGGCTCAATTCACAAAGTCATGGAAGATTTTCCTCCATCGGTTTGAGCTAGAAGAAGAAATCTGATACAGTTTTTGCACGAGCAAGAGACGAACATAAAGAGCCACCTTGATATATGACACTATTCTCACTGAAGGCGAGAAGTTTAAGTTCGACGAAACAAGGCAAGACCTTCTTAAGATCTAGGGATTCGGCCGGCCCAGTGCATCTTTACCGAGAAAAAATGGTTATCCAGCAGCGTTAACGAACTCAAAATTTTCTGTTGTTACCTGGAAATCAAATGGTCTTAAAAAATATGAACACAATCAGGAAGTTAAAGACTTTCTGTCAAAATTCCATATTGTTGGTATATGTGAAACATTTGCTTCATCGTACACTGATTTTGATTCATTTTTACCTGGTTACTCAACCTTTTCAAGTTCTCGAAAACAACTCTCGCAAAGTGGAAAATTTTCTGGTGGGGTCACCATTTTTGTCAGATCAAATCTGTTACGTTTTGTCAAGAGAATTTGTCATGTAGATGATGCGGTATTTCTTCTTTTTGGAAAAGACACGCTAAATTCAGTGCGTGATATTACTATTGGTATGGTGTATGTTTCCCCTGAAGGTTCTTCAATATACAATGTAGAAGAACAAAATGGGATTTTACGATTGGAAAGTTATTTAGAAGATATTTTTGCTAATTTTGTCAACTTCGATTTAATTTTAGCAGGAGATTTTGACACACGCACAGCAAACCTGGAAGATTTCATTATTCAACAACATGATGACAAAGACCCTTTTCTATCACTGAATTTAATTTAGATATTGATGATTTTGACAGGGTACGAAACTCAAAAGACGAAGTGGTCAACAACTTTGGTAGAAGTTTATTGGAATGTTGCTGTACCTATAATTTACATATTTTGAATGGTCGCTTTGGAGGGGATAATGAGAGCAAATTTACATGTGTTACCAACAAAGGATGTCGTGTTGTGGACCACATGATTGCCAACAGCAATATGTTTGAATATATTCAAAATTTTAATGTTGGGTCTTTTGATTTTTCTGATCATTTTCCCATTCACTGTGAATTTCACTTTCCTGAAGGTGTTAATGTATCCAGTAACACACCACTTAAAAAGTCAGTTGTTACACCTTACTACAAATATGTATGGAATGGCAATCAGATTGATCTCTTCTTGGGAAAGTTACAAGACGATGGTACAACCACTTTACTAACAGACTTTAATGATCAAATTCATCAGTGTAATGTTGATGAAGCTTGCGTGTTTTCAACACCATTATTTCCAGGGCCAGTGAATTCAAGAAAACTAAAGCTGGAGGTTCCAAGAGTGGAATGTCAAAACCCTGGTGGGATGAGGAATGCAGTGAAAAGAGACAAGAGAAATTCAAATTGTTACGTAATTTTTGCCTTTCATACAAAGCTAAGGATTTTGAGAATTACAAAAGAGCCAGAAGTAAATTCAAATATCTCTGGAGAGAAAAGTTGTCAAATTATCAAGAAGATCAGAAACAAAAGATGATAAATCTTTGTAATGACCCCAAACAATTTTGGGCTGTCATTAAAAGTTGCGCGGTAGTGCTGGGGGAAGTCTACAAGCTGAAATTTGTCCAACAGAATGGTTTGATTACTTAAAGAATCTGTTAAATGTGCGAAATATTACACCAAATGATAGTGATCTCAGAAATAGAGTGAGAGCAGAGTTGAGTGATCATGACAACCATTGTTTACTATGTACAGAAAATCAACCTGTATTGGTCAATGAAACAATCAATATCTGTTGATGAAGTCCATGACGTCATCAAGAGCTCATAAGAAAGCCCCCGGCGCTGACGATTTTGTTTCCGAATTTTTTAAATATTCCATTGACATTGTGTCGCCATTATTGTGTAAACTTTTTAATGTTATCTTTGACGTTGGACAATATCCACAGGTATTATGTAAAGGTATTATTTTTCCGTTACATAAAAAAGGTTCACTTCTTGATGTGAACAACTACAGAGGTATTTTCGCTACTTTCAGTTTGCAGTAAATTTTTTACAAAGATCCTGAATTAAAGGCTTGTCAAATGGGTAAACGAAAATCAAATTATTGTAGAAGCTTAAGCGGGTTTCCGTAAAGGTTACTCTACCATAGATAACATTTTTCTTTACAATCCCTTGTTCAAAAATATTTATCCGTCAAAGGTGGTCGTTTATATATAGTCTTTATTGATTTTTCTAAAGCTTTCGATAGAGTAAATCATGAGTATTTATCGCACAGATTAATTTCATATGGTTTGCACGGTGTAAAGATGGGTTAACTGAGTATTTTAATTGTACAGTTGGCACCAGGCAAGGTTGCATGTTAAGCCCTTTTTTATTTTCGTTATTTATTAATGAGCTGTCACGATACATGTATGGCACACAATCAGCTGGTATTTATGTAAATGAGAATTTTCTATCAATCAGCTTGTTAATGTATGCTGATGATGTAGCTGATGTAGCTGACTTACCGATAGCACTGCAACGAAAACTGAATCACCTGGAAAAATTTTTTGAAGATTGGGAAATGGACGTAAATCTCAAAAAATCAAAAAGTTGTTGTATTTAGAAATGGAGGTTACCTTAGAAGGTATGAAAAATGATTTTTCAGTGGCGAAAGAGTTGAAACTAAGTTATTACAAGTACCTTTTTTCATCTAGATTGTCATGGTCGCCAGCAAAACTAAACCTGGTTTCGAAGGGCTCTAAAGCCCTTTTTTCATTAAAAATAGCAATTAGAAAACTAGGAGGGATGTCAGCACAGTGGAAAAAGCTTTCAAATTATTTGACGCTGTTGTTGTTCCTACCATATGTTATGGGAGTGAAATATGGGGATTTGAATATTCAGAAATCATTGAATGAATTCAGTTAACATTTTGTAGATTTTTAATTAGAGTGAACAGCAGTTTAAATTCAGAAGCTTTACTTGGTGAATGTGGCAGGCTACCTTTATGTTGTTTTTATTTTAAAAGATGCGTCTCTTATTGGTTAAAACTTCTTGTAATGGAAGAGGATAGATATCCAAAAGTATGTTATTTAATGCTGAAAAAATTAGACGATGCAGGTAGAACTACCTGGGCAACTTCTGTTAAAAATTTACTTTTTAGTTATGGTTTTGGCATTGTATGGCTTGAACAACAAATAGGTGACCCAGGAGTTTTTCTGTTTCATTTTACACAAAGAATTCAGGATTGCTTTAGACAAGAATGGCACTATGGTTTAAATAATTCCCCTAGACTTGAGGTATACTGTACTTTTAAATCATTACTCGAACCCGAAAATTATTTAAACTACTTAAGTTATAGAAAAAAGAAAGTTTTAGCTGATTTTCGCTGTTCAACACATAAATTTAATATCGAGTTAGGGCGTCATTATAAAATTCAACATCATGAAAGAGTCTGTATGTACTGCAAAACTGTCAGAAATGTTCAGCATATAGAAGATGAATTTTTTTTTATATTTGTTTGTCCATTTTATGAGGATATCAGGGTAACTTACATTCCTCTATATTCTAGAGTGAATCCAAGTGAAAACAGCTTTTATAAATATTCTTTCGTCACAAAATGAACATGTAATTTCTCTGTTTTCTCTATATTTGCTAAACGCATTGAAAAAACTTGAAGAGCTACCACGTTTACCAAGGAGCTAGCATCTCCTTGGTTAAGTTTGGATACTTTGAATGTACATAACTATTTGTATCTTTTTTCTCTTTTTTTTGTAATTGTCACAGACCTCCCTATTATTGTATTTTTCTTTGAAAAGAATGTGCGATGGGCTAAGGCCTTGCATTGAAATAAAAGATTGTTTGATTGATTGGTATTTTTATCAATTCAATCGCCAGGCATTTGTAGATGTCCCGTCCATGAGAAATTGTTCACAGCGACCTGCACATGTGCTTAAAGATGGAAAGACGTTTGCATGTCAGGAGGCTCACTGAAGTATACACTTAACAGCGTACACTGTGTGTTATGGTAGAACGCATCTCAGGGACAGGTATTCAGTTTCGGATTCAGATATCTACAATGCTTTCTGATCTACCACTTGTAGAGGCACATTTTAAAGCTCTTGGAGAAAGAAAAACTTTCACCATATCAGTTTTTTCGAAAATCCAAAATTTTATTTTTACCCTATAGAGTTAACACAGGGATGGCAGCCATATTGAATTTAAAACATTGTAAAATGTTGAGTAATTTGTTTCACTAGTTCCAAACTTTGCACGGTGATCCTAAATTTTTATTGTTGATTTGGTAAGAGAATGGTTGAAATTTTTATTTCGGAAAGTTTGAGCAAAAGTTAAAGTCTTTCACTTTCAAGGCACATACTACCCTACAGATAATCTTTGGTCGTTGTTAAAAGTTACAGCTTTTACAGAAACTTACCTGTTTTACCTCCGCTGAAAGTGACCTCCACATTTGTGTAGCAAGTTTCATCAGTTTTATTTCTTCCATGTCTGGATATTCCTTGGCTAGCTTTCCTTTGTTCTGTTGTAACCAAAACTGAAATGTTGATACTGGCCTGGCAATGCAATGAACACGTTAACATCAAAATTGAGAGAAAAAAAACTGGAAGATGAAAAGTACATATTCTAATGAAAAGAGCATGAATGCTAAAGACTACACAGATATTCTTACATTACTGTCTGAAACACCAAAAACCATGCAAGGACAAGACAGTTTGGTGAGAAGAAATCCTTCTTTGTACGTCACTGGATCTTCTTACAAAGTAACTATCTCTAGGGTAAACACACGGCTTTTTGTAGATTTTTTTGCATTATTTTTGGTTTAAGATAGCAGAAAGGCTATTTTCAGTACACAAACTTATAAATGTATGAATAGTTCTGGTGCTACCGGTAGCTATAAAACTTGCAAATTAGCAATTAATAGACACTATACTGACAAATGTCGTTGTGAGCTATTAGAGCTTTGTGTGACCAACATCTGTACAAAGTTTCATCAAACTTGGTAGAGTCTCTTAAGAAACACAGCTTTTTCAAAAATCACTAATTATGCAAATTAGCGCTAATTATGCCTGCCACACCCTAAACAATGGGTGTGCATATGTAGGCTATGGTGTATTATCCTTGTATCAAATTTTAAAGGAATTGGCTCAGGCATGTTGGAGATATCTGCATGGATTGACGGATGGACAGACGGAAGGAGCCCAAATCATAAGTCCCCTGGACTTCGTCTGGGGGACTAATATAACTAGAAAGCATTTGCAAGCAACAGCGAAGTTCCAGAGACCAGAGCAGCGGAGGAAAAGAGATGTGTGACAAAGATTGGACCAGAATGAAAGAGTGTTTGGGAGTTTAATATGCAAGCACGTACCTATAGTGAAGGCTAGCTGATACAACAACAGAATACAACTAAAAGCAAGGCAGTCCAGGGAATTACAGTACACAGATTACAAATGCCTACATGTACGGTAAAAACGCAACAGATACATACGGGGGGCGACAACGCACGGAAATGTATATCAGACGAGAGGAGACATCGGACCTAGGCCGTTGAACTTGAAAACCGAGGCCACATGTATTTTCATTTTATTAAAAGCAATTAACGCTTAATCTGTTAAGAGTTACCACTGACTAAAACAATTTTCATTGCTATGTCGCTGTTTTCACAAGATACTGACCGTTTGATCTTGGAAAGTTGAGTTGCTTTTACGTGCAGCCAACGCATGCCGGTGCAGTGTTAGACAGTTCACTATGAATGCCTATCTCTGCATGGCAGGGCTGTGTGTTACCGGCGTTAAACGGCCTCCCACCACAGCCCTGCAGACTGACATAGAAAAAACCGCTGGTGGCTCCTCAGAAATACGGCGGGCAGTTTCTCCACTGAAACAGCCGATTTTGAATCCAAATTTTGCAGTGATCTTCATTTTCGAGCACACCCACCTCTCCTAGGTACTCGATGTGCCCAGTCGTGCTTGTAAACTTACGCAAAGCCTACTTTTCTCTCTCTATGCGAGGGAAGCGTTCGTATCTGCCGCCACTGTTAATCTCATTCAACCCATGAGCACTCGGGTAAAAACCAGCGTGACAGTATAGCGCCACGTATGGAGAGTATTTAGAGAAAAATAAAAATCAAAAAGCGACAAAAAACAAAGCCAAAGAAAGCTAGAATTATTAATAGCTGAACGCAAGTTGATATTTGTGCAATGCAAAATAAAAAATACCGCAATTATACGGTGTCGCTCACATTTTATCAGAATTGGTACATACCAGTATGGGTACCAAAGATCAACCAGAAAAACAAGAATGAAAAAAGCAAGTAAGGTCTGCAACTTTGGTACTGGAGGTCATCTTTAGGAGCATGCATACCAACTTCTATAGCAATGGGACAAGCAGATCCTACAACATACATAAGCAAATGTCAACAAAAAATTAGCTAGAGAAGCTTGATAAAAAGAAAAGGTTGGAGAGGGGGAAAAAGTGGGAAAAAATATAAAAGGGATCTTTTAAAAAGGAATGCTACCTCATCAATCTTCTATCCCCTACCCCCTCCTGAATATCAAATGTTCCACCCCTTGGTTGACCATGTTAACATAAGACCAGCTGGCAGTATATTTACAACTTTGGGGATGTTTTAATTAATGCTATGAGTGCTATCATTCAAATGTAAACAGCACTAAAATCAGTTACAGATAGTGAAATTCCTTCCACTGTGGGGGGGGGGGGGGATTATGACATCTAGAATTATCCTGGATCCAACTTTCTCATCAGTTCTTGTGTGTCTTACATGTAAAAGTTGCAAAAATTGGTTTGCAATGAAAAAATTTACCTCAGCTTTGTTTTCTGGATCAAATTTTACTACAAATTGATATTAAACATGGCAAAATTATGTTCACAGCCTTTGAAACTGTCTCACAACAAATCCTTGGTTGGTGTAGGTCATTTAGCTCAAGACATGACTCCTATAAATCTTTTAGAATTCTTGTGGATGATAATCATGTAAGTAAATTGTTAGTGCCTTCCCTCTGGCCTCAACATGTGTTGGCTCGACGTTATTTTGATTGAGTAACGTCTAGTGTCTTTTTGTCTGTGCTCGATTACGTTTTCTTACTACAGTCATGATCGGAGGCCTTAATATTGCAAGTTTTAATTGTAAAAATGTGAAAACGTCTGTTAACGAAATCAATTTATTATGTAATTCTAATGATATTGTTTTACTTCAAGAGACTTGGTTAGCTGCCGATGAACTCAGTTTTCTTAGGAATATTAATGACTCTTTTTATGCTGATGGTATTTCAGCCATGCCTGTTGATAAAGAAATTCTTATTGGACGCCCCCATGGCGGCCTTGGTATCTTGTGGAGAAAGGATTTTGGAAATGCTATTAAAATTTTGAAATTTGATAATGAAACTGATAGGATTATGGGTGTGCTGTTTGAATGCAATGATCAAAAATTAATTATTCTTAATGTATACATGCCATGTGATGATAGAAGTAATAATGAAAACTATGAATGCTTTTTAAGTCATCTTGGACTTGTGCATTCCATAGTTACTGAATGTAATACCCCATGTGCATATATTGTGGGAGACTGGAATGCTTGTGTTAACAAAAACAGCTCTTTTGGTAATGAACTCAAGTCTTTTTGTACTGATCATAATTATGTACTTTCAGATGTTAAGCTTTTAGATGTTGGAGACCATTTCACTTATTTCAGTGATTCGCATGCCACCACATCCTGGCTTGATCACTGTTTATCAACTTTTCAGGGTCACAATGCCATTTCTAATATTTCCATTCTTCATGATTTTCATACTTCGGACCATTTTCCTCTGTGTATTTCCATCAATACTGGTAGCCTCCCGCATTTTGATCTTGATTCTGACAATCATGTAAGTTGCTGTAAATGGCATCTTGCCAACGAACACCATATTGAAGCATATCGCTTAAATTGTGATGATTTGCTTAACGAACTTGTCATACCTTCCCATCTTTTACATTGTACTGATGTTAATTGTAACAATACCAACCATCATAATGATATTGATTTGCTGTATAGCAATGTTGTACAGAGTCTCTCTCAGGCAGCTGAGATGAATATTCCTCATTCGAAAACAAAGAGAAATTTTAATATTCCTGGATGGAATGAATTTGTTAAGACTGCCCATGATGAAGCTAGATTTGCTTTTAAACTCTGGATGAGCTTTTCAAAGCCTAAGCAAGGTCATATATTTCGCAGGATGCAGACTACCAGAGCCCATTTTAAATATGCTCTGCGTTGGTGTAAAAACAATGAGCGTACAACTAGAGCAGATGCTCTTGCTTCAGATTTAATCAATAAGAACGACATTCAATTCTGGAAACATGTAGAACAACAAGCGTCTAGTCGGGTGCCTCTTGCCAATACAGTCGGGGGAGCTACGGGACATAAAGACATAGCTAACATGTGGTATAGCCATTTTAAAGATTTGTACTCTTCTGTTAAGACAGAGAGTAATAAGTCATTTGTTGAAGAACATTTGTCGAATATTCAGCTTAATGACTCCCATAAAATGTTTTCTGTTAATGATATTAGGAATGCTGTCAGTAAGTTGGAAAAGAGTAAAGCTTGCGGTCCTGATGGTATTTCATCTGAACATATACTGTATTCTAGTCATAGACTTGCTGTACTTCTGACTATTATCTTCAATGCTTGTCTGTTACATGGTTATTTACCTTCTAGTATGATTTCTACTGTTTTGGTGCCTATTATCAAAGATAAGGCCGGTGATATAGCTGACAAGGGCAATTATCGACCCATTGCGTTGTCATCTGTATTTTCTAAGATTTTTGAAAATGTCTTGTTAACTTATATCGAGTCATATTTATATACATCAGATAACCAGTTTGGTTTTAAGGCTAAACACTCTACAGATCAATGTATTTATCTCTTAAAGGAAGTTATTCAGTTTTATAAGACACATAAAACTCCCATGTTTTTATGTTTTATGGATGCCTCTAAGGCGTTCGACCGTGTCAATCATTGGACACTTTTCAGAAGCTTTTATCGAGAGGAGTTCCTGAAATATTCGTACGACTGATTGTTTTTTGGTATAGATTTCAACAAGTGTGCATTAGGTGGGGATCTACATTATCTACTGCATTTAATGTTTTAAACGGTGTTCGTCAAGGGGGCATTCTCTCGCCACTTTTCTTCAATGTTTACATTGATGAACTTAGCTATAGTTTATCCAGTTGTAATGTTGGCTGTCTTTTTGGTGGTAGAAGACTTAATCATATTTGTTACGCTGATGATTTAGTTATCTTTTGCCCGACAAGCAAGGGCCTGCAAAAACTTATTCGTATTTGTGAGGTTTACGGTGCTGAACATGATATCATTTATAATCAAAAGAAAACTGTATGTATGATTGTAATGCCCAATAGTTTTAAACTTATCAATATGCCTGAAATTTGTCTTAGTGGTATGAAGCTTTCTTTTGTCCACTCGTACAAGTATTTGGGTGTCTTTATAATTAGCTCTTTCAACGATGACGATGACATTAAAAGACAAATGCGGCTATTATATATTCGTGGTAACTTTCTTTTCAGGAAGTTTGCTTACTGTTCTATACAGGTGAAACCAGATTATTTAAATCATTTTGCTCAAATTTATACTGCTGCCAGCTTTGGTCCACCTTTACAAAGCGCTCTCTGACGAAAATTCGAGTGGCGTATAATAATTGTTTCAGACGACTTTTTAATCTGTCAAGACGTTGTAGTATTAGTACCATGTTTGTTGTCTATGATGTATTGTCTTTTGGCGAGTTACTACGTAAAAACATTTTTAACTTTATGAACAGAATTAAGAGATCTCAGAATTCTTATATTAAGACTATTTATGCTTGTACATATATTGACTCACTCCAGTGCAGGCACTGGAGAACTATTTTATACTGAAGTTGTTTTTTCTTCTGTATAGATGATTGTTTGTGTGTATCTGTTATTTTTCTTTATTTTATGGTATTTTTCTATGGGCCTAGAGCCTGATTCAAATAAATAAATAAATAAAAAAATAAAATAAAAATAAAAATTTAAGGTCACAAAAGAAAATTACCTAAAATATAACTATTTGGGGGTTTCCCAACACTTTGAGCAGTAAATTTATCTAATAACATCCCTTGGGACTTTTGTACCAAATTACAAAGCTATCAGACAAGTAATTTTGAGAACAAGTTTTCTTGACCAAATATGACAAAATTGTCTTAAAAATACAAATTTGAATATTTCAGGACAATTTCCACATATCTGACTATTGTCATCCAAACATCAACTTCCTCAACTGCAGCCCACTGTCTTGCATATTTTTTGGCAGCACCCATGATAATGCTGAAATTAAATTTCCACTTATTATCTTGTGGCTCTCGATATTTTGGGCCATATTGAAAGAGTTACCGAAGTGTGCTGTTGGTAATGATGGTCGGGTCACCAATTATTAAATGATGTGGTTTATAGTAAAAGGGGGATGAAAAGCAATTGCAAGTTCTGCTGTTAATTGCAGGAAAGTTGAAAGTTTTCAAGACACTGTTAGAGTTAAAAAAGTTTCCTACAATGTTTTTTGTGTATGAAACTATAGGTGGTTCTTGAAATTTAAAATATGGAGGTATTTTTTCCACAACTTTCTTATCATGCAAAATATTGCTGATGTTTATATGGTCAATTCCTTTGTTTGCAAATGGTATATGAAAAAACAAGTCATTGACAATGACATAGTCCCCACTTGTAATAGGAGTATTAGTCATGGTGGGGCAGGGAAATGAGGTCATTGAGAAGTATCACTGGAGTGTATATGTTGAGATCTATAGGTCTATGTCGTTGTTCCCAATTTTAAACACATGAGGCATGTCTAAGTTATGGTTCTAAATCGGGGAAAGAAGATCAGACCTCTAGCTGTATTGGCCAGCCAAGAAATACATATGCGCATAATAATGAGGTACAAGATGTGACATCTTAAGGTCTAATATCCTAGCAGAATTGGAGGGTATAGAACTCGTGGTTACTGAGTTATGCATATATATGTATAATCAAGGTCAAAGGTCATAAGGTCACGTGACATTTTGAAAAAAATTGTATTGCTAATTAATCCCTATATGCCAAAAATCAGACCTCTAGCTCTATTCCCTTGCCCAGAATTAGATGTGTGCATAATAAATGAGGTAAAGCATGTGTTCTAATGAGGTCTCCCACCCTACTAAATATAAAGGACATAGCACTTGTGGGTACGTATTTATCGACATAAATGTATATTTCAGGTCAAAGGTCATTGAGGTCACATGACATTTGGTCAAAAAATTTCTATCCTATAGTTATCCCCATATAGCAAAAATCAGACATCCAGCTCTGTGGGTTTGCTCAGAATTAGATATACGCATAATTAATGAGGTACAGTATGAAGCATCATAAGGTCTCCCATCATTCCATATATGAAGGGTGTACCACTTGTGGTTACTGAGTTATGGACAAATATGTATATTTGAGGTCAAAGGTCATGTGACATTTTGTCAAAAAATTTGTATTGCTAAGTTATCCCTATATACCAAAAATCAGACCTCTAGGTCTATTGGCTCGCTCAAAATTAGATATGCACATAATTAACGAAGTACAATATGTGGCCTCATAAAGTGTCCCATCATACCATACATGAAGGGTGTAGCACTTGTGGTTACTGAGTTATGGACAAATATGTATATTTGAGGTCAAAGGTCACCGAGGTTACGTGACATTTTGAAAAAAAAAAAGTATTGCTAAGTTATCCCTATATACCAAAAATCAGACCTCTAGCTCTATTGGCTCGCTCAAAATTAGATTTGCACATAATTAATGAGGTACAATATGTGGCGTCATAAGCTGTCCCATCATACCATACATGAAGGATGTAGCACTTGTGGTTACTGAGTTATGGACAAATATGTATATTTGAGGTCAAAGGTCACCGAGGTTACGTAACATTTTGAAAAAAAAATAGTATCGCTAAGTTATCCCTATATACCAAAAATCAGACCTCTAGCTCTATTGGCTCGCTCAAAATTAGATATGCGCATAATTAATGAGGTACAACATGTGGCGTCATAGGGCTGTCCCATCATACCATATATGAAGGGTGTAGCACTTTTGGTTACTGAGTTATGGACAAATATGTATATTTGAGGTCAAAGGTCACCAAGGTCACTTGACATTTTGTCAAAATATCTGAGATATCTTCGTGAACGGATGGACTCACGGATGGACATGACCCAATCTGTAAGCCCCCTGGACTTCATCCGTGGGGATTAACAACTGTGTCACTGCATTCTTTTTGCAATATGAATACGATGAGAAACTAAATTTTTATTTTTCTTGGCCTTTACATGGGAGTCTATGGACTGCCTTATACATGGGAGTCTATGGACTGCCTTATACATGGGAGTCTATGGAGACTGCCTTATACATGGGAGTCTATGGAGGTGAAAACTAAAAAGTCCTCTAACACGGCCAAATTTGATCGCATTTTGAAACAAATCGACGTGCATCTGTATGGGGTAGGGTACTATCCTTGTGCAAAGTTTGAAAGAAATTGACCTGGGCATGTCTGAGATATCTGCGTGAACGGACGCACGCACGGATGCACGCACATGACCAAACCTATAAGTCCCCCCGGACGGTGTCCGTGGGGACTAATAAACGCTTGTCAGTGTTCAAGAGTTCTGTTCTTACTGGCTTAAACAGAGGTAATTGCTAATATCAATAATAATTTGGACTGAATGCTAATCAGGGCTATTTTGGTTGATATTCATCATTTTAACTCTTGACAGTAGCAATCTCAATTTCTGCAAGGAGCATGCAAACAAAGTAGTTCTTATTTTTATGAACTCCTGAATGGCTGATTAAGTATATACAATAGATCACTGAACTTGGGTGGACTGCTAGTATTACCATGTCTATGCCCATGGCTACGGTGAAACCCACCACATTTACACGACTCCGCCCAGGGCTGGATAAATTACCCAACCCTTGAATGTTATCGTTACATCCATAGGGCATAGCTGTACCAAGTTCAGTGATTCAATAGTGTTCACGTTGCTTGCGGTAGCTCCTGCTTATTTTAGAACTATTTATTATTATTATATCTTTATTTCAGACTTAAGCGTCCATATAAAAGTTCTATTCGATTCATCAGTCTATCGGAAGGATGATAGATTTTTTCTGATATTCGGACTTTCATGTTTAGTATGGAATGTATGGAATGTCGAGAACCGTTAAAATGAGTGTATAGGCATGTCGGCAAGTTATTATTTATACCTGACCTATGGCCACACTTCCTCTTAGATAGTTTTTCTCCAGTCTCTCTGACATCTCTCTGACATATATCAACCCACACAAAGTACAGTCAATGCTGTCAATCACATTTTTGGTTTGGCAACAAAGGTCTTCGAAAGCCTTAGTGTGATATGTCATGTAAACAGCACTTAAATCAGTTACAGATAGTGAAATGCCTTCCACTGTGGGGGGATTACGACATCTGGAATTATCCTGGATCCAAATTTCTCACCAGTTCTTGTATGTCTTACATGTAAAAGTTGCAAAAATTGGTTCGCAATGAAAAAATTTACATCAGCTTTGCTTTATGGATCAAATTTTACTACAAATTGATATTAAATATGACAAAATTATGTTCACAGCCTTCAAAACTCTCACAACATATCCTTGGTTGGTGTAGGTCATTTAAGGTCACAAACTGAGAAAATTACCTAAAATATAAAAATTGGGGGGTTTCCTAACACTTTGAGCAGAAAATTTATCTAATAACATCCCTCGGGACTTTTGTACCAAATTACAAAGCTATCAGACAATTTTGAGAGCAAGTTTTCTTGACCAAAAATGACAAAATTGTCTTAAAAATACAAATTTGTATATTTCAGGACGATTTCCACATATCTCACTATTGTCATCCCTGGACATCTGTACACCAAATATAAAAGCTGTCTGTACAGGGGCTTAGAAAAGAAAATATTTTTTACGATTTTTGACCAAAAATGAGTTTGGCGCGTTAAACTTTTCATGTGAAAAGTTGCCTTACAGCTCATAAAAAGTTGCAGTCAGACGCGCTGACGGGGATGCTTATCTTTTCACGCATTGAACACTTCGGTGAACTGCTCAGTACTTGGGGTTTTTTTGCTGTACTTGAGATCTTATTTCCTTGGTATTGATAGAGAGAACGTTCAGCTATGTAAAATATTGATCAATTGAGGACTTTCAAATTGCTAAAGTCTGTGAAGAGACTTACTTCTTTGAAGGAGCTTCACTTGATTCTTGATGTTCTTTCTTGTCACCTGTTGTTTTGCTTTTTGATTGAAACAGAGCAGGTTGTGATTTCTTCAATCTAGTCTTGCAGCTTATAGTGTCTGTTATTTTTACTGTATCAGATGGACAAATTACAAAACAATTAAGTCATATCAAGAGTGCAAGTTTCAATACAACTACATTAACTTTCATTACACTATTAAGATGATACATACCAGTTTTATTTGTAGCTTTATTTGGCATTTTCTTTTTCATTTCATCAAAGATGTTAGATCCTTTTGGTTTTACACCACCAGCATCAGAAGACGGCACAGTCTCTGATTTCTCTGATATTTTAAATGGATTTTTCAAACGCCGATCGGAAGTTTGAGATCTTGTTGCTGAAACTAATAACATAAAAATAGTATCTTACACTTTGCTCACATGTGGTTACATGTTCCATGCCGGAGGGAGTGCATGTATGATATTAAATAGCATCTTTGGGCCTTAGCTTGTAATATTCATAATGTCAAGTGCACTTGAACACATTTTGATGCATCATCTATCGAAATACATGATGGTTGGCAACTGTTGCAACAGACACACACATCATATACAACAACACTATGCAGCTTGGTACATCAAAAGTAGAGACAAAATCTACCATACCAAAGTGAAGGTGTCCTATTGGAATATTGTATTGCATGAAATTCATGTTGACAATATTTGATCCCCCTACTGTGATATATGGTTGCACTATCAAAGACTAAACTAACATGTAAAAATAACGTCAATGACAAAAATTGCCACAAAACAGTAATTTTTTCAGTTTTGTTATAATTTCAACAAATTAGAAGGGTAACACCCATGCAAACATCCAATCCAAGTTTGAGAGAAACTGGGCTGGCGGTTTCACAGAACCCAGCGGCTGAATGAATGAATGAATGAATGAATGAGTTGGAGCGATGAGACAAAGGCTTGATTATGTAGTGTCGTGTGCAAACGTGGCTGATTGGCTGGGAAGGAGGATTGATAACAGTCATGGGTAGAAGAGCCGATTGGCTAAGGGGACGACGATGATGATTTTAGGAAGGCAGATAGCTAGGTGTAATCACAAAACACATCTGTGATAAAACACAGATTCCACTTAAAATGAGGAAAATAATAAAAAAATTCAGTAAAAATACAAAATTCAAGATATCTTCACGATATATACAAAACTGTACAAGGCCTACCTAAGGTACTTGCATACTAATTTTCAAAGCAATCAACAGCGGTTCTTGAGTTACTGATTTTTTACCATTTTCGCATACATACCGGTACACACATACATACAGACGCCACCGACTACAGCTTATACGATAATCTCACATTGGTATAACCAAATATGAGCTAAAAATAGCGTCAACAACACTGTGCTCACATTTTGTTACACGTGGCAAGCCAAAGTGAGTGTATACATGTACACAATATTTAATAGCTTTTACGGACCTTGAGGTTCTGGTATTCATAGTCCAGTGCATTTGAAAAAATTTGATGTGTTGGCAACTGTTGATCACATACACTTAGGGACCGGGGATAATTAAAACACAGGCATGGTAAGCGCAACTTCTGTGTTTAGGGGGAGAGGGTTTGGCTGTACTTTGATTACTGTGCCCAAAAATCGCACTACAAGTTTTCCTATCGCAACATCTCGCTACATGTTTTTCTGTATTGCAAAATATCGCTCCATTGTTTGGCGTGTACCAGGCCAGTACGGCACCAGCATTACACCAGCATTGACTTTTGTTTCAGGGAGGGGTTGAGGACAAACGCACTTAGTTTCGTTTACCGTATGCCTGCACACATTTTTAATTATCCATGGCCCCTTACGCAATACCATGCAACCTAGTATATCGGTTTTCGAACAAATTCACATCTCCACCCCTGGTTGCACCTGTTCACCAAATGCTTACAGGAGAGGTGCTGCAATTTTTGAGTTTTTGATGTGGATGGACATACAGTCAAACCTGTCTTAACGGCCATCTGTCTATAACGGCCGCTCCATTGCAGTCCCGACATATTTACAATGTAATTGTACCTGGATAGAGCAGCGGCGAGCCACCTCTCTAAAGCGGCCAGTGGCCACCCTTTTGTGTATTTTTGGTCAGTTGACATTGTGTATTACTGCCAGAAATATCTTGACTGTCAACCAAAATGCCATGTAAATGCGTGAAGATCGTACTGAAATTTTGAGTCGTTGCAGGATATTTACATTGTATTGTATGCATGTCATGTGTGGTGGTGAGGTGCTTGGGCAATACTCAATAGGTGCTAAATACCGAAAAACGAAATAACAAAAGAGGTGTGGGGAAACCAACCCCAGCAGTACTAAACGATGGTCCCCATCAATGCTCCCACTGACTAAAAAGTTTACAGACACAATAGTTTTCACCAGCTTTTGTAAGAAATACCGATATAAATCATTCAAGTTTAATCATTCTTCGATCAAGGAGTTACTGCGATTATGTTTTGATGAACAACGCCGAAACTCTGATTGACACCTACGATCACAACAGACAACCACCACTTCCACAAAGGTTTTAATAACGTTTTAATGTGCTACCCGCTTGAAGCATCGAACATGTAATTAGCATTTTTTTATCCCTACAAAGCAAAATTAAAACACTATTTTCGCTCAAACACTGGGTGCGATCTCACCATATACAGGCCAGCTTATCCACGGCAGCCATTGTTGTTTATTGAAATGTTGTTGGCGATCACGCTCACAATTGGTTAAACAGGGTACAGCGCCCTCTTCAACAACATTTCTCATCAAACGGTAAAAATCAAATATGGCAGCCGAATGTGAGTGTCGTGATCTCCAGAAGTGTTCAGTGTAGGATATTACAGAAGTAAAAGTATTTTCAGTCATGTTTTGGAAAGATCAAACGTACTTTTCGAAAGCAAGAAGCGACTACCAGGTTGCATCTTTCTTTGTCAGTGAAACAATGAATACTGAAGCCGGGTGCCAACAACAGCAGCAACTGTGTTCTGTGTTTCACACATTGCAGTGACGCTCAGCAGTAAGCATTGTCGGCTCCGAGTCAGAGAAGTCGGTCGGTTACTGTCAAAAGTTTTTTGGATGGGATTGACATTTGTGACAATTTCCAACGCTGTATATGATGGGTCGAATATTCAAACACCACCAGATCAATTATAGCTACCATCAAGCTAACATCGCAACGAAAATTACGCGCAGCATGGCTTCTAACAAGACTTCATCACGCAAGGCATTGACGCTGGATGACAGGGTGAAAGTCATCCAACTTCATGAGAAGGGGAAAGGTTCCAGAGCAATCGCCGAGATCATGGGTGTCGGAAAGAAGCAGATCAACGGTATTGTGAAGAGGAAGGCAGAAGTGATGGAAGAATATGAGAGCAATGTTTCAAGTGAAAGAAAGAGGAAAATAAGGAAAACAGGTACGTTAATGTGTACACATTCATGTGAATGTTTTAACCAAGCTGCTTATTTTGAGTTCAGCGTTGTAAGTTTTTACTTCCTCCCTAAGGCTTAACTTTATTTTGAAGATAACTTTAAGGGAGGTCTGTATGTTTGTTTCAACTTTTAAATGTTTTTCCTCCAAAAAAGCGCAAACTTAGTGTGGTGTCTCCTCCTGTTTTATTCTGCATACCGTTTCATATGAGGATGGTGTTTTTATTGTACACAAAGCAAAATCTTATCAAGCTTTTCTGAAATAGGATATTAACACAGTTTTGTGATGTATCAAATCACTGACTTTGATTTTGTTTCATTTTTCTTATCCAGGAAATGAAGACATATTAATGAGCTGTGTTGGGAATGGTTCAAAGATGTCACGCCGCCTTCCAGTGAGTGGTCCCATGCTTCAGGAGAAAGCTTGGAAGTTTGCCAGTGATCTACAAAACACCAAGTTTAAGGCTTCAAATGGTTGGTTAGAGTCTTTTTGCAAGTGTAATAACATCGTTTTTGGGAAGATGAGTTGGGAGAGTGGTGACGTTTGTGACAATGTTGTCAGAGAATGGACACAGGGCATCTACATGTCAAGGGAGATGACTGCAGCAGTGGCAAGAAATCAAAGGAACACTTGACTCTGATGCTGTGTGCTAATATGGCTGGTGAGAAGGAGAAGCCCATCATCATTGGCATGTCACAAAACCCACACTGCTTTAAAAACATCAATCCATCAACATTACCAGTGGACTACTATGCCAACAAGAAAGCTTGGATGATATCAGATGTGTTTGAGAACTGGCTCCTATCTTTTGACAGAAAGCTTGGTCGGCAGAAGCGGAAAGCACTGTTGTTCCTGGATAATGCGACATGTCATCCACACATCATCCCTCGCAACGTGACACTCATCTTCTTTCCTCCAAACACCACATCTAAGCTACAACCTATGAACCAGGGCATCATCCAGACACTGAAGCTAAAGTACCGGAAGAGGCAGCTGCAACACATCATTGCTCTGATGGAGGAAGACAAGTCCAAGACAGGTCCTGATGCAGTGAAGAAAACCAATGTGTTAGAAGCAATCTACTGGGTTCATTGATCATGGCAAGATGTGAAGGACACCACGGTGATGAAGTGCTTCGGAAAGGCTGGGTTTTCAACCTGTGATATGGCAGCTCGGGAAGTCACTTGTGATGGTGATAATGATGGGGATGGTGATTGTGAATTGGAATCTGTTGGTTGTTCACTGCAGGATTTGATTGACATCGATTGTAATCTAGCAACAAGCAACAGTTCTTGCGATTGGGACAGGCCAGCGACAGAGTTGTTGTCACTGCAAACGGGAGAAGAAGACAGCGGTGAAGAAAGTGACAAAGAGAACCATGAAGATCACTAGTCAGCCATCACCAATTTATCCACAGCAGCAGCAGCCATTATAGACCTGAAACAGTTTGCACTAACTGTGGGCCATGAAGATATGCTTGATCAGCTACTGAGCTTACATGAAATCATCAACCAGGAGAGAAGCAAGAAAATCCAGACTTCTAGGCAGACTAAGCTCTGTGACTTCTTTGTGAGGAAGTAAGGACTGAATCTCTGTGGTTAGCAGCACTAATTTTTTTCTGCCTTTACATATACTATTAGGACATTTACATTTTAGGTCAATTCCTTCTGTTGCCAAACTGTAAAATTACTTTATTGCCTGTGATATTAATAAAAATTAATAAACACATTACATTTCTTCTTGTTATTTTTACTGTGTATATGTATTGTATGAAGTGTGTGGGTCTGAAATGTGTGTTAGAGCATTATAGCTTGTAAATCTGTCCCCTGCCAAACAGCTTGATAACAAGCCGACAAGCCAATTACATTTATACATTGTTGATTACGAATAAATTATCTGACCTTTCTATAAAGGCTACTTTAGCAAAGTCCCTTGACTGGCCACTATAGACAGATTTGACTGTACATACATCCATACCTAACACACACATACAGAAGCCGTTGACTTACCATATTAGCTCTTTTTGGTATAGATACATATACCAAATGTGAGCTAAAAATAGGAAATGGTACATATACTAATAAATTGAGTAAATTTCCATGCAGTTAATGCAAAGTACTAAATCATGAACAAAATATCAACCCATTCTGCCCACTGATTTTGCCCCTTTTTTATTACCTCATTTGCATATTTTTGACACAAAGCTGTACATTTGAACGAGTTCACATCTCCAACCTGTGATGTCCCTACACACCAAATACTAAAGACAGTATGTGCTGCACTTCTGAAGTTTTTGATTTGACACACATACAGATGAAAAAAAAAAATTTCTCACCATGTACATATGGCAAAATGGACAATTTAATTTATGTACATATGGCAAAACTCACAATTTAAGAATTACCGTACTCGTCCGAGTATAAGCCCCTGCTCGTGTATAAGCCCCCCTACTGATTTTAGAGGATTTTAGAAAATGCATTACATCCGTGTATAAGCCCCTACCCTAGTGTAACTCAAATACAGAAAGGTTAGGAGAGTATATTTGGTCATTTAACTTGGTAAAATTAATTTTAGATAATAAAGAAACCATTAAAAGATGTTAAAACAATGGGAAACTGGAGTTCCCTTGACAATATCGTAAGGAAAATGACACGTTTTTCCAGTACTATCTTGATTCTTTGACCCTACTCACCCCCGTCGCCTAAATAGAATAGTCTCACTCACGTCCGCCATTGTTTATTTTCATTCACGGCCACGATGTTTTCATGCTTGAAACATGCAGCTTCTTTTGTTTGAAGCAATTATCCTTTCATTTGTGAAGACTTTTCCTGGTGACTATTACAATTTTCACTGCTATGTTGTTGTTTTCACAAGATGTAGACAGTTTGATATTGGAATATTGAGTTGCCTTTCCGTGTGGGCAATGCATGCCTGTTCACAATCACATGTCATTACTGTTGATCAGCAGCATACATGACGTCACAGTCCCTCTATCCACCGGTCTGGAAACGTGGCTGGTTTCTTTGTGACACTCCGTGATATGAACCAACACACGATTCACACCTTAAACAAAGGACACTGACAATGTTCAACTGGCCGCTATATCGATGTCGCTACCCCACGATCCTATGACAGCCGCAATGTGATCGTTCAAAAACATGACGTTTGTGGGTTGTTATTTTCAGAATATCACAAAACATTACAACTTGTTCACTTTAGAAACACTAAACAATTTATTTTTTCATTAAATGGGTAACGTTGCCCCTCTAGATAAAGCTTGAAAGGGACCACACATTATGGTTGCATTATGATCACGATCGAAAAACAAAATGGCCATGCACTGTTCGCAAGTGTCATGGACTATTGCCCGAAATCAAGAAGACAGGCAAAATCAGCTGAATATTAACATCGACAGCTGAGTAGTTCATTACCAAACTTGTTATTGTGTTGACATGATAGCATTTTGTAAAAGGTATTTACTGTGCCTGAGCGCGAGCGTACGTATCGAGAGTTCGCCATATCACAGTCCCTCTAGTGGATAGAGGGACTGTGGCCATATTGACGCTACATGGGAAAATATATATGCGAAAAAAATTTACGTGCATTTCTGCTGTTGTCGTTCCTATTCTGCTCAGTTAACAGACATAATTTCACAGAATATTACACAGAAAACATATTTAGATCATATTTGGAGGCACTGACTACTAGCATTGAAAGAGAAATGGACGACAAATTTTCCGGTGTGTTTCCTGCCGTGCCTGAGCGAGCGTACGTATCGAGAGTTCGCCATATTGACGCTGCATGGGAAAATGTGCGACGACACAACTAAAATCTACATGCATTTCTGCAGTTGTCTTTCCTATTCTGTTCAGTTAACAGGCATGATTTCACAGAATATTACACAGAAAACATATTTAGATCATATTTGGAGACACTGACTACTAGCATTGCAAGAGAAGGGGGACCACAAATTTTCCGGTGTGATTCCAGCCGTTGCTTGTGCTACGTACGTCAACACACTCGCAGCGGTCAACCCCAGAAATTATCGCACACTATCATCATTTACGATGGGATAAGGATCACGAAAAACACACACCGGTTTCAGGATATGATAATTTCTGTCTTCGTGTCGTAGATAGACGCAGACAACACTTAATAGAGCCAAAAACAGCGAAAATTAGAGAAAAGCGTACACACAATCGGGGACTGTGGCATGCAGGACAAACCCAAGCTACGCATTATCACGTGACTGGCCCTCGTATCGCGGTTCGGCTGTGCGGTCTAGGTGATTGACACCTTTTACAATAGGCGTTTCCAGACCGGTGGATAGAGGGACTGTGATGACGTCTTTGTTTCAAGTTTGGGTTTTTTTTCGACACTGAAATTACACCAAAATGTCACTTCTGTATTCAGAGATTGTACAATCAATTTCTTTGGATGTGTAAGTCGATTTTGAAAGAGATAGAAAGATCGAGTGGTATTGAAAAAAATCGTGCATAAAATTAGCATAAATTAAGCGTCCATGCCAGATAACATGGGGTTGCTCGAGTATAAGCCCCTCCCCTAGTTTTACCGCTGTTTAGTGTTGCCGAACCGGGGGCTTATACTCGGACGAGTACGGTAGCATTTGAACAGTTGGTAAGTTAACAAACAGCTGAAGGTGACAGTGAAACTGCCAAGTAACAATAAATTTACCTTTCCTGGGTTTCAGTATTGGTGATTTCTTTACGAAGTTTTGGTTGCTACAGCTACCATCATCTTCCATATCTTCACCATTATCATCACTGTCATCACCTTTCATTGTCTGACTATGAAAATTTTTTTGTGTAGACCACTCTGTTTCGGTATGGCTGTAAATGAATCAGATACTTTGCATGAAACAATGGCATTGAAACTTCGCTGTCATGCTGTCATTTTCATTATCAAAAGCAAGCCAGTATATTAATATTATAAAAACATTTCATGTCATCACAGTTAGGCATTGTAAAGAAAATTCTTTGTTTGCTGTCCTTGGATTTTTAAAAAAACCTACCAGCCAGCCAGCAAAACAAGTCATCGTTGATGACACAGTCCCGCTTGTTAATGGGTACTTTAATTACAAGTCCTCGGAGAGGAAAGAGTCCTCTTCATTAATTAGGTCTGTGATAAAAATACTGTTATACAGATGGGGCTCTATAGCCAAGAATGAGTTCCATGGTGGTGAAAAGATAAAACCAATGCAGGGCGCCATCCTAATTACAAAAGGTCATTAAATGAGTCAATTAGTAATTAATCGACAGGAAATTGCCAAATATTTTTGCATTCTATCCTAACACTGACAGATTTTCACTGGTACCATATTTCATAAAGTTTGCTTCTGGACATTCACCCTAAAAACAAAAATTCATTATGTAAATGCAAACTAGCAATTAATTTAAATGATACTGCTAGGTGTCATTGAGTTGTGTTTACAACACTATGAGATCAACATCTGTACCAAGTTTCATCAAATTTGATGCAGTATTTGCGGATATATCACTCTAATTAGGAAAGTTCATTACATATGCAATTTCAAATTAATTAACATGACACTGATAATTGTCTTTTCCACTGCTAAAGCAATGTGAGCTTAACATCTGTACCAAGTTTCATGAAATTTGATGCAGTATTTCTTGACGTTTCAGCCTTATTACGAAAAATTCAGTAATTGACATGATATTGCCACATGCCGTGAAACAAATTGATGTGCATATGTATGACACAGGTCAATGTCCTTGTACCAACTTTGAATGATACAGGTGGAAATATGTCTGATTTATGGCTCTGTACATGAAAAAATCGTGACAAAATGGCCATCACGCAGCCATATTTGATCTTACCGTCTAAAAATCCAACATGCATATATATGACATAAGTCAATGTCCGTACCAACTTTGTACCAACTTTGAATAAAATCGGTTGAGATGTGCCTGAGTTATGGCTCCGTACATGAAAAAATCGTAACAAAATGGCTGCATGGCAGTCATATTGAATCGTATCACAAAACAAATCAACATGCATATGTATGACATATGAAGTAATCCTTGTACCAAGTTTGAATGAAATCACTCCAGGCACTTCTGAGATATCTACGTGAACGGACGGACGGACACACGGACATGACCAAACCTATAAGTCCCCCTGGACGGTGTCCGTGGGGACTAAAAAACAAACACAGAAAATAAAAACACAACATAGATCAATTAACTTTCCCATCGGTTAATGGGTCACCAGCATGAAAACCCATCTGTTACAGTTACAATGCAGTCACTGTTTCTTGTGCTCTTCATTAAGTACGTTGAATGCAATGCTTGGAAACACAGGTTGCACTTGTACAACAAGCATACTTAGAGTTAGGTGACTGTGAGTCTTAACAAAATTTCCATAATAAACAATGGCAATAAACACTATACCAGTACATAATGTGCCACATGTACAGAGTAATAGTAATCAACTGGTTGGGTGATGAAGACAGTTTGTCTCTGGCAAGTTTATGCACTAGGTGGTCATACGCACCATTAAAATTATTAATTAAAATAACAAGATCTCAATTATGAATACAAAGCATATTATGCAAATTACGTATTATGAGGATGTTTACGAAGTTTTGAAGAAAACAAGAATATATATTTGAATTATATAAAGAATGATGAGGGTAGTCAACACTTAATGAAGGAACATGAGAATTTTACGTAATGGGTTCAATTTTGCAACGTGTCTCAGTGTACAGTGACACCTGTATATTTATTGTATTAATTTTAAGATCGAGACTTGTATTGATGTTTATGATTGGACGTATGATCAAAGCCAATCCTTAAAGATAATGTTTAAAAGTCTATTCTAAAATAATACGGAAAAGGGAATATAAAGGACAAGAGAGAAATTACAACTGACAGGGCAGTAGGACAGAACGACCAACGAGTAGTCCAGGGAATTTAGAGAAATGGAGAAGTGTATCTCGGGCGACAGCACCTGTCAAGCTTGTCTAGCGAGAAATAAATTCTATGCAGTACCAACGAACTCTGAACATCTCGGGTAGTCGATTGAAGAATATCAGTACCTCTCAGCAAGCTAAGGCGAGCCCATGAATAAAAGCAGGGCAAGATAATGTAATGAGATGATGCGAGAAAACACGAATAGTAATATTTGTTTTGACAACCTGTACACTATGAATTTCAAAATGTTGGGGTAGAACAAAAAGGTGTTCTTTCAAAACCTGAAAATTCAAAATATTAAACTGCAAAAATTACTGACAGTAACAAAGTATGGAGTTGTCCCTCAGAAAACAAATGCTAAACATCTTGGTAAAAGGTGAAACTACTGTCTACAGAAGTAAGAGGAGTGGGTAGCTGAACAAATCATAACAGCTTTGAGTACAACTCCTTTTTAATTGTCAAATAATACTAGTTCTGAGCACTGTTCTGTTGACTTAAATGCTCCCTCAGCTTTAACTTTAAAGGCTATATTCTGTGTTTATTAATTTAAGTATGTACCGACTACTTTTTTAGCGGATTTCCAATAGTGCTGATCTCGATGTCAGGTTTGTTATTAAACATAGCTACACGCATGACATTGGACACCACTGTCTGAAATTTGGACAAATTTTCTTGTTGCATGTGCGGTTGTTGTTGCAACTTGTGGTATGAGCCATAAATTAATACGAATTAGTGCGACTTTTTGCATGCATTATAACACTAGCAAGTTTTATTTTCATAGTTCTTGTGGAAATGCGGACAAATATTTATTTTTGCATATTAATGAAAGAAAAATGACGTGCAGTCACAGTGATCAGCACTATTGTTCAACTGAAATTGCCAAATATTCCACTTGTCAAGACAGCCAATGCCAAATGGCAATTGCTATTTTTGCAAACTGAATTCTAATCTAGACTTATAAAATGACCCAATCGTTTTGTAGCTGAAAAACGTCCAAAGTAAGGGAGAGCACCTTCAACTGCGTACGAACTATTTGGAGCATTCAACAACGAACATTTCACCGGCGGTAACTGCTTGCCCCGGTGCAGATCCAATATCGTGTTCGATCGCGGATCACAGAAAAGCCGATGGAAATTCAGTTCTGGTCCTTATTCGAAGCCAAACGACTGAAACCAGTCAAGAATTGTTTTCGATCTGTCTTATATGGAGACCAAAACAATTTCATGCACTTCCGCCAACTTGAAAGCTTTGAGGGAGAAATCAACTTGTGAAACGGTCGATCGATCTTACGGTACACTGCTGCAGTCCGCTAAAACAGGAGGTGCACATGTACACTTTACGTACAGCGGTGATGTACCCCTTTACAATAGCTAATTTGTCTAATTTGTATTGAAACGATCATACGAAATTCGCGTTTTTTTGCGACATTTCAGTGTGGACAGAAGAAGGGCACAACGCGCAGTACTTTCGAGCAGACGATCTGTGTTTGTTTTTCGGATTTCTTCCAAAAACCTACCTGCACGCAGATGGCAAACAAAGAATTTATTATACGGCGCCTTACAGTGAATAATTCTCATGGAGAATATGTTATATTTAATGACCGGAGTAATTTACTATTAACTAACTTACACAGCATTTGAACTGTTGCTGTAAATGTAGTAATCATCTACAACATTCTCTGTTGCCATGGCAGCAGCACTTTCCTCTTCTGCCTTTTGTTTTGCAAGCTGACTAAGATATTGTGCTAGTGAGAGCTTTTTCATTCTGCTTGCATACTTAATAGCCAGACTAATGCTATGTTCTGAAGACATCATCTCTGCAACTTCACCCCCTCTGAAGTCACGGTCAGTTTTGCAGGAAATCTGAAACACAAATAAAACAAGTTTACACGTGATAAAAAATAATAACATAGCCTTCCTACGTAAAAATAAGACAGTCGGTGTTGAAATTATGTGTACAAAGGTATGGTTATGGTGATATTACACTGGTATGTATATATGTATTGATATTACACCATGGTCTTTGAAAGGACAGTCTACATTGACATTGGATAGCCATATATTTAGAATGCATATAGCATGACTACAAAGGTGATATCCATAATATCAACCAAGGACATTGCCTTGGCAGTCATAGGATATTTAACATACACAATGAGAGAGTGGTACAAGCCCCTCTACATCTAAACCCTCCTTAACCAACAATACAGAGTTGACTATGTTGATATCAGCTATCAAAATGGTATGGTCCTACTTGCAGAAGTAGTAATTGTTAAAATATTTTGCACTTGGGATGCATATAGTACTGAGTTCCACCAATTAATGTTTAGTAATAAGATGGCAATCAAAGTTTATTCCAATTTAAATGCACTGCCATGATGCACATTTGCTTTTTTCACTTAAACGTGTCACAGTGGTGCATCCAAATTTTTTAGCTCTGCTGTCAGCGACGCGGACCTTATCAAATAAGCTGATTTTCCGATTGCTTTTAAATATGATATGCAGTTCACTTGGGGCGACCTCACTTAAATTTGTTCAAATTGTGGTGAAATTTGCATATTTGTATTTTTAGGGTATTTTTTGCTGTTTTTGGTAAAAAAAATCTTCTCTAAAATTGCAGGTCAGATTGCTTTGAAATTTGCAGTTTACTTATGGTGACTTCAGTTAGATTTGTTAAAATCTAGGTGAAATGTAAATATTTGTATTTTTAAGGCAATTGTTGTCATATTTGTTAAAAAATCTTTGAAATTCCTCTTCTTCAAAACGACAGGTTAGATAGCTTTGATATTTTGTACATAGGTTCCTAGGGATGATCTATTTCAGATATGTTCAGATTGTGGAGAAATATGCAAATTTGTATTATACGGCAATTTTTGTCATTTCGGTCAAAATATTTGTTTCACAAGAACAGCTTGTCTGACAGCTTTGATATTTGGTATACAGGCTCATAGGAATGAGCAAAATGTGATACATTCAAATTATGATGAAATTTAGAATTTTGCAATTTGGGGGCAATTTTTGCCATTTTTGGTCAAAAAATGTTTCCCAAAAAAGTACTTGTCTGATAGCTTTAAAATTTAGTATACAGAATCCTACAAATAAACTTAACATGATACATTGAAATCATGATTTGGTCTGATAGCTTTGATATATGGTACAAAGGTTGGAAAGGGTCATTTTATGATATATTGATATTATTATGAAATATGCAATTTTTTAGGGGGATGATCACATGTTCAAAATATGATGAAATCTTCAGTTGTGTATTTATCCAGCTATTTTTGCCATTTTTTATCTGGCCACTGAAATGAGCTATCAAAAATTTCAGCCTTCTTCATCAACACGTGTCAAATATAGTTATTCTCTACATAACACAGCGGCACTATATTGGCCACTAGGTCGCTTGTCTGATATCTCGGATGAAGGGTTACTTGAAGCCTCAAAAGCAGCAGAATATTTCAATGAGCTTGGCATTCTTTGGTGAGACACTAATTTGTCATTTTTAATTCTGCCATTTTCATGTTTTGATTGGATACCTTATCATTGATTATGCAGAGGGAATATTTGAGAACAAGTATATTGTTAACAAGTCATCGTTGATGACACAGTCCCCACTTGTTAATAGGTACTTTGATTACAGGTCCTCAGAGAGGATAGAGTCCTCTTCATGAGGTCTGTGATAAAAATACTTTTGAATAAATTCGCTTGATACATGTCTGAGTTGTAGTTCAGGACATGAAAAAATCGTAATAAAATGGCCACATGGTGGCCATATTGGATCGTATCACAAAACAAATCAATGTGCATATGTATGACTTAGGTCAATGTCCTTGTACCAACTTTGATTAAAATCGGTTTAGATATGCCTGAGTTATGGCTTTGTACATGAAAAAATCATAACAAAATGGCAGCACAGCAGCCATATTGAATTGTATCACAAAACAAATTAACATGCATATATATGACATTGGTCAATCTCCTTTTACCAACTTTGAATAAAATCGCATGATACATGTCTGAGTTATGGTTCTGGACATGAAAAAATCGTAACAAAATGGCCGCACAGCGGCCATATTGGATTGTATCACAAAACAAATTGATGTGCATAGCTATGACATTGATCAATGTCCTTGTACCAACTTTGAATAAAATCTGTTGAAACATGCCTGAGTAATGGCTCTGTACATGAAAAAATCATAATAAAATGGCCGCCTGGCGGCCATATTGGATTGTATCACAAAACAAATTGACGTGCATATGTATGACATAGGTCAATGTCCTTGTACCAACTTTGAATAAAATCTTTTGAGATATACCTGAGTTATGGCTCTGTACATGAAAAAATCGTAACAAAATGGCCGCACGGCGGCCATATTAGATCATATCACCAAAAAAATTGAAGTGCATATCTATGACATTGGTCAGTGTCCTTGTATCAACTTTAAATAAAATCAGTTGAAACATGCCTGAGTTATTGCTTTGTACATGAAAAAATCGTAATAAAATGGCCGCCTGGCAGCCATATTGGATCGTATCACGAAAAAAATCGAAGTGCATCTGTATGACATATGAAGTAATAGTTGTACCAAGTTTGAATGAAATCGCTACAGGCATCTCTGAGCTATCTGCGTGAACGGACGGACGGACTCACGCACGCACGGACATGACCAAACCTATAAGTCCCCCCGGACGATGTCCGTGGGGACTAACAAGTGGCAATGTATATGAATAGTTTTTTTGGTTTTATTTCATGAAAGGATATTCTGAGAGGGCGGTATGCTATGTGTTGGAATCTGGCATATGGGGCATTGCAAAATATTCCATTCCCAAGAAAACTCAATGCCGTAATATGTAGGTGCTATGGACTTTCAATGAATGGGCCATGGCCTGAAATAATGATATTGAGTCGTCAACTGATGAGAAAGTGAAGATAGCTTATAGTATAGTAACAGTGAACCAGATGATTTGCAATATTGTCAGAATCATTTGTTTACGAATGAATCAGTTCTGAGTCGCTAAATTCAGGTTCAAAACAGTAAGGTCGAAAGCAGAGAACATGGGTACACATTGCTGTATGCCCCTGTAGCTTAGTTCATTAGTTGCAAGACTCCCAAGCAAGACCCCCCTAACTTAGTGATATAAAAAAATAGCATGCCACAAGATGGCACTTCAATAAGGCAAAAGTGGCAAAATACACCTACTTTTTGACATAATTTATAAATAAAAATGGCAGATTAATGAGAGTTTTAGGTCTCTGAAAATCTTATTTTCCTGTTTTTGATCATTTTCTGGCAAAATTTCACAAAAACCAACATTTTATCAACATTAAAATTAGCCTAATACCAAAACATCACAATGGTTTTGAAATTTTTTGTTTTGTTTCTTTGAGTTAGTTTGTCAAGTGAATTAGGCTAGATAAAAGCTGAAATGAAGTAATATTTTGCACAAACTCCCTGCTATGCTGTCCCCAAAAATCTGAAGTCTTGGGACACAATGGCTCCAAGTTTGTGACAGCTGGTTGCAACACTGAAATTAAAAAATGTCATGTGTTCTGGGCTGCCATGACTATCAGAATGCCATATGTCCATACAGCTGGTTGGCTTTGCACATCTTGTCCAGAATTTTGACGGATATCATACACTAAATTACCTTCATGTAGCGTTTATTTTCCCACACCCACAATGATACAATGTACTTACAGCAAATAATTTCATTAATGCATTGTTAATTTCCTGTTGAGCTGCTTTTTCTTCATTCTTGTCAAGTTCGTATCCCTGAGACTGGTTGTATTTCATGTGATGACTGAAGGAGCGATTGCGCCAATATTCTTCCTACAATAGCAAATTGGAAGCAACTATCAAGGTTGGATTCAAGTTTCATGAACCACATTTTAAAGGAAAAGGTATATCTAGGTGATAGCTTTTTACTTTCAGTGAGTCATCATAGCGTTTAATAGCATAACATGATACATATACTATTGACATGCATTTATCATTGGTACATTTCCTCAGGTACCACCTTTGAATGCTATCCATTAAGGTAAATTTGAGTAAAGACTCTGGATGCAAAAACTGTTACAAGTCGCACATCCATAGTGGATCACACAATGGGTCAATTTGAAATGCAAGCCTAAAAACAGGTGAGTTGAAGCTGAAGAAAATATGACCAACATCAAATCTTTAAATTTAATGGGTGGTACACAGTCTGCACACTATACTAACTTCATACGAGAAATAACTTTTTGGCATGGAAGATTTCAAAGACAACAACTACAACGAAGCTTACTATATAATAAATCTTTAACCCTTTTCCTGCTGAGCTTGTTGCAGACCTTTTTGTGAAAACAGCCCCATAATAGGTGCCTGCAAAAGATTGTCTCTCATGCACGCTATCGTATCCTGCCAGGCATTTTGGTAGAAAATGCCCATTTTCAGGGTAGTTTTAGCTTGTTAGACTTCAATAACTTTTACATGCCCGTTTACAGGGCAAGGTGCTCAAGGGTTACTGCAGAAAAAATCGGGGTCACAGGCTTTGTTTTCCCCGGGAAGGGTGGAGGTGGGTGCGTCATTTTATTGCCGTTTCATGCTTACTTTTTTGGAAGTAAGCTCCTTTAGTATTCAGCACGTCCGCCCCGCACAAACATCACCTCACTTGTTGGTTAGTCAGAGACCCAGGGGGCTGTGCTAGGGGTGCGGCAGAACCGGCAAAACCTGTCCTGTTTCCCCACGGTAGGGACAATTAGCTACCTACTTTTAATGACTCTGCAATTTAGCACAACTACATTTTTGCTGTAGTATGAACGACATGGCTGTGCCATTTAAGCAAAGCTTGTGCGTAGTTTAGCCTATTCAATGCAGAGTTGGTGAAGGATTCTGTTACTGTTCATTACCATTTTTGTTGTGCGGTCCAGTTAGGTACAGGTTTGTACTGTTTTGGCTTTGGCTGCTGCTAACGAGTGATAACCAGTCACGATACCCAATTTGTCAATCACACTTTTGCCATGCACGAGTACAAGGCAATATGCTTCCATTGTCCTAGCTGTTGACATCTCTAATGTCTGTTGGTAATTGTACAGCAACATGGGCACTTGCCACTACTCAAGTTGACCCATTCTGACAATGCAGATGGCTCAGAGGTAACCAAACTTGCTCCGTCACATGGTCAAGATATGAGATATGGCTGCATTAATGGCAGTTATTATCATGGACCTAATGCATTTGGTCCACAAAAATCGCTGACATTCTCAGCTGCCATGCACACAGTCCTTTCGTACTGTTTGTCATGCTAATACAGTATTAACTTGCTTGCAAAGCCAATCGCCCTGCTGGTTTGCAAAATAAAAGTAGTCCCTGCTCAGGACAGGCGTAAAACCTGTACCGTTACACCTCATGTCCCTTCTAGAATTCTCTGTACGCTCAGGGCACGCATACATAGCAACCAAGTATAGAAACGGTATTCGACAACCAATTGTTGTCTGAAAACAACAGCCAATACTGCAACAATGGAATACAAATTAATATCCAAAGCCATGTCAATGATAGGCAAGGCCACAGTGGTGAATGACGTTTCCTGGTTTGAACTTGCAGAGCCATGGAAGCCCAGCTGAATACGTCAGACACCAATTTATAACCGTATTGCTAAGCTGCTTATATCTGTTCCATCGCAGGAACAAATAGAGCCTCCTGTCAAAAATACGGTTGCATTTTCTGTCAATCACAACTGAGTCAATGATTTTCATCTCCCACCATTGGCACCATCAGCCATGTCGTTTTCACGTGGTAGCCTTTTAGATTAGCATTGCAAAGTTGGTCAAGTTCAGCCGCAATCTATAAAGTGCCTGGAAGCCAAGTACGTCCAACTCCACCAGCAGACCTCACCATGCATTCCTGCCAAGTACACTAAGAAGCGGTAAAAAAACCAGCCGCCCCTCCCCCATGTGGGGCACTAGCAGATAGGTTTCTGCACCTTTTCCTGTAACCTATTTCGTGAGGAACAGGGGTTCCTCATCAGAAAACCTGTCCTTAAATGACCCTGAAATACACACAGGGTACGGAAAACCAGCCCAGTTTCCACCGCCTTGACAGGGTAACGGCTGCTAGTGCTCAGATTCTGGTTACAGCAAATTTTGACCCAATTTTCACTGCCTTGGCAAGAAAAGGGTTAATGAAAACATAGGCTGCTATGTGTCATTCTTTCCAAGCGTAACTGAAATGAAAGTCTTCAGCAAGGCCAGTGCAGCAAATGCACTAGTCTTTGAAACGTAACCACATCAAGAACACTTACAGGAACTTCCCCTATAAATGCTGGATTACAGTAAATCTATGCAAATGTAGAAAAGCCACGCGAATGATCGGATGTGCCGTGTTTGGTCCAAGAATCGTGTCATTTTACCATGTTCAAGCTCTTAAATGTCCCAAAATGTTGCATACAATGTCTATGAATACACAGCGAGTATAGTCGGGTTGAAAAAAACTTTGAAAATGTTGTAATTTTTTTCAGAGACGGCATGTTTTGACAGTGTGTTTCTTGAAAGAGCATTTGACCCCATTTGCAAATGTCATGACACTGTCAATCATGATTATTCAAATTTATCACATGGTCAGAGCGATATTTACCCCACTGGTCGAAACAAATATAACGAATGGGAGATTTGTGTTTCAACCATGAAAAAATAGTGACAATGTCACTCCTTGCTCCCATATAGTTATCAAAACAAGTCATCAATTGTATGAAACATGGACATACATACAGACAGACTGACATAATATACAGACTGGCACAGAGTGATGACATTGGCCCTCAAGTGTGCCTTGGCCCATGGAGAATGATAAAAATATAACAAACAGCTGAATGTAATGATAAATAGTTATTTAAATTCATGAAGTTTCATGAGGCCTGCAAAATTTTACAAAGACCAGACCATTTACTCAATATAACATGTTTAAAGTATCAAATTGTTTTTTTCTTGAACACTTTTTTCTCATGACACTTTAAATTTACCTCAGATTTGCCCTTCTCTGTATTCATTTCACAAAGTGGTATTTGAAATTCCAGAATAGTGACAGCAGGCCTTGGTAGTGTTGGCGGAAATGTTGCACCCTTGCAGGGTATACATCTTAACTGTAAAGGATTTTCATGGACACCAACAATCCAGTAGTGATCAGAACGTCCTTTGGCCTGAAAATAAAGCATCAGTGTGCAATAAAATTAGATGGTTGCATTTTTAACCTTTAGAGTGCCACAAAAGTGGGTCTTTTAGGCTTAGAGTGACTTTCTATGGATTCCTATTCCACAGGCTGAGATCAACTCATCATGGTACACTTCATTTCCTTTGTGAACAACCTGTAACAACCAACTATGATTTTTAGACCATTTTAAGAAAATGAAGAAACCCTCAGTAAAGTTTAAATGTTTTGATAAAGCCTTATTATGGGTGGAATATTGGGGTAAAACTGCACATTTCTCATTCAAAATTCAATGAAAATGATTACAACACTCAAAAAATAGCATCAAGGACACTATGCTCCCATTTGATCAGATATGGTAGCAATCAACAAAATGCCAGCTATAGCATTAGGCTATTCATGGCGTCACTGAACCATAGGTTTTTTTGTAAACCATGAGGGGCAATCTGGCAGAGTGAACAATGCAAACCTGACTTTAAGGATGGCAATGTCATCATGCCAAAATGCCCAACACAAACCTACATGTATTTTAGGACTGGTAATCCAAATTTAATCAAATCAAATGGGAGATTTGTGTTTCAATAATGAAAAAATAGTGACAATGTCACTGCTTGCTCCCATATAGTTATCAAAACAAGCCAACAATTGTATGAAACATGGACATACATACAGACAGACTGACAGACTAATATACAGACTGGCACAGAGTGATGACATTGGCCCTCAAGTGTGCCTTGGCCCATTGAGAATGATAAAGATATAACAAACAGCTGAATGTAATGATAAAATAGTTAAATATAGGCCTACAGGCACTCAGGGTGAATATGTTACAGCAATTTGATCAGTTTCTTTTCCTTTTCTACTTCTGTGATAATTTTTAGGACAATCAATCTGCAAGGCAGTTTATGTATTGACAAATATGTTATCTTTTACAAGCACACAGCAAACTGTTCTTGATTTTTCATTTACAATATTTGACAGACTAAAATACATAACATGCAACCAATGTTTACATTTTACCCATACACCAGATACATTGAGAGATTTCAACATACAACCATAACTCAGAAACCCTACAGGAAAAAGTAAACATTGTTTTCTTCCAGAACAACTGGTGCATCCACATTGGGAACAACTTACAAGCTTAACAAATTACACAAGGCTGATGACACAAGAGATAAAGTTAAGAAATTTAACTGTGATGAATTTGACTATTCCTTTCAAATCCTTACCTAACTTGACATCTTAAACTAATATAATGGTAAATTGCGTGCAAACTTTCATCAGGGGTGGACCATTTGATAAGGGGGATATCTGGAAGACTGATGAGGTACATTATCTTTTTTATCCGATCCATTGTACATTCTTTTTTTCCCACTCTACCACCTTTTCTTTTAGTAAAACCTCTTCTGGCTAATTTTTTAATTGACATTTGTTTCGAATTTTTTTCAAAATCTGCCAGGAATCACCCCCCCCCCCCCCCCGGATATCAAATGGTCCACCCCTTTGTATGACCATCTTTGGATGAGATAAACAATGACCAGGTAGCAGGAAGAGTGTCAAATATTTACAACCGTGATACTCGTAAACATTGAAAAAAATTTTAGAGTATATTTAATTGTTGGAAACCAAACCTGCTAAAATCACCTCAGCTAAGTTTTCTAGTGATTTTTTTAGCCCATTTCAATACCAAATACAATATACCATATCAAATGCTTACTAAATCACCACATTATATACTCTTAGTTCCAGTAGGTATAAAATTACCAAAAAACTCTTTAAAATACAAAATGAAAGATATCCCTCTAAAATTGAGTTTTGCAAAGTTGCCCTAAAAATTCAAAATTCCAGGAACCTTTACACTATCAAAGCTACCAGATCAGTAGTTTTAGGAGAAAAAAATTTTTGAAAAAGGCAAAATTGCCCCAAAAATAAAAAAATTGGCAGTTTCAACCTAGCTTCAATACATTATATCCAGATAAATCTTAGATACCTGTATACGAAATATCAAAGCTATTAGATCAGTAGTTTTTGGATGAAAAAAACATTTGACCAAAAATGGGGAAAATTGCCCCAAAATTACAAATATGATAATATAATACAATTTGTACAAACTTGACTAAGGTCATCCTGAGGAACATGAATATTAACTATCAGAGCGATCAGACGAGCGATTTCAGAGAACAAGATTTTTTTACTAAAAACGGAAAAAAATACCCTAAAAATACAAACATGCAAATTTCACCCCATTTGTGCACATATAATTAAGAATACCCAAAGAAATCTGCACACTAAGTTTCAACCAAATCTGACCGATGCTTAGTGAGTTTTAGCCATTTGCAGAATCTTTCCTTTTCCCCCTCATTTGCATATTTTTGGCACTGACATGTTCATTTGAACAATTCACATCACCACCCCCGGGTGCACCTATCTACCAAATACCAAGACCGCAGCTGTTGCGCTTTAGGAGTTTTTGATCTGGACAGACTAACAAACATACATACATACATACATACACACAGACACCATTTTGCCACCTTGTAAGAATACCTCCCATTTGCATATACACATATGCATATATGGGAGGTAAAAACAGACAATTCCAGATATAAGCTAAAAGGTAACAAACACATATGAAGCCTACCGAAGGTACTTGCATACCACTTTATAGAGCAATCTGGCCAATAAGTTGAGTTTATAACAATAACATTTTTCTGCTCATTTGCATATTTTTGGTAAAAGATAACTCCATTTGTATAAATTACCATCCATAATGTCAGTGTGTACCTACACACCCAATATAAATACAAAGGTGAAATGTGCACCTGTTCTGAAGATTTTGCAGTTGTTGAACAAGGGAATTATAAGAAGGAGAAGTTTGGTACTTTTTGGCAAAAAACCCAGCAAACATTGCCCGAAAATACAATATTGCAGGTTTTGTCATGATTTTAGCATGACTGACATGAATCATCTTTGGACACCTTCATATCAAAATTCAAAGCAATCGGACAAGCAGTTAAAGAAAAAATAGCATGAAGGACACTGTGCTCACATTCATTTGAAATGGTCTACTCAAGAAATACTTGAATCAGAAAAACAGGAACGACAAAAGCAAATAAGGTCTGCAACTTAGGTTCTGGAGGTCATCGTTAGGAACATGTATATCAACTTGTATAGCAATAGGACAAGCAGATCCTACATACATAAGCAAATGTCAACAACAAAATTAGCAAGAGAAGGCTTGACAAAAAGAAAAGGTTGGAAGAGTGGGAAAAAAACAAAGTGTGGAAAAAAATGTACCAGGGAGCTGGTAAAAAGTAATGCTACCTTATCAATCTTCTAGACCCAACCCCCTCCTGAATATCAATGTTCCATCCCCTTGTTGATCATGTTTACATAAGGCAAGATGGCAGGAAATATATTTACAACCTTGGGAATTTTTTAATTAATGCTATGAGTGCTATCATTCGAATGTAAACAGCACTTAAATTAATTACAGATAGTGAAATGCCTTCCACTGTAGGGGGTGATTACGACATCTGGAATTATCCTGGATCCAAATTTCTCATCAGTTCTTGTGTGTCTTACATGGAAATGTTGCAAAAATTGATTCGCAATGAAAAAATTTACCTCAGCTTTGTTTTCTGGATCAAATTTTTCTACAAATTGATACCAAATATGATAAAATTATGTTCACAGCCTTCAAAACTCTCACAACATATCCTTGGTTGGTGTAGGTCATTTAAGGTTACAAACTGAGAAAATTTCCTACATCTAAAAATTTTGGGGATTCCCAACACTTTGAGCAGAAAATTTATCTAATAACATTCCTCAGAACTTTTGTACCAAATTACAAAGTTATCAGACAAGAGTAATTTTTGAAAGGTTAGGCAAATTACCTGTCACATGATAGTTATGTAAACAATGGAGACACTGTGATTACCCAAATCTTCCCCTTTATCATACATGCTATGCCTGTATTGCCACTCTCCTATTGTTTTAGACTATACTAATATGAACCCGTATTTTAACTAGTGAAAATACGAATTATATTTTCACTGTAACCGAACTACTTACAGCTACGCGTACGCGTGACCTTTGCTGGGACGTTCACATATGAGAAAACTGCTGAGCAAATAGACTTGTGACACTCCGAAACGTCATTGTGAATGTGATTATGGTCAAAATTTTGTTGTTTGCAGTCAGTTCATGGGCATTGCACTTAGGTATAAGTAGTTGTACCAAAAACATACAAACGAACGCATTGAAAATGTGTATGTTTTGCCGACCCGACACCTGTCATCGTTCATGTCGTCTACTCTGCGCTGATGAAGATTACAATCTCGGTTGACAGAACCGCTATACTAAAAGTTCCTGTTGACGAGATTTAAGTATCTGAGTGGTGAATTACATCGTTTACAGCTGTAAATGAGCCACAAAAATCCAACCGCACTGAAAATACTCACGACAGACAATGTGCACATATTATATTTCGGATTTGTACCTGTCAGTGAGATTCACAGGTCATGATAGTGTCCGGTGGCACGGGTGCGGGTTTCAGAGACAATGTAAGATGCTAGGGAAAGTGAAACTTTTGTTTAGGTTGTTGTGAAAGAAATTTAGTTCTATTTAGGCAAGCCAGTGATGAAAATATACGAGCAGACGATGAAAATACCTTTGAAATGTTTTATTCATACAACAACAAAATCACGAACGAGATACGACACTACAGCTTACAGTGTACTCACTTCATGTTTTCCCTAATCCGCTCACAAATTCCTTTCTAAGATGGTAAATTCGGCATATTTGACGACTGAGGACATGTATAATTCTTGGACATAAACTGACTGGTACGGCTATTATATGCACTGTGCATTCCTAAGCTTAGATGTCGCAGAGCTGTTTGCTTTATGCTCTCAGCTGCTTGATCAAGTTTGAAATCAAACTTTGGCATGGCGCGAGTATTTTGACCCAATTTTGGCCGGCCTCATAACTTTCGCGAAGGGATGAGTTTGTTTCGAAACACGAAAACACACTCATTTTACACACTCAAGCCTATTTTTTACATCCACCGCCATTTCAAGCAAAAAATAAATCTTCTTCAAAGTGTGAAAACCTGTGTCGACATCTTACTATTAAAATTGTTCGATTTAAAAGGGTGCTATAAACCCTCCTTTGAAGTGGAATAGCCCAACAGCGGAATAATATCAAGAAGTGATACGGTTGTCATCACTCCTTAGCAACCAACTTTTTATCAGAACAGCGATGAGCAAGCAAGGTCGATTTCAGTTGATTTCGTCTCTAATTTCGGAACGTCCATAGGAAAACAGTCATAACCAAAGCATGCATGTATGATAAAGGAGTTATTACATGAAGTTAGGGCGATACCGCATCGTATTCGAGTGATGTGTCCGTATTTTGACTCGTTGCTGCGCAACTCGTCAAAATACGGACACGTCACTTGAATACGACGCGGTATCGCCCAAACTTCGTGTAATAACCGCTAAGTATCTAGGCTTTTAGAAAACGTATAATTTACTGGGGTTCTGAGCTTATTAACCACCAGAGAATTTGTTAGATTAAACAGGTTGATTTCTTGTCTTGGAACCTTAAAAATTCTAATTTGTATATTTCAGGACAACTTCCACATATCTAACTATTGTCATCCATGGACATCTGTACACCAAATATAAAAGCTGCCTGTCAAGGGGCTTTGAAATATTTTTTACGATTTTTTGACCAAAAATTACAAAAGTTGCCCCAAAATAGTAATTTTTCCAATTTTGTTGTAATTTCAACAAATTAGAAGGGTAACACCCTTGCAAACATCCAACCCAAATTTGAGAGAAACTTGGCTGGCGGTTTAAGAGAAGAATAATTTTACACAAAATGAGGAAAATATCCAAAAATTCAGCAAAAATACCAAATTCAAGATATCTTCACGATATACATAAAACTGTATAAGGTCTACCTAAGGTACTTGCACACTAATTTTCAAAGCAATCAAACCAGCGGTTCTTGAGTTATTGATTTTTGACCATTTTCACATTTTTCAAGCTCATTTGCATAATTTGGGCACTGCAAACTTCATTTGAACAAAATCCTATCTGCAGCCCAAGATGCATCCATAGACCAAATACCGGGCTAAAAAGAGCAGCGGTTCATGAGTTTTTGAAGTTGACGGGCATAATGTAAGTACATACGTACATACATACATACAGACGCCACCAACTTCAGCTTACATAATAATCTCACATTGGTATAACCAAATGTGAGCTAAAAATCATAATAAAATGGCCGCACAGCTGCCATATTGGATCTTATCACAAAACAAATCTATGTGCATATGTATGACATATGAAGTAATGAAATCGCTCCAGGCATCTCTGAGATATCCGCATGAACAGACGGACGGACGGATGCATGCACGTACATGACCAAAACCTATAAGTCCCCCGGACGGTGTCCGTTGGGACTAAAAATGAACTGCATGTGTCTAAAAGAAGTGTAGCATTTTGAATTGTTGGGTTCAAAAAGTCCTTGGCCAGTGGGGTGGGATGCATATTAAGTCTATGGCAATTTGAGGGTTAAGTCCTTTTATCAGAACAGCACAGCAGTAGGTTGATACTCAAAAAATTTGTGATAAGAAATATGCAAAAATACTTATCTCACAATTTGATTGGCAATAACATTGAAAATAATGAAAATTCAAATAGCGGAAAATTTTGTTTGATATTACACAATACATTAGGCAATGTGAAATATTTCTAAAATTTAAAAAATTTGCCATACCTTTGATCGAGTATTTGCAACTGGAGACCATGACATTAATTCTCTGTTTAACATCCGAACGATACCATTGGAGTCTACACTGAACGGTGTTCCCTCTGCTGAAAAACTGAAATCAATACATACATTTTACACAAAAGTTGGTACAACTACAGTTATTTTCAAAGTAACATCTTTACTTGGAAATAATGGTGAATTGGTTAGAGCTTTGCACTGATGCATAACAATGCAACAATAATGCAGGACAGTTACTTTAACCCTTTTCCTGCCATACAATATCGCTTCCCCATCAGCCAAGTCAGTAAAAAGCTGTATTGAGCCAAAACATGACGTATTTTCACCCACTTAGCTTGGTCTGTTATAGCATCTTTTGTCCCAAAAAATCAAGTTTACAGTATTTATCTTTTCAACAGCTTTAAGATATACAGTATTGTGTTAAAATACACCATATGGAATATGTTGTGTTTCATTAATGTTAACCATCTTGACCTGGTGGTGAAATATGGACTTGGCAGGATAAGGGATAGAACTACAAAGTTACAAAGGAAAAGTTGCCCTCAGCAGATCTCAGCAAAAAAGACTAAGTACTATCAAAACTTACAATACAAAAAAACAATCAAAATAAAAGTCACAAATTAACCTACAATAAAGATATTGAGCAAAACATATGGGAGAGGGCTCCTTCAGTCAAGCATCTGAGGAAAGGTTGTTGGTGACCTTGGGGTCAAGGTCTGAATGACCTTGATGATGAAACCATCCGCAGGGCTGTCAATTATAGCCGGTCACCGGCGGCAAATCATTGTCTGACACAGGTCTTGCCGTCGCCTGTTTTCCCTTTCATGGCCTGCAAGAATGATCCTTACACAGGTTGTGAATTCTTTCCTGCCCAAATTCTACCGTTGGCTGTGCTGTGCTACAAACGCACAGAGGCGCAGCCCCTAGGGCTTGTTGGTAGCTGATTTCTGATTGGTTTCAATCAGCATTGTCAAAAACCTTTGCATGTTCTGATTGGTTTTCGGATGAACATTATTGATATGGCTACGAAAAGAACAACAGTCACGTTGGATTTATGGGTCCAAAAAAGAACCCGAAAGGCTTACACTAGCTTTGGAGGTAAAAGTAATGTCAATATTTGTAAATATTTTATTTTCTTGAGGAATTTCAGTTATCAGGGGTTCAATCCGTCAATGGTATAGCATGCAATGTAGATGACATGCCGTGTCCAAGCAATGTGCAATAATTACTGGTATTATTTTTTAGTGACTGGAATTTTAATTTGTTTTCCCCTTTGCAGATTGTGAACACTCCTTACAATTAGTAACTCAGCGAAAAAAATTGTGCCGTTGACATAGTTTTTTAGTGAGTTTTGACAACAACTGAATTTTTTTGCACTCAGCCGTTCTAGTTCTATGAAACATACTGTACATGTTGTGTGCATGTACCCTGGTTGTGGTTGTTTCGAAGGCCCGAGTATCGAAGGTTGAGAAATATTTTCCGACATCCGAGATCTTTTTTCAAAAGCAAATATCGGTATTCCTATCCTTCAAGTTCATTTGCCAAGATCGAGATTTTTCAATGTTTTAAGGCGATCACAACATTAAGTTAGGCTTGACTTTCGCGGTATCATGCAAGTACGTACGGTAAACCAAGTTTTAAATATGGACATATGCGCAATGTGAGCCTACGTGCGTGGCCAGTGTGGGTTGTGGCAAAACTTGGACTACTGTGAGGGGTATCGGAATAAAATATTCATCAGAGGGAAATATTTAATTGTTAACTTCCAAGTGCGTGGATTTACTACGTAAATAAATCAACGTTCTCTCAATCTTCACTCATGGCTTGCCTCATAGATTGAGAGGCCAACGGATGTACACTTGAATGTGTAATTATACTGGTATGATGTAGCGTCTACTCAACTCGTATTACAATTGTTGAATTAGTTTCTGAAGATGTGGTTTCTGAAGAAATAGTTTCTGCAGATGTAGTTTCTGAAGCCAAAGTTTCATCAGAAACACACAATATTGAGGTATTGTCAGCTTGTACTGCCATACAAGCCTTTGGCTTAGATGAGTGAGTACTCAAGTGATTCTGATTATGGTTCAGATTATGATCTTTATTAAGTAGGTTATAATTCAACAGAATTTGTATGCAAATAATGATAACCTGGCGTAGCAATAAACATATAAACTCTGTTTGTCCTTCTTAATCTACTGCTAAAATTCTTCCATAATTTATATCACAAGATCCAATGTCATGTTACTTTTGTTACTTCAGTTATGTTAAAATGGAGAGTAAATTGCCCTCAAGAGTGCCACCAAAGGCCATTGATTGAAGATGAATAATTAGAAAAGCTTCAGCTTCAGGAGGGGGGACACACCCCAACCCCCCCCACATGCACTTCGGCACATGCCTTGCGCCGCTTCACTCCGCACAAGGCTGTACCCTCCTGTTCTTTCACCTGTACCCTTCTATACTGAAAAACTTTGACAGCTCTGCATCCTGAGAGGCCGAAATGTGGGAAAGGAGTGGAATTCCCGAGAAATGGGAGTCAGGATGGAATCCAAAGCCCAAACGAAGGAAGCATGACTGAAGTGACCCCCAGTGTTTCCGTTAACGCAAAATCCTGCGTATTTTACGCAAAATTGTTTTGAAATAAGCAAAAAAATCATGGCTGCGTAAACTAATACGCATTGAGAAATGCCGCCCCATGACACGGATGTACTTGGCCCGCACTATATCGAGATATCTGCATGAACGCTGTGCTCTCCCTGGCCTTTCAAAATTGTTAGTAAATTTACGAATTGGGTTCAAAAAATATTAGTAAGCACAAATTATGTAATGCTGAGCCCGCCAATTTTCAACAAGCACTTCTGGTACTCAATGAATGATTTTAAGGGGACAGAAATGATGAATGATTTCATGAGAGATAAAGCTTTTTATGACAATTAACACTCACATTTTGATACGCATTTTCAAAAGATCCATCGCATAACACAGTACGTCATGGATCATAAATGCGTGTAATATTGAAATGTCTTCCTTGTCTCAATAAAGTGTGTCAATTTGGTCAACCGACCCACGCATTGTCTCTGGAGCATTGTCTCAATTAATCGATCTTTAATTATATTATTTTATTTCTCAGTGGTTGATGATTATATATGTTTATATATTAAGTGGTCATAAATATTATCAGTGTTTGCACAAGTTTTAGATGCTAGAAAATCTATCCCCTGTTTTTCATATTTGAAAAGCTGTGTTACCTTGAAAGTATGCATGTCATCCATGGGTACTAGGTGGTGCCTCTATAAGCTGCAGTCATTATGCCATGTTCAGCTCTAAAATTCTTTTAAGACAACCACTGATCAGAACATTTTGCAGTCTGTGGTTTCGCACAAACTTTGTCTCATTATAACAGCAAATAAAAGTGCGCAAACTGAAACTGATGATCCTGCTAATGTTTCCACAGAGACAGTCACATTTTTAAAACGCTGCAGATGATCGTTATTTTTTTCTCTGGATAAACTTTCGCCGTGCGACACAGCATTGTCTCTGGAGCATCAGAGAAAACTATCAGTATTCAAAACATTTGCTGAAACAGTTTCTTGTCAAATATTTTGAAGGAAACCTATTAAAATTGGAAAGTTCACAGAAAAATTCAATCTGCATATCGTCAAATGACAAATCTATGACAATTAAGATTTCCGGCTAAGATTTCCGGCTCGCTTTAGTGCCTCCATGCACAGACACAAACACTTTGCGGTACGTTGTTCAACCATGCGCGGTCCGGACTGCAGTTCGACTGTCTTTCAGGCTGACTGTTCTTGATCTCTTCTCGGCGGTTTCATTGTTTCAAATTTTTTCATATCAGTTGCCGTTTTTATCCCTAACTTTCTTTCCCAGCTGAGGATACTATCCATCTCAAGCATTTGTAACTGCCCGCTTCCCTCGATCCGCTTCAACCGTCCATTCGGAAAGTTGACAGCGTGTGAGTGTTTGGGTATCTCGAAACTACATACCGTAATGCATGACACACCAGTGTGAGAGTACATGACCCGGGGATCTTGAAACCTTTTCGCGCATGCTCATGTTAGCACAGGTCGAAGTCCAAAGCTATCGCCATGTGTTGATGCGCCGATGATAGGGGAGAGTTGTTTTCAAAGACGAGATATGACAGTATTTCCCCGGAATTCATAATCTTAACCGAAAATCAGGCTTCAAAAATAACAAAATTATTCGTAAATGGCCGATCGGGCATCTATTTTTTTTCGTAAATTTTCATTTTTGTTCGTAATTTACGAAGGTTACGAGCGACAGCGAGAGCACAGGAACGGATGGATGCACAGATGGACTAAATCTAAAAAGTCCTAGATGGTGTCCATGGGGACTAAAAACACTAACCCCCAGCCCCCAGCAGCATTACAAAAACATAGCGAACTTACACCCACCCTGTAAAGAAATTGATCATTCCCTTAACAAGTCAAGTTGCACTGTTCAGAAATACTGAAAACTTTATAGCATATTTACTAGGCAGCCAACACACAGTAGACTTATCAAGCATAAGTGTGGTTTATTCATATCGACAAACTTACCCAAGCCATACCAAAGTTGACTGTGAACTGATAGGTAACTGATCTCCAGATACTATATGTTTCTGTTGTCCATAAACGGAAAGCAACTTAACACCAAGACACTGGTCACCTGGTATACCTTGAACACAATAAATCAAGAGTTGTCTTTGATTATGGCAGTCTATTAAAGCTCTGAACTTCATCAAGCACAGATGAAATATTGTTTCATGAAAAAGTCAATGCTTCTGCATATCGGCCTTAGAACCAATCTCAGTGATTGGAATAAAGTATTCTGTACAGTACAGATATCCCATAAGGTATCACTTTATTCGATTCATTATTGCTGTCCCATTTCTGCAATTTTACTATTGCACTGCTTGCATCGCCTCATCATGTTGCCTATGCAGCGCTTCTAGCATAGATTGTCAAACAAGGACTTCTGCTCTTCCAAAGAACTCGCCTGTGTGCCAACCGTGCTATATTGCAAATATACCATGGTTCTTGTCATGTCTTGACCTATCAGATTACTGTATTTGTGCATCAATATACTGGTAACCTCCGATATGTGGTGGATATTTTTACTGCGATTTCACAGGTGTAGTATCGTCTATTCACCTTACAGATCTGACCAAACCCAGCTATCTTAGATCTATCAGATGAATGTCAAGTTTTGATTTACATCACTGTTGTTTTCAGCTATCTTTTTTCTTTTATAATGCAATTTCAGGTGTATAACATTTACAATCCAGTTTAACAGTTAGATACATATAACGTTAATTTGTGTAGGTGCGTGTTTGTCAAGAAGTTCACTGAGTTATCTTCAGTTGAAATTTTGGCAAGATGACAAAATAAAGAAAAATTTGAGCCAGTGTGGTTTAAGGAGAAATAACTGAGCAATGGCTGGCTTATGATTAGGGGACCCAAAACCACTGATAGGACGATGACAGAAGAGAGTCTATATCACAAATCACTACATCCAACTGCACCATCCCTTGTTAGCCAATATACTCGACTAGTTTTTATCTATCCTAATGAAGGTCCTCTGTGTAAGATTGAAATGCCCATAGTTTTTATCTAATAAAACTACAGAATCCATCAAAAATGCTTATTCTACCAGGGGAAGTCTCATATCTCCTACCAAAAACTTGAGCATTTTTATAATCTCTAAATCATCTTGTGTTACATACCTGTAGCCATATGATAGATGATGAGTAGTTGAGTACCATGTCCTGCTAGACAGACAACTGGACCAGGAATGCTAATTATTTCACGTTGTAATCCACCGATGGAGAATAACCGAACTAAACGTTTATCAGTTGCAACAGCTAACCATCCATAACCTAATGTTATTGCCTAAAGATAAAAGGAAAGTATGATAACCATTTTTAATCACAGACCCAGTTAATGTACAGGACTCTATCCTCACTCTCCGAGGATCTGTAAACAAGTTATCAATTAACAAGAGGGGACTGTGTCATTAATGATGACTTGTTGAACCATAACTCAACTGTCCCTGAAGAGATTTTGTTCCAACCTGACACATAGACATTGTGTTGTAGTGTGCATGTGCATGTCAATTAATGGTGCAAGCGGAGACCGTGTCATCAGTTCCTTCAATAACGAAGATGAACCCTGTCTGTCATTTGATTCGGGTCGAAGGTCAACAAACGTTTCATGCAAAAATTGCTCCGAAAATGCATAACTCATGATGAGTTGTCAAGGTCACCCGTTAAGCAACCGAGTGGCTTACCATGATCACTTTTACACATATTGTGATACATGAAATTCATGGAAGTCTCAACCCTTACATGATGTAGTGAAACTCCTTTATTTTCTGATTTTAGTGATCCGTCATGACGTCGCGTTGTTCACCTATTTCCTACCATTTCGCTGACCATATTCCTCCGTCCATGTTGAGATGAATAGTTTAGCCAAATTTCATCGGCAATTTGTGATTTCACCATACTAAGTTGTCAATTTCAAGTTACTTGTAATTTATATGTTATATATGTTTTTTACTTTTTTAATAATTACTTTCGCTATGTACAGCGCCAATTCCATATGTACATATGGCGTTCAGTGGCCGAATCATTCACATGATGAATGTTGGCATGGCCTCAAAACTTCAGTAAATCAACTCTGCAAGCTCCTGTTGGATGAAGTTGATAATTTTTTCTTTCTTTCTTTCTGCCATTGTTTATTGTGGAATTTTTGTTCACACCCATGGTCATCTAATTATGCTTGTTGTACTTATACAAGTTTAACTTACCGTACTCATCCAAGTATAAGCCCCTGCTCATGTGTAAGCCCCCCTGATTTCAGAGAATTTTTGAAAATACATTACATAGGTGTATAAGCCCCTACCCTAGTGTAACTCAAAGACAGAAAGGTTAGGAGAATATATTTGGTCATTAAACTTGGTAAAATTACTTTTAAATAATAAAGAAACCATTAAAAGATGTTAAAACAATGGGAAACTCAAGTTCCCTGGACAGCAACGTTAGGAAAATGACATGTTTTCCCAGTACTATCTTGATTCTTTGAACCTGCTCACCCCGTCGCCTGAATAGAATAGTCTCACTCACATCCGCTATTGTTTATTTTCATTCACGACCACGATATTTTCATCCTGTAAACATGCAGTTTCTTCTGTTTGAAGCAATTATCCTTTCATTTGTGAAGATTTTTTCCTGGTGACTATTACAATTTTCACTGCTATGTTGTTGTTTTCACAAGATGTAGACAGTTTGATACTGGAATATTGAGTTGCCTCTCGTGTAGGCAATGCATGCCAGTTCACATTTACTGTTGATCAGCTGCATACATGACATCTTTGTTTCAAGTTTGGTTTTTTTTTCGAAATTTCACCAAAATGTCACTTTTGTATTCAGAGATTGTGTTATCAATTTTTTTGGATGTGAAAGTTGATTTTGAAAGTGATAGAAAGATCCCGAGGTGTTGAAAAAATTGTGTGTAAAATTAGCATAAATTAAGCGTCCATGGCAGATCACATGGTGTTGTTCGAGTTTAAGCCCCTCCCCTAGTTTTACCTCCGTTCAGTGTTGCTGAACCGGGGCTTATACTCGGACGAGTACGGTATGTTTTCATGCATTGCTTTCAATGTGCCTAATGAAGAGCACAAGAAAAACTGTATTGTATATGTAATAGTAGAGTTTTTATACTTGTAACCAATAAACTGATCGGCTAGTTAAAATTTCTAGGATTGATCTATGTTGTTGTATTCTGTTGGCTAGTTTTGCTGGTTGGCTGGTAGGTTTTCCAAATTTGAAAATCGGCAAACAGGATATTCTTTAAATGGCCTTATGAGGCCCACCAATGTGGTTTACAGACAGACGGATGGAAAGACAGACACAAACAGACTGACAGAGTGATGACATTGGCTTTCCCCCGCCTATGGGGACCAAAAATGACTTTGAAGACATACCTTGATATCTTCTCCATTAGGCATTGTTATACTCCATTCCTTTTGATTGTCCCATGATGAAAAATGCAAACACAACAACTGACTAGAAGCGAGAAAAACAGAGGAATTCATGAGAGTATTTGGTTCCAAAAGTTACACTTGAATGAATGAATAAATCTATCTTTTCCTTGTTTTCATGTAACAAGTAAACTAGATGGGACTAGTCATGGACACTAATCTATATTTCTTCAAGACTAAAGGGAGACACAACGCTAACAGTAATGAGGCAATATAATTGACATGCTGAGTTAATATCCCTTTGAGCTTTATACAACAGATACATAAGATACTGACTCAAACTTCATCATAAATTATGATGGCATAAATGATGCAATCTGATGGTCGACATATAAAAAAATAGTGCCAACATCACTGGGACATAATGACCGCCAAGTATTATCGGCACTTATCAACAACCCCACTCACTGTGAATTAGACAGACCACAGAGTCACTGTGCAACAAATAGGTGGAGGACTATTTTTCACATTGCAATTTTAAACCCATTTATGTGAGGAAGGGACATGTATTTATGTATATGGAGAAAAAAGCAGAGGACATATTTGTAAATGGTTTGTTGAGTGTCACTCAATTTGGGGGCTATTAGGTATAATGGTAGTAAGTGTAAGAATAATTTGGTTTGGTTAAAACACTGGCGAATCTGGGCTTTACACTTACAGTTTCACCTAACTTGGAAGTAAGTTAACTTGAGCATAGTAGTGGCAAGGCTGCGCCAATGTCCCCCGTTGTCAATGTTTTTGCTCTTCCGGATATACAAAAACTAGCACTGAGCCAAGGTGAAATGAAATCTTGCAAGTGACAATTTTTTTGTTTTCAAACAAAAATAGTAAATACTCATTTTATAAATGGTAAATACTCATTAACATAAAGAATGACAAAATGTATTTGGTATTGCACTGCAGAGCAAATACCAGTAGTACGCATACGCTTTGACGCAAGTAAACTGTTTGTAATATAATGGCTTTATAAGATAAGAGATAATGATTATGGTAAGAGATTAAGGATACAGTAAATATGATTTAGTAAAAGACTGCAAGGAATTTAGTTAGTGATTGATAAGAAGATAATTTACCTTGGTGTTTCTGAATCTTGACTTTCAGCAGCTAGTACTACAGCTTCAGTTGACATAGTACCCATTGTATAACCTACTGTATTGTCTGTATGCATTGCATGGTGTAAAGAAGTATCATGGAATTCAACTTCAATGGAATTCTCTTCCTCTGTACTGTATGCTTTAATAATACCCACTGAATTCCATACCTATATCAAAACAGAACCAGATATGAACTGAATATGCTCACGTGTTTTACAATAGGTTCATTAATAGTAGTACGCTTCATAGAACAACAAGATATATGTTATCACTAAATGAAGCAGGTTTTTTTCAACATCGCACAGTACTCTCAGATTTTAATCACTAATTACAAAACTTTATTTAATATGCAAATGAGCTGTTAATTAACTTGACACTGCTCAATGCTTCATGGGACAATTAGATATCCATCAGATCAACATTTGTAGCACGTTTTATTTAATTTAATGCAGTAATTTTAGAGTAATGTCACTAATTACAAAGTTCATTAAATATGCAAATAATCCCTATGTTAACTTGACACTGTTCAATGTTCATAGCACAATTAAATATTTATCAAATCAATATCTGTAGCACGTTTCACAAAATTTGGTGCAGTACTTTCAGAGTTATATACCTAATTACAAAGTTTATTAAATATGCAAATGAACCCTTAATTAACTTTACACTACTAAATGCATTACAACACAGTTGGATATCTGTCAGATCAGTATATGCAGCAGTTTTCATCACATTTGATGCAGTTATTTCCGAGTTATATGACTAATTATAAAACTTCATGAAATATGCAAATGAGCTAATTATTAACTTGACACTGTTCGATGCTTCTCAGTACAATTGGATGTTTATCAGATCAACATCTGTAGCAAGTTTCATCAAATTTAACGCTGTAATTTTGGAGTAATATCACTAATTACAAAGTTCATTAAATATGCAAATAAACCCTTAATTAACTTCACACAAGTAAATGTTCTACACCACAATTAGATATCTGTCGGATCAGTATCTGCAGCAGATTTCATCACATTTGGTGCTGTTATTTTGGAGTTATATCACTAATTACAAAACTTCATAAAATATGCAAATGACCTATTTGTTAACTTGACACTGCCAAATGATTCTCAGTACAATTAGATATTTATCAAAACAATATCTGTACCAAATTTCAAAGACTTGGGTGCCGTAATTTCAGAGTTATATACCTAATTACAAAGTTCATTAAATATGCAAATGAACCCTTAATTAATTTCACACTTCTGAATGCTTTACACTACAGTTAGATATCAGTCGGATCAGTATCTGCAGCAGATTTCATCACATTTGGTGAAGTTATATCCGAGTTATATGACTAATTACAAAACTTCATAAAATATGCAAATGACCTATTTATTAACTTGACACTGCCCAATGCTTCTAAGTATAATTAGATATATATCAGATCAATATTTGTTGCAAGTATCATCAAGTTTGGTGCTGGAATTTCAGAGTTATCTCACTAATAACAAAAGTTCATTAAATATGCAAATGAGAAGGTAATTGACATGACACTCACAGTATCATAATAATGTTCTGAGATTGTCATCTGAGAAAAGTTTCATGAAATTTTGTGCAGTATTTCTTGATATATGTCGACACTGTCATTACCGTCTCCATAGGGAAACCATTGTACGGAAAAAAACGATATTGCATAACTTCATTAATATGCAAGCCACACTAACCAAAATCTAATCAGTTCTTGCAAGTAGCATATGGTACCTGTGTACCAAATCTGACTTGAATCCGTTCAGGCGTTTTTGAGTTATCGTGTAAACAGACAGACAGACAGACACACACACACACACACTAACACACACACACACACACACACGGACAGACAGACAGACATCGCTATGACAATAGCCCACGTGTTTACACACGTGAGCTAAAAATACCGTCAAGGAAACTATGTGCTCACATTAGGTTTGAATTGGTCCATTCAAGAAATATTTATACCAGAAAAACAAGAATGACAAAAGCAAATAAGGTCTCCAACTTAGGTACTGGAGGTCATCTTTAGGAACATGCAATGGGACAAGCAGATCCTAAATACATATGCAAATGTCAAGAAAAAAATCAGCTGGAGAAGGCTTGACAAAAAGAAAAGGTGGGAGAGTGGGGAAAAAATGTACCAAGTATCTGGTAAAAAAGTAATGCTACCTCATCAATTTTCTAGACCTTACCCCCTTCCTGAATATTAAATGTTCCACCCCTTGGTATAGTTAAAGAGCTACAATGGCCAGATGGCAGGAAATGTATTTGCAACCTTTGAGATTTTTTAATTCATGCTATGAGTGCTATCATTTGAATGTAAACGGTACTGCCCGGCTCGAAATGGACGGATCATGATTAGTGCCAAGTTTGGTTGGGTGTTTTGGGGCATGGCTCTGCATAATGAGTCTGTTGGTAACGGTTGCAATCTTTCGCATTATCTGCGGAACTGTTTGCTCTCAGATTATGCTCAAGCTCGGACTAATATAGATACATACAGCCTTCGTTTCCCGGTTCGTTTCAGTTAGGCCATGACAAATACTCGAAATCAAAAATGCCGCTGTTCTAAAGCTCAGATTTGCCCATTAGTGGGTGCTCCACCCTGTCAACATAGTATTGATTTCATTGTCGCTATATTAGGCAAAAAAATAATAGGTTTGTTTCTGGTCATTGACATGTGGCAAAAATGGTATGGTGACGCGATTTTTTTCCAATTTTTTTTTATTCTTGATGGAATTTGATTCATTTCCCCCCTTTTTTACATAGGGGCAAATAAAAACAGGGAAAAAAAAGTTGACGCACACACTTTGAAGCGATGCAGGCGGTGACCAGAAACATCAATTTTTTTGGCCTAGGTAGATTTACAAACAAAAACTATTCATGCTGAATGTCGATGGGCGCATTGGGATCTGTACATTTGGTATAGGGTGGAAAGCCACAAAACCAAACCAAACAGCCCTTTCGGGCCTCAAAAATTTCAAAAAAGAGAGTACCCGATAATACATTTTTTTCTTCATGGTTACCAAGATGTAATCGACTTGAATGTAGTCTGATCACGTTTTTTATTCCCAGAAATGTGGCAGTTACGCACGAAAGTTGGAGAACTGTGAATAAACTATTGTGCACGCCTTTCGACACTGGAAATCTTGACACATATTTTACTATTTTAATCACTCTTAGCAGATAAGGTGAATGCTAATTGACATTAGGTACACATCAGTGTTCACGCTACCGCTCGCCAGATGGTAAAATAGTGAATTGATTGACTCATTGGCGACTCAGACAGTCAAAGCAATCGCCAGACTGGCAACACGAAATTTATAACGTTTGTTCACTACGTTCTACCATATACAGTCTCGCTTCTATGGTACTGGTTCTTCGATGTTCTGTTGCATTGCGGTAAATTTTTTAACTTCTTGCAGAGTCTTTTGCCATAAACTTTGTAGACAAGTATAGGTTTTTATTTGTGTAAAATGAGTCAAAAATGCGTACGTTTCCATAAAGTTACCGCGGAGTCCGTAAAGCTGAAGTGGGTTAGTGATGGAGACAGTCTTTTTCCGTAAAAGTTTGGGGTTAAATTTCCCTTTGATGTGCGTGCTCTGTTACCTAAAAACAATAAGCTGGGGGTCTTCAGTATCAACGTCTCTCAGATGTTGATCTGCTGTGCCGTGCAATGCTGGAGCCAAGTGCAGGTTCCGCGCTGTACTTTCGTTTAGCAGTATAAAGACTTCATGTTTACAGAAAAGACTCTTTTACTACAGACTAAGTGCATTCCAAGCAGACTGTGGTCGAGATCCAATAGGACCTCAGGAATACCACTCAGCAGACTCTAGATCATCACCCGGGCCGTATTTTTACAGTACGGTGTACCCCAATGACATGCAACCATAACAAATACACGTAGCCTGTTAACTGTATCGTATTTACGTGAGAATTTCCTGCCTGTCTAAAACCCTTGTCCATATAGAACTTGCATGTAATTAATGATTGGCACAACGCTTTGTGATGTGTAGATTCAATGTGACGTAACCATGAATGAACCATTTTACTTGAAAGCAAGTGTACATGTTCTATTTCCATGTTCAGGCTGGCCATGAAGTGCAGTGCAGCAGGCCGAGTATGTCATTGTCACAAGGGGACAGCTTTTTTAAAGTGAGTATTAAAATTATAAAGACGTCAAATTTTTTCTGCGTATTTTAGAATAATTTTGCGTCAAATACCAAAATGTCACTTCTGTATCGAGGGTATTGTTTAATCAACTTGATTTGAAACAGCGATATAAAATACTGTGTCAGTTAAGCTTGGAAATTGTTGCTAAAAGTTTACTCTCTTGTGGCCAGGGTTGCAATCAGTATCAATGTGATCATGGCAAGCCAGTTCATGAAGATTGTGAAAATGTTAATTATTTTCTGTAATTTTTCTGTCCTTTAAAATCTGCTGGTCAATTTTGAAAGTGATTGATAGATAGATTGGTGTTCAATAAACATGCATGAAAGTTTTGATGTGAAGTATTCATTTTCTTGAAGTAAGCAGCACTGATTCTGAGGATACATAATGATGAGAAAGTGGCTGACTTCTAAATGTTTTGTTTATCATCACTCTTGCTCTCTGCTCATTACTCCATGTATTTAATTATATGACCTTTGACCCTCTAACATATGTGACCTTTGACCCGTCCCTAAAAAAAAATATGGCTACTTGTGTTCACACTGTATTAGCCAGGAAGGCTAATCATCTTGAGTAGCCGGTAAGAGCAAACCCTACACATCCAGCTGACTCGTGTCTTACTTTGCACAAGGTTTGATTGATAGTGATATTTGAATCTCAATTGGCGTCCTCTGGGTTCACGTTCTCACTGACCACGCACAATTACTCACTAAACTTGTACTGAAAACTTATTGGTTTGAAAGATATGGAGTCGTAATGCATTGATAAGGTATTTACCCTGCTGTAGAGCATTCCCATTTCATAATTTTTCATTAAAAACACGCAAAACACCGCAATTTCTGGAGCTCTTTGTTTAAGCTACTCGTACGACGTCTCTTTGCAAAATGAGCGTCCTTTAATGTAATCCAGAACATGTCAACCGAAAGCTATCTGACGAGCATTTTTGAGAAACATTTTTGACCAAAATTGGCAAAAATTGCCCCCAAAATACAAAATTGCAGATATCATCATAATTTCAATATATCAAATTTAGTTCATCTGTAGGAACCTGTATACCACATTTCAAAGCTATCAGACGAGTAGTTTTGGAGAAACACATTTTTGACCAAAAATGGCAAAAATTGCCCAAAAAATACAAAATTGCAGATTTTATCATAATTTCAATACATCACACTAAGTTCATGTGTATGAACCTGTAATACCAAATTTCAAAGCAATCAGATGAGTAATTTTGGAGTAAGACATTTTTTGACTGAAAATGGCAAAAATTGCCTTAAAAATACAAATATGCAAATTTCAGTCGGTCTGAACAAATCTAACTGAAGTCACCCTATAAAGTAAACTGCATATCAAATTTCAAAGCAATTGGACATGGTGTTTTAGAGGAGAAGGCAATTGTTGACAGATGACCGACAAACGACGACGGAAAATCAGCCTATTTGATTAGCTCCGTGTTGCTGCCAGCAGAGCTAATAAAGTAACAAGCAATGACTTTGTCTGTGAATTCTTGTCACTCTTGGAAACAACTGCGCCTCCAACTGGTCATCTTCTCCTTGCTGCCAATTTCAATTTTCACTTTGAGTCTCCACTTGAACCACATATCATCAAGCTGTCAAACTTGCTCAATTGAATGGGACTAAAATATCATGGCAACAAGTCGACTCATACCAAAGGACACACGTACTCTTGACTTGTTGATTACGAGATTGACCAGTTCTTTTGTGCGCTACATCAGAGTTGATAAGTCTCTCATTTCCGATCACAGTCTTGTGTACTTTGGACTAAATGTTCAGGGGCCACCCAACAACAAGCTCAAGATATCACAGCATGACTTTAGGGCAATCAACGTTCCACATAGCACTCGCCTGCTATATGTCCAAAATTGTACCAAAATCTTATGTATACGTGTCTGTGGCGTGGGTTATTGGTAAAATAAATTATCCATCGTGCTTTGTGGCTGGATTTTAGTAAAGAGTTAGTAAAGTCGAAGGAAAGCAATATTAGGAATCAAACTATACGTTCAGGAGCTATAAAATAAGGGGCTGATTCAACACAGAGCAGTGGGAAAGAGAGACAGAAGTAATTATGATGGCGGAGAGACGAGAACAAAAAGATAGATATACTGATACAGACACACATAGGAGGAAAAGAACTGAGAGAGTGAAAGTATATGGAAAGAACACAGAAAAATAGTAGTGTCAGTTACCATGAATCGGCTGGATAGATGAACTGGTGTGGATGACGGCTGAAAGGCTTTTTGTAATGGAACAAACTGTGGACTTGTGTAAACTGACGGCTTCCTTGCAACCACTCTCTCATTATCACTGTCATTGGCAATACTAGAAGTGCCTTTGGATGTACTATCTGTAGGATCATAAAGAAATCAACACGCAATTAGGACTTTTTGTTAGGAATGGTTGACATAATGCACACTCCTGCAATTTACATTACAGATGGTGTGGTGTCTCTGCTTGCTTTGAATGTTGCTAAGATTGTCTGAAATTTGTCACAACTTATGTGATAACAACTGTGAAGAGAATTAATTCTCTGCAAGCCATAATCCACCATATTGTTTTCCAGCATCAAATATGGCTGCTACCACATTCTTTTGAGAACTATCACTATATAATCAGGGTAATTTGCAATCAGCAACTGAGAGTGGAAAATTTTGCCCTCTTGTTCTGAAAAGAAATGGATGTTTGATCATTTTTCACTGCACCTTGCATTTAACCTTCACTGAATAATTTTCATTTTACTTTGAAAAATTAAGTGCCTTTGGCAGTTAGATTTCTTAAAAATACATTATTGTTATATATTTCAATTATATACACATACCTATCAATACTTTCAATACCTGTTTCAATTCATAGAAATGAAATATATATAATACCAACTATATTGTAAATATAAAATAAAAGTTCATTGATAAAAATGTAATAAGTTCTTCGATAAAACTAAATACTTCATAGGACAAACACATATTGCAATTTTTGAAAACTTGTGCAATTTCCTCTGTCATATAAGAAATGTTAACTTTCTCACAATGTACCGTATTATATGAAACCTTTCTTGCTTGAGGATTGCCTTAAAAAATCAATTAATATTATGATTCACATATCACAATTAAAGATGTACATATTTGAATCAAATCAAAGCAAACATTATGATCTTTGAATTTGCAGACAAGGAAATCTTCCTGTGATTTTATTTCGTCAATTCAGATATGTAAACCTTCTTACAGTTAATTATAATAATCAATTCGCAAGCAATATTTAATAACAAGCAGTAATTAAATCTTTACGGTTAAATATTCATTTAAGACTTCCTGATATTTTCCAGATTTTCTGCTTACCAAGTGAATTCTCATCATCTTGTATTCGAAGTAGACTGCGATGTTTTGGTGTTTGTGTAACAAGTGTACCAATGTCATCATCATCATCATCATCACCATCATCTACTTCATCATGTACGAAGTTTGCAGTTTTATCTTGGTTACCATGGAGAAGCTCAATGGCATTTGCAGCTGCTAAGAAATCTTCATCATCATGGTTGTCATCTTCAAATTCTGTAGACTGGGTTATCTCACTGTGAGATGGCTTTGGTATGAGAAGGGATATGGACAGAAATGGAGATAATAAATATGAAGTAACTTGTAACTTTCAATGTGTATGATAGAACAGAAAAGAGATATCACCACAAAAATATCTTCACATTTGTCATTAAAATATGTAAATAAGGGAAAGTCAAGGTCATTATACATTTGGTTTGTTTAAGTTTAAGTTTAATGTAGTTGGAAAGGGTGGACTGAATTTGAGAAAATAGTGACATTTTTACATTTAAAATCATGACAAAAAATTAAAGGTGACTAAGAATACATGAAAAACTGCACAGAAATATTTCAAGAAACATGTTACTTTCCCTTTTGCTGGGGATTCTGAGTTTAAGGTTTATCAAAAGACAATTTAGGCCACCATTCTCATGACAAAAGGTCATTAAATGAGTCAATTAGTAACTAATGGACAGAATGTTGCCACACATTTTTGCATCCTATCATAACACTGAAAGATTATCACCTGACCATATTTCACAAAGTTTGATCCAGTGCTTCTGGACATTCATGAAAACAACAAAAAATCATCATGGAAATGCAAATTAGCAATTAATTTAAACAATACCGCTATGTGACATTGAATTGTATTTACAACACTATGAGATCAACATCTGTACCAAGTTTCATTAAATTTGATGCAGCATTTTTTGACATATCAGCCTAATTACGAAAATTCAATAATTGACATGATATTGCTACGTGTTATGAAACAAAATGATGTGCATATGTATGACATAGGTCAATGTCCTTGTACCAACTTTGAATAATATTGGTGCAAATATGTCTGAGTTATGGCACTGTACATGAAAAAAAACGTATCAAAATGGTCACCAGGCAGCCATTTTTTTATTGGATTGTGAAATCAATAGACATGCATACTTATGATATAGGTCAATTTCCCCAATTTGAGTAAAATCAGTTGCTAAATGTCTGAATTATGGCTCTGGACATGAAAAAATCAAACAAAATGTCCACCAGGCAGATATATTGCATCAGATTGTGAAACCAATTGACATGCATATATATTACATAAGTCAAATACCTTGTACCAACCTTGAATAAAGTTGGTTGCTGCGGACATGAAAAATCATGACATAATGGCTGCCACGCAGCCAATGTATTTGATCTTACCGTAAAAAACATCAAAGTCCATACTTATGACATATGTTCCTGTCCTTGTACCAACTTTGAATAAAATCGGTCGAGATGTGCCTGAGTTATGGCTCAGGACATGAAAAAATTCTAACAAAATTGCCGCCATGTGGCCATATTTGATCATATTGCAAAACAAATTGACATGAACATGTATGACATAGGTTGATGACAGACATACGGACATGACCAAAACCACTAGTCCCCCTGGACTGCATCCGCGGAGACTAAAAAGAGAACGCAATTAAATCACACACAATGAGGATATCTAGAAGTCCTTGTCAAAAGTGATAGAGAAGTCACAGGCATTGCCAGTCATGTGCCTTAAATGCAATGTGACATGTGACATACCTTTGCTTGATCAACAGATTCTGGTAGAAGATTTTTAATAACATCAAGTTGACCCTCAGTATCGGTATATACAATCTCATTCTTGCCTTTTGGATGGAGGGCTATAGCACATATTGTTAATTTCTTGTCATGTTGGACACTGCCAATAAGTAAATATAACAAATGATGCAATTACTAGATTATCTCTTTGTACTCTTTAAATCTCACATTTTTCAAATTTCTCACACATTCTCTTCACATTGATTATCATGATACTTCAACATTAAAGGTGAAACCCATGTTCAGGATACTTATTTTGAATCTTCTTTAATTTCACATTTGGGAACCCACATATTTGTATTTCTGAGAAATGTGTTTATTTTGCAGAATCGCTGAGCATATGTTTCTTCTTCTCAAAAATGTGCAATTTTGAGTCTTTTTCCTAAAAAAATTAAGTGTGATCTGTAAGAGAAATCAACAATTGAGTAGGCTGGGGAAAACTGTGTCACTGACTTTTTCCATTGTTTTTAATTTTAGCACAGTGAGGTGTGAAAGTAACAATGGGTTTTGAATAATTACCGGTTTTTGTTCACTTTAGCCAAGATATTCTCTTATTTTATCAACTTTACTGAAAATCTGAGACAATGTGAAACAGATATGTATTGTTACTGTCACCTGGTAAAAAATCTGAATGGCGCCAATGTCAACCTTTATTCAATATTCCATTGCACCCATTATGTCCATGATACCTCAACCCTTCTTAAAGGTGGCCATATGAAACAGTCTGGGGAAAATTGCCCATTCTATTGACTCTAGCCAATATGTGTATCTCTCTGCATATACACACTTCCACAGTGTAAGAGGAAGCCGCAGTGTAGTAAACTTGTAGACAGCTGATTGCTTCATCCATGCAAGCATAAAATTTAAGCATTAAATTTCATCTTGATGAATATCTAGCTGCCTTTCCTCACAAAGCACTTAAATTAATTTGTGAATTAAAATTACACAAATATCCTTGAAGAAGGGAGAGAAAAGTCCTCTAAGGCCAAAAACAACAGGTTTTGTTTCTTGTCCACGCGCCCATTGCAAAAAAACATGCGCGTCGCAGCTTTTTTCCCGTATTTTTCAAACCAAGAAATCAAGTCAGTGGGTTTTCCAATTTACAGTACAGGGCGCCATCAACGGCAACTTATTGCCAGACTGCCAAGACATACATACTGCGCATGTCTAGGCTTGCTATTTGCATAGTCTAGAAAACGTGATTGCTTTTTTCTTTACTGTAATGTACACTGTTCACTGTTCAGAATCAGTATAGTATGCTTGTGTCAGTTCAGATAGTTGCGGGTTGCAAAATTTTGCGACCCTTCGCACTTGTAGAAGTAGATGTCAGTGCTGGAGTGTACAGATTGTATGAAGACGTGCAAAGGAATACTCAGCGCCACAGACACGTTCATTACGCAGCGAATATTATGAACAGAGTCTGGTTGAAACATCTGTTTCGAGCGCAGCAAATGGTATTTTCCAGACGATTCCTTTGAATTGCAAACTCGAGGATTGAACTGAGATAAACGCTATCATCAGATGACTTCAACATCTCCATATAGGCTGGACAAACGAACATAAATCTTTTGGTGAACACTTTGTTACTACTTTGGGAGACTGTCTATGGATAATTATCCCAATTGTCAGAAATTTAGTTATCGGGCCTGCAGATAGGTTTCAAGGGTATAACATCCTACAGAGCCACAAACACGTGACAAAGCCATTAAATGCAGAAGAATTTGTGACCGTGTCACAACAGCTGTTCAACATACTCGAAAAGGTAACATTTTGTACGTAATTAAATGCCATTGATTTTGAAAAACAAGGGAAAACAACTTCATTTTACTGTGTACTTTGGAAAACATGTATGCCAAAAGTAAAAATATAGACTTCATTTTGTGTTCATTAAAAAAAGTGTGTAGCATCAATAAGTCAGTGCTTTTGTGTTTTTTAAGCTCATGGGATAGTCATATTGTACTTCCATGCTACGTGATTGGTGCTGTAGAACTGGGTTTTAATCCCATGAAATTACCCTAGTAATATTTTTGCATAAATTTTACACACAGCATGAGATTAAATTTGTATTGATCAGGATGTATGTTTCAGTTGTGGGAGTAATTTCAGCGGTCACACACAAATAGAAAATTTAGCATGTTTGTATTTCAAATGTTCATTGTCTTTTCATTGACGCCGTACAACAGCCAGTCTCCCTCATCTGTAGTCTTTTGATAAACCTTACACTAAAGGATGAGCCCTTCCAAGTATTCAGCACTCCATCACTACAAAATTGTAGATTTCATCATAATTTGATCATCCCTATGAACCTGTATACCAAATATCTAAGCTGTCAGACGAGCAGTTTTGATGAAATAAATTTTGATCAAAAATGACAAAAAATTCCTTAAAAATACAAATTTGCATATTTAATCACAATTTAAATAATGTATGTTGGGTCATCCCTAGGGACCTGTATACCAAATATTAAAGCTGTCTGACTGGCGGTTATGAAGAAGATTTTTTACCAAAACGCCTTTTTTTGCACTAATTTGCATATTTTCAACAATATCAAAAAGTAAAAAAAGATGGTTTCTCATAATCGTAGTTTGCATCTACACAACAAAAATCAAATCTGTTAGTAAAGTGCTATTCTCAAGATATTTGAGTGGACGGACATCCTTACAAACAGACGTACAACTATGGTAGGTGTTTGTTGTTTGCCTTGGTTTAGAAACGCTTCATATACATGTAAGTGAACTTTGGAGAGTTGAAAGAGGTATGGGCAAAACTTTCTGGAATGCAGTTTACTATAATAAGCTACTTACAACTGAACACAGGATTTTGATTCCCAATTCCACACATAAATACCACCATCTACAGAGACACCAATGACAAACTTTCCATCAAGAGACCATGCTGAAAGCGACATTTCTTGTTGTATTCTCTCATCTTGAAGACTGTATAGTTTTGTCCAATTGTCTCGTTGAAATACTTGTATTGCCTTATCAACTGGAACTGCAAGAAACTGAACGAAACACATTTTTCCTTTGAGAGACTTTATAAATTCTAGAGGAAGCAACAAGCAGTTTGGAAACTGGTTTTATGAAATTTAGCAGAGTACAATAATGGTGCATTCTTTATTGGAAAATTGTGAATAAACCTTTGAAGACATACCTTGCCTTTGCCAGGTTGAAATGACAACCTACACAATGTCTTTGATATGCTGTAAAAGTTAATGAAGAAGTTCATATAAGTTATTTGTGCCAAACACAATGCAAACATGTGACACTACTTACACAACTAAGTGGGTTATATTCCAGAAATAACTTTGTTCAGCACATAAAAACTACACTTGAGCGTGAGTGCTTCACAAAGTCTACAGTATGTGGAGGGGTTGCAGCTAAAAATTTGTAACAACTTAGCTGGGTTATTGAACCAATCTTTTTTGAGATTGGGGATTTGGCTGAGTGGGTTTGTCTGTGGCTTCTCCACTAAGTGACTGGGTACCGTACATTGTGAGTTCGAACCCTGTTGATACCACCGTATTGACACATCATACCTAGTTGATAGTTTGTTTACCTGAGATCACTACACCTGGCAAGAATATTCCACGTCTGAACACAAGTCTAAAAAAAAGAGAAATAAAAATGACCTGACTGTTTAATAATCAGTAAGCCTGAACAGTCAGCCTGAGCACCAAGCATACATTAGTCAAATACATGAAAAATCACAAACGTCAACATGATTGAATAATCATCATCCCTTTATACTTTTGGACAAACTGTAATAGAAGAACTACACTCATGTGTGTTTGATATTCTGTAACAAACAGACTCACATCAGTATGCGATTGATTTTTTCTCACATTCCTGGCCACTGGGAGTGCGGGATCGATGGTGTGGGTAAAATCGATCCCACACTCTCAGAAACCATCCAACACTCTGCGGTATATAATACACGAGCTCTGATTGGATTATAAATAGCCTTTCGTTCCACATGTAAAATATTATCCAATGGCACGATGAGTAACACACGGGCCGGAACTACAAAGTAAGCAGGTCAGAGTACGGGGCAGGCGACAGCGTTGTTATGATTTCGGATAACATTGTACGTTGTGTGTGACCCGGGATGGTGACAGACTTACAAAAAACTGGACGAATTTTCCAAAAAACTGGTGAACATAGGCTATTTGTAACATTTGGCTATTTTTTTTGTTGGACATTTTGTCTGTAGCAGAAGTTGAAGTATCGGCATTGGAACTCGCCACGGAGTTCGCGTTTATGTGAAACAAAATACTGCACACGGCAACGGAGTATGTTAGTCGCCTATACAGTGAAACATTCAATGTTTCCAGTATGAATTTAACGCATTTTGTGGTCATGTGAGAATAAGAATCTCACACACCAAGGACCTGGGATCAGATTCGAAATAATGGAATAACTCAATACACTGACTCAGACACTTAGTTAGCAACAACCGACCAGCTAATGTGAAGTTTAGACTCATTTACAGTTTTAAAGTCAATGCGGTGTATTCATTTTGAATTAAATGGACAAAACATGTATTTCATGAATTGGTAAGGTACTTTATCTTGTTTCCTTCTAAGTTTGGAGTTTTTGTAGCTTTTATATTGTTTACATGATTTATTTACGTTCCACTCTGTTGCATTCTCACTTGAGATTATAAACTGTCCAGAGCTGTTGCCACATTTGAGATTATAAACTGCCTAAAGTTGTTCAAAGTGGCTACAAGATTTTTGATGTGGCTAATGAGTTGGCTAATCATTTTGGTGGCTTAGGGGGAGCCCTGCAGTTAATGCGCATACCACGTAGTAGCAGTAATGGTCTGGTCAATTCAGATAAATATCCCTAATTAAGAAAGTTCATTAAATATGCAAGTGAAGAATTGGCTTAAGTAAAAATGCTTAATGATTTCAATAATGTTGCAGTGTTCGCGCTAGCGCTTGCCACACTCACAAAATGCGAATAAAACTCATTTGGCGAAAAATTTTTGAAAGTCATTAGCCACGCTTGCGAATTGAATTTTTCGCCCCCAAAATTGTTTGGACACATCGTCGGATCAATCACTCAACTACAATCGCCTCCACACTGTGAACATGTGAGCGAAAAAGGATAAATTTTACTTTTAGCCTTCTACATACCTGGTCTTCTATTTTCCAGACTTTGATAGAACCATCACAACTTGATGATGCAATAAAAACATTTTCAGGATCTAAGGCAACACTTAGAATGGGAGCATCATGGCCAAGAAATATCTTCTGTGTGCTCCCATCTACCTTCACCAGCTTGACATGAAAATCGCTGCAACAAAAGTGCACCCATTGTTAAATGTAAATCTCATTGTCCTCAGCAGTAAAGAAATAGGGTCACGTCGCATGTAGTACTTTACTGAACATTCATATGAGAATACTTCACAAATCACATGATCCGATACCATCTGTTCTTTGTGATATTGGGCCTCTAATTATTCACTAGACATTATATTATTTGCATGTTTTCTGTAAACACAGCCTTGACAACTGACCAAAAACTATGTTCGAGTTATCATTGGAGAAAGAGCTTTGAACTCCAACGTAGTGCCCAGTTGTTTACACAGGTAGTAGCTGGTTTTGAGTCATTCCACAGTAAAGTGCAACCACTTTGTGACAATAAGGTCAAAAATTAAATTAATTAATCTGAATCCAAAAGTTGAGTGGGTGGACAGTACTACAGGTGTGTCATCTAAAAATATTTTTTTTAAGATAAATAATTTCTTTGTTTAAGGAGGAGGGCAAATTGTCGCGGCAACAGTAACGCGTGTAACATGGACAGACATGACATTGTATTGTATTTGATCACATGTATGCCATTATGATCCTTGTGCCAAGTTTGAAAGAAACCCATTAGTCTTCAAGAACTAGAAACACACTTCAGAAGATATTTTAATCTTAAATATTATCAGAAGAGGAGGATATCTGACGCAATGTTATGGCAACTAGCAACGTATGTAACATGGACAGACACTGGATTGGCTTTATACACAAATTGTGTGTTTTCCAATCTGAATAAATGTACTTGATTGATTTATATATATATATGTCATGACGAAGTTAAATACCTCAGAATTATGAAGTGAATTGTATAAATTGGCTCTTAGGGTAATCATATATACAACAGAGGGAAGACCCCTGTATTGTCTATGGAATAACGTATGTAACATTTGACAGACATCATCAGTTCTGTCCAATTTTTTCATAAACGATATGGGCATCTGAGGTGCATCAATAGTTGTAAAGAAAGCTTTCAGTAACTTTCTGATACAGATAGCATTGTCACACTAAAAAACAAATAAACATTATTCTATCCAGTATTTAATTGAACTACAATTACTTCCACGCGCGTAACACTGGTAATGCGTGTAACAAGGAGGACAGACATCCTGCCATTCAGGTGCTCTCGGTAATGGTGGCCATTGGTTTATATTCAGTTGCGCCATAAAACATGAAATTTTGGGCACCCTCAAATGACAACATTTCAGCAATGTATATCAAAAGAATTTTTTTAAAATCTTGATTTTGGAAATGAGGTAACGCACGTAACATGTGGACAGACGCCTTCCAGAAATATTTTTAAATGCAAGAGAACCCAAGCTTCAATAAAGACAGAATAAAGAATGATACATAGTGGAAGATTTCATTGTTAGTCAAATGTATGAGTGGTTTGTTGCAGCTTACAGCCTTCACTATATTTATTGTTCTCATATTATAAATTTGCATAGAGTTTGACAGACATAGTTACGTACGTTGCCAATATTTTTTGGCATAATAATTGGCCCTTTCCCAAGTGTTTTTTTTTTCCAAGAATAAATTTAGTTCGTAATTGCTTATAATATATTACTACTTTGCATTTGAAATCAATTCAAATAGTATCAATATTGTAAATATCCCTTCCTAATGTAACAGGGGTACAAAATGTCACAAAATGGTGAGCAAATAGAGGCCATATTTACAAAGATAACAATCTATAATTTTTGTTGAACTGGACATACAGCTTTAATATTATTTTTTATATATGCTCATCTGTAGTACTTACTAAAAATAATATCATTCTGTGTGAATGCTGTTATCATTGAAAAAGCTAGAGCTCCAAAATTGGGAATGTTAAATGTTGCGCTTTACTGTGGAAAGACTCTTAACATTTTGTTTGATATTCATAATGCAATGTGCATACCTTTGATGAGTTAGTTACACAACATACTGTCGCTTATCTACAGCAAAGAGTCAAATCGTGCAGACTGGAAGCATTGCAGACTGCATCTTGAAAGTTAGTGCTGTTTAATCTCTTTTTTGTGTGATGAAGAGTGTTTTGCAAAAAAAGTAACAAGCTGAAAAATTAAAGTTATCTTTGAAACATATGCAATACTTTCTCTGTGTGCAAGTATGCTTGGCTGGGCTTTGCCATTGAACACACTGTTATCATTATGGTACTGTCAGAAACGCTGTTGTCACATGCAATCATATAATCAGTTTCTTCCGACTTTAAAGAGAAAGACTGACAGCTGAAAAATCATTTCTTTGTCTTTTATAGCCAATGCTCTCTACTATTTCTTTACAAAATCACTCAGATTGTCAACTTCAAATTCAAAAATTACGACGAGCCACTTGTTTTGCATTTATTCTCAAGCACAAAGCTTTCACAATCATTGCCCTACATCTACTAATAGGCCAAAAAAATCCAAACTGTGCTGTTCTGATAACATGGTTTTCAAAAATAGGGTAGGTAAGTCGGCAGGAATTTTTTTGTTCCAAAAAATGTTTTTTTAAATATGCATTTTTTAAGGGTTGCTGGTAGTCAAACACTGGCCACATTTCCAGAAAAATGTACCATACTCATGAAAGGAAAACAAACATAAAAGACATCCTTGTTTGAGCAAAATTAATGCCAATTAATGAACACATGACTTTACAGGTTTTGCTCTTTTTTTACTTCAGTGTTTACGTAGCTCTAAAAAGTATAGGGTCGGCAGGTAAAAAATAGGGTAGGTGGGGTTATCGGAACAGCACAATTTTTTTTGTTCAGCCTTACTAGATTGAGGTGTTTGTGTTTGCTGAGCAAACATGCAGAAACTATGATAATGCCTATGGTACTATTACTGTATTTAGTATTGTCCCAGCATAACATTAGGTGGAGCCCCCCGCTCTGCTCTCATCACTCTGATTGGCCAGGTTGCCATTGTCTATACCTTGAGCTTTGACTTTCGTTCTATTGGTCAATTTAAAATTGAAATAAAGATAGTAGATTTTCAGTGCATATGGCAAAACAATACCATTTTCACTAGGAAAGTGGGGGTGAATCCGGACGGGAATCAGTTTTTAGGTAAACATTTTGATGCAATACAGGGTTTCTTGTGGTCAATGATTCAAAGTAGCAGAACTGTTGTTCCACAAAATCTAAAAACTACCGCCAATGATACGGTGTTGCTCACATTTGATCGGAATGGGTTCATACTAGTATTGGTACTAAAGATTAACCATGAATGTTGTTTCTATCGGTTCAGTGCAGCAAAATTGTACATTAATGTTGTGACAATGATTTCTACACAGTACAACCAGAAAAACAAGAATGACAAAGCAAATAAGGTGTGCAACTTAGGTACTGGAGGTCAACTTTAGAAACATGCATGTCATAGCAATGGGACAACCAGATCCTACATAAATAAGCAAATGTCAGTGTTTGAAAATACTGCCTGCCTGCCTGCCTACCTGGGGCAGGTAAAAATGACGTTGGGCTGGTAAAAATTCTATCTTACCAGCCCAGTGGTCAGACAAGTTTCTCTCAAACTTGAAGTCTGCGATGAGCATCAAAGACTACAAGCATACAGCAACCTGTATTTTGATTACAAGCCCGTAGAGAGGATGGAGTCCTGTTCATTAATTGAGTCTAACATTAAGAATGAGTTCCATGGTGGTGAAAACGTAAAATCGATGTGGGCTGCCACCCTAATTACAAAAGGTCATTAAGAAAAGTCAATCAGTAATTAATCGACAGGATGTTGCCAAACATTTTTGCATTCTATTATAACACTGACAGACTATCACATGTACCACATTTAATAAACGATACTGCCAAGTGTCAATGAAGTGTATAACACCGTTGTGAGATCAACATATCTGTATACAGTTTATCAAATTTGATGTGTTTCTGGACATATCACTCTAATTAGGAGTGTTCATTACATAATTTGTAAATTAAATATTGATTAACATGATACTGAATTGTGTCTCTATTCAGCTATAGCAATGTGAGCTCAACATCTAAGTTTCACAAAATTTGATGAATCATTTCTCGCCATATCACCTAAATTATGAAAATTCATTAAAAATATGCAAATCAGCAGTTGATTGACATGATACTTCTACATATCTTTGCATGCCATAACACTGCTGGAAGATCAACATCTGTATCATGATCCATTAAATTTGATACAGCATTTCTAGCCTTTTCACACTAGTTATGAAAGTTCATCAAATATGCAAATTACCAATCATTTGACATGATACTGCTTAATGTCTTTGCACAGTATTACAGTACTGAAAGATAAAATAGTAAGTTTCATCAAATTTGATGCGTTATTTCTCGATTTAGCCCACTAATTAGAAAAGTTCATTATATAAGCAAATTAGCTATTAATTTGAATGAAACTCATAAATGTCTTCATTCAATATTAAAACAATGTGAGCTCAACATCTATACCACATGAGGAGCTTAGCCGTCAAAAACCATGTATCTAGACTAATCCCCTGAATGCGGAAAAATTCAGCGTTACCAAATCAATGGCTTATGACTCCCGCAGAGAGTAAATAAAGTACCGATCAAGTAGAACAAAAGATCACAATGTTTGTGAAAATGACACCACCAGATGGCTCTGACATGACTTACAGTTCAAGTCATGTGTCAAAGACATGATTGACACCTTAAGTCAATGCCTGATAGATAGATGTCACTATTTCACAAGCCGCTTGGAGTTTTATGTCTAAATAAAAACTATAAATGAATCGTTTGTTGTACGTCTCCTTTATTGTATCACTTCTTTTTTACTATGTGCTTGCTCTAAATGTTTGCTTCAGCTGGATATGCATTTGTTCTCACCAAACAACCAGAACTCCGGAAGTTCTCAAGTCTTCCGGCTTTACTACGTGATCAAACTAAGCTACGCTACGGCAGGAATTACCGGCTGCTGCTGAATCAGATAGTATGCTTTGATTGACATGATACTTCTACCAACCATGCACTACCCGATGTGACTGCACATCTGACAAATAGTCCCGGCCCGGCATTCGTCATGCATGGTGTTCATATTCAAGCTTGTTCAACCAATGCAAGAACCATTGATTCGATATTTATGAAAGGAAAAGAAGTTATTATTTTATTTTGCCATAGCTAGTATTAAATATGTTTATAAGGAGACTTAGCAGATTTGAGCTGGACTGGAATTCGAAATCTTGGACATAAGTGTACACTATAAGTACTCAATCGAACGAGGCTGTTATGGGTCATACACGGTAACCGGTACGCCACCACGGGCATGCATGTTTCTAGACTGTGGAGGAACTTGTTAAATGTTACAGGTTGTCAATTACTGCTCGCACAAAAAATCTAATCACACCTGTGGTTTTCACATTTTTTTATTTTAGAAAAGATATTTTCATTTACAGTGTTTTCGGGTTGACATGCTCAGTATCCTGTTTTATGTGTACGGAGCTGTGAAATGCCATGTCATCGAAGGTACGCAATGGAGGGTTTGAGCACTGAGACTAGCTGTTGTTTAGCTGTAGCTTAATTCTTCGTATGTGGTGTCACTTGGTGGAGGATATTTTAACTATATCCATTTATTGACCATACTTATGCAAGGAATCCATCTAAATCTAAAATGAGTCAAACTTTTTTTAAAAATAGCTCCAATGGCACTTGATCACAACTGGCACATTGTGAAACTGCTCTATCTCTGGGTACACCTGTACATGAAATACTGAATGGGTAGGTGCTGCGGGTTTGGAGTTTGTCAGTAAATGCACACAGAAAACAAAGTCCCGAAGTAGCGAATTCCAGCCATTTTCAAACCACACTGTTTGTCAGTGGGGTAAGCAATATTCGCAAAAATCACATTTCCAGGCTAATAGACTATGTTTTACGAAATCACACGTCCTTATTACAAAATAAAACGATCTTTGTCTTCAAATCAATGCGCCAGTAAACAGGTCCAGCAGCGGGTTATGTCATCAAGTCTGTAATGTTAAGGGTCATAACAAATGTGAGAGATCTAAAACATTAAATATGTTGTTTTTTATCAATTTTATCACCAAAAGCGCATGAAAATTTCTGATACTTTGAATCAGCCATCCTGCATATTTGTAACATTCATCAAAACCTCATTTCTGTTCCACAACTCATTAAATAGTCCACAATGCAGGATTGGTGTACATTCCAAAACTACATATATGAAAGACCCCTAAAATCAATTAGTTAAAGGGGGGGTTAGAAATTTCCCAAAACTATCTAACTGCTGCTCCGTTTGGCTCCATTTTCGGAATCGGAACCTTGGAATTAGTCTAAATATCTCTACCAAATATCAATGCAGTCTGTTCAGCGGTTTTTGACTTTTTGTCGTTTACGGAAAATGGACACTGTCCACCACTGGTTGAAGCTAACCCTATATCACAACTTCCAGATGTGATAGTGACCTATGGTCATTATGTTAAAAATACCGCCAATGGCGCTTGGACATTATGACCGCCTAGTATTATCGGCATTTATCAACAACCACACTCACTGTGAATTAGACAGACCACGAAGTCAATGAGCAACATATAGCTGAAAGACTATTTTTCACATTGCGATTTTAAGCTCATTTTTATGAGAAAAGAGACATGTAACGGTATATGTATATGGAGAAAAAGCAGAAGACATATTTGTAAATTGTTTGTTAAGTGACAATCATATATGCTTCTCTTGAAATTTTGTGGTTATAAGGTATAACAGTAGTGTAAGAATAATGAGGTATGAATAAGTTAGTAAAGCTAAGTTGACAGTAATTAAGATTACAAAATTATACACTAAGCTGGGGAAATCTGATTGAAATAAATGTTGAAAAGTAGCAAAGTCATGGTCATCTTTTGTCTAATACCTTGTGTAAGTTCATGAACTTTACATAAATCTTGCTATAGATTTGTTGCTAATGGGCAATAGCTGTGTTTCAGATCATTTGAGAGCAATCTATCCATGACAGGTTTAAATTGTAATATACTTCTATTTAAAGGAGAGAAACTTCTCAAATAATTTTTTTCCCTGTAATTTGCTGTGAGAACACATGGACAGATGCTCAGGACTCTATGCTGGTGCTACCTTGATAACTAACCTACAACTTGTAACGTCATTGTCTAACCTGTTCACCCCAATTTCCTGTAGACAGGTCCACACTCTCCATTGATAACAATGGGTTTTGGCCATACCATTGTAGTGAAAGACTGTAACATGTGAGGTTGTGGATACTTAATCTCTGGAATGTCAAAGTCTGTATATTGACTCAAGGATGTTTACTTAACAAATGCCTAAGGTCATCTCAAAAGTGAGAATCTAAACTATGAAATATGTTTTTTTTAATGCTTTTGATGCCCAAAAGACCATAGAAATCTCTTATACTTTGAATCAGCCATCCTGCATATTTCTAACATTCATCAAAACCTCATTTCTGTTCAACAACTCATAAAACAGTCCACAATGCAGGATTGGTGTACATTCCAAAACTACATATATGAAAGACCCCTAAAATCAATTAGATAAAAAGGGGGGTTAGAAATTTCCCAAAACTATCTAACCGGCACTCCGTTTGGCTCCATTTTTCGGAATTGGAACCTTGGAACCAGTCTATGTATCGGTATCAAATATCAACGCAGTCTGTTCAGCAGTTTTTGACTTTTTGTCGTTTACGGAAATGGACGACATCAAACACCGGTTGAAACCACCTCTATATCACAACTTCCAGTTGTGATAAAAAGCCTTCTGTGCCCAACTTTTGGGTAATCATTGTCTGAGGGACCATGGGGTAATGAAGTCATAAGACTTTGTCACATATTCTTCTCAGGGATTGTTTTGCAATTTCACATCTGAAGGCGGAGGTCTGAAACTTCTCCTCCCATTTGCAAACACGCATACAACCCACAATTAACTTGAGAGCAAACAGTGATACATGTATTTGTAGAGCAATCACTGATTGACAGTAAGTTCATATCCAAAGTAAGGCATCTTTCCATATGGAAATGATTTTGAACCTACAGCGTTTGTGCCGGGAATCTAGGCATGCCAGTGATGAATAATTTCGTAGAGGGAAACGACAGCTTAAAAATAAGTATAACCAAATAAAAAATATGGTAAAAACTCAGCCGAAATACGTGTGTTTTATTTCACTTTCACTCATTGTTGTGCGGATGAGGGGTGGCTTCAAAATAGCCTAGAGAAACCTAGAAATAACCTGGAGAAGGATCGCAAACCTCGCCAAATGCTAATGGGTCAAAGTTCATGGCCCAAAGGCATTCAAGCGAAAGAACGCCATTCAGATCGTTTAGAGACATCAACATGGGCACGCTAGCAAACGAAGATTTCATCGTAGGTTACATGCACAAACCTGAATATAACAGTGATGAAATGCAAACTGACTCAAGTGATCATGATTCTGACACAGATATGGACTTGATTGAAGACAGTGATGGCAAGGAACTAACTTTGGGCTTGGCAACTAATGATCGGGCACGTCTGTCATCGCTGTCATGGCATTGCTGCGGTAGATGTGAAATCATGTCAACCGTGAAAGAATGTCACTGTTGTCGAGAAATGGATATCCTGGCAGAACGAATGGAGAAATTTAACTGCATAACAGAGTGTAAAGACGTTGCAACAATATGTTTGGACCCTGCAGTCCTAAGTACTGCCTACATACAGTTTCACATCTACAAGCGGCGGAGTGGATTTGCTCCCGATGAACTGAATAACAGGTTAGCCTATAGGGCTGACGAAATTGACGAGCACAATATTTTTACGGACTTCAACTTTTTGGGTTTTTTAGAAGTTTCATGTTTAGCGGCTAAGTCGGGTTTTGGTTATAGCCCTGTCGGTGCTCGGGGCACTCTGCTTGCTTCGCGAACATCAAACTCCATTGCAGAGGGTCAACATGGCTGACCAAATTGACTGTAATTTCCCTTTACACTTCTGTAATTATTTCTTACTTTATATGGTAAATAACTTTTTCAATAGTCAAGTGAGTCAAAATGATTATCTGTTAAACTCAGGCAATAATAATGTTGATCATAACAGAGGTAGAAACTACAGCTTGATTTTCCCTATCTCTGTTTTTTTCTTTATAGGCAATCCCGTTTGATGGCCTATCGTCAGTTCGTTTGTGGTCCTATCAAGGGGAAAGGCTCCAAAAACACAACAGGCAAGTTATACCATCATGCGTCGTGAAAATGAAAAGAGGAAGATATCTAGAAGCAAGTGGCAGATATACAGGCCTCAAAGAAATATAAGAGGCTGTCAGTTTTCAATGAAATGGCTTTCCTTTTCATTTACAATATTTACATATGTGAAAGAGAGTCTTGTTGTGTACATATTCTTTGAAATCGTGATGAATAAATTTCTTTTTTTTTGGCTTACACACCGAATGACACTTTGTTTATTAACTGAAATTCACACTTTATCGAAGTCCAAATCAGCACATGTGTTTTTCTACCAATTCTTTCCTTGAAGGTTTTGGAAACTTGGCTATGTTTTTTTGGAAGTACAGCCCAATCTGCGTCAACAATAATGTGATGGAGTCAAACTTTCTTTGTACGACTCTTTTACTCTGATACAGATAAGCATAGCTTTTACTTTCAAACACTGGTTGGGCCACCCACTTAGCACTACCTTTATGGTACACACTTTTACATCTCAATTCACCCCGGCTTGCTTTATTACGCCTAGGTTTCTTCACCACTGCCTACTTCCTGTTGACATTCATATTATTATCAAGAACAGCCAATTGAACCCTTGCAACCATCTGTTTGTAATCAAAATGAACTCCATGCATTTTGGTACATATTTTGTCAACGTGGAATGGTACACTTCAAGAGCTCCAGAGTGACAAAATTCACTAACTTGCGCTATGTCTTTCAGAATACGCTTGTCAAGCACAATTTCCTTCAATGCTAAGTAGGCGGGTGAATTTAGTTTGAGCCATTTCTTTTTTCTCTGTTGTTGGTTGGCACGGTAACGGGGCGTTAGCACACTTGTGATAGTGAGTATTGCCTGGCCAAGAGTGTTTGTTGATAATGTGTTTTAAGATTGACTTGCCTGGCCAAGAGTGTTTGTTGATAATGTGTTTCAAGATTGACTTGCCTGGCCAAGACACGTCTGTTTCAGAGTGGAAATTAAGTGTGCGCATGCGCGGCTAAAAATAGCTGTTCGCGTATTGCGCTATGGGTAAAAAACATGGCCTCGCCCATGCGGAAGTAATGCGTTTACAGTGACATCGAAGTTTTTAACGGCCGAGTTAGGAAGGAAACTCATTACAACAGCTTAAAAGAAGGTTAGATTTAGCTTGAAACTCATCGATGGAAGCTGGATGGGGCATATTTTTATGGAGCGACGGTGCAGGTAAGTAAATTTCAGTGCTTATTTTCTTTCGATTCAGTTGAACTTCAGTGCACATAGCATTAGCGTTTCCGTGTTCTTGCCGTGAATAAAGCTTCTTCAGCTAAATTATCTCTTGTATCTTCGGAATTTTGGTAAATTGGTCGAATGAATATGTCTTTTAATAGGTAATGATCGACAGACGGGTGTAGTGGAGCGAACGATACGAGTGTTTCTTTGCGTGTTTTTATTATACACATATGGGTTTGTGTACGAGTTTCCAAATGTGCACATGACGAATGCGTATGTCACGTCGAGTCACTGAAATGATGTACCTTGCGTTTTTTCCACTGTTATTGCATTCCAATACTCGTGATTATTGATATGATTTCAATTCAGAATACGACTTTCAATGAATTTCTTTTTGATCATGATCTCCAAAAAAAACAGACCTGGGCCTGGGGTACTAAAAAAACACACAGAGGTTGTTGAACTCAATTTTATTTAAATTACATAGTTACTAGTTTGATCAACAGCCTTAACATCCCACACCCCACAACGGAAAAATAAATAAATTTCATTCAATTTGGCAAGTCTCCTTGACATTTTTTTATTTAAAAATTTACACCATACCAATTACAATTATATTTAACATTCAAATTAAATTCAAGCTTTTTCACAGTGACACCCCCACCCCTACTCAAAAAATTACATGTATTTCTCAACATATTCAAGGCTCCGAGACAACTCTGTTTTTTTCATTTGTTTTTTTTTTCATTTCAATATTTACACTATTGCAATGACATCATTAAAATTCACTGTCAAAATATCCCAAACACCCCTCATCCCCCTAAAAAATTAAACAAGTTTCCCAACATATTCATTTAAATTGGCAAGTCTCTTTAATATTTTTTATTTGAATATTTACATCATACAATAGCAACATTCAAATTCAAGTTATTTTACGCCCCACTCTAATCACCCCTTCCCCTAATAATTAAACAAATTTCCAAACATGATATCCAGTTAATTTGATAAGGCTTCATAAAATTTTTTTCAAGATTTGGATATTTACATCATTAAAATTCAAGTTTTACCATGGGTGTGTCCCTGAATATCAAATACATATATAACTGGAATATTAACATCACTTAGACATATATACAAATGGTGTTTAATTTCCTTCATTTTGATTTTGTTTTCCGTCGTTTAATTTCAGGTTTATCACATGCTTTTGCAGGGTGTACAGATAAATGGTGCATCTTCATTAGTTGCTGAAGTTGTTCCAATTTATCCGGGATTCTGCTATATGTTGCTGTGAGTCTGTTGCATTCAGAATGAACACCTTCCATCCCTTGTTCACCATGGAGCCCACAACCAAGTCTACGCATCTGTATCCACGGAAGAACATGATCCTCTAAGATGTGCATCTTTGGAGTGACAGTTTCCCTTGGAAAGTTGCTCCGAAAATGCTGCAGGAAAGCTTCAACACTCTTTCCTGTAAAACAATGTGAGGCAAGTACATGTATGGGAATTTTTGAATAAGTATCCAGTTTAAATACGATGCTTGTCTTGTACATCTATTTATGTTCAAAAATAAAGTTAATTAAATACAATTTCTATGTCAGTTTTGTTGATTTAATCCCAGTTATACTACTTGAAGTGCCTTGAAATAGTTAATTTGGTTCATAAATAAGACATTTGACTACGTATAACTCACAGGTTGGGAAAAATTTATACCTCGTCATGGTTTATTGTTGATATTTACGGTTTTACCTGTTTATTTAAAGGGACAAAGTCACTCATTTTTGACATTATTTCAGTTATTTTAGTTTTGCTTTGAAAATATCATTATTATGTTGTCCTGTCAACTGAAACATACTCAGTAACCACATTTCAACTCTCACCATACACATGGTCATAGTCCATGAATTCTACTATAAATAATTTTTGGTATGTAACAAAATTAAACAATGGAAGTAATCATGAATTATGTTCATGAACAGGGTGTGAGTTGAGCTGTGAGGAGCAGAGATTGGGCCAATTTCAGTGAATAGAACAACAAAAATAATATTTCGAAAGAAATCAAGATAACAAAAATAATGTAAAAAAATGAGCAACTTGTTCCCTTTAAAAGATGTTGTAATAGCTAGTAAAATAATAATATGATGTCATGATGTCTTCACATGGAGGATATAAACTTACCAAACTGAGTAATTTCACCTGGAGACAGTGGTCTGGCAACACTGTACAGTGCATGACATATGCTGAACTTAAGAAACAGTGGCTCAAACAGATCCCTGATATCATTTGCTTTCTCAAGTAGATCTGGACACAGCTTTTGAGTGCACTGAACTATACTGCTGGTTATCCGTGATATGTTGTTTGGCTGAAAATAAAAATACATCAGTGACAAAAACTTCCTATGATCACATTTAAATTATTTCAAATTTTCACTTCTAATTTCTTACAAAGTGATGATATTGCTCACCTTTAAACAAATATCCACATGGTTGCCGATAAAACTCTTGCCATGATATGCCTGTCTCTTCACATGAAGTGCCTGTAGACATTCATCTAGAGCCCTTGAGATGTAACCGGCTTCTTTTGGTAGCGCCTTTTGTTTTGTGTTAATCTGCATTTCCTGGAAACCAAATATTTAAGTTTTTATTGCTTTGTTAAAGGCCAGCTATTTTTCATTGGATCTGTTCATAGTTTAAACAACTGTAAGATTTCTTGCATGTTGTATGTTACATGAGTTTAATACAGATTTGACTTGCATGTTGTTATTTTTTGCCCTACCACTACTAAATATGATTTATTTTCAGGTAGTGTTAAATTTGTATACTAACCAGTGCATCCAGCTGTTTCTGTTTTTCCTCTCTCATTGTCTGTAGTCCAGTGATCACTGCTGTGCTCTGCATGGGAGCTGTATATTGGTGGTCATGCAGTAGGGCTGACACAACACTACTTTCAATGTCCTGCATTTCAACCTCGATCCTATTCATAGCATCCTTTAGAGCAGATATTTCACATGACAGGGTGAGGTAGGTGTCATACTCAGCTGGTCTGTTTGACTGAGCCTGAGAGTTACTGCTGCCACTGGAATTGTCCTTATGTAATTTGACATACATTTGAACATCCAGTGGTATGCAGTAACTCTCCATCAAATTGAAAAGCTTCAGGTAAATGCCCAAGCTGATGTGCAGAGCTGGAGGGCACACCTGTCAAAGCAAGATAGAACAAAAAATTTTGTTTGTCTGTTTATGAGAGGGACAATAGCTAGAATTTTCAGTAGTTTATTTTATCCATTTTTTTTCCATTGCTGCTGTTGATAAATGATTCAAGTCAGGCGCTGAATTCATATGTCAACAGTAACAATGCTGGGTCTACCTGGCAGCAACTAGAATCTAGTATTTTGGCTTTTCAAGTTAATTAGGTTATGGAACAAGAAACTAGTTGATAAAAGATACTGCAGACAATGAGAAATTACTGTTAGTATCCTTTATGTATATTGAACTAATAGTAACTATTAAAGATTAATAGCATGCTTAGTGTGTCTGCAGTTTGTTAAACACCAGGACTACTAAAGTTACTTGATTTCCTCTTTTTAGTTTTATTTTTCTCATTAAAATTCTGTGTTTATATTAAATAAGTACCTACCTGATTAATTGGTATAGCAATCAGTGGCTGGTGAATACAGTTCAGAAATTTTGGTGCATCTTTAAGCCTTGATCCATTGGTAACAAATCTGTTGTACGCCTCTGTGATGGTCTCAAGGGTACGTGGAGACTGTCTACCTCTCTGTGCTAGGGGTTTCTGAGACAAATCCTTGCTGGTATCACACCAAAGACAAAAATGTCTACCTACATTATCAAAATACAAGACAAGAGAGGTTTATGTGATACAGAGTCAACTATATGACCACAGTGACATCAATGTATTGGAGTGTGATGTTAGTAACAAATCAAGACAAACAATTCACTCACCCCCAGCTCCTGATAATCCATACAGTTTTGTTTGGTATTCATAATCTCCACACAGAATAGCTTCAATAGTATACTGCCTGTAGTAGAAATGACAAATAGTAAGTTTACTGTACAAAGCATACCATGTCAGACATTTGTAGTGGAGGCAGCATTTTTACTCATGCTTACATTGTATGGAAATTCCTGAAACTTATTTACTCAATACACTATTCCATTAACTGCAACATACTTAGGGCTATTTTCAGTATTTTTGTTGTGTGTGTCAATTGCATTTGATAACATACAAAGAATTCAACTTGTCAACAGAGCTTATATGTGCACTGTCATCATTGTTATTATTGAAAATTGAGTTGAGGTCCAGACTAGAATTCATTTGTCAACAATAACAATATTCATTACACATATACAGGCTGTGCTGACAAACAGAATGCTTGACATTTTAGCATACTATAGGAAATAGGACAAAAATCTGTAATTGATACACATAACCAGAATACTGAAAGAAATAGCCTAAGGTTACAGCTAATGTCTTGATATTCAAATTTCAATATTTCTAAATTGTTGTAGTAAACAACTTACTTCCACTTGTAGCCATTTAGAGTGTTGACACTGTTTATATAATTTTCCAGTGCAAGCTTCAAGTTATGATGGTTGTCACCAGCTTCAAACATTAACCAGATCACGGTGTTTTCCTTTGCATTCGGATGATCCAGGTTGCAGATTTCAAACACAAATTTCATAGAACCACCACCTTTGTCCCCACCAACTTTCACTTGGATGATATCCTGGGGTATTGAGCCTCCATGCCATGTCAGTCTACCAAGTCTAGGATAAAGGTTAATATTTGAGTAAACAGAACAACACAGCTTGACAGGCAAAATAATCAAAATATGAAAATTAAGGCATTTGGTCCCCATAAAGAGACCACATATGGCAAATGAAATCATCGTATTGTATTAAAGGTGATTGCAAAGTATGTTTACCTTTCATTTGCTTCGAGGTGTTGTACAACAAGCTTTAAAATGTCACATCCGGCCAGCGGTGCAAGTCTGATTTCAGAGGCCTGTTTTCCAGTTGATGTCTTGATAGTAAACATGAAGGGCAGGTGTTCAGTGTAAATGGATGGGATCAACGTGGCGAACTCTCTGCGGTCTTCTGCCTCACTGCGCAGACTCAGTTTCCATTTCCTCAGCCACCTGTAGAAGATGATTCATCTATGACATGCTACTGCACAACTTGACTAATGAGGACAGTGGTAATCAGTCATGGTATACAAATGTATTTACAGGAATAACACGGACACTAGTGCTTACTATCACAGAATTAAAGCTCCACTGTTAATAGTTTTCCTATTTATTTGCATGGTTGTTTTGTGTATCAACACTTTTTGGTTCAACCCTCAATACAGCATGACCATATTACCTTATTTAGTTTGTCAAGTCAGCCAATATGTGTACAAGTGTTAATTGTTACTGTAGAACTTGAGTCATTTTGTCAACAATAACAATGTTGCACATATTGTGTTTACAGACAAAGTGATTTGTGGTTTAATATATAGGGAGTAGAACAAGAACTCCTGCTGGTACACAGACCAAACATACTGATAAAATATAAAACAATAGTGTCCAATTAATGCCAACTGCATGGGTACTTACTGCTTCAGTTTCCGGAATTGGTACCATGTTAGTCTCATATCCACTTTCAAGCTTAAACCATCGCCCTCCTGCATGTCGGGTAATAACCCAAGGTTACTAAGAATGGCTGCTCGTTCACTTTTATCAAGGGATTTCATTTCATGAGTCAGCTGTTCTCTAACACCTGATTCCCCACCACTGAGCTGGTCCCTGAGTTTCTGTATCAGTTTACTGCGATTAGTCTTGGTTTTTGTCGTGACTAAATTACTGTCCTTGCGAGGGTTGTTGATACACTGTACAAACAGTGGCTGAAAAAAAAGCAAAATAAAATAATGGAAATAAAGAGTGAAATCAAACTATTGAAAATTGAAGATTGTTGTAGGTGTTATAAAAAGTTAAGGTAAGTAATACATTCCTGGTAAGTATAGAAGGTAAGTAATACATTCCTGGTAAGTATAGAATACTATCATCTGTGATATGCAACATTTCAGGGTAGTTTATTGTGTTATATATTGAGGGTCAGTTTTAGGTTAAATTATGTTGCATCACATGCTTGATAGAACAATGAGCTAGCAAGCTGCTAGTACACAATTTAAGTATTGTTTTGTTCTATTTTTTCCATTATTAATACAACTATAGAAAGAACAAACAGTCAGTTGTTACAAAGTGTCATTATTGTCTGTAGCAATTTGTTGCTTTTAGTTTTACAATAAAATTTGAAGAGTCTGGAAACAAAACTTACCGGGCCTCCAGTTTTGAACCTGACAGGGGTACCTGCCCTTGCATTTGGTGTTGACTGTAGTTTTTCTTTCAAACATTTTGTGGCTAGATCTTCATAGCCAGGTACTGTTGATAGTGACACATCTGGTCTCAGCAAGACTGACATAGCATGCTCAGTTTCATTTACAGTTTCTGTAGTTAGTGTGTGTATTTGGCTTGGCTGAATGGCTCGGTGCTCATGAGATTTAAGTTGATGAAGTGGAAAACTCTCCTGACAAGTTTTACAGGTCATTGACTTTTCGCCAAGACATGTCGTAAAGGGAATAGCAACTCGTATGATGCATGATGGTGATTCAATTTCAAATCGACAGATTGGACAATTTATGACAGTAGAAGCTGCTAACACCCACTCGCGTAAACATTCTCCACAGAAAACATGCCCACATAAAATCTGAATGGGACCATCCAGCACTTCCTTACAGATGGGACACAAAAATTCAGAAGATATTTCATCATCAAAAATATCTGGGTGCAAATTTATAATATTATCATCAGAAAGAAAACTCTGTGTCTTTTCCCTGTCAATTGTGGCAATAATTTCTTCTGTGGGAAGTTTGGAAGTAGTTGCTGATTGGACAGATTTGGCAGAAGATTCACAAACACTCAAGGGCAGCTTCTGTAAATTAACATACTTGTTCATTGATTGGCGACGTTTTGGAGTCCTGCCTCCTTTTTTGCATGACAATAACTTTTCACACACTGGACAATCCCCAGTCCGTGAATGCTTTGACCACACAGCATAATTTTCATTCATGGTGTAGGTTTTTTGGCGGAGGAGGGCCTCTTTTCCATGTAAAAGTTTCCTATGACAGTTGCCACAGAATTCCCTTGGATGAACTCCCTCCTCATCACAGGACACATCGATGTGAAAAATGACCTCAATATCGCAAATGTAGTCACGTACTTTGTACTTACGAGCACCAGCACGGTTTAAATTACCAAAACAAAATCTACATCGTGATTCAGTGACTGTCTGATGAAATTCTAGCCCCGCCATCATCATCACACACACTCATTTAAAGACCGGTAACGGTAATATCAAACGATAATTGGCGGAACGGGTTTAAAATTCGCGCCGAATTTGATCGTCGTGCCCCGATCCGGAAGCGTATGCCCGGAAATATGATCAAAATAGTTTAACTCTGAGAGGGGTAAAAAATGACAAAAAACTATTGGCAATGTCATAGAAACTCTGGAAAAAATTTATTTTGGTTCATGAAAGTGGTAAAATCTCAATGGGGGTTAAAATTGCTCCGTTTCAGGTCAAGACACTTCGATCGTCGTCTCGACGACGGTGATCGCCGCTACGCAAAACAGAGAGCCCCATACTCTAATCTAGCTTGTTCAATGACGTCAGGGGATTCCCTAACTACCCATGTGACATGACCAAATATGGTTGGGGGCGGGAAAATAGTGTTTAAAACCGTTGTTGACATCGGTGACGTGACATGATCGATGATATTTAAAATTCAATTCCCGTTATTCTCGGGAGATTTCGAAAGTCTCGTTTTTAGCGCATGCGCACACTGCTTTTCTGCTTTCAATGCGAAATAAACAGACGTGAAGAGTGTTTGTTGATAATGTGTTTCAAGATTGACTTGCCTGGCCAAGAGTGTTTGTTGATAATGTGTTTCAAGATTGACTTGCCTGGCCAAGAGTGTTTGTTGATAATGTGTTTCAAGATTGACTTGCCTGGCCAAGAGTGTTTGTTGATAATGTGTTTCAAGATTGACTTGCCTGGCCAAGAGTGTTTGTTGATAATGTGTTTCAAGATTGACTTGCCTGGCCAAGAGTGTTTGTTGATAATGTGTTTCAAGATTGACTTGCCTGGCCAAGAGTGTTTGTTGATAACGTGTTTCAAGATTGACTTGCCTGGCCAAGAGTGATTGTTGATAATGTGTTTCAAGATTGACTCCCACATTTCGACCGGTAGAATTTTGTTACCCTGACACTCTTTGGCACAAAACCATAAATGGTGCCCAAAGGCCTTGACCCAATCCAGCAACTGACTACATCTTTTTGTTTTTGCCTTTTCCATAATTTTTTTTCTTTATCGATTTTTCAAGATGCCAAACATCAAACTGATGAGAAATGTGTGTATATTTTCCTTTTTCATCAAACTTCGAATTCCAACATGCCTGTCAGTCGCCACTGTGCTGGGTTCAACTTGATTGGCAACCATGTTATCCATAACTCTCTGAAAACCTTCTTTTTCCATGGCAACAGAAGATGACTTGCACAACTGAAAAGTCAACTACTTTCTTGAAATTGTGTAGGACTCATACTTTGCATTACAGCCTGGACAGTCACACCTACCGTCACCTATCGTTTTTATTTTGTTTTCCTCGCAAGGACTGATACACAACTTCCTGTTCTGATTTTCAAGTACTTTCAATCTCAGGTATTAAATACTCATTTGAATTTGTTGAGAAGTAGATTTTCCAATGAAGTGCAAATTTAGAAGATCTGTGAAATCTGATTTGTGTTGGAAAGTTTGCCCACTGAAAAGAGTAGCACTTGAAGCTAGTAAATTACGGCTGGCATTTTACCTATAATAGGCTGAGACATCCAGTGATAAATGAGGTGACCATTTAAACAATACAACGACAAAGCTGAACCCATGATAACTTTGTTACAATCGTCAACGGGGGCATTACACTGGCAACATTTAAACTGATCATACAACTTATCAAGAAAACTCTCAAAAACAATAAATTTGTTTTCATTGACAATGTCTATTGTCTCTGGCTCTGACTCTAATTCACTTTCCTCCCTTGGTTTGTAGTTTGGATTACGTTGAAAACTCAGCTGCTTTGCAGTGGATGTCGTGGTGTCAAATCCAGAGCTGTCAAGTGTCCAATGCCTGTCTCTTGTACTTGGTGTGGAGTGTGAGCTGGGGTGAGGCAATGTGGTATGACAGGGTGATGTCACTAAATCTGGTACGAATTTTGACTTCTTTGTAGGTGGTTCATGTTGATCGCCATCATCAACTGTAAACGTGGGGCTGCAGGATCGGCAGACAGTATTATGACTGGATCTGTTTGAGTTTCGATGCTGCGCGTGATCACTTGGCCGGGTTCAGCACTGATGTCGCCAATCACAGGAGTGGATGTGGTCGATCGTAGTTCACTCTTCTGCATGATTAGCAGAATTGGTAATGGCTAAGGTTACAAAAAGACAAATATGAGAGGAAATTAGTTCCCTGATATTTCCGCAAGTGAATGATGGTTTGAAACACAGGGATTGGATTAAAACGTAAACTGATAGAAGACACTCAACATATGTGAAGCCATACAAGAATTTCAAAAGAACATGACAGAATGAAATCGCATGACATGAGGTAGAAACACCTTGTCCAACTTTGCATAATTAATGGATCACAACAATAATTGAGCAAATACGAAATTATTTTAAACTTTCTCTCAAAGCATCATCATCAGCCCATAGGCTGATTTGTTCCAATGAAAGTAGCTATGGGAAAAAAGTAGACGTGATGATTATCTGTCAGCATAGTTTTCTGAATGACTCTATTGATCTTATGTCATTCACTGTAAAAAGCTATAGATACTCATAAAACGCAAAGTGACACTGCCTTCATTGGAGTTATCCTTCCGTTGTTCAACTCAATGCAGTTTTCTACTTGTTACCACGAGACTTCATTACTATGATCCGCGAAAACTTTGGAGAATCATCGTTTTTTTCTGAACACATTATTCAATTGATTTACTGGGCTATGAAAGAAACTTGCAAATAAGGAATAAACCGTAAGAAATGTTATGAGGAAGACGACATCTACACTATCCTATGACATAAAAACTGTGAAATCTGAATTTATCGTGATAATTGCGACATCAGAATTACCAGCGAAAAATTAATTGAAAGGTAATTTTTTGCACTATAAAAAGGTTATTTACCTGAACAAATTATGCTACATATATAAAGGTGAGAATATCCTAATAAGATTGTGTGGAAAGGGTACGCCTGGACAACACAGGAAGTCCATCAAATGTTTCGAAGGTATCGACACTATGGTCTACTTCCAGTAAGAAAGGGGTTTCATACAAAGTGTCAATGACAGGCTGCAAGTAGACCTTGTGATCGGGCATTGCCATATATCTCAGCTGCGTCACGAAAACTCTCAAAACAATCATGAGAAATTTTTTAGCCGATAATTAGGACAAACATTGATGCGATGTCAATTGATTTGTTGCGGAAATGAGATAATAGTCGGAGTTGTTGTGACCGTAAAATTTCTGGAGCTGAGAAATGACAAGTGTGTCAAAGTCAAAGAGAATGTCGGACAAGGGTGTAGAAAGGGACATCAGACAGAGTGTATCGCAGGTGTGAAAGAGAGTGTGTTGAAAAGGGCGAAGGACAAGTTTATCTAAGAGAACGTCAGACAAGGGTGTCGAAAAGGACGTCAGATAAGTGTGTCGCAGGTGTTGATCAACCAGATGGCTTTCTATTGGTCGACATACAAACATTTCCACGGAAAAGCAGTCGGGGGACAGCATCAACGAAATGATTATGTTTTGTCGGACAAAGTGACCACAATGCTACGTAAAATTATAGAACTGCTTTTCTGCTAAGATAACTTATATCAAGAAACGATGAACGATTGGGCAAGTTCAAACATTCAAATGACCAGTGTACATTGAGTAAAACTACTGATTATAGGCATTCTTAAAAGCTGGGGAAGAAAAAGTGAGAAACATTTACGCGATGTTGCAAATTACTCCGAAGTCCGAGTCCATGCTCATGCGTAACAAAATGTTGAACAAGAAATATAACTGCGATGGTGTAAAATTTGATAAATGTATTCTGGAAGATTAAGCACAAAAGTACATATCATCATGATATCATGCTTCGATTATATCAGGTTCAAACATACAAAGTAGCTTTCCCGTCAAGAGCAGTAATTGAAAAATCAACTTACGATTATTTCTGTCGATGCTTGTTGTCCTTCACCTCTTCTTGGATATGGTCGATTCAGCAACTTCAGTGTTGGTATTGACCCGCTTGTCAACTTTTTTCTATTGCAAGCATAGCCTAATAATTCAGCTTGTAGATTTTATTCTAGACAACTCTTTTCAAAGTGGTCTTCCCATACTACCTCGTTCTTCCAAAACGTAAATGCAGTCATTGGTGAATCAACATCAATATTATACAGCCATTTCTCAGCAACTGTTTCATTTTTCACATCTATGGATGGATCGGGAATCTTAAAAAACTTTTCCCGATCGTCTCACCTAGTCTATTTTTGCATCCAGAAACCTGACAGCAAGCCATGTCTTCCAAGTGCGTAAATGTGTCTGCTAATGTTCGCGTAGGTCTCTACGTCCCTTCCGCCTAAATTCTTCACAAGGAAAGGCAAGGCTGGTGGAGCTATCGGTGAGTCAAAGTAAATAACTCCGACACAATAAACCATGTTTTACAAAGAACTAACGTTTAATCAACAGAAAAAATTAGGGTATCCTTCCCCTTTAACATATCAATCTAATTATGAAAATGTATTAAATATGCAAATCAGCAGTTAATTGACATGATACCACTACATATCAATGCACACCATTACATCACCAGAAGATCATCATCTGTGCGACGTTTCATCAAATTTGATGCAACATTTCTAGACATATCACACTCATTTCAAAAATCCATTAAATATGCAAATTAGCAATTAATTTACATGATACAGCTTAATGTCTTCATACAGTAATGCAGTACTGAGTGATCAACATCTGTACCATGTTTCATCAAATTTCATGCAGCGGTTCTGGCAATAGCACACTAATTTTGAAAGTTCATTAAATATGCAAATTAGCACTTAATTCACATGACACTGGCAAGTTTCTTTGTAAACCTATGCGAGACTATGCGGCCAATATTATGAAAGTGAATTGAATGTTAGTTGTTATTTGTTATACCTTACAAATACCTGTGGCATGAGGACACTTAGAATTTTCCTAAAGCAGCTTGGTCAATTCAAATACAGCAAGTTGCAGAAAAAGTGAATCTGTACATCCGTTCAGGTCTGGCTGGCAACGATGTCTCAAATCTGAAACGTTTCAGGACCACTTAGGAGCATCAACAAATAATTTTTTATGCCAGTATTGGACCTGAGACGTTTCAGAAGAGTTTCAATGGATGAACATGATATACAAGCGCTGTTACCTCCTTGGTTAGTTCTTCAAAATTAAAACAAATAACAAAAGAAATGTGCAAAATGGCAATTTTGTTCATTTCACAACTTACTCTGATCCAGCAAGTAGTAGATCGCCAGTAGAACTGATACATAAATGATTGACAGGTGCAGTAAATCTCATAATGATACCATCAGGTGAACCTTCAGGAAAAGTAAAAGCCTGTACCGTGTTGCTGTCTGAATTGGTGAACACTCTGCCATTCTATACAAATAAATGTAACATTATGTGAGGTCAAAACATTTACAGTTATAAAAACAGCTTCTAATGTACAAATTGCTGTCTTCAAGTTTTTGTAGTTGCTGGTACATGCATGGAATAAAAGAACTCTACTTCATAGAGAAAGCCAAAGTCAATGTACATCATTTTTCTCTGACATCAAAATATTCATTTAAGCAAGTTTAAAAGAGAGAAACAGTCTTTAATTCATGAAGACATTTAAAGTCCATTTGATGTCAAAGACTTCAATTTACAAAGTAATAATAAAGTGTTATTAGCATAGTTTTGGATTAATTTTGTTAACAGTAAAAGGTAGAGATGCGGTCTGCACAACAACCTGGCTTTTGGCAGTGTGGCCGGTATCAGTGATTTCATTGGCTATTGTTGGGTTATTGGCATTTACATCATCGAGTCAGATACCATTTTGTAATGGGAGGGTTCACCCCTTAAAGTGGCACTCCCACTTGGTAACATTTAAAACAAAAATTTTTTAATGCCAACGGTCGATATTTGACATGGCACTGCACGCGGATCGCGAGATATCGATAAAAACATGTCCTCAAAAAGTAAAAGTTTGAATTCCGGTGGCCCACCTAAATTCAGCTTCCGAACATCGAACGTTCGGCACTGGGGCCATTGTCAACTAAGCTACTAAGCTATGGAGTACGAGTCTATGCGGACGCTGCTGTACGCCACAGTACCACTCCCGTCGGTGATCAGTCATACCCGTGGGAAAAAGCTGAGTCTTACTGACTCGGCAAAAAAGCAAAAAAAAGTTTCCTGATTCTACCAGAATTTGCATAGGTGACCAGCACAGTTACGTTTGGTTGATACATAGCGTCCGCCGCGTGGTATGCAGACGCATATCACATGACGGCCGCTATGTATCGAACCACGTGTAACTGTGTGGCAGACGACAAAATGTAGTCATCACAGGCGGCTAATAGTTTACACGTAAAAACTGATATCTATGTGGTATTGGTTAAAAATCTAATACAGCTGATTGAGAATAATGAAAACGACAAAAACTAAGGAGAAGTTTAAAAAAAATTACCTGAGGTAAAGGCATAATGATGTATATAAAGTCTTCACAGTGAGCGTCATTCGAACATTTTTGGACTCCCTAGAATATCGACCATCAGCACAACAACAAACCTTCGGGGGATTTCGGGTCATAATCAGAAACTTCGGGATGTGAAAAATACGCTCCGGAAATGACATGTTTTTATTGATATCTCGCGATCCGTGCGCAGTCGCTGCGTCAAATATCGACCGTTGGCATTAAAAAATGTGTTTTAAAAATTTTTGTAATTGATCTGATCAAAATAATCATTTATTAATGCTTTGCAAACATTGACACCTTCAGTGTGCACATGTTCCATGCAGCCCATCCGGCACATAAATGGTCTCATCCCCAATTCCATCACTGTTTTCTGTTGAAGTTTCTTAACTTGACTCCTTTGAATGACCTCCTTGATGTGTCACTCCATCTGTAACCAACTGCTGGAGGTTTTTGTTTGAGTACTTGTGATTGTGATCACTTGTGAGTACATGATTTTCCATATAATTTGTATACAGAGATGTTAACAAATTTTCAGTTCACCTTCATCAGTAATTATCATCACAAAAATCATCATCATCTGCATCTGAAAGATCATCACAAAATCTGCTAACTGCTAGAAATGAATTATAATATTTGGGAATTGAAAAAAACATACTAGCAATGAAATAAAAAATATTGACCTTAAAAAAATCACATACTGGAAATGAAATGCATTGAAAAGAAGTAGCATACTAGAAACGAGATGAGCAAATATTAGACCCAATATTTTATAGCTACACTTTAACCCTTTTTGAGTGCAGTAATTTTTCCCTGTCAAAACTTTAGTTATTTTTGTGTATTTTTCTGTCATTTTAAAAATACTTTTAGACCAAATGGACATCACTTTTCATTGGCTACACCTTTTTAATCACATTTTTGGCTAAGCAATGGGTAGATTATACTTTATAAAGGTGACAAAATATGACCAGCACTCAAAGGGTTGACACTAATCATCTTCCCTTCTACTCCCATGCATAGAGGTTTACTCTTTCTCATGTTACTTTTTTCTAATTTCCAATCGCATGATGCTACCGTTTGTTATGTTTTTGCAAAGAAAATAACACTAATTTTACTGGTGATGAACCAAATGGGATAAAACAGAATACTGAGCACATAATAAGACTCAGACGATTCGTTTTTCGACAATGGCCTTCAATGACTCTGTGGGAGTTATACCTATACATTATTAAACTTGGCCGATGGCCCACTAAGACATGACACGATGTTGATTGATTACGGGGCATGAACACATGGCCATATCCACTGGTTACATTTCAAAAAACACAAGATTCACTTTAACATTTACATGTACCTTTGTCTAATTTTTGGTTTTTATGATATTTAGTGACAAATAACTTACTGTAGATTTACAAGGGTCAAATCCTGATTTCTAGGAGCGGTACCTGGCCAGGAAAACCATACAAAAAAGAATTTTCGATGTACTAACCACTTCTGTCGGTCACCAGCTTGACCATACTGCACATTGTGCATAATGCCTACATCTAAAAACTACCGAATGCTAAAAATAAAGGGTAGTAATCCAGCCGAAAAGTTCCGAACTCATTGCAACCTATGAGCCTAGGTTTGCATGGTTAATTATTCATGATGTTGGCGACGGCAAGTTCGCTGATTTGTCAATCATAATTTCTCTATATGGACATCACCTGGACTGCTAATAAACCTCGTAATTCAGCCCCGATTAGCAAGGAGTCAAAGTCTGGCTGAGCTGATAACGGCAAAACCCAGTAATATAGCACTAGTAGTCACTTTTATGTTTACTTGTTGCAATTTTTGTCCAGAAGAAAGAAACTTTTTCAACCCCAATAAGCTCAACTTACATTCACATGCACTGTAACAGTGTTGCAATGAGCCATATTTTCAAAAGCTAGAGGTGTGAATGTGCTGCACATTGCAACAGTGCCAGTATAGTGATGTTCAATATGCCCGCACAGTGCGATTTTGTGTCGGTATTGTACGGCACATGTGACAGGTTTTGCGGGGACTGCACTGTAGCTACCTGACTGACACAAGTGATAAAGGTATATTTTAAAATGTGTAAATTGCCGACAAATTATTTGACAATTATCTTCTTTACACCAACAGTCAACACTTACAACTGCCAAAAATAGTAAAAACATACCTTAACGGTATTTATGAGATAACCGCAACTTTATTGTGGCAAAATTGCTGGCATTTTGTTTATTTGTAATGACACCACTGAAAAACACCTGCATTCTTGCAAATATTACCCGTCATGCAATGGTACCGGAAAAGCCAGGTTGTCATGCAGACTAATGAGTTTATCAATACTGAACTTCACAGAATTTATTTAAGGACAAAAGACACAAATACGAGTCACTTTACCTTGACTACCATAGTGCGTGTTTGGTTACCAACACTTAAAGTTTGTGGATATTCATCTTCTATACTTTGCCATATTCGCAAGTCACCATCACTTCCGCATGTTACTATGTGTTCACCATTGTCTTCATAGCAAACTTCAGTGTGACCGTCACTGTGACCATATCGCATTGATTTCATCTCGGCAGTCATTCTGTTGACGTGAAGATTCTTTAATTAATGTCTTCTTTTCAACTAGAGTGTGCACTTGTTCAGATTACGGTCCCTATACAGGAGGGGGTACTGTAAGCAGATCTTAGTCATGTTTCAGAACATTGACATTCTCCCATAATTTGGATCATATGAACAATAAATTGGGCATGAGCATATGCCATGAGATTTGAGTTACGGAACTGGTATGACCATCTATAAAATTATTTTCCAACTTCGATTTCAAATGTGAGTATCTCTCCATGACGTTCAAATCTGCTGCACAGGGACAACGTCATCTTGCAGAGCTCACATAGTTCAAAACGGTAATCATGCTTTTTTTGCGAACTCTCCAGCAATTTTGCTGTTTGTGGCTCTTGGCAGCCGAAGCTACACCATCTCTTTCTTTGTCTGATAAAGCTTACCACCGGTATTATGCCTTATTAACCCTTTTCCTGCCAAGTCGGTGAAAATCCGCTTGAAATTCGGTGTAGCTAGAAGCTGAGCAGCCACGGCCGTTATCCTCCTAAGGCGGTGGAAATCGGGCTCCTTTTTGGTACCCCCTTTCCTGCCTAGTCGACGGAACTACGTGTAGCAAACCCTTGCTCACGCTAGGGGTCGTTCGAGGACAGGTTTTGGGCGAGGAACGGCGTTTGCTCTCGAAATGGGTTCACAGGGAGTCCAAGGACAGGGAAAGGTGCAGAAACCTGTCCGCCAGTCCCCCACACCCGAGGGGGGCTGGTTTTTTTTTACCGCTTTTTAGCGGACTTGGCAGGATAGCATGGTGACGTTTTCTGGCGGAGTTGGACGTACTTGGCTGCCTGGCACTATAGAGATTGCTGCCGAACTTGACCAACTCGGCAATGCTAATCTAGAAGGCTACCTCTTGCAAACGACTTGGCAGATATGCCGATGGTGCGAGACGAAAGTCACTTATTCAGTTGTGCGTGACTGAAAATGAGAACGTATTTTTGACGGGACGGCTCGACTTGTTCCTCCCATGGAACGGATATGAACGACTCGGAAATACCATTACAAACTGGTGTCCGACGTACTAAGCTGGGCTTCAGCTCTGCAAGTTCAAGCCAGGCAACGTCCTTCACTGCCTTGGCCGTGCCATTCAATGGACGTAGCTTTGGATTTTTTATTTATTCCACCGTCCGAAGTACTGGCTCTGGTTTGCAGGCAAACGTATCCTCTTGCCGATGCATTGGTAACTACGTACGCTGTTTGCGTACAGAGAATTCAAAAGGGCACATGAGGTCAATATGCTACATGTACGGGGATACCGTCTGCATTTAGCAGGGACTGCTTTTGTTATGCAAACCAGCTAGCAGTACAATATGGCTGCCAGCATGTGGACACGTCGATGGCTAGAACAATGGAAGCATATTGCGTTGCACCCGTGCATCGCAAAAGTGAACTGAAGACTTGGGGGTAGTGACTGGTTATCACTGGTTAGCTGCAGCCCAAGCCATGTCGGTACAAACCCGTACCTGACTGAGGACCACTCGATTAAGTCAGTAATGAACGGTAACACTCGTAAGCCAACTCCCAACTGAGCTGGCAAAACTACGTAAAGCTGTGCTTCAATGGCTCAGCCATGTCGTTAATACAACGGCAAAAACGTAGTTTTTGTGCTACACTGCCAAGTCGTTGGAGGTACGTATTCAATTGCCCCTACCCTGGGGAAACAGGACAGGTTTGACGGTGCTGCTGCACCCCTAGCACGACCCTCAGGGTCTCTGACTAACAGACGAGTGAGGTGATGTTTGTGCCTAGCGGACGTACGTAATACTGAAGGAGTTTATTTCCGAAAAAATAAACATGAAACGGCAATAAAATGACGCACTCCCAGGGGCAAACAAAGCCGGTGACCTCAATTTTTTTCTGCAGCAACCCTTGAGCTCCTTCCCCTGTCTACGGGCATGTAGAAATTATCGAAGTCTAACACGTATAAGTACGGCTAAAACTACCCTGAAAATGGGCGATTTCTGCCAAAATGCCTGGCAGGATAACATGCAGGAGAGCCAATCTTTTGCAGGCACATATTATGGGGCGGTTTTCTACTGACTTGGGAGAATAACGGACAAGGGCGCTCGGCAGGAAAAGGGTTAAAGTTTCGGAGATCTGACCTCTTACTACTTTAGTCATCGTTGATTGCAAGCAGTATCAACCGCTCCGTATCTGAATAATTGCAATCCGCTGTCTGCTGTGTGTCCGCCTTTCAAATGCATTGTCCAATTAAAAGACGGCTGACCTCTCAACTTATAAACACAAACTGAGAGATTACGGCCGGCGTCCGCGCCCCATGAACAATTACAGATCCCAGGACTGAGCTATTTTTTTCCCAAGTTAAAGTTTGATTATTTGAGACTGGCAATGTCCATAGGACGAACGATGGTCATTGATATCACACGATGAATTTCTCAGTTTGATTTTTATAAGTTGAGAGGTCACCGCTACGTCACTGTACTGACGTTCTGCAGAGAGCCTCGAACAACAGTTTTACGCCAGCAAAATGGCGGTCTGCGGGTAGTCATGTCGGTTGAAGCTAGAAAAAAGGCGATATTTCAGTGAATTTTAAGCAGATTTCTGGTCGTGGTGAGTCCCTAATAACCAAGTTGTCGATGAGTGTTGGCAATTTGTAATTTGGATGGAAACTTTTCGAAATATCGCCGAACAAAGTTGCGACAAGGGTGCTGTCGGGCGTAATGTGGACGCTATTCTAAGCATTTTCCCATAGCTGTGGTAGCGGGGTTACAATCGTAAAAGTCAAAACCGGCCCGTAAAAGGCAGGAATCCCATCTGAAAACACCACAGCTATGGATCCACAGCTACATCAAGGCTAGCCACACACTGCTGTATGAATAAGAAATTAAGATTTCTTATCCGCACCGCTGCGGTGCGAATAAGAAATTCCTTATCTGCACTGCTGCAGTGTGAATAAGAAATTCCTTATCTGCACCGCTGCAGTGCAAATAAGATATTTAGATTCCATATCCGCAACGCATCTTCCTAAACAATACACCAGGTTTGATGCTGATAGAGCTATGGCACATTTTCTGTTTAACAAACACTTCACAAGATCTCATACGGAAGCATGGAATTTTGACATGTATATATTCAAGCTATTGCCAGCTTAGCTGCAGTACAGTAGCTCGAGGTTTTGCGTGGGTATTTGGGTCGGGTCGGACGGCAAAACCTCTGGTTTTGCCGTCCGACCCAAATACCCAGGCAAAACCTCGAGCTACTTTACTGCAGCTATTGCCAGCTCTGCTGCAATGATATTTGTAGCCCACCGGCCGAGCGCCGGCAATCAGCTGGGTTTTTCTCTCGCGTTGTTTACACTCAGCCAACACGAGAGAAAAGGCCGGCGCACGACCTGTGGGCTACAGCTATTGCAGACTAATTTTACAGAGTATCCTGATTTTACTATCCTCCTAGCGAACTATAAGGCCCTATCATTATTTTGGTCGAGAAGACGATTTCTTACCTGGCAGATATGGGTATAGACGCTTTTTGTAAGTTTTTTTGATATCTCGCAGTCAGAAAGAAGTGTATGCACTACTCCATGTACTCCGCGCAAGACCTTTCGGGAATATATTTTAAGAGTCGCGCCAAATGAAGTATCACGTGATCGTGCAAGGTTAATTTTTGCAAGCTGAGCTTTAATTGCGTTAAATTTTGGCGAAAGGGTGGTTGCTGTGACACAAGAGTTAAACAAAGAAACAGCTTGTCCCATGTGCAAAAATAAATCGGACAACACAAGTAAGAAAAGTGGAAAGTATATGTCTCGTGAAAACGAGAATTTACGATAGCGAGATACGGAATTTCCCTGTGACGTCATCACCGCCATGTTTGGTCTTGTCTTTCTTCCTGTCGACTGAGAGCGTAGGCAGTCATAGGTATTTGAATCATTTGTGTCTCAATTTGATCCCAACAAGTCCACTAAAATGGTTTGATTATCCTAAAGGTCTTCAAAACAGTTCACCACAGAGCTGACGACTATCGACGAAGTGATTTGACTCGTCTTTGACCAATGAGGGCCGAGAGATGAACTGTGACGGACGGTTTGTGATATTGTGGTTTTCATTTTCCTAATTGTGTGGGAACACAAAATAGCATAGGGAGTGCCAGGTCGGGGCCAGGCTGACGTAAGCCGCCAATATATCCTACGAACTTAAACATTAGCCACATTCAAAGTAGTATTATCATTGAAGTCAACTCAAGAGGAAATGGCCTCGTCCAGTAGGAAATCCATATCAGCTCGTAATGAAGAAGATCCGGACGAAATCACTGTGGAGTGCGAAGGAATTGATATATCTTGCGATAGAAATGATAGACCGACGACAGTTGGAAACGTGACTGGCAAAACAGCGTCCGAAAGGAAATCCCCATCCCTGCGAAAGAAACTCGGTTTAAAGTTGAATTTATCATCCAGAAGTTCAAGTCCGAAAAAGGAAAAAAGGTCTAAACCACAACAAAGGGAGAGCCATGGAGAAACTTTAACTGGTTTTACTCCCAAGCCGAGGAGGAAGAATAAATTCTGGCTTTTTGGTTTCAAATCGAAATCACAATCGAAAGATGAATCCAGTGGCCACCAACAAGCAACAGAATGCTGCTCGCCATGTACACGGTCAAGGTCATTTAGAGAGCGCCTAAGGCGAAGGACATCCAGAGAAAATGAAATCAACAACGATTACACCCACATCACCAGTGCAGGTAGTAGACATGGACATCTTGAAGGACCCGGCGTTGTTTTCACAAGCAACAGGAAACCGAGAACTCCAATGATTGATTTAGATAGTTTCAATCCAGATGATTATCCAATTACTGATGTTGATGAAAAAATGAGAGAAGTTCGGGCTCGAGAAATGGAGGAAGGTGTGCCCATGGACATGCCTTCTGCCAAGACAGATAGATCCAATATCAGTACACCTGTATCACCTACTGAGAGAAATCCAACGACAGATGCCATGAATGACCAGTTAGATCAACTAGAGAGTTCATTGGCTGATGGCATTGTGTTCGGTAAAAGAGTACAGAAAGTAAGCTGCCCAGAACCCATACCAAGATCAAACAGTGGAAATGTAGTGTCAGATTCAAGTGTGCACATGGTCGGACAATATGGGTGTCTAACTCCAAATGGGTCTTATGCTCCAAGAACTGTACACACTCAAATTGACTACATACACTGTCTTGTGCCAGATCTAACAAGCATTGCCAATAGTAGCTTTTACTGGGGAAAGATGGATCGATATGAGGCTGAAAAGCAATTAGAATCCAAACCAGAGGGCACATTTCTTCTCAGAGATAGTGCCCAAGAAGAATTCTTGTTTTCTGTCAGTTTCAGACGATATGGGAGATCACTTCATGCAAGAATTGAACAATGGAATCACAAGTTCAGTTTTGATGCTCACGATCCAGGTGTGTTTTCAGCTGACACAGTTTGTGGACTTCTTGAGCACTACAAAGATCCAAACTTTTGCATGTTTTTTGAACCCATGTTAACCATTCCACTGCCTCGACCAAATCCTGTATCATTACAACACCTTTGCAGAGCTGTTATATGTGGACATATCAGATATGATGACATAAAACAGCTCCTCTTGCCATCGTCATTGAGAGAGTATCTTAGAGAGTATCATTATAAACAGAAAGTGAGGGTACGGCGTTTTGAAATTGATGGCCCCACTGAAAGAGAAGTTCTGTGAGCTTACTTCACAGCAGAAATTAAGCCCATCATGACTGTTTGCAGGTCAATACATGTATTTGTTCAGCTAAGAATATAAAGTTTCTTTTCGTTGCATTATTTACAGTACTTATTTTGACAGTGCAGCTGCGTTTTGTTACTTGTAAAACTGATAATTACATATGAGATCAAGTTTCGTATATCACTGAAGGGGACTGGGAATTCCCTACAAAGACTGTGTTTATGGAATATTCTGCAAATCATAGACAGTTGTAAAGCTATGATGTAATGCATTCAGTACCAGAACCAGGGAAGTTAGCCAGCTAATGAATGGCTTCATGATTGGGCTGTTTTCTAACATAGACCCACCTCTCAAATCTTATCAGTGCTTCAATGTGTCATTATTTTCACTGTACCATGCATGTATCTTCAAAAGTATACATGTTAAACAGCAAGTACTTGCTTACTGCTATGTCAGTCAACAGAAATAAAATAGGAATGAAATTGCCATCATATTTTATGGAAAAAATGCCCACATTGTGCCACAGGCATTGCAAAGAATACTTCAGATTAATTTTCCTTACAGATCCGAGAATAGGGACACATTCCAATAGAATTATCAGGACACAAAATACGTCATGTTTGTGTATATTTATGTTTGTGTGCGTGTGTAATTCATTACGGATTTTGATACATTTACAAAGAAAATAGTGAGTGTATCATATTTATTGACCTTGAAACTACTTGCATTTTGAATGTGTAGGGTATAATATTAGTTAAATGAGACAAGCTTAATACAAGTCGATCATTTTTTTCCTTTCCTAGGCTTTTTCTGCCTTTTTCTTTGTGGAACTAAAGGGATATTTTCCTGATGTGAAGAATAAGCCATTTGTTTTCTTGTTTCTTGACTATCAACCCAAATGCTGTACTAGTATACTATTTCACAACTTTAAAGAAATCAAGTTCAGAGTTGACCCATAATTGCATTGTTTGGTGTTTGGTAGTGAAAATGTATGCTTCATGCTTGTTGAACTTGTACATACCATATTGTGTCCACAGTTATACATGCATGTCTATAAATTGTCACCTGACCTCTATTGTCAAGAGTTGATGACAGTTCTTCATTGGTTAAATCCAAAACTGGCTACATGTTCATGAAACGTAGCATGTGCAGGTGTATACACATAGTTAAGTTAATTCTATTGTTTCCAAACATTAAGTAATGATTTCTGATATTTGTACATAAATTAATTTGCCAGGAGAGAACTACCTGTTCTCTAATTTTGGACTTTTGTAGTATGACATATTTAATAATGATTTTTACAAGAAGAAAAAAGATCCACTTTGTTCCCAAACTTTGGACAAATCAACATACATGCATATGTGATATACTTTCACATCTGATCATCACAACATAATATAACGTACTGTTTTGTTGTTATGTTACGTATATTCCAATGCTCATGATATAGTAATATAAAAGGGGTAATCGGTCAAATATTCTGATAAATTTACTCTACAATGCTGATAGGTAGTCTTTACATGTGTGCATAATAGTTTGGCACAGCTGCATTTCTGTTACCCTTTGTACCTTTTGTGTAAAACTAAGTATACAATATCAGTAACAAGTCAACAAGTCTTCCAGCTGATTTCTAGCAGATCATAACAGATTTCCCATAAGAATTTTTCAGAAATATGTCCAATGTAACTGCAAATGCCAAAGCCTGAATGTCGTTTTTGCAGGTTCTCCTACTCATGAAATCTGTACAAATGATAAACTTCAGTAATTGTATATGATACATTGATAATATATATCGACAATTTCACAAACAATGCTGTATATTGTCTATGAAACTATTGTTGGCAATGAAACTATTACAAATTATGCATGATGTAGTTACTGCTGTCTGAAAATTTTGTTGCGTAGGTTTTCTGCTCTTTTGTAAAGATATTGTTAAGTTTCCACAGAATCTTTTTTGATCTCTCTGAACCCATTTTGTACCAGACAGTATCATTTCCCCTATCGGTCAAGTCAGTAAAAAGCAGTATTGAGCTAAAACCACATATTTTCACCCACTTGGCTAGGTCTGTTATAGCAGCTTCAGTCCATAAAAATCATGATTATGGTATCTAGATTTTCAGGTGACTTCAAATTTTAAAGTTTTTGTTACAGTGCACCATAGGGACATGTTGTGCTTCACCAGCTAACCACCTTGATCTGATGGCGGAATATGGACTTGGCAGGATAAAAGTTAATTCTGAACACTTATCTTGCCAAGTTCATGTCATCATCAGGTCAAGTTGGTTAAACCCAGAGAGGCATAACATGTCTCATATGTTGCATTTTAAGAAGGACTTGAATAGTTGAAGACCCCCTCGGGCCAAAAAACTGATGCTATGAACTTTTTCACTGACTTACCGTGCTATAACATATCATGCAAAGTAGATTAGGTGAAAACAGTTATTTGGCTCACTGTGTTTTACTGATGTGACATGTATAAGTAACAGGCCTTGTAGGAGTAGGTTAAGGTTGTAACAATTTGAACACAGATAGATCATGTTATTTATTGGAGGAAGCTGACTTCACACATGTAGTGGTATATTTAAGGTTGTTTGTCATGTTACATTTTCACTCTGACAGCAAATTTTGACATTGATTGTCATGGCATGTTAAATGTTTTCAATGTATTGGCAAAACGTTTCAAATATTGAGTCTGTTCATGCAATTTTGATTAATGAGGCAGATGAAATTTGTTCACTATTTGCACTATTTATTCATTAGTGAAACCAATCAAAGTTGTTGCTTGCAATAATTTCTTTATAAGGGATTCTGATCTGATCTCTTACACATCATTTACTTGCTTTTTTCTACATTGATATATCCTTTTGCGTCATACAACTTCAAGCTACATCAAGTATTCCATCAGTTACAGTGGTCATTCTTACAGGTTTAATTATCAGTGCTTTCTAGTCATGTAACACTGAAAAATTTGCAGCTTACTTGTTGGATACACTTATGAGTTAAAGTGAGTCAGCCAACAAGTGGGTCAACTGACTATACTTAACTGTGCGGATGTGTAAGATTGTTCTTGCGCAAGGCATTCAATGTTCATTACCATTTTCACATTAAGTCAAAATGTGTTAGGGAAACTGCAGAGAACATGTCAATGGATGCAGTCCGTGTTTCTAAAGTGCTAAGGAAACCTACTTATGATTTAGCTGTAAAATAATTTGCCAACTTTAGAGAGAATCACAAGCATGTCTGTAGCATAGTAAGATTTGATCATTACAAACATGCTTGTCATGTTTAGATGCTGTTTGTGTACAAGTTTACATTATTTAACAATAGTAATGAACACTGGGCCTAAAGAGAATGATTTGAAAAGTCAATGTAATCCTTAGGGGTTGATGTAGTGCAGACTGAAAGATGGGGGGGGGGGGGGGGGGGGGGGAGAGAGAGATAGAGAATGGCCTTAAGCGACATTGTAGTGATTTCCGAGGAGTTATTCTTTTGGTAGTAATTCTCGTGTTGTATTTAATTGTCAGATAAAAACTAGCCATTGTTATATATCTTTTCATGAAAATTGTGAAAGAGTTGATCATCAGCTGGCCGTTGCCCCTGAGGGTTATCAGTACTTTCAAAGTCAGTGCTTATGCATGCAAAGGTGATTTGGCGAGCCCAGAAGCTGCAGAGAAGCTTGACCATGTGAACAACCAAATTATGACCTCCTAAAAGCCTTTTCTACTGCTTGTTATATTAGTACATGAATTTGAAGCTGACGCATTTCAATAACATTGTGTGTTGCTGATACCTATTTTCCTATTATGGTATCTTTGCAATTCACCCTTCACACCATCCTCCCATGCTAAACTGATAAATTGGTTATGGAACTGAAACTGTAGTTTCATGTGAAGAATAAAGTACAGTATACGTGTTAAACTTACAGACCAGAGTTTAGACATAGAACCATTACATTAGTCTGGTCTCTTGAGATATCAATAATATAAATTGATAGTTATTTTTCATTAAGAACTTTACAACTCGTTTATTCTAAATCAAACTTTAATTTATTGCATATATTCTTGACATTCTAAGATGCAACCTTTGAAGCGATACAAAACTTTGAAATGGATTGAGTAAAGAGCTTCTGACAATCTACGCCCGCTGTATTTGTGTCAGTCCTTTCTGTATAGTGTTGTATAACCACTGAAAGCAGCCATTGCATTGTTGACGATGTTCTGTACCACAAGATGGTTCATGCCTTGCTAAAAGCTTACTCTACTAAGTGAGTAAAGAATACCAAATCGTGGTAGCAGATTGAGTTAGGGATGTTTGAAGCAATCACTGATAAAGTGATTATTTTATGGTAGAATATTCAAGCAATAATGCACCCCCTCCTGGCCTATAATGGACAAATGCAAACTTTGCACAACATAATGTATGAGGTGGAGTGTAAAGTTTGCTTGAGTCCATTATGGCTGGGAGGGTGTGCATTATTGCTATTATTTTATAGTTTTGGCAATGCCAGTGAATTAGCAGATGAAGAAAACATCTTGGGTAACGATGGATAATCGTATACATCGTCAGTCAGAATCTGAGATTATGATATCACAAAATTCAATGGTATTGACAAAACTATAATATAATTAGACACACTGAATAAAAGGAAGGTTGTCTGAGTTGTTAGACATAGTAATCTGCATAATGTAAATGAGAAGTGTGAGCATGACTACTACGTATAGTTGAAAGACGACTGAGACGAAAGATAGGCCCAAATCCAGATTGCAGTCTTTAATGTAACCTGCTGGCAATTTCTAAGGCAGTGTCATTGGTCCATTCAAGATGTGTGAAAAAATAGCACCAATATCATTAGCTGCTATAGATGTGGATGGTATGAAAAATATTCATAGCATAATACCAGATATAGTGAGCGCAGAGGTCCTTTGACAATATTCTCATGGCAGAATTGTTTCTGTATGGCTCATACTTCCACATGCAACAATAGCTAAGCATAGAAAACTGCAATCTAGGTCTACAGTTTCTTTGCTACCTGTGTCTGTAAGAAGACAAGCAGTTTCTGAGATGATGATTCATTAAATATGCAAAATAGCAATAATTTGATAATCATACTCAATTCCTTTTCAGTATGACGACACTAATTCACCTAGTATAGTAGTGAGTATAGACCTTGCATTATGAGTGTAGACAAATAGTACAAAGTCACGGATTGGCAGAGACTGGGACAAGCAAACATCCCTGCATGAATGTGTAACTTATGACTTCTATGTACCTTCTGACAGTTGTGCTTATACAGTTATATCAAATTCTATACGTTGAACAAAATATTGTTACTACAAGCTTGAAAAATAATGTTCGAACTGGACTGGGGGCTTTGTTGAATATGATCCAAATTTGAGACATCAATCAGAAATGGGGATGTGCTCTTGACTAGGCATGAGTTGCGACTCTGAGAAATACAGCATTGATGTGTAAATTTAAATGAACAATGTCTTTTAGGGGAACTACTTTCTGTTTATAAATATGTCTCTTGATTGATTGCTTAATGTCCAGAACACATCCTTGATGCAATAAGTATCTAAACAATATCCAGTGGTAAGGGTATCTTTGATAAATACAAAGGTCACAACAACACCCCGTTGAAGTCAAGTGGTTACACCAAACTAATTCATTATGTCAAGATCAACCAATCAACAAGGAGAAGCCAGAACAGGAAACGCAACATCACATGGTTTAACCCACCTTCAGAACAAATATGGAAACAAACATTGGCAAAAAATTCTTGAACTTGTTGATAGCATTTTCTAAAGGGGTGCAACTTCACAAGATCTTCAATAGGAACACATTTAAAGTTAGTTACAGCTGCATTATAGCCTAAATCACATGATAAACGGGTAATAGCTGGAAACCATCATTAAAGATCGTCCAGCTGTTTGGTCTGGGGCTGTTCACAATTTTCGTCATTGTTCTCTCATTGATTTGCAAAAATAAACATTTGTCCACATTTTTAAATTACACTTTTGAAACTTATGCGAGCAAGAATGATGAAAATACATCTTAGTAGGCAACTGCCAGTGTAACAATGAATACTTAAAAGGCATATTTGCGATTCGGTGTACAAGGTGCAAAAAGAGCAACGTATGCAAAATTGATAAAATTTGTCCACATTTCAAGCAGCTGTGTCTGATATCACACGCATACAGCTATATTTAGTAACAAACCTGTAACCATGAACAGCGCTATTGCCTGGATAAGTCTCCATGTTCGTTGAAAGGTTACTGTCAAGCCAGGAGTGTCATTTACATGGCCAAAGTCTCAACAGGAGTCCATACGATGAAAGAGTCACTAGGCCTCACTGATAACATTTTCAATACGCTCTTCACAAATCACATGCAGTCATTCCGCAACAAAAAGTATGAGAACCGTACTCAACTATCAAAGTCTATTCGGTCTCTCAAGAACAAGGAGTAAACTTTCATGTGTCATGGTCAATTATTGATAGAGCATAAAGTTACCCTAACGTAAGCAAGTGACCAATCGATCAGAGTTAGTTTCCAACTGTCATCATCAAAACAAATATTATTTATCAAATTTCAACACCACCTCGAACTATATTACACACACACACACAAACAAAATATATATATATATATATATATATATATATATATATATATATATATATATATATATATATATGTATAAATAAACAGATTACTTCAAGTACAAAGCAATGAAATCTATTACTTAAGTTTCATGCATCTTGCAATCCTCAGCTCGAGTGAAAGGATCCTTTCACTCTATCTGAGGATTGCAAGATGCATGAAACTAAGTAATAGATTTCATTGCTTTGTACTTGAAGTAATCTGTTTATTTATAACGCTCTTGCATTGAGCACTGTAATTTCCCTCGAGGACATCTGTGTACTTCGATACATATATATATATATATATATATATATATATATATATATATATATATATATATATATATATATATATATATATATATATATATATATATATATATATATATATATATATATATATATATATATATATATATATATATATATATATATATATATATATATATGGGTTTATGTGCCCGAGAGCAGGTGACAATAGGAGAGCAAATTGTGTCCTGCTGTGAGGGCACATAAACCCATGTATTCAGGCAATAATATCGTTATTACATGCCTCTTCACAGTTTATGCTATATGACACTTAGTTACATAGGGCATTTTCAAACAATTTTACCATTATCAATCAGCATCAAACAGATTTTTAACGAACATCAAAATAGTAGTGCACACATGGATATTTTACATCTAGGATTAAGCATCTACTTTTATGTTGAAGGGTTTCACTGGACCGGGTAACCATGGAAACCGGTCAATACATCCTTCACCGGCCTTCTAACTCCCCGGATGTTTCTATTCAAATCAGTGCTCTGATTTGCACTCACATTGAGGCATGTAATAAGTATATATATATCGACTGGCTGCAAAAAACACTAGCCTTGCCCCCTGTAATTTCTGTTCAGTCCTTTACCAAGACCAGGGGAAAGGTTCTCACAAATGTGGTTTCATGAATGGAAGGGGAATACCATGCATGCGTGAGTTTCAAAGCTCATTGGGAATAGACTTTTTTTTCTATATCTCTTCAGTCATTTTGACATCAATAATATTAAAATAAATGTGAAGTTTTCTAGTTATTCAAAGAGTATCTGTCTGGTTTCAATGTGTTTACTCCTAATATTCACTCTATGAGCACTGACACAGAGGTTTCACGTAGGTACCAAACAAGTCATAGAGGGCATGTTTTCCAGAATTGGTGGGAACTGCTGTAGTTTAATTTTCAGACACTCATCATCATATTTTTGTGGCTCATTAATGTTCTTTATTGGCTCGTTCTAACTAATTCTTGCTGGTTATTGCTCATTACTGCTGGTCACTGGTTGTTATTGCTAGTTACTGCTGGTCACTAGTTGTTATTCCTAGTTACTGGATTTACAGCCTCCCCTTCCAATATCAAGACTTTCAAAAGATGCTGAGAAACCTACACCTTGCAGTGCATTCTCATTCTCTTCATCACCAAAAGTGCCACTTTGGATATTAGGTGGTATATAAATTTGTTTGATGAAAAGATAGAAGGGTTTTAAATAATGAGACATTGAAGTTTTATATGACAGAACTGTAAAGGAAAAAGCACATTTTTCCAGTATTCCTGGTCCTGTCATCCTCTGTCATCCCTATTACCGAATAGAACAGTCACAGCATGTTTTATTTCTATTGAGATTCACAGTGTTTATTGTCAAGCATCAGGTTGCTCAAGCATAAAGCCTCAAACCTAGTATAACTGCAGTTTAGTGTTACAGAACTAGGCGCTTACCCTTGGATAAATATGGAAAGTATATTTTCACATCTTTACCTCATTTACACATCTCTTAATCACTCGAATATCTCAACTTTATAACATGGTGACTTTACTAAAATGCATGCTTTTGAATTGATAATGAGAAATTTTCTGAGAAAATGCTTGCCGTCTCACAATGCAAACAATTACGAAAGTTACTTGTGCATATCAACCAACTGTAAATGATAGAATTGAACTCTCAAAAGTCTTGGCTATAAGAAATGTGTTAGGAAACAGAATGGAAGTACAAACTCTTTTCCAAATAAAAGTGGCGGTACTTTTTTTATTGGGAAAACAATAGATAAGATTTATTAGGGTGCATTATGATGAAGAAACTGTTGACAAGAACTGAATAAGTTTTATGAACACATGGCAAAGGTATCAATGTCCCTCAGCAGACATCCCATCACTTTCAGTCCTCCTGATCTATGATGCTTCTGCTTTTCGTTTCTTTTGTTTTGCAAACCATTCATCACTTTTATCCTCAGCTATTGCCTGCAAAAGGTCACATAAAAAATTCATAAGAAAAACAGCAATACTGCCACACAGATATCCTCTGGAGCCTGTACATTCTTTCGGAAAACAGCCACTGTTAAATATAATATTAAATATTCTTGAGTTGAGGTGGTAAATTCTTCAAAATTTCTGGAGTATACCATCAGTCCGATGGGCTTTGTTTGTTTTAAGCCTAGAAATAACACTTTCTTGTTCTCTGATGAGTAATTTCAGCATGGAGAGAACCCTAATTAATATGAATATCTTCATCTGCAGTATCATTACAGTTGAAATTCTGTAGGAAAGACTTTGCTTCTTCAAAAAAAATTCCTGGTTATCAGTAGAGGAATGAACAATATTTTCGGAAAAAAGATTTGAAAAATGGTCAAACCATTCTTTTACATCAATATTTGATGAAGGCCCAGATTTTCTAGAGTTTACTTAGGTTCCCAAAACTTCTTAGAATTTGGTTGTCTGCTCAGAAGTTCCATTTTGTTTTTCTCAGAGTCATGAAATCACTTTTTCTTACTTTTCAAAAGCAACTGATACTCTGTCTTGAGATTGATGCAAATCTTAAACACGTCTATGGAGCTGCTATTTCTAAAGTGAATAACAGCTTGACAAACTTTACTCTTCACACAACAACAGTCATAATCAAACCAACCAGTATAATAAGATAAAACTATAGAAGATGTAGACTCATTTTAATCAGCAACTTTCACTCCCTCCACTGAAGACTGAAAAAAAGTACATAAAATGATAGCAACTTTTGAAATGTCACTATTTCCAGGGGCATCAACAATATCTTTCAGAAAGTTTACCCTGGTCCGTCTTTCCAATATGCATTAAACGTATCTTTGTACCTCTCATTCCAAATATGCATGTTTTAACAGTGTGTTTTTCCACTGGCAGTTTTACTGGAAGTTCTTTTTTTCTGTGGTGGTGTACACATATATAAAGATAACTGGTTGGTGATCAGATTCTATTCAACAAGTCATCGTTGATGACACAGTCCCCACTTGTTAATGGGTATTTTAATTACAGGTCCTCAGAGAGGATAGAGTCCTCTTCATTAGGTCTGTGATAAAAATACTTTTGAATGAATTCGCTTGATACATGTCTGAGTTATGGTTCAGGACATGAAAAAATTGTAACAAAATGGTCGCACAGTGGCCATATTGGATCGCATCACAAAACAAATTGATGTGCATAGCTATGACATTGGTCGATGTCCTTGTACCAACTTTGAATAAAATCGGTTGAAACATGTGGATATGCCTGAGAAATGGCTCTGTACATGAAAAAATCGTAATAAAATGGCCGCCTGGCGGCCATATTGGATCGTATCACAAAACAGATTGACGTGCATATGTATGACATAGGTCAATGTCCTTGTACTAACTTTGAATAAAATCGGTTGAGATATGCCTGAGTTATGGCTCTGTACATGAAAAAATCGTAATAAAATGGCCGCACAGCAGCCATTTTGGATCGTATCACAAAACAAATTGACGTGCAGAGCTATGACGTTTGTCAATATCCTTGTACCAACTTTGAATAAAATCGGTTGAAACGTGTCTGAGTAATGGCTCTGTACATGAAAAAATCGTAATAAAATGGCCGCCTGGCGGCCATATTGGATTGTATCACAAAACAAATTGACGTGCATATCTATGACATAGGTCAATGTCCTTGTACTAACTTTGAATAAAATCGGTTGATATATGCCTGAGTTATGGCTCTGTACATGAAAAAATCGTAATAAAATGGCCGCACAGCAGCCATTTTGGATCGTATCACAAAACAAATTGACGTGCACAGCTATGACATTTGTCAATATCCTTGTACCAACTTTGAATAAAATCGGTTGAAACGTGTCTGAGTAATGGCTCTGTACATGTAAAATCGTAATAAAATGGCCGCCTGGCGGCCATATTGGATTGTATCACAAAACAAATTGATGTGCATATCTATGACATTGGTCAATGTCCTTGTACCAAGTTTGAATAAAATTAGTTGGAACATGCCTGAGTAATGGCTCTGCATATGAAAAAATCGTAATAAAATGGCCGCCTGGCGGCCATATTGGATCGTATCACAAAACAAATTGATGTGCATATCTATGACATTGGTCAATGTCCTTGTACCAACTTTGAATAAAATCGGTTGAAACATGCCTGAGTTATGGCCCTGTACATGAAAAAATCGTAATAAAATGGCCGCCTGGCGGCCATATTGGATCGTATCACAAAACAAATTGACGTGCATCTGTATGACATATGAAGTAATCCTTGTACCAAGTTTGAATGAAATCGCTCCAGGCATCTCTGAGATATCTGCGTGAACGGACGGACGGACGCACGGACGGACGCACGCACGCACGCACGACATGACCAAACCTATAAGTCCCCCCGGACGGTGTCCGTGGGGACTATTCAATCAGACACACAAAAGTAGCCAAACCTAAAAATTCATATATAATTAGTCAGGGATATTATAGTCAAAATATTAAAGTAACTGTACTATCTCTTTTCAAGAATAAGCTTTAGATGAACGACGATGGACAACAACCTATTTATTGCTGACAGCCATGCTAATAAACATAAACCTGAATGTTTGGGTTGCTACTCTTTAAATCCTAATTGTAAAGTCTATATGATCCAACAAGAATAAAAATGTTGTTCCTGAAAGATGATTGACAATAAATTACCTTGCTCAATAATTCATCAGCCGTGACATCAGTTTGAGATAACTCCCTGAATGCTTCATCTCCAACAAAACAAATCTCATGGTTATCCTGAAAAATAATAATGCCTTGTTATATTAATAAAATATTTAAGAAATATTTAAGAAATAGTATAAATGACCTTGATACTTATCCAGCAAGTCAAAACTGTTGCATTTTTGACACTGCTACACTGGCAAACACGTTAGCTTTTGTCCAGCCAGAGTGTTGATTTTTGCAGGCTTGTTGCTGACAATGACTACTTTCATATAAGTTGTTCCTTCTCTTTTTTTCTCTACATTTCTTCATCTTTCAGTCACACTTTGCAAAACAGCTGAAACTTTGATCTCTTCAATGTAATGCTTATAGATGCTTACATAGACCTCAGTAAAAGAATGTCTGTCTGGTGCACACAGCATAGCCTGTGTCAATCCATTTAAATGTAAAAACTGCTATATGACAATATGCTCAAGCATTATGCTGCCACAGCTTTGTATACTGTCATATTAGGGCATGGCATCACTGTGAGACAACATAGCACTCCTATCTTCTGTTACAGAAATGTGGGTTAAAAATAGAAGGATGCAACTTAAACAAAACTAATTATTGTCACCTTCTAAGTACAAAATGTGTGTAATTTTTTCGTAAAAGTCACAATAACCAATATGCTGTTGTGCATACAGCGTAGTTAAATGCGTGGACAATGCATTTCTTTTGTTTGTGTTGATGTCAACAGAGGTGGATAAAATTTATTCTTGACTTGCTGCCCAGTGGTCAATGCTAAGATGTTGGTTACTGACAAGCACAGCTGAGTGACAAGGAAGATGTATATTTTGCTGGGAAATTACATCAGTAAGTAAATATCTACTCTACTCTGAATTGTCATTAGTCAATAACTTTGTGTTCCTGTTTACTGATGTTTTCAATAGGTCAAACCCAGAATTCAAATGGTCCACGGTACAACAAAATCCAGGTGTGTAAATGCGCATAGACTAACGTGTATTTCTATACGTGTTAGTGCAGATGTGGGTTTGTTTGTACTGCGATCATGTGATCTCTTGGGCGTATTGAGTCTGTAGAACACATCGCGTCCTTTTCATTCCGGAATAGAACCATTACTAAAATACAAGTCATTTGAAGATGACACAGTCTCCACCTATTTAAAGGTTCCCTGATAGGATTTAAAGGTGGCAATAAACAAGTAAAAATAAAGTAAAGTTGATAAAGGATATTGATTGTGTTGTATGAGAATAGCTTGTGCTGAGATCTTATTCTCATATAATAAATTAGAACAAGCGACCTAGCGGCCGATATAGCTCCGCTGTGTTTTATAGAGAATAACTATTTTTGACGCATGTTGATGAAGGAGGTGGAAATCTTTGATAGCTTAATGCAGTGGCCAGAAAAAAGTGGCAAAAATAGCTGCAAAAAAACACAATTGAAGATTTCATCATACTTTGAATATATCACATTGGATCATCCCTAAGAACATGTCAACCAAAGCTATCTGATGAGTAGTTTTTTGAGAACAACATTTTCTGACCAAAAATACAAAATTGCAGATTTCATCATAATTTCAATAAATATCATGTAGTTCATCTGTAGAAACCTGTATACCGAATTTCAAAGCTATCAGACCAGTACTTTTTGAGAAACACATTTTTTGACCAAAACTGGCAAAAATTGCCCCAAAAATTCAAAATTGCAGATTTCATCATAATTTCAATAAATATTATTAAGGTGATCTGTAGGAACCTGTATACCAAATTGCAAAGCTATCAGATGAGCAGTTTTGGAAATACACATTTTTTGACCAAAAATGGCAAAAATTGCCCCAAAAATACAAAATTGCAGATTTCATCATAATTTCAATAAATATCATTTAGTTCATGTGTAGGAACCTCTATACCAAATTTCAAAGCTATCAGATAAGTAGTTTTGGAAATACACATTTTTTGACCAAAAATGGCAAAAATTGCCCCAAAAATACAAAAGTATTGATTTCATCAGAAATTCAATATATATTACTCAGTGCATCTATAGAAACTTGTATACCAAATTTCAAAACTATTAGACCAGTACTTTTTGAGAAATACATTTTTTGACTAAAAATAGCAAAAATTGCCTTAAAAATGCAAATTTGCATATTTCTGCCAATTTGAACAAATCTGAAATAGATCATCCCTAGGGACATATGTACCAAATATCAAAGCTATCTGACTGGTAGTTTTGAAGAAGAAGATTTTTAAAGATATTTTTACCAAAAATGACAAAAAATACCTTAAAAATACAAATATGCAAATTTGACCACGATTTGAACAAACTTAAGTGAGGTCACCCAAAGTGAACTGCATATCAAATTTCATAGCAATCGGACAAGCGGTTTCAGAGAAGAAGATTTTTTTACCGAAAACACAAAAAAATGCCCCAAAAATGTAAATATGCAAATTTCAGCACGATTTGAAGAAACTTAAGTAAGGTCACCCCAAGTGAACTGCATATAAAATTTCAAAGCAATTGGACTTGCGGTTTCAGAGGAGAAGGCAATTGTTGACGGACGACGGACGACGACGGACAACGACGGACGACGACGGAAAATCAACCTATTTGATAAGCTCCGCGTCCCTGACAGCGGAGCTAAAAATTGCTAATAAAAGTAGAATTACAAGCAAAATCCTGTCAAGATAAAGATTTGTATACCACTAAACTCCAGTCTGAATATAGTTTTTAATGAGACGCATACATGCCAGGGAAAGGGGATAGATTAAATACTGAATGACTGAATGTTTATGATCACAGGTCATTTTGCACTCATTAAATGTCTCTATGTTACAGCTCACCAGAAATGTCAGGAAACAGGGGTAGGAATGAAATAGGGGTGGGGAATAGAAACCACCCTGTTGACCACTGAAAACCAACCGTGGACCGGAAAAATCCCGCGGTTGACAACTAGATCCCACAGCGGATCATGTAGAACCACACGGTAGACCACTAAAATATTGCTCATTGGCCACATGAGGACGTGTTTTCAAGATGGTGACGTCTGATGATGACAGAAACTCCGCGCCCGGTAAGTGATTTTTCACAGATAAACTACTTATCAGATGAAAATCTATACTTCAAATAAGCCCCATCCAATGACAAAATGTCTCGAGAGTACTCAGATCAAGTTTCGTTGGCCGATTCCATTCTAATCAGAACGAATAAATTCTTGTGTAGAAACAGACACACGGTTTCCACGCGCCCATAGCAGTAGCCTAGTAATGGCATATGTGTATGAGTATGAGTGTGTCGAAATCATACCCTGTCATTTTGCTGCAGTTCCGTGGCCAACAACTTTACACGATTTGCGACGTGTGGACGGAAAAGTGGACCCACCTTTATCCACACACTCATCAGACGTCGCCATCTTGAAAACACGTCCTCATGTGGCCAATGAGCACTATTTTAGTGGTCTACCATGTGGTTCTACATGGTCCGCTGTGGGATCTAGTTGTCAACCGCGGGATTTTTCCTGTCCACGGTTGGTTTTCAGTGGTCAACAGGGTGGTTTCTATTCCCCACCCCTATTTCATTCCTACCCCTGAGAAAGTGATAAGGTGGGTTGTTTGGTGTTACGTTTAGGTAATGGACAACACCATTATATTTGATGGGTGGATTGTAGACATTTTTGACAACTTCTGGCTGGTAAAACTATTGACCGCGTCTCATCAGAGAGGTTACTTAGTGTCACTATTTCTAATAACCTAGACTGGTATGAACACATTTCAATCATTGAAAGCAAAATCAATTCCAAATTGTTTCTTTTGGCACGCATCAAAATATATCTTCCTCTCCACTCACGCAAGCTATTTTACTACTGTTTCATCTCACCACACATCAATTACTGTTCTAATGTTTGGAGCTTTACTTCCAATAGCAATATTTTTGCATTGGAGCGTCTACAGAGACATGCAATGAGACTTATTCTCGACACTGTCCCGCCTCTTTCCACTTTCCAAATGTATACTCAGCTTCACTGGCTGTCGATTAACTTGAAACTCCGTTTTAATCGTTTGGCCCAAATTTACAGAGCAACTCACAATCTAACCCCTGACTATATAACCAGTATGTTCAATAATTATATCCCTTCCAGATCACTTCGTTCTTCCAATCAGAACCTCCTTAAAGTTCCTAAAGCACGTACACTTCTTTATGAAAACACCTTGTCTGTTGCGGATGTGGATGAATATAACGATTTCCCCAAATCAATGAGGGACTCTGAGTCACTGACTAGTTTTAAGAAATCTTGTAACAACTTTCTGTATTCTATTTACTTGTCTGATGCCTCTTCCTAGTTTTTTTATATATTTGTACTTCTGTGTTTTGCTATGTACATTAAAGATACTATGATACATAATTGAAAGTCATTTAAAATTTTTATTTCAGCCAATTCCTAATTCCTAATTTGCATATTCAATGTACTTTCCTAATTAGGGATATATACTGGGGTTTATTTGATCAAGGTTGGCAAAACATGCTATGTACATTGACAACTATACCTGGATTATAACAATATGGAAAGTCATTTCGCATTTTCATGTCAGCTAATTTATAATGTGCATATCTAATGAGCTTTCACAGTTTGGCATATAGAGCTTGAAGAACTTGACCAAAGGGAATTTCACTTGCTATATTAAGTGATGATACAATGAAAGTACTCAAAGAAATTACTTGTTTTTATTTCAGCTGATTACATATTTGAATACTTAATGTTATTCATGTCCTTTAGAATTGATCTTTGGTGAATATTGTTCATTATGTTGATCATAATACTTTCAGTGAAGTTGCAAACATGTGGCAAAGGTTCAAATTTGCACATAAATGCAATATTTAATGAAACACATGAGCATTTTCAGTTCATATCTGATATATGTTTCCAGAATACCGGTACTTTCCACAATTATCATAGACAATAACAGCAAGAAAACACTTATTTTGTAAAATTTTGAACATCACTGTTGCATTTGATTGAAAGCCATTTGGATACCTACCGGATCAGCTAAAATGACAACTTCTACAGTGGCTTTACCAGGAGTGTCTAGGCTGACCAATGGTGTGATGATAGTTTGCTCATTTCCTTTCATACTACTCTCAATGATTGGAAGCTGATGAGAAAATGTAGCAATTTGATGAATCAAAAATATCAGTGAATGGAATTCACTGATATAGGCATAAAGGTAAATATTGCTGGTAATCAAAGTTTCTCAAATTTTCTACTCTGACAAATTCAAATTACTCCTTGATGAGTGTTCAGACAGCATTATAGTGCCAGTGTATAAATTCAGATTCCTGGCTTGCGTACACAATATATGGCAGATGATGAGACATATTGTCAGTTAGAAAACAAATTGGTGAGAATATCATAAATGCTTGCCTATTATTCACTTAAAGGTATACTGTCACCTGTTCCAATTTTGCCACAGTTACCATGGAAAGGGAAAATCTGACCAATCATAGATTTTAAGCGGGTGGCCGCTTTTTAAAAACGCCCCTTTGACCATATATGGGCATATTTAGATTAAAGGTGACTGTATACCTTTTAGATTTCTTACCTCACTTCTTGGACATGAGAAGGCAATTCTTCCAAAGGCTGTTTCGTGGTTTACCTTCTCTCCCTTCAGATCATGTAACTCTAATTTGCACTGGTTTTCATTGAAACCTAAGACTGCATGATCATCTTTTTGTTCAAACAGAGTCATTCCGCAAAGTTTAGTCCAATAATCTGGAAATACCAACAAGTTAACAGCATTTTGAAGTCTCTCATGTTATTTTTCAAATCATACCTTCTCATAAACAAAACATCGCTGCATTAATAGTATCATAACTGTTGTATCAAATAGCCAATTTTTTCATTCACAGAAAGCCAGACTTCAAAATTTGGGTTGATTTAATGAAAAAAAAGCTACAAAGAATGCACACTTCAACTAGTCATCAGTAATAGAAGGATTGAAGATGTAGCAAATATCAATAGAAAATAATGAGTGTTTTGGGTTGATTTAATGAAAAAAAAGCTACAAAGAATGCACACTTCAACTAGTCATCAGTAATAGAAGGATTGAAGACGTAGCAAACATCAATAGAAAATAATGAGTGTTGTAATGGTAACAGTAATAAGTGCCAACTTTGAAACAAACATAACATACCTATTGATTTTTGCAAATTAGAACTACTCAGCGTAACTTTCTTCACTGGATCTGATGAGAGAAATAAATGCCAAATGCTACCTATGAGATTATGTAAGCAATGGTTTGTTTCTTATTGCTTAGGAATGAAAAGAAGCTTCAATTTTCTTTATTTAGACATACTAATGTCTTTTCATTGTAAAAATATACTGAATGAAAACATCCTCACTTATGCACAGCAAGTTGTGGCATAAAATTTAACATCAAATGACATGATATCATTTCAAGTCATGACAAATCATGTCAAATGATATCAGCCCACCTGTAACTTTTACTCTACATTTTATCATTCAAGTTGCAAATATACCAGAGATCTCTCATTCAAATTATCTACTTAACAAGGCTCCATCTTGTTGCATGGAATGTGCTGGACTAAAAATTACTAAACTAGAATTTGGTTAAAGAAAACAAGAAAAACTTGTCCTTAAGTGAGTATTAATTTCAGCATGTATTTTGCAGTAAGTTGTAAATTTTAATCTGTATCAGTTCTGGGTCTTCCTGACAGCTGAGTATCTGTAACCATTAGAACCTAGCATTGGCCATTTGGTTGAACATTATAGCAATACTTTCCTGAGTTGAGAAGCTGGATCTTCTAACTAATTTTCACCTCCTGAAATGTGTTGTATTTGAATTTCTTTCAGAAGAAACATTTTATGACAATAAAATACATAGTAACAAAATGTAGGCAACACTAATTTATGGGAATGTTGCATAATTAGGAGCATAACCTCTGACCCCTCCACGTCACTTTCGCTCCTTGCCGCCAATGGGTTGACAGTGCCCAGCGTGTCGTTCTTCTACGGGTTCCGCCCAAAAGTACGATGACTTGTCCATGTCCGAATTTATGGAGGGACATTTGGCTATTCTACAATCGAGAGAATTAAGCCCCAAAGAGCATCGGTTTCATCTGTCACATCTCCATGGGTTGATGAAAGACGCGAATATCTTTCGGTGGGATGCTATTCTGAAATACCATGCCGCATTGCTCACCAATATGGAGTCCGGCATCAAGTCATGGGAGAGTGACTTTTCTGACCTCAGAGAGCAGTACTTGCTGCCCAGAATAGGCAAAGTAAAACATGACGCAAGTCCACTGGTCCCACAAGCAAGAAAAAGAAAGACAGCATTGGTGTGTGCTATAAGTACCAATACAATAAATGTGATCTCAAAGACAGCGAGTGTAGCTTCAAACACTATTGTGAGGCGTGTGTCAAGCTACACTCGCTGTCTGGCCGCACATCCCAAAATAGATTGTCCATGGAAGGACAAAGCTTATGTGACAAGGAAGCCAGCTCTGGAAAGAAGGACAGTAAGGTAGCTAAATCCCTGTGACCCTGATAGCCTGAGTCAGCCATTAACTGTTGATCAGACAAATCAAGACTGACTGATTCAATCACATTGATTCTGGACATCAGCTGGAGGTATCTGTTAATCTAAGTAATACCACAAACCCATGTAATCTTGAGAAGTCATGTAGCTTTGGTTTTACTACCAATAATCATCACTCATATTTTTCTAATTCTGTCAATAATTTTTCAACCCCCACTTATGATTTTGTTTATCACGACAATTGCTCAGATTTTCCCACAATCTGCAATACCGCATGTGAAGCACACTGCTCTACTCTTACTGACCTGGGGCATGGTAATTTTCACAGTAAAACAGTTGTGGGTTCGGGTAGACACAACAATAGATCATGTACTCTTTCACATCACTTATAAAGGTAGTATGCACCTCGAAAGTGAAAGACTTAAACTTTTGCTCTAACTTTCCTTAAGGAATCTTTCAATCATTCTCTTTCAAAATCAAGAATAAAAATAGGGGGTCACTGTGCAAATTTTGGTACCAGAGAAACAAATTACCCAAGATTTACCAATATTACAAATTCAAAATGGCCACCATCCCTGTGTTAACTCTCTGGAGAAAAATTTAAAAATTCGAATTTCAAAAAACTAAGCCAGTGAAACGTTTTCTTTTACCAAGAGCTTTAAAATGAACCCCATATGTGGTAGATCAGAAGAGAATTGTAAAAGTTTGAGAGTCCAAATGTCTGTCCCGGAGGTGCATTCTACCTTAACCTGTTCACACCCAGTTCCCTGTAAACAGGTCCATTGTCACCGTTGATACCACTGGGTTTGGGTCAAACCGTGGTGGTGAAAGGGTTAAATGATCATGAACAGCATCCCAACAGAAGGGATGTAACACAGAGCATCTTTGAAACTGCACCTCATGCTCGTGGTGAGGTACACGCCGATATTCAGCATATTCACGACACAGTCGATGTACCTAAACAACACTCTGATACCCATTCCGAGTGGGACGCGTGTAACCAAGTTGCACACAAGGGCAGCAAAATCCCTGCACAGTGTTACAATGACACTGAGAAGTACACTTGTGATACACGGCTGCCACGTGACACACTGGACTCAATGGCAGTGCAACAGTGGCACTGAACAGGACGACTGCAACACACATACATGGTGTGATACCAACTCTTTTCCACAGGGCAATTGTGGCCCTGGCCAAGTTTTTGTAACACACTTTCCACATGTTTTCATGACCTATCTTCGCAGTGCGATAGCGGCACTGAACAGGATGATTGTGATCTACGGGCATATTGCGCTGAAGTACACGTACCCTCTGACACCATTGAACAAAACCCTTGTCACAGAGCTCAATGCGACAGCCATTTTGAGAAAACTTATCCTGACACATTTAAGCGCCCAATTGTGACACTAACAGGCCGCCTTATCTGAGGGTTCACGTTGCAACTTGAGTTCACAAGTGAAAGGCTTTCTTTTGTTTTGCAAGTTTTTCTAGTTTGTTGCAGTGCCAGCATCCATTCAAACCATTTGTTGATTTCTCCAGTTCCTGGCAAGGTCTGTCACTTCCACTGGAACACTTCACAATTACCTATACGCAATTAGATTTTTACACAGGATTCATGGCCTGTCTCCTGAGGCATGTAATAGCTAGTCAAGGCACTTTGTGCTCTCCCTGTCAGAATTTGCCGGTCACCCCCACCATTTTATTGAAAATTATACAGTTTCATGATTTGTCAAAGGCAATGGATGCCACTATTTGGGCAGCCACTTTAATTGGTTTCTTTTCCTTTTGTCGAAAATCTAACCTGGTCCCAAAGTCCAGATTTGCCTTTGACCCTAACAAGCACTTACACAGAGGCAAGATTGTTGTAAGTGATTCCGGCCTCATTATTGTTGTTACTTGGCCAAAGACCATTCAGTTTTATGAGCGTTTGTTAACCATTCCGATTGCCAGTGTCCCAGGGTCACCTTTGTGCCCTGTCAAAGAAGTAGACACTCTGAGACTTTGATGTACTTACTTCATTTACTTCCAAATAAACCACAAATATGAATATTTTGCAGTGGTACTAAGTCTCAGCAGCTGCAAAATCAGTGTTGATCCATGGCTGAATGTGTATGTTACCTTTTATTGTATTATCTGTGTATTGCATTAACTTCCAACCCCAGTAAACGCGATTTAGAAGGCCTAACACAGGTGTACGTTTTAATGGGGTGGTCGCGTCATGTAAACAGAGACTATCCTTTTGTCAGTCTATGTTTCACGATTGCACAAGAAATCACTCGTGAAATGAGGGAGTGGAATTCATGATTGTGCTAAACAAACAAAAAATATACTGGTGATATGAGACCTAAAATCATTGCATTTCGCTGGCCTCTGATATGCACTTTTCTCCAATATCCTATTGCAAACAACTTATTATCAAATCTACCTTCCTAGGTTACATGCAATATAATTTATCTTTGTAAGTTATGCATTCTGAATGATAATCTTTGCAGAGTTATGTTACCTGTATGTCACTCGAACACCAAAGATCCTACTTCATTAATATATTACATCATCATCAATATGACTTTGAATCATTCAGTGAATCATTCATTTGACTCACTCAGGAACATGTCAAGACAGAACTGAATGCTTACTAACCAGGAGATGGTGGTTGGTTATCTAAAAGGTAGAAATTGTATCCACCAGGTGCTTCTACAACATAACAATCTTTCTCCACTTCCTGTATTGGCCACTCAATGCTTTTAGCATTCTCAATAGCTTCCTTGGATGCTATGGTCATTCCCTGGTGAAAAGAAACACAATGAGTTGTCATCTTTAAACAATGCTTTCTACAAGTATGGCAAGAGTATCGTTATAACAGTAATGTTGATATTGTAAACAAAGCATCATAGTCTCAGATGTCAACATTGTGAAAGTTAATAATATATATATATATATATATATATATATATATATACACACACACACACACACACACACACACTTTTAACACATACTTAATTCTGCTATCCACATCTAGCAAGATTCCACAACACACTTTTGGATAATCATCCAAACGTTCCACATACCAAAGTTCATCACATTTGATGTGGTAGTTTATAAGTTCTGAGCCCCGCAAACTTGGTCTACAGAAGGAAAACTTGGTCTACAGAAGGACTGATGGACGGACAGATGGTCATACAGAAACACAAACACCAACTGACAAAGTGATGACATTGGCCCATTCTTGCGTCTTGGTGCAGGTAAGTCACCAAGATAACATCAGAACTTGCTCTGGGCAATACCAGCCACCATGGATAATGAGAAATAGTCAAATACCCAGGCACTCAGGATGCGTATGTTACATCAATTTGATTATTCAGTTTCTTGTCTTCTGCGATTAATGTTTAACCCTTTGAGTGCTGTAATTTTTCCCCACCAAAATTTCAGTGCAACATTTTACCAAATTTTTAAATATTTCGCTAACTTTTTCGATAATTTTGGATCAAATGGACATCACATTTCATCGGCTACAGTTTTTCACCAAAATTTTGGCAAAAATCTGAAAAAATTTGACTGGGGCACATTTTATAAAGGTGACAAAAATTGACTTTAGCGCGCAAAGGGTTAAGCTAGTAATCCTACCTTATAGTTTGTATGTTTACAAATGTTAATTTTTTTCAGGCACACAGCTACACTTTACTTGATTTCATAAACAGTAGATGTCATTGACTAAAATGCACAACACTGAACACTAACAAATGTTTACATTTTGCCTGTAACACCAATTACATAGTGAGATTTCAACATACAACCACAAACTTAGAAACCCTACGGTGAGTATTGTTTTTCTTTCAGCTGCATGTCCACTTACATGTGCAGATGGAGCAGCAACTTTTAGAACAACTTACCAAACAAACTGCATGAAGTTTAATACCATTGAAATTTACTAACACATTTTTTATACTGTGGTGAAAATAACCATACCTATAACCTTTCAAATCTTGGCTAAAGTTGGTATCCTCAAGTGAAGTGCTAATTGTGTGTTGGGAGACACTGGTATTGGCCACTTTTACTTGAGATAGCTGGAATATGTGATCTACTTCACAACATTGATACTGCTTAACATTGATAAAATTAAATATTGAATACATTAAATTGAGGCAAAACCTGTTAAAATCACATTCCGTATTGTTTTCTAATGATTTATTCATTGTTGTTTGACAACAAACACAGTTCACCGAATCAAATGCTCATTAAATGACCATGTATGTAAATTTCATGTTGATATATATCACCAAAAATAAGAAAACCTTACAAAAATATTTAGGGTAGAACGCACCTCGGGGACAGACATTCGGACTCAAACTTTTACAATTCTCTTCTGATATACCACATGTGGGGTTCATTTTAAAGCTCTTGGTGGAAGAAAACTTTTCGCCTGCATAGTTTTTTGAAATTCGAAAATTTTTATTTTTCTCAATAGAGTTAACACAGGGATGGTGGCCATTTTGAATTTCTAATATCGGTAAATCTTGGGTAATTTGTTTCTCTAGTACCAAAATTTGCACGGCGACCCCCTATTTTTATTCTTGATTTTGAAAGAGAATGATTGAAAGATCCCTTGAGGAAAGTTAGAGCAAAAGTTTAAGTCTTTCACTTTCGAGGTGCATACTACCTTAATTTTGTCCATTTCATTTGAATCTGAATACGTATTAATACAACCATTCACAGGAACATTTATACCAAACTTCAAAGCACATGTTACGTGGTTCTTGTGAACAGATTTTCTGAATTTGACTGACATGTTCACTGTTAAATAAAAAAAATCATGGCAATGGCCAAGAGGATACGTTAACATTTGATTTGAAGGCAAGGTGGCTGAAAAAAAGAATTACTGCAATATGTGTTGCATTTTATACTGCAGTGTGCACAGACAGCACAGGTAACTTTGGGTTTGTACATAGGTAAAAGTATTGAACATTGTGTATGACAGCCTTGCATCAACCGTTGTTTCTGTGTGCATGTCATTTGACTTCTCTGCCATGGTGAAATTGCATTCAAGGTTATTTTGTAAATGAAACAGGATTTTATATATAAATTGTGAGATAGGTGACGTTGTACCCGAAATGAGACACAGTGATTGTCACAATGACATGAACTAACTCTACCCCTACAAAGTGTGTGTATTGACTTGATTTGTTTCATTTTTGTTGCATGATGGATAGTATGGGCCAGGAACTGAGGTTCACTGAACTGTTGGGATGGAAATGACGTAACTACCGATATAAACATTCTGAGATTTTTATTACGATTTTGAGAAAGTAAAAATTTATTTTAGTTATGCTTTTTTGATTGTCAGTGTCAAAATAACTCGGCTTCTGTGTTTTGCATGCAGCGTTTGTGACATCATCAGTTTGTGGCTGTACCACTTCTTGAATGTTGCCTTAAAGTCTTGTTATTCTTGAAAGTACTTCATGAAGTCATGTATACTTTATATATGGGAAATCTGAACCTCTCTATGTAATGTACTAATCTATAGTTTTTTACTTACTATGAAATCATTACCAAGTTTGTAATGGCCAATACCATAGTTATAAGTCAATTCCATGACAAAGTGATTATCTTCGTCACCATATCCAACCATAGTCTTACTCCATCTTCCATCGTAGGGTCTACCAAGAAAGCAGCATGCATGTATAGACTTCACATAACCAGCAATTTTTTTTTAACTTGTACTTTTTTTTACGATACAAGGCAATGACTGACTCAACATACCACTTTATGTACCTACTGTTGTATTATGTAGACTTAGTGCTTCATAAACTGGTTATATTTGTATGAATTCCAAAGGGGTGTAAATAAAGATACTAAGTTAAATAAATGCAACTCTCTGAAATACATCTTTGTTCGGCAAATGACAAGAAGATCCCATCAGCACTTCTATGAGTTCATGATTGCATTATGACAAGTCATTTACAAGTACAGAACAAGGGTTTGTGCCTATAAGTATACTAATGTCATCAGCTGTGCTCTATAAACAACCCAACATCAATAAACAATTGGATATTGAATGTTCATAACTAAAGAAGTACTTTATATGGGTCAAAAAGGGTGTAGTGTTTAAAAATACCTTTAGATCAACAGAAACTAAATCATGTGGTATACAAACCCATTACAAGTTGCTTTACATCCTTCTGCAAACTCTTCATGTCTTAGAATCTATGAACAGAAATTCAGAAATAAAAATAGTCTTCATTTTGAGTGAATAAATAACTTACATCGTGGATGACATAGTCCCCACAAGATCAGATGTTTGTAGGTGCTGTTGAAACCTGTTTGGATTATAGCACTTTTCCGCCATGATTGCTACAACCATTGGTTAGTGGAGACATATCCTTGTGCCATATTGTGTATGGATTGAGTATGACTGAAATTTCAATGGCTGTACTTTCTCATTCTGTTGTGAACTGGTTCAAAGTTATATATATGTAAGTGTTGTCTTCTGGGTTTTTTTGTGACCTGCATGTGGCTTTCATTTATTAGGGGGGGGTAGGGGGGGTAGACGACGACTCGTAGGTTTGGTCATATCTATGCATGCGTGTGTGCATATGTCCGTCCATCTGTCCATGCAGATATCTCAGAGATGCCAAGAGCAATTTCATTCAAACTTGATACAAAGATTACTACTCCTTATGTCATACATATGCACTTTGATTTGTTTTGTGATCCTATCCAAAATAGCCGTTTGACAGCCATTTTATTTAAAAAGCAGGGACTGTGTCATTGACAATGACTATTTGAAAAAGAGCTCTATTTGTAGAGCAACAGCACTTAATTTCATTTAACTTTGTAAAGATGTTTGTTGCACAGATCTCTGATGGCACACAATGAGATATGTCAGTATTGCATCAGTTAATTGCTAATTTGCATATTTGATGAATTTTTGTAATCTGGGTGATATGTCCAGAAATACTGCAGCAAATTTGATGAAACTTGGTCTAGATCTTTAGCACACTGTATCATAATAGTGTACAAGACACTTCTCAGTGTCATGAAACATGATTGCTAATTTGCATATTTAATGAACTTTCCTAATTAGGGATATATACCTGGATTTACTTGATCAAAGTTAGTGAAACATGCTATGTACATTGGTGATACCAGGTAAAACAATATTGAAAGTCATTTCGCATTTCCATGTCAGGTAATTTATAATTTGCATATCTGATGATGATGTGGTGAACATTGTTCATGATGTTGATCATGAACACTTTCAATGAAGTTACAAACATGCGACAAAAGTTTAAATTTACACAAAACTGCGATATAAAATGAAATATGTTAGCATTTCCAGTTAGTATCTGGTTAACATTTTATTATTGACATGTGAAAATCAAACATTTCGCAAAAATAACTTTCCAAATTAGCAAAAATACTTATTTCGACCCAAATTTTGAAGAAAAATGTGCATTTCAGTAACCGTCTGTTTTATTCAGTCAATAAGCCTCTTTATATTCAAATATTGTGGAATAAATACAAAATATGGAGTAAGGCCTTTAGTTTTATTAGTCCCCATGGACACTGTCCGGGGGGACCTTTAGGTTTGGTCATGTCCGTGCTTGCGTGCGTACGTGCATGCGTGCGTTCGTCTATTCACGCAGATATCTCAGAGATGCCAGGAGCAATTTCATTCAAACTTGGTACAAGGATTACTTCATATGTCATACATATGCAGTTCAAGTTGTTTTGTGATACTATCCAATATGGCCGCCAGGCGGCCATTTTATTACGATTTTTTCATGTACAGAGCCATAACTCAGGCATGTTTCAACCCATTGTATTCAAAGTTGGTACAAGGACATTGTCCAATGGCATAGATATGCACGTCAATTTGTTTTGTGATAAAATCCAATATGGCTGCCGTGCAGTCATTTTGTTACAATTTTTTCATGTACAGAGCCATAACTCAGGCATGTTTCAACCGATTTTATTCAAACTTGGTACAAGGATATTGACCTATGTCATACATATGCATGTCAAGTTGTTTTGTGATACGGTCCAATATGGCCGCCAGGCGGCCATTTTATTACAATTTTTTCATGTACAGAGCCATTATTCAGGCATGTTTCAACCGATTTTATTCAAAGTTGCTACAAGGACATTGACCAATGTCATAGCTATGCACATTAATTTGTTTTGTGATACGATCCAATATGGCCACCAGGCGGCCATTTTGCTACGATTTTTTCATGTACAGAGCCATAACTCAGACATATCTCAACCGATTTTATTCAAAGTTGGTACAAGGACATAAACCTATGTCATACATGTGTACGTCAATTTGTTTCATGATATGGTCCAATATGGCTGCATGGCAGCCATTTTGTTACAGTTTTTTCACGTCCTTAGCCAAAACTTTGGCACGTCTCAACTGATTTTATTCAAACTTGGTACAAGGACATTGACCTGTGTCATACATATGCACATTGTTTTGTTTTGTGATACAATCCAATATGGCCGCCTTGTGGCCATTTTTTTCTCGATTTTTTCATGTCCGGAACCATAACTCAGATCTGTATCAAGCGAATTCATTCAAAGTTGGTACAAGGACATTTACTTATTTATACATGTGTATGTCGATTGGTTTCATGAGATGGTCCAATATGGTCACATGGTGGCAATTTTGCTATGGTTGTTTCATGTCGAGAGCCACAACTCTGGCAAGTCTCAACTGATCTTATTCAAAGTTGGTACATGGACATTGACTTATGTCATACATATACGTGTTGATTTTTTAAACAGTAAGATCAAATATCGCTGCATGACTGTGATTTTGTTACAATTTTCTATTGTACAGAGCCATTAACTCAGACATATTTCCACCAGTATCATTCAAAGTTGGTACAAGGACATTGACCTATTTCATACATATGCTCGTCAATTTGTTTCACGTCATGTATAGCAGTAACATGTCAATTATTGGAGTTTCATAAGTAGGCTGATATGTCAAGAAATACTGCATCAAATTTCATGAAACTTTGTACAGATGTTAAGCTCACATTGCTTTAACATTGAAAAAGACATTTATCAGTGTCATTTTAATTAATTTGTAATTGCATATGTAATGAACATTCCTAATTAGAGTGATATAGCCACAAATTAATACAATGTCAAATTTGATGAAACTTTATACAGATGTTGATCTCATAGTGTTGTAAATACTGCATCAAACTTTATGAAATAAGGTACCAGTGATAATCTGTTAAGTGTTAGCATTGTATGCAAAAATGTTTTGCAACATCCTCTTCAATTATTCCTAGTTTACTCATTTTATGAACTTTAGGATATTGGCCTACATTGGTTTTATGTTTTCATCACCATGGAACTCATCCTTGGCCATTGAGCACCATCTGTATCGCAGTATTTTTATCATAGACCTAATTAATGAAGAGGACTCTATCCTCTCTGGGACTTGTAATCAAAGTACCCATTAACAAGTGGGGACTGCGTCATCAACGATGACTTGTTGAATTTTGACACAGGCTCATCATTGCTTAAAATGCTAGTGTCAGGCACAAATTTCATCATTCAGTTGTATTTTCGGCGTGTCCTTCGGGCGCGTAACTTTAATAATCAGTGATATTTTTCAGCACGCCCAACTTTAACATATCAAGCATACATACATCAGAGATATCTGTGTGTTCAATATCTTTCAGCGTGCTCTTCAAGCTCATTACTTTAACATATAAGACATTTTTCAGCATGCCCTTCAGGTGCATGACTTTAATGTACAAGGCATATATATCAGAGATATCAGGATGTTCACCCTGTTTTCAAAATTTGGAATAGGGGGGTCAGCCACTTTTTGACGTCCGCAAAAAATAATCCACTCCCCCCCCCCCCCCCCCGGCCGAAGAAACTGACCAGTCCCTAATTATGGTATACATAATGATCAGATAAGTTCCAAATCACAACATAAATGCTGAATAATGGCAAAACAACCAAATTTACCAAATAATTTCCTAATAATGTCAAGACAATGTCGTAATCATGACTAAATAATTGCAGAATAATGACCAAATAATGACATAATTATCACCAAATCACCAAAAAATGGAATAATAATGATGACATGTTTTATAAAGATTTCAAGATAATTTTGGCGGTGTTCTCACCCCATATCTGTGAGCCACCATTTATACCGAAAGTTTGTAATGGCGGCCCCAGAAATGTTTTTGGAACACGATCGATGTGTTTGAACAAATACCAAACCCCATGAACGACAAGGTTAGTAGTGTGTTTAGTCGGTAGTGATAAACCGGTCATAAAGGTGCGGGATTGCTGGATAGCCAAAATAGCCAGCTTTGACATATTTAGCAGCTATTCAGCTAAGAGGGTTTACAGCAATAACTCAAGGGATAATTAGCGGCTATTCAGCTACTATGTTTGGGACCTAATGACGGAAACTTAATAGCTGCTTCGGGGTTGTTGAGCAGCTATTCAGCTATTCAAGCTAATAGCCGTTTTTAGCCGCTATTAGCCAATGTTAGCTGGCTATTAGCTGGCTGTCAGCTATTTTCGTATCAATCATATTCATGCAAAATCACTGTCATGTTTTCCTGTATTAATTATTGCCTTGCCTGGAAACTTATAGTCTCATCATTAACACGCCGAATGAGGTGACATACAATTCGTACGTGTATTTTCTGATTTTTTATTACATTTTCAACATTTGCTTACGAACGTTTAAACTCGAGAAGTCTTACGGTGTGATTACTCTTGCAATGCAGCACCTGTTTGTCGATATCTTTCTCATTTTTCAATTATTCCCACTGCCGATCTGAGTGATCTCGCAACTGCACTTCCGCTTTTCCACATGAACTTACTGGTCGCAGTTCTTTGTCTGATTTAGTACCTGTGTAATCAGTCATTCATGTTTGTCGCCGGGATTAGTATCTGTTAAAACCTGAAAAGTGGGCATAAGCATTACCAATGGTTCTACTCCGGAATAAAAAGGACGCGATGCGTTCTACAGACTCAGTACGCCCAAATAATCACGTGATGCCGGTACAAACAAACCCACATGTGTACTAACGTGTATGGAAATACACGTACGTCTAAGCGCGTTTGCGCACATGGCTTTGTTTGTAACGTGGGCGAATCGAATTCCGGGTTTGACCTATTCTCATGTACAGCATGATCTTTTGACGTGATTTTACCCTTCGCTTATAACTTAAAGACAATGAACAAAATAATTACCACGTTCACCATTTCCTCCGTAGAGCCCCGCTCGACAAGAAATGCACAATGCAATTAGGTATTTCTAAAGTAACCGGACATTTGATATTATTTTCTTGGTTCTACCCATATTCTCGCACATCTTTCATTTCATACAGAGACCAAGCCAAAACAACAGCTTATCTTCCAAACGCTTGTGTATCTTCCTATGTAAGTACTTGTCAGTTGTGGGAAGTCTTCTACAAACAATTTTTGTGTTCAGCTGCAAACTGACATGCATATTTAATAAGTCTTTGAACAAAAGACAATGCAAAACCCGTCACAGGTATTTGATTAGCCTCTGCGTGAATGTCGGTACAATTAATCACATGAAACCTTTTCAAACAGAGACTAACTGACCATAACTACTCTACTGCTTAGCCAGCCATGTGACTTAATATATTTTCTTGGTTCTACAAATCGCAAGATTCCCCGATCATTTCGTTTTACAACAAAATTTTTCATGCCAGTGAATGAAATCCTTGATACGTACAATTGTGATTTCTTTAGCTCTCAATGCAGAAAACATGCCATGTGCTGTGGTTAGTAGAAACTTACACTTGCATGAAAAAAATATCTTCCATAAAGAACTCAATACTACGTTTTTGGTTCTACAATAATTATTCATTATATTTATGAGATGTCTAATTCTTTGTACACCTAAGTGAAAGTCACGCTCGTAACTTCCTTTGTAATAAGTAGTTGCCAGGCTTTTTCAGACGTGTCCGCTGCTTAGCTGGTAGCCAGCTGGCTAATAACAGCTAATAGCGGCTAAAAACGGCTAATAGCTTGAATAGCTCAATAGCCAGCCCATTCAGGCCGCGGGAGTTGTTAGCTGGTAGCCAGCTAATAGCTAGCTAAGAGTGGCTATTAGCAGCTAAAAACGGCTAATAGCTTGAATAGCTCAATAGCCAGCCCATTCCGACTTTGGGAGCCAGCCCATTCTTACCTTGGGAGTTGTTAGCTGGTAGCCAGCTAATAGCTAGAGTGGCTATTAGCGGCTAAAAATGGCTAATAGCTTGAATAGCTCAATAGCCAGCCCATTCAGGCCGCAGGAGTTGTTAGCTGGTAGCCAGCTAATAGCTAGCTAAGAGTGGCTATTAGCGGCTAAAACCGGCTAATAACTTGAATAGCTCAATAGCCAGCCCATTCCGATCTTGGGAGCCAGCCCATTCTGACTTCGGGAGTTGTTAGCTGGTAGCCAGCTAATAGCTAGCTAAGAGTGGCTATTAGCGGCTAAAAACAGCTAATAGCTTGAATAGCTCAATAGCCAGCCCATTCCCACTGCAGTAGTTTTTAGCTTGTAGCCAGCTAATAGCTGGCTAATAACAGCTCATAGCGGCTAAAAACAGCTAATAGCTTGAATAGCTCAATAGCCAGCCCATTTCGGCATCAGGAGTTTGTAGCTGGTAGCCAGCTAACAGTAAGCTAAGAGTGGCTATAAGCGGCTAAAAACGGCTAATAGCTTGAATAGCTCTATAACAAGCCCTACAATAATCATTTATTTTTAGCCGAATAGCTACCTACTACGTTTGTTAGCAGCTAAAAGTGTCCTGTGGAAATTAATAATAGCTTGAATAGCCACAAACAGCTAAATATAAGCTATTCTTATGGCTAACGTAGCTATTAGCTACCTAGCTATTTAGGGGGCTATTCAGCTATCCAGCAATCCCGCACCCCACTCAAACCGGTACGACCAAATGCTGTAAATATGTCGGGTTTCACATCAAAATGCTGCGTCATGTGAGACGCGCTTATTTTGAACGCTTAAAGGGCCTTCAGCATTGGAGCTCTTGTAGTGAGCGAGGTCGCAAAAACCATAACTCACCGACCGCCTAACCGTCGTCTACAATTTTGCAGCTGGGATCACAACAGAGCAACGTACCTTCATGCCGAGCACTTCTCTGTAGAATTTAGCAGTTGTAGTTCGGTCGCCAACTTTGAAAACGTAATGCAATGCGCGCCTGGACATACTGGATCTTCCGAGTTATGATGCAGAGCGTTGTCACTGCAAATGAAGTAACTTAATCAGTTGCTGTCGAGTCACTGAATAATAGTGTATACGCAGAAACATTTGCGCCATATGCAGTCGCCTGCGACCTTCGACCCTGCAAACGTCATCAAAAACTGGCGTAAAGTTTATTGGCGTCACCTCACCCATATCAGTCCGGGTCAGCTCCAAAATTGGAGACTCATTATGATAATGTATTCCGGCATTCAGCCAATCATCGACCAGATTACATCATTAATAAAGTACAGGTCACGCTGGGTCACAAATTACCCACCAAGTGTGATCGGCAGTTTTGGGCCGCTTATTAAGCCCCTGTCTTGTGAATTTCGACGAATTTCGACAGTCAACATAATCCACGTGTTCTGCAGAAGGTCATGTCCAACAAGGAGTCCGATTAGTGAACAAATATTCGAAATATTGACGATTCATTTCTACACCCAGTTTATCGATTTCGCTCAAGTACCGAGAATCATTTTGTGGATGTTCGTCATCTCTATTACAAATACTGTTATAAGGGTTATTTGTGTAGGTACGCGTATAACATTTTGCAAGAAAGAAGAGCAATGTCAGAGCTTTAAAACGATACCTGTTTTGTAGTTGTCAAACGCAGACTAAAAATGGTACGCAATTTTGAAAATGTGTTGACAGAGTGGCCACACAACTGTTCCCCATACGGTAGAATTTGTATCGCTGCCATCTCCGATACAAATGGGGTATTCTGAACGATCTGTGTAGGTACACGATTTATATTTGCAGGACTTCAAGCCAGAGTCTAGGAATCACAGCGATGTATGGGGTTTGGTTGTCTTAGCCAGAATAAAACTGGTACGCGATTTTGAAATTGTGTTTTGACAGAGTGGCCACACAACTGTTCGACATTATGACAGAATACGGCGCGGGAGTTCGACACAGTATGGCGTACGTAACGAAGGACGCATGTGGAGGTTGCCAGAAAATACAATTTTTACTGATGGCGCGCTGGCCGCTGATTGGCTAATGAGAGGGGGAAAATATTATGGTATAGCGTCTCCAATTTTGGAGCTGACCCGGACTGCATATGGAGGTAGCAGAGAGGAAGTCGCAACAGAGATAATTACGTTTATTACTATTGTGCACCATTGGTTTAATCCATTTATGTCCATTGTTTAACACCCCTTTCCCGCCGTCTGCGTTGCCGGCGGTACGAGTGAAATTAAACCTGGGTTTGCGAATGCGACTCAGTTTCTCCACAATGTCATTACGCATGCGCAAATTATGTAGCTTGGGTCAAGTGCGTCATGATAGTGTAGGAACCGACACGTTCCGCCCACGAAAAGTGAAGTTACAAGGAATTTAAGTTTTTCATTCTCAAAATCTCGGTGATTTTTACGTCGTTTTTATATACTTTACATTCGATCGCAGGAACCTTTCCTTGTTAGAATGGAAGTTCTGATCACGAACCACAGTCCCTCGTGGGCTATTCAGCTCTGGGACTATTCGAGAGAAAAACTTCAAAATAATATCATTTTCTCTTTTCAAAACAACAATAAATAAATTTCGCCAAGAAACAGCTGTCTTGTTGTGTGTCATTATTCCAATACATGTTTCAGTTAAACTTTGTTTCTTGTCTTTTAAACGCAGGATGTGTATTCTTTCTTTGTTATATAATGGGCATAAGAGTAGAAAGTGTATTTCATCTTCTATTTTGTTAAGTTGATATGTGCACTTAGTCTAAATTGTGTTAGAGAAGCCCCTGTGCGTGGATTTTTCACAATATCTAAATTAAGTTTCATAATGTTGGTATGTTTTGAATAAACGATATGTCCTTAATTTATTTTTCATATTGCCCTGTTTATTATCATTAAATAATACATTATGTATTTTGTGTCTAAAATGTTCTTCTATTTTGAAACCTATGTTTTTTGAATCTGTTTTGTCTACATGTTGAGTTTCCCAAACACCCAGTTCTGAGTAGTTTCTGACTCCCTTTCATTTTGGTATGTTTCTTTTATTAAACTAGTTTCAGGACTTGAAATAATTTTCCCAAAATATTTTAACATAGAAAGTGCGATTTTAGCTTGCAATGGTAAACAACCCACTACCAACAAGACAGAAATGTCAGTTGTTTTGCAGTGGACCTGCAGGACTGACTTCAAAAATTTTGTTTGTGTCTTTTCAACACTAGAGTTTAAGTTTAAAGCTTCTAAGTTTATCACCTGTGGACCCCATATTTGTGCACAATAAAGTAAAATTGGCTGAATAACTGCCTCAAAGAGTTTTTAAAATGTGGTGGTACGATGGTGTGGGTTCTCGGCACCGGGGGCACCCAGCATCGTAGCCACAGGGCTACGGTACATGTGTACACGGAGTGTGCTGATTTAACGTTAATACGAAGTATTCCATATAAGGTACGGAGTTTGTTTCCATAAACTACTGTCAAATTGTTAACATGTAATTTTAATTATTTTTGTTATGGTTGTCCTTGCATCGCCAAGGCTCAGGCGTTATGTAAAAGTGTAGTTTATGCTACGTTCCGACGTTCTGATACGTAGCCTTTCCAGGTTTGAAACGGACTTGTCTGGCCTGCAAATAAAACTGCCCGTTGGATAGTCGAAAAATAAACACAAATCCTACAGTCAGTTATGTATCTCGTTCGATGCGGAAGATTCTCTACCGCATGCAGTGATTCATTAGGGAGCGTTCAGTTTTTACGGCCTGGGGGGCCGGCAAAATCTTGTCGCCGGTGTTCAAAAAAATATAGACCCCCCTTCATTTTTTTGTGAAAAAAGAAGACCCCCCCTTTGTCAGACGAAAAAAATTGATGACCCCCCCCCTGAAAAATAACCAAAACCCATATGTCAAATTTACCCGCATGGTTTGGATTTGAACTCCGGTACGCGGCGCACTTTATTCGTGTAGCAGAGATGCCAGTGCACAAACTTCTCAGCCACATCCATTGAAACGTCTGTTAATTAGGACGACTGTAAGGCAATTTTCAACTTCATTTCCATAGACAACTCATGTCCATGGACATTGTATAAAGTAAACTTTATTCGCCAAAGGCAGCCCTCCCGTTAAAGAGGGTCATGGGCCATTACGTAAAGTCAACTTTATTCTAGTGGGCCACCAAAGGTGGCCCGCCGGTAAAGAGGGTCGATCATGGCTATTGCATAAAGTAGACTTTACTGGACAGGGCCGCTGAAGGCGTGCGGCCATTACCATTATTCAGTGCGTGATCCCAGGGGTCCCTCAAAAATGTTTCTAATACAAGTCGCAGCTTCAATTGGGAATTTTACAGTAAGATTGCCGTGGGGTATTACATAAAGTCAATTTATTGTAGTGGGCCGCCGCAGGCGGCCCGCCAGTAAAGAGGGTCGGATCATGGCCATTGCATGAAGTAAACCTAATTGGAGTGGGCCTCCAAAGGCGTCTGCCCGTTAAGAGGGTCATGGGTAATACAGAATGTATATTTATTGTAGTGGGCCGCCGAAGGCGGTCCGCCGGTAAAGAGGGTCGATCATGGCCATGGCATAAAGTGAACTTTATTGTTGGTATTATGTTTTTGAAAATGTGGTGACCCCCCTTTCCTACCAGTGAAAAAGCGATGACCCCCTCTTTGCGGATTCCAAAATTACGATGAACCCCCCCCCCCTGGATTTTGCCGGCCCCCCCCGGCCGTAAAAACTGAACGGTCCCTTAATGACTGCAGAGAAGTGCGCTGGCTAAGTGATTTCCTAGACTATTGGATTGGTAAAAAGAGTTTTGTTACATATAAAAGCTCGTTTGTCAGCTAGTCGCCGTACGTACACACGTAAACAAGGCTGAGGTTGTCCCATTTCTACCGCTGGCTGCAGGAAAATGAGCAGCGCAGCCAGCGGTAGGATGGGGCTCACATATCATACACAATCACGACAAAAATTGTTAGACTCGATAGCAGTCAACAATGAAAACTTCAACAACTGGGATTTCCAAGCCAAATTTTGCTACATAATGAGCAATACAGATAGCATGATATACCTCACAACATTTATCCAAGAAACAGATATTTTTTAAGATTACCCCACATTTCATATTCTGCATAAAGTTATATCTTATAATTATATATATATATATATATATATATATATATATATATATATATATATATATATATATTTATTATTTTTTGATAAGGACCCTTTTCTTTTTTTGTAGTTTTAGTTCTTGACTATGTTCACCTTTGAGAGAATAACGTCAATAAAGTTACTGTACTGTACTGTACTGTACTGTATCATCATCAAAATGTATGTAATCAATACGCGGTGGACTATTCGATTTCTGGGGGTGAGGCTGGAGGATTTTTCCAATCAAAAATTTGTTGATGGCCATTTATAGGGGAAAAATTCTTTCCAGCAGACATGGGGGGAAAAATTGCTTCCATGTACCCTGAGACAGTAGACTGAGTCGTCAGTAGTCTCTGGAGCTACTGTACCGATAGCTGTGATATCGCACCGGTACTTGTGGCGTAACGAACGCGCTCGGGTCATGCATTGGGGTCATCGGGATTGTGGCGATGACCCAATGACCTGAGCGTGTTCGATATACGCCACAAGTACCGCTGCCGCTGCGATATCACAGCTAGAGCTACCGCCTACTCAGTGAGGTTAATTATGGCCAAGCTTTCATACATTAGTTGATAGTTCAGCTGCCAGTTTATCTGCTGCATAGGATATATGGCATGAATGAGCAGAAACCTGAGAATACATGGATGCGTACTACTGGTATTCTGTTAATTTGCAATTTGTTTACAAATGCATTACTGCTAACTTTCCTAAATCAGCATATGCTCATTTGACTTCAGAAAAAGGTTAAAAAAGGTGGACTTTGTCCCTTTTAAAACCTTCTGAAAAAGGTATTCGGTCACCTGTTTTTTAATAGCCAATCACAGATTTTACGCGGGTGGCCGCTTTTTAAAAAGGGTGCCTCCACACGACCAGCTAGGGGATACTTAGGGACGGACCATTAGATCTTGGGAGGGGGGTGGTCAAAAACAGAAAAAAAAAATTTTCAGAGCAGAAAGTTTGGAAAAAAAAATCTTCAAACTAGTTTGCAAATAAAAAAAAATAAATAAGAAGACAAAGGCGTAAAAAAAAAATCTGCAAAAGTCTTTAAAATTTTGAATTTTTTTAGATTTTACCGACAGTAAGCAACTTTCTGTATTTTTAATACATCCTCCCGGGACATTTTTAATTTTAATTTATACATTTAGAGTGACTGTATCCCTTATACTGGAAGTTGTGATTATCTTATCTATTCAGGACTTTTGTATTCTGATCACTTGAAAATTATGAAATTATAGAGCCTGTTTTCTACTTGTTTCCTGCGTACAAACCAAGCAGGTACACTAGGTAAAACATTGAAACTATGGTATGGTTGTCAAGACAGAAAGTTGTATTTGCCTTTTAAGATCAAGGTAAACAGATGCAGGCCACATCAGTTTCATTTTTTTTCACAGCATTTTATTACAATGATGAATGCAAGAATGGGTGAACAAGTAGAAACACGTCAATAATGATAAAACAACATATGATTTATATTATCAAGTCATTATGTATTATTTTGCTTTTAAAAAGGCATTTTCAATTCTTTTTTCTCAAAAAACAGCCTCAAATAACAACAGCAACACATGTTTTAACATTCAACAATACACTACGTAGAATGCCATCTATCCAACAAATCCCAACACAAAAACACATGAAAGGGTTGAACTTTGAAAGTTTCTCGATAGCAAATACTGGATAAATCTGCATGGATAATCGTTTTTGTGTAGCAAATTTCAAAGAAATTGGACAAGCCCTTTCAGAGAATACAGATTGTTGGACCATGAATGGCATAAATTGCCCAAAAGACAAATATTGAAATTTCAACACATCTATACACATCCAATCAATTTGGACATGCTGCTACAGAGAAATAGATGTTTTGATCAAAAAGGGCAACGATTGCTCTAAAAACACAAATATGCAAATTTCACTCTATTATTTAGCTTATTTTAGCTTCTCAGCTTGTCAAAATCAATTGTAAATCATGAGATATGCATGATGTTTGGTGGGATGAATGTAGGCATTTCACCACGCAGTAGAAAGGGAAGCCAGGAAACCAAAATAGTCAATTTTCAAAACTATACGAAGCTACTGAGGAGCAAGAAGACCATGTTTCAGAGGAAGATGTGTAATCCGAAAAAAATGCTCCCAAAGTGCCACCAAATAACACCATTTTTATCTCTATTTTTCAAAAGCTCCAACAGCAGGAGGGGGGACACCCCCCTCCTGACCTCCCCCAGCAAAAATACTCCCCAAGTGCCACCAAATAACACCATTTTAATCTCTATTTTTCAAAAGCTCCAACAGCAGGAGGGGGGACACCCCCCTCCTAACCTCCCCCCGCAAAAATACTCCCCAAGTGCCACCAAATAACACCATTTTAATCTCTATTTTTCAAAAGCTCCAACAGCAGGAGGGGGGACACCCCCTCCTGACCTCCCCCGGCAAAAATACTCCCAAGTGCCACCAAATAACACCATTTTAATCTCTATTTTTCAAAAGCTCCAACAGCAGCAGGGGGACACCCCTCTCCTGACCTCTTCCCAGTGACCGCTTGCGTGGCCGCTTGTGGTGCTTGGCACCACATGTTTGCCCTCTTTATCTTCAGACAGCGACGAACGAAAAAAAAAATTATAAATCTGAAAATTTACTCTGAAAAAAAAAATTTGCACAGCTAATCTCAATTGGAAAAAAAAAATTTCAGAAATTTACAATAGTAAAAAAAAAATTTTCACAATTTCATTGTGACCACCCCCCCTCCCAAGGTCTAATGGTTCATCCCTTAGCAGCGTCGTCTGCGTGTTCTTTGAAGTATCGAATATGGGGGACTGACAGCTACAGGTGTTTAATGGGGTAAGCCCGCCCCTTTACTATGTATGGAATATGCAAATTTACGGTGACCGTGTACCTTTAAAGGGACAGTCGTAAATCCCTGGTTCTCGCATTAGTGTTTGTTGACACTGAGTGTTTATGTGATTCTAGTCCTGTGTTCTCAGTTGGAATTTGTGCACCATTAGTCAATCTGCTCAGAGATAAAGCTAATAAAAACACAGCATTATTAACAATTTCTGTAAACGTTTTATAAAACAATGAATTTCTTGGAATGCTTGGTATCTTGTCATCATTCTTGGCATCACTCCATATGTGATCAAAATGGTGCGTACAAATCACGCAAGTTACAAATGAATGAGAAGAAACTAAAAGAATCAATGGGCAAATTTTTGCTTGGATATCATATTTCAACTTAGCTCACAAGTATGATCTCTTTCTTCTATGCAGTGCTCTTCGATGAATGTTCCAAGGTCACCTCAAACTACAATCATTGATATGTGTTTTAACTTTCAGCCCAAAATGTATACTAAAATCAGAAGCAGAGATGTTTTCACTTTTGGTTTTCCTATTAGTTGATAGTTTCCATTAGTGAGGTAACTTAGCTACCGTAAACAAGCAATGATGAAAACAATGCAATCTCTAGATGTTTACATATTTGGCAAAAAGTCAAATTTTGTACCATGATAAATTGCATTTTAGGGACAAGTTCACAGATGTTTTAAGGGAAGTTCACCCCATATGATCTTTTAATATGTGCTAGCTAGATTTTGGTCTTGGTATACAAGAAATGTTGTTTTTATCATTTATGACATGCACGTTCTTTTACATGTAAAAAACAGGCAAAACAAAAGAACAAGGTCGCATCATGGGAACAAAATGCCAATGTTTGCGCTTGTGTCACAGATGACTCACCTACGCTTACTTAAGGAAGTGCATATTTGTTGAACGTTTGTTTGCACCTAGTGTCCTTTTTGTAAACAATCTTAAGTGTTGAATAAATAATGGATCATGTCACTGTTCCCTCCCATATAATTATCAAAACATTACAATTGTATGAAACATGGACATACATACAGACAGACTGACATACACAGACTGGCACAGAGTGATGACATTGGCCCTGTGCCTTGGCCTATGGAGAGTGATAAAGATATAACAAACAGCTGAATGTAATGATAAAATAGTTAAGTATAGGCCTACAGACACTGAAGGTGAATATGTTACAGAAATTTGATTAGTTTCTTTTCCTTCTACTTCTGTGATAATTTTTAAGACAATCAATGTGCAAGGCAGTTTATGTACTGACAAATATGTTATCTTTTACTGTTCTTGATTTTTCTTTTACAATATTTGACATACACTGAAATACATAACATGCAACCAACGTTTACATTTTGCCCATACACCAGATACATGGAGACGTTTCAACATACACTATAGGGAATAGTAAACATTGTTTTCTTCCAGAACAGCTGGTGCATCCACATCTGGAACAACTTACAAACTTAACCGATTACACAAGGATGACGACACAAGAGATAAGTTAAGAAATTTAATTTTGGTAAACTTGACATTCCCTTAGCCAACTTGACATCTTAAACTAATAATATATAATGCATGGTAATAATATATAATGCATAATATATAATAATGGCCCGCAAAAATACATCAGGGGTGGACCATTTGATAAGGGATGGTGTCTGGAAGATCGATGAGGTACATTATCTTTTTATCTAATCCACTGTACATTCTTTTTCCCCACTCTCCAACCTTTTCTTTTTGTCAAACCTTCTCTGGCTGATTTTTTTAATGACATTTGCTCGGAAATTTTTTTCAAAATCTGCCAGAGAACAAGAATTTTTGATTACAAACGGAAAAAAATACCCTAAAAATACAAACATGCAAATTTCACCCAAATTTGTGCACACATAATTCAGGATACCTAAAGGAATCTGCATACTAAGTTTCAACCCAATCTGACCAATGCTTAAAGAGTTATAACCATTCACAGGATTTTTCCTTTTTTCCCCTCATTTGCATATTTTTGGCACTGGCATGTTTATTTGAACAAACCCTCAGGCGCACCTGTACACCAAATACTAAGACAGCAGCCATTGTGATTTAGGAGTTTTTGATCTGGACGAATTGACATACATACATACATACATACATACATACACACAGGCGCGATTTTGACACCTTATAAGAATACCTTCCATTTGCATATATGCATACAATGGTTTCAACTGAGCCTCGAACCCACAACACATGGCACCCAATCACCTAGCGCAGAGGCCAACAGTCAAAAACGTTCGGCTAAATCCACAATCTCAGAAAAGATTGGTTCAATAACCGAGCTAAGGATGTTGCAATTCTTACTGCGACCTCTCCACTCGCCGTAGAGTTCGTGAAGCACTCACGCTAGTACACATGCTATCATACATCTCACACAAACTTTATCGGAGCAAAGCAATGAATACAACGCTTTAACTGGGCGGAAGACAGCATCGGGGACAATTCTGTCCACCAGCAGAACTATCAACCGAGGATAGAGAATACAATTGTTTCAACTGGGACTGGAACCCACAACGCACGGCACCCAATCACCTAGTGCAGAGGCCAACAGTCAAAAACGTTCGGCTAAATCCCCGATCTCAAAAAAGATTGGTTCAATAACCGAGCTGAGGATGTTGCAATTCTGAATGCGACCTCTCCACTCGCCGTAGAGTTCATGAAGCACTCACGCTAGTACACACGTTATCATACATCTAACACAAAAGCGAAGCATATATGGTAAGCATATGAATATATGGGAGCTAAAAATGGTATTTCTTGTGTTATTCTCCAATAGCTGATTCTATGATAAATCTTTTAATTCAATGACCCTGATAGGTCTGACTTCTTCAATTTTGACATGGGTTTCTTGGTAGTTGGAATAAAATCATGTTAGTTTGAACCACCTTATTACCCAAATTCACAAGTAAGCACACAGTACAATAAATTACCCACAATGCTGTTTGGTTAGTACCAACGATGTTGGTTTTCTTATAACTTTTTCAGTTCTGCATAAAAGCAATAATGTGAAGTCTAAAGATAATCGATTTATTATATTTATTAAAAGTACATTGAAATATTGCAGTATAAATTTCAACGAAACCATTAAATAACCATAAAAGTCACACTCTGCAGGTACTACAAATGTCACAGTTTATGGAAGCAAGTTATTACCAACTGAAGGGGTCATTCTCTGAAAAAAGCTAGCATGTAAATTTCTTTTGTTCTTTCTATTTGGAAAAAATACCGCAATTATACAGTGTCGCTCACATTTGATCAGAATTGGTACATACTTGTATGGGTACCAAAGATCAACAATAAATGTTGTTTCTATCTGTTCAGAGCAGGAAAATTCTACGTTGATGTTATGACAATGATTTCTGCACAGTACAACCAGAAAAAATACAAGAAATATTTAAACCAGAAAATAAGTTGACAAAAGTTGGACAAGCTGCTACAGAGAAATAGATTTTTTCATCAAAAAAGGGCAAAAATTGTCCTAAAAACACAAATATTGAAATTTCACCCCATTTTTTGCAAACAGTTTCTCAGCTTGTCAAAAGATGATCTGCAACATTTCGCGAAATCTATCAGCAATATAAATCACTGGGCCATATGTATGTTGTAGTTACAGCACGCAATCTTATTTGCGCTAGTGATATGGATGTACATTGTATCCTCAGACAGCGTCGAACTAAAAAAAATTATAAATCTGAAAATTTACTCAGAAAAAAAATTAGCACAGCTTTTCTCATTTGGAAAAAAATTTTTTTAGAAATTTACAATTGTAAAAAAATGTTCACAATTTCATTGTGACCACCCCCCTCCCAAGATCTAATGGTCCGTCCCTTAGTTTGAGCAGGTCTGTTAATATGTAACAGTTCATAAACAATGACAGGAAATGACTCAAGCTCAGTGGAGTAGCATGCTGGCATGCCACCACTCCTGCACATTTGCAGAATTTCCCTTTTTCTTACCTCATTTGCACATTTTTGACACTGATGTGTTCATTTGAACAACGTCACATCTCAACCCCTGCATCTACCTGTACACCAAAAACTGAGATGGTAGCTTAAGCGGTATGGGAGCCTTTGCATGTGACGGACATACATCCGCACATACATACCCACATACATACAGACATACAGACGCCATCGACTCACCATATAAGTTCTTTTTGGTATTTATATAAACACCAAATATGAGCTACAAATCAATGTCCTTTTGTTTCATACAACAGGTGCAACTACTCTCCCTACTTTTCATCACATTATTCAGTATGGCTGAGGACACAATCAGTGGAAAATTTACAAAAATGCTATCTAATCTCTCAATCAAGCATAATTTTCTCAGTACTTTAAAATGGGAATTGAGAAGAAAGGTGTCCTTAAAAGTACGTTTTCAGAATTTTTACAACTAGTTCAGGAATTTGTCTACACATGGGAGACATGGTCACTGAGACTTCACAGGGGAATCTACGTTGGTACAAATCATGATGTATTATGGGAAATCTCTAGTACTGTGAAGCACTTTCAAAGTGATCAGACAGTAGCAGTGAAGATGACTGTTCAGAAGTTAATGCTGCATGACTTACTACAGTATTACCTCAAATTGCTGCGCAAAAAGGCATCAATGGGATCAAAAATTTTGTGTGATGTAATCAGTATAATGAGACGTTCATAAACCTGACTTTGAAAATAAGTTTCTGGAAATAAAACTCCCATTCCTTCTTTGATAAACATAGGGCCAATGTCCCTGAAGCTATTATAGACATGGATACAAAATTAAGTATTTCCTGACTGTATGAAATTATCTCACTAAGGTCATCCTAGGGACCTGTATACCAAATATTAAAGCTGTCTGACCAGTGGTTTTGAAAAAACAAGCTACCTAACAGTCGACAGAGCTCCGCTGTGTATGTAGCGAATAACTTTTTGTGACACATGTTGATGATGAAGGTGGGTATCTTTGATAGCTCATTTCAGGATGGCCTGACCAAAAATGGCAAAATTAGCTGCAAAAATAAAAAACTGAAGATTTCATAATTATTTCAATATGTTACATTAAGATAATCCCTAGGGACCTGTATACCAAATATCAAAGCTATCAGATGAGTAACATTTGAGAAGCAAAGATTTTGACGAAAAATGGCAAAAATTGACCCAGAAATACAAAAATTGAAGATTTCATCAAATCTCAGTACATCACATTGAGACAACCCCTAGGAACCTGTATACCAAATATCAAAGGTATCAAAGAAGTACCGTAGTTTTTGAGAAACACATTTTTTGACCAAAAATGGCAAAAATTACGCTAAAAATACAAAATTGCAGATTTCGTCTTAATTTCAATATATCATGTTTAGTTCATCTGTAGGAACCTGTATACCAAACATCATCAGATGAGTACTTTTTGAAAAATAATCTTTTTCCACTAGCAAATGAAAGAAACAGCCCCAAAATACAAAATTGTAGATTTCATCATAATTTGAATATAGTATAATTTGATCATCCCTATGAACCAGAATACCAAATATCAAAGTTGGCAGACAAACCATTTTGATGGATTAAATTTTCAACCAAAAATAACCAAAAAATTCCTTAAAGCCGCACTTTTCAATCCCAGGTTCTCGCATTAGTGGAGTTCTCCTCCTAGTCAAACACTTGGCCAGTACGATGTTTGATTTCTATAATATTAATTACACAAACTGATCTCAACCTTTTGGCGTCTTTTGTTAAACCCACAAACTGAGTTTCTACAAGTGTTTGATTGACGGTCGGTTCAAATCACCAACGGTCATGATTCTCCACCAACAACGCTCGAATTTCCTAAGTCACGTTTAAAATTTGAATATACCCACTGAGTTTGATTGGTAGCAGCTTGGCTCTGACCGCTTGGCAGTCTGTCTGTGTTTTTGGGGCCGGAAAAACTAAAAAGTGGCATTTTCTGGAGCGTGTGCCTGCGTGTTGCCTGTTCGATGTCCACTTACACAATGAACGCCGTCATAGCTTCGCGACATTTTAAAGGGAGGCTCCGCCTTTAAAAATACAGATTGCATATTTCATCACAATTTTAACAAATCTAAGTGTGGTTATCCCTAGGGACCTGTATACCCACAGGGTCTGGCGAGCAATATTCGTCTAGAAATTATGAATATGATCAATAAATGTCTTGTATTAAACTTTTTTTCATTATACAAGCCTTACCTGTGTCTAGTGTGTGCCTATTACTTTACCCTAGCTATCTGTGTATAGTATTTCAAAGAAAACAGTCTATATCTGTTAATTGCCCTCCCTAATCCCCTTCATTAATTTGTTCTGCCGATCGCCAACGCGGGGGCTTATCGCCCTGACCAAATACCTCGTTAGCAGCTCATAAGGTAGTAGACGGACGTCTACTACCTTATGAGCTGACAATTTTTTTTCCAAAAATGCCTCTTTTACACGAATTTGCATATTTTCAACAATATCAAAAAATTAAAAAAAAACAGTTTCTCATAATCATATTTTACATCTACACAACAAATATCAAATCTGTAAGTACTGCGGTTCTCAAGATATTTGAGTGGACAGACATCCTCACAAACGGACATACATACATACATACAGACTGACAACGGACGTCGGACGGATACCCATCCCAATAGCTTATATGGACTATATAGTAGCTAAAAATGATCAAATTTTGCAGTACTCGTTTCATACATGTGTGTATGTTTGCATGTTTGATGTGAAGTAACTTAAACTTCAACGAGAGGTCTAAATCCAAATTTCATGTTTGTGTATGATATGAAATGATCAAACAGTACATGAACAAAAACTTGATCTGAAACCAAACTTCTTAAAGTGAAGTCCATGTGTAGTTTACATGATGAGATAATGAGTTGAATTTCAACAGAACTTTCCTAAATGTGACAGTTTTAATGTTTGTTGTGCACAAAGTTGTAAAATCGAAGTGTCCAATTGATCTTATTGAACCCAACTGTAAATTTTCAGTTTATATAAATGTGAAATCGTAATGGTTTCTTTAAAAAACGGTGAATGAAATCTTTTGACAAGAGACCTCTGAAATCTGACTGATTCTAACCTGAATGAAATATGACTGACTTCTCGATTTTCATTTATACATGTGTTTGATATGATGAGATTGTAATATGCTTGAACAAGACTTTCCGATACATACTTGGGCGTTTTCGAATGTATTTTACATAGTTGTAAAATTACACAGTTGTAAAATCAAAGTTTTTTAATTAAAGATAGGGATTGAATTTGTTTTAGTCTGTAGGAGGATTATGGTGTCATAGCCTTTTGTTTTCCAATGAAATTGTAAGTAAATTTCCTGGCTAGACAATCTGACGCCTGAACCATGCCTTTAATAAGGACATGATCAAACTATACTTGAACAGGAGACTTGGAAACCAGACTGACTGTTTTGATGTGACATGACAGTTGTGTTCAACATTGTGCTAGTGAGGCGTGAATAATTACCAACAAGCCCATAAGTGATCCCAATTTCATCATAAATTGCAGTGTTGACCCTCTTTCCACACAATTGAATGTTTGCTGGAGCTTCTATGATGTAGTATCAAATCCCTTTAAATATAGAGGTAACATAAAGACTAAGGTTATTGAAATTGCAAAAGTGAACAGAATTCTGAGAACTGTCCTAAGAACAATTTCTCGGGTTGATCAAAGATTTATTTTTGGAAACAGAGTTTTGAAGCCAAGGAATAGGTGTGACCATGAGCATGATGGCTTGGATTAGCCATGGAATACAAGACATTGTGATGGTGCCCTGCAGATGTTCTTGTCACATGCAATCATGTTATTCGTTCTTCCTCTTCTTTCGCTCAATCTCCATCTCAGAGACTACGAGTGCTATGCAACCATGCACAATCACAGACAGTAGAGTAGAAGTTCATCACTGTAGCTTTGCTTTATTCACACAAGCTATGCTTTGTGCAAACAAAGTTATGCAAATACCAGCCTCAGGTGAACATTAGCCTGTAAACAATGCCATACCCATCAAGAAATGGTCTCTGCCATGTCACATGATGAAAGCACCACCATTGGCACTTTTCCCCACAATGCAACTTTGTTCTACTCTTGCTTTGCTTTTTTAAGAACGGGCGAGTTATAAATGGTGGAAAATATATTTCCTGTACAATCAGAACTCAAGTTTGCACACATCAAAACATCACTAGGGTAAAGTTTTCCTTCAATCATCGTTTTCCCTTTACACAAGGAGCAAGTGACATGTTATATGACCATATCTATTAAAATAAGAGAAAATCATTAATACAAAGATGCATACACTTAAAGTTAAATTTCAAATAAATGCCAAAAATTGTGATGTCTCAGTGTTTATGTGCAAGAAGACATGCAGCAAGAGTAAAAACAATTTTTATGGATAAAGGCTCCGCCTTGTCCACTGAATTATATGTAAAACATCACATGAGACATTTTACAACATTAGTTGGCGATTTGTTCCTGTTAATATGAGCCTACTTTTCATGCAACAACAAAGCAGCCATGGAATAAAGATGAAAACACTTTTATTTCTAGTACAATCAACAGTGTTTATTTCTTCACTAGAATATATTACAACCTCTAGTCATGAACAGACCACACTGGCTGATCTACACCGGAGTTTGAGTATTAAGCTGAGCTTACATGAAAATGCAGAGCACATTGCGAGGATAGCCGCCTTCATGTACATCACTAGCAACCTTTGTGCAGACAAAATTGTTTTTTTCTCTATTACCCTCAGATTGCTGGCATTTTGTCATGTACAAACATGATTATACAGTAGATGTAACAGCAATTTTGAAATACACCATATACCTATTCAAAGCACGCAACAACTGTGCGAAGTCAAAAAGACACAGTCAAGCGACAGACAGAGTAGGTTAAGCCATGTGTGGACATTGAACTTGGCAACGTACAGCACATCTATGCCAGCTCTTTAGTATGGAAATACACATAGATACAACAGAGTGGTTTGTCAGCATGGCAATCCCAAAACTCTACAAGCTTACTGTACATTACATCGTGGCCACTAATTACATCTTTGTTGAACTTCCAAGTATTTATTAAGACTATAAACAAATGCACTAGTAATTTCATTTTGAAGTCTATGAAGACAGCAACAACGGGCTTATAATAAAGAATAATATATATATATATAAAAATGACAATAATTACATATGATTCTTGGAAGTCCTAAAGCGACAGATATTTCCCAAGAATTCATAGTATCTTTCTTCCTTTTGAGTTTTCACCATGCCATGCTAAAAGAATATTTGGGTTGCAAGACTGCCCAAATTTGTTACATCTCTCTGTACAGGATTCAATCGCACACATTATCTTCCAAATTTTATTGCTGTACAGAAATTTAGTTCTAAAAACACAGGTGAACTCTACAGAGAGCATATCCTCCATCTCACAATATTTTTTTATTTTTGACACATCCGCAGATAATTGTCCTTGTGCCAAATAAAAGTATCTGCCATAAAAATGTATACAAAATATAACATAATTTAAATAGCATCACTCAAAAGCACAAAATTGATGTTTATAAAGCCAGTTAAAAATGAAAACATGGCTCAAAAGGTTAAATTGAAGGTTGGTGCACTTTTGAAATGGAAACTCCATTGAACACTTAATCTATTCAAAAGTAAAATATAAACTAAACTAGCCTTTCCACACTGCATTCTGATATCCTACAATTGTTTGAAATAGTTTTTTGCTAGTATGCATTTTTAAGCCTCTCTGTATGAGATGACAGCTTGTTCATATGAATGGTTTTTTAAATACAAAACACAAATATGACTGGTTTTTAGAGATTAGTTTCTCTGTGACCCTAATTAAGGCTAGTATATCCAATCTCAATAAAGTAGATTTACATGTAAAGTACCTTTGATGATGAACTGCACACACAGACTATAAGTAAATATCACTTTCCTTGGTTTGGAACAGTACATAAATATGATCAGACTTCAGATCTCACCAGTAATTACCCGTCTTGATTTGGAATCAAACTAGGGTCAACTCTAAGCAAACTTGGACTTCAATATTGGATTAGTCTTCTGTGCATTGCAAATAAATATATAACAATGTATGTGATTGGCTTTGAATATTCTTTAAATAGTATGATAAATTCATAAAGATTTGGTAGAATGTTGTATCAGATGGCAGTGTGGTCAGGTAGCAGGGCGAAAAAACCTACCTACTCATAATCTATGATTGCTTTCTTCTTCCAAAATGAATGAAGAGGCAACCTGTGATATATGTCAGTAATTTTGTACCAGCATTAAAATATGGCAATGCCATATCATAGATGTGTTCAAAAGGAAAATCTCAAAATTTATTGATATTCATACGCTCTTCAAAAAAGCTACAATTAATGATAGAAATCTAAATTTGTATTTTGGTGAACATAGCAAATAAGGAAAGATGGCATTTGTATTTAATGACAACTGAAAGGCAATGAATTCTTAAATCTGTGCTAAACTGCAAAGATTGAATTCTGGCATGTAAACTCAGAGGGCATCAAAATATAATATACCTTGGAAAACCATCATTCATATCCATCTTGTTTTGATATCACCTCCATGGTGTGTACCCTCCATCAAGCAATCCAAAAGATTACAATTTTATACTTTATATTTAACATGGAGTATGAAAAATAACATATATATCTCTGGCAATCAAGAATAACGGGTAATCTTTACAAAAGATATGAGTCCTCTTGAATGATGAGTGTCTTCGAAAGACTGCTTGCTACGAACATTCCAGTGATGTACTTGAGTTTTGATTCTGTTGTGCAGCTAATGCTTTTGCTGCTTGGTTTTGTTGTGCTGCTGTGAAGGTAATGATGGATGAAACAATGTCAGGAATATTTTCCCATCCCCTATACATCAATTCCTCTGCTATTTGTAACATGCGAAGGGAAACTGTTTAGGTTGAAAGTTGAATTTTCTTGGAAATGAGCTTGTCTCTATTCATGTTCTACTCATTTGTAACAACAGAGCTGCAGTTGAACTGCATAATTGTGAGCAATATAAGATTTGAAAGAATTTTGGGTTGGCAACTCATATTGACTTTTGTTTCAGAAATAAAATTTTTGTTTTGTTTCCAAGCATACCTGTCCTCAGTACGTTTCATAATTAGTCTCCAACCAATCTGATTAAAATCAGATATAGAGTACGGCGACGTCTACTTTCGCGGTATTCTCTCGCTGTCGCCTGTCACTACATCTGACCAACTCCCATAGAAGGTCGCGCTCGATTTCTCGCGCTCTGGCCAGAACAGCCAACATATCAGAAGGCGCCTTACAGAGAACAACAGGTATGACTCATAAGCATGCATATGCACAAAGAAGACACACGAAAATCAAAAGTGTGAAACCAAGCTATCCATCCAGTTGTAAACAAAGGCGCACAGTGAATTTTAAAATCACCTGTCTGTAATGTTAATGTTACTGTGCAAACGGAAATCATGCGGACATACTTTGAGACCAGCCCTGCAAACGATGCTGTGTGTTCCCAGCGTAATATGGCCTCCCATTACAGTCCTGCAGACAGGAATACATGACAACTTATCGGTCCTGATTTTGACCGTGCATGAAAAGCTACCTTTTCTAACTACTTTTGGCTGAATAACTCATTAGATAACGCCATTAGATACGTTCTTGCAAGATATGGCCGGTTCCTGGACACCTGACTGACCGGGAATCGCTGGTAAACTATTACAAACGGTTTGGGACAAGAGCAAATTTTGAATAGAAGAGAGGCCGGTCACAGTCAATGGGAGAACTTGGCAAGTTGCGAGCTCGGCCAGCTGAAGAAGTCAGCCAGTAGACGAACTTAGCCAGTAGGAGTATGGTTATATGATGAGACTACAGTGTATATCTATTTTCTAGGTCTCGCCAAAGTTATGTGAAAGCGATGTCAATGTCATTAATGAGTGTGATGTTCGCAAACTTCCTTCTGCCATGAAGTTACCTCCTTGCTTTAACTACAAGCTGACATCAGCCTCACAGTGTGGTACATCTTGTTTTGCTTTCCATTAAAAAAAACTGTAAACCTATGATTTACTACCGTTAAACCATAACATAAAACATTATTCATCCAACGATCAACGATTAAGTCATATACTGCCAATTTGTACCTCTTGATTGTACGCCCTACTCACAATCTGCGTGTTTTTCAGAGTGGAACATCTTCTCGTTGTTTTCTGAATGTTCAACATAATGAAATCAAAAAACTAAAATTGGCATGCGTACAGAAGGATCTGTCAAGAGAAAATGTACACAATTATCATATGATCATATGTAAGTGGTCGACCTCTCCCACTGCCTGAGTTGGTCGGTGCGGGCACTGGCCGAGCACGCAACTGGCCGACCTCTCTGGTTTATATCAAATTTTTTTGCAGTCTGTGAGTAAGCGATTGAATGACTTGGGTAGGCATACATCGGATTTCGACCGAAAATAGTTAGAAAAGGCAGTTTTTCGTGTGCAATCCAAATCGGAACTGCGGTCGCCATGTATGCCACCTATCAGCACAGTAAGCAGGGCTGTGGTGGGAGCTCAGGCCGTAGATACACTGAGAACACACAGCATCTTACACAGGGCTACTTTTGAGACATACACATACAGTGAGCAGCGCCAAGTGAATGACTTTGGCAGCTACGCTCTACTGTTACTTATACACTCCAGTATAATGTGTACAAGGCGGCCGAGCGGACACTAATTTCTAGACTGAAATTTCAAAGTGCGTCGTGCTGTGTACTTGATGCTGCAGATTTGAATAACGAACGGATGTTTACATGGATGGCGTAACGTGCAATCTGATTGGCTGCTTCAGTGTGTGAGATTTGAACGCGACCTTCTATGGGAGTTGGTCAGATGTAGTGAGAGGCGACAGCGAGAGAATACCGCGTACGCATAAGAAGACGTCGCCGTACTCTACATCTGATTTTAATCAGATTGATCTCCAACCAATCTTACCTTCCCTTTCTTTTCTTCTCAGTCTTTTTCTTCTTCTGTCTATACTAGCAACTTCAGCTTTTAGTGATGTATAAATTTTTCTGAGGTCTGTTAATTGTTGTTGTATAAAAGCTATTCTCTCTTCTGCACAATGTATGTGTGCCAAGTCTGTTGAAAGGCCAAAAGAAATGACCTGATAACAACAATCCTCTCACACCATGACTTACATAACACAGTCATGACTGAGTCAGTTTATTCTGAGTAACACTTATCCATTATTTGATGCTACACCTATGAGTCACAGAAGAAATATCATTACACAACTTTTGCACACATTTGAGGACATGGATCACAACAGACTGGGAAAAAGTACAGTATTTCTCATTTTCTTTTGTAATTCATCGTTCATTACAGAGTCCTTGCAAGAAATTGTATGAACAAGTGCAAATTACATTGCCATACACATGAAATATATGAACTGAGCATTCAACTGTTTACAGAATACACACAGTAGATCCAAGTATCAATGACATAACATTCACTGCTGCATCTTGGAAAATAACTTTGGTAATACAAACCCCTTTCTCAAATATTTTTAATTGACTCATGGAATTATATAATTTGTGACAGATGGACAAATATAAATACTTCAACTAGCTGATAAATTCAGATTTCACTGCAACCAAGTCAAATTGTTCCACTCATTACATGTCAATGATACACATCCATCACTGAACTTCTAATATGAATGTAATACTTAACACTAACCTATTACAAAGTTCCATTTAGACTGTCTCGGTGACCTCGGTTGTTGTGGAGATCTTGACCTTGTACCTGGACTATTTGGTTTTCCATTTCCTGAACTAGATGTTGAGGCAGAAGCTGATTGGGAAGTTGAGGCAGTTGATGTATTGGCAGAGCCGTCTCTTGATTGTACTGTACCACTATTTACTGCACCATCTACCTGTACAGTATCATCACTGTCACTGCTGTGGGGTGGCTTTTCACGAACACTATCTCGTCTTGTCCTACCACTGGCAGCACGTTTACTGCTTTGTCTACGACGCTTATTGGGTGTAGTAGATTCTTCAGCAGTCGAATCACGATGTCGTTTGCGACTGGAACTAGTTGGTTCGACTTCAGTGCTGCTGTTACTCTCTGTTGTAGCAACATTATGAATACTGTTGAGACTATTGCTAGGTATATTGCTGCTAACCCTGCTAAGTAAATCCAATGCATTGGCAGGTGTAGCAGATAAAGTCATTGCTTGTGTTGCAGTGCCATTCTCTACCTCTATACTACATTCACTATCACTTTTTGCCTCGTCTTGTTTAGCTTTACAATTATTGACTGATGGCTCATCTTGAGAAGCGTTCTGAGATAGACTTTCTGGAGTGGCTGGGGGAGTGTTAAGCAATGACCTCGTAGTAGTGTCTGTGTTCTCTCTGGTTTCTTCAATGATTTTGGTTTGCACCACTGGCAAATCTTTCACATCTATATTTTCAATAGTGGATGTACATGTAGTTGGTACACTTTTCTCAACATAGACATTTTCAGGGGGCATTTGAGGCTTGAGATCACTTTGCTCACTCCTGTCTTTATCTTGGCATCCAATATCATCTTCTTTATCAGATTTTTGTACTTCCTTCTCATCCACTGTAGTTTCTTGTTTCATTTCTTCCTTGATTTTTTCCTGTATCTTCTCTTTTTTCTCTGTTTCAGTATCAGTTTTAACATCTGTTTTCTTCTCATCGACTTTTCTACCTCTCTTCCTCACTTTTCTCTTTTCCTTGTCTGTTTTATCTTCCTTTTCTGTTTTCTCATTATCAACTTTCTCTTCTGTTTCATTCTCTTTCTCTATTTTACTGTCCACTTTCACATCTGTCTCTTTTTGAACAGTTTCTTTTTTCACGTCAGTATTCTTTTTAGCCAGCTCTTTTTTGTCACTAGCATCTTTCTCTTTTTTAGCCTGAGTATTGGCTGTTTTGCGTTCTTTTCTGGCCCTTCCCTTGCTATTGCTGTCTTTCTTCTCATCTTTTGTCTTGCTCTCTGCTGGAGGTGGTGTTTTTTCTTTCTTGATTTGTTCAGTTGATGCTGATTGTAGTTGCTCTTTTTTTTCATGTTTTATTTCTTTCTCATCCTTTATTTCTTCTGCATGTTCATCTTTTGCATTGTCTTTGTTGGCAGTCTTCAAATCTTCCTTCTCTGTTTTGTCTTTTGCAGCACTACATGGCTGTTCATCTGTATCACTCTCAGAATCTGCCATGGACAAAACACAGTATATGTTGTTCATTTGCTAGATGAATAGACATTAGTTTGGCATTCTGCTTATAGGTACCTAAGTCACAGAACAGTATATCAAGTATCAAAGGAAAGCCCTCTCTCAGAATAGCCATTATTAACCCTTTTCCTGCCAAGTCGGTGAAAATCCGCTTGAAATTCGGTGTAGCTAGAAGCTGAGCAGCCACGGCCGTTATCCTCCTAAGGCGGTGGAAATCGGGCTCCTTTTTGGTACCCCCTTTCCTGCCTAGTCGACGGAACTACGTGTAGCAAACCCTGCTCACGCTAGGGGTCGTTCGAGGACAGGTTTTGGGCGAGGAACGGCGTTTGCTCTCGAAATGGGTTCACAGGGAGTCGATAGACAGGGAAAGGTGCAGAAAACCTGTCCGCCAGTCCCCACACCCGAGGGGGGCTGGTTTTTTTTACCGCTTTTTAGCGGACTTGGCAGGATAGCATGGTGACGTTTTCTGGCGGAGTTGGACGTACTTGGCTGCCTGGCACTATAGAGATTGCTGCCGAACTTGACCAACTCGGCAATGCTAATCTAGAAGGCTACCTCTTGCAAACGACTTGGCAGATATGCCGATGGTGCGAGACGAAAGTCACTTATTCAGTTGTGCGTGACTGAAAATGAGAACGTATTTTTGACGGGACGGCTCGACTTGTTCCTCCCATGGAACGGATATGAACGACTCGGAAATACCATTACAAACTGGTGTCCGACGTACTAAGCTGGGCTTCAGCTCTGCAAGTTCAAGCCAGGCAACGTCCTTCACTGCCTTGGCCGTGCCATTCAATGGACGTAGCTTTGGATTTTTTATTTATTCCACCGTCCGAAGTACTGGCTCTGGTTTGCAGGCAAACGTATCCTCTTGCCGATGCATTGGTAACTACGTACGCTGTTTGCGTACAGAGAATTCAAAAGGGCACATGAGGTCAATATGCTACATGTACGGGGATAACGTCTGCATTTAGCAGGGACTGCTTTTGTTATGCAAACCAGCTAGCAGTACAATATGGCTGCCAGCATGTGGACACGTCGATGGCTAGAACAATGGAAGCATATTGCGTTGCACCCGTGCATCGCAAAAGTGAACTGAAGACTTGGGGTAGTGACTGGTTATCACTGGTTAGCTGCAGCCCAAGCCATGTCGGTACAAACCCGTACCTGACTGAGGACCACTCGATTAAGTCAGTAATGAACGGTAACACTCGTAAGCCAACTCCCAACTGAGCTGGCAAAACTACGTAAAGCTGTGCTTCAATGGCTCAGCCATGTCGTTAATACAACGGCAAAAACGTAGTTTTGTGCTACACTGCCAAGTCGTTGGAGGTACGTATTCAATTGCCCCTACCCTGGGGAAACAGGACAGGTTTGACGGTGCTTCTGCACCCCTAGCACGACCCTCAGGGCCTCTGACTAACAGACGAGTGAGGTGATGTTTGTGCCTAGCGGACGTGCGTAATACTGAAGGAGTTTATTTCCGAAAAAATAAACATGAAACGGCAATAAAATGACGCACTCCCAGGGGCAAACAAAGCCGGTGACCTCAATTTTTTTCTGCAGCAACCCTTGAGCTCCTTCCCCTGTCTACGGGCATGTAGAAATTATCGAAGTCTAACACGTATAAGTACGGCTAAAACTACCTGAAAATGGGCGATTTCTGCCAAAATGGCTGGCAGGATAACATGCAGGAGAGCCAATCTTTTGCAGGCACATATTATGGGGCGGTTTTCTACTGACTTGGGAGAATAACGGACAAGGGCGCTCGGCAGGAAAAGGTTAATACCAACATTGTGATTTTCAGTATGATGATGACAATGCTAAGCTGTTTTCATTAAAAGCATGATCATTTAAAAGTACAATGAACAATTCTACAACACAAAAATATTTTCAAAAGTCACATTGACAGACACCCCCAAAGAAAACAGACATTTCTACGCAGTATAGAGTACTTAGATCAATAAGATTTGATCATGAATATTTTACTCATCCTTTATAACAAGTCATCGTTGATGACACAGTCCCCACTTGTTAATTGGTAATTTGATTACAGGTCCTCGGGGAGTGAGGATAGAGTCCTGTTCATTGACTGGGTCTGTGATTACAAATACTACAATACAGATGAGGCTTAATGGCTGAGAATGAACTCCATGGTGGTGAAAACATAAAACCAATCTGGGCTGCCACCCTAATTACAACCCCACTCGCTGTGAATTAGACCACACAGTCAATGTGCAACATATAGCTGAAAGACTATTTCACATTGCGATTTTAAGCCCATTTTTGTGAGAAAAGGGACATGTTAATGGGTACTTTCATTACAAATCCTCGGAGAGGATAGGGTCCTCTTCATTAATTAGGTCTGTGATTAAAAATACTGTGATACAGATGGGGTTTAACGGCTGGGAATGAGTTCCATGGTGGTGAAAACATAAAACCAATGTAGGCAGCCATCCTAATTACAAAAGGTCATTAAATTAGTCAATTAGTAACTAACTGACAGGATGTTGCCAAACATTTTTGCATCCTATCCTAACACTGACAGATTATCACCGGTACCATATTTCATAAAGTTTGATGCAGTGCTTCTGGACATTCACCCTAAACAACAAAAATTCATCATGTAAATGCAAATTAGCAATTAATTTAAACAATACCGCTATGTGTCATTGAATTGTATTTACAACACTATGAGAGCAACATCTATACCAAGTTTCATCAAATTTGATGCAGTATTTGTGGACATATCACTCTAATTAGGAAAGTTCATTACATATGCAACATGACACTGATAAATGTCTTTTTCACTGTTGAAGCTATGTGAGGTTAACATCTGTACCATCATGAAATTTGATGCTACAGTCTTTGACATATCAGCCTAATTGCGAAAATTCAATAATTGACATGATACTGCTACATGTTGTGCATTGACATGCATATGTATGACATAGGTCACTGTCCTTGTACCAACTTTGAATAATATTGGTGCAAATATGTTATGGCTCTGTACATGAAAAAAATGTAACAAAATGGGCGCCGTGTAGCCATACTGGATCGTATCATAAAACAAATCAACGTTCATATGTATCACATAAGGGGTAATCCTTGTACCAAGTTTGAATGAAATCACTCCAGGCATCTCTAAGATATCTGCGTGAACAGACGGACGGACCGATGCACAGACACACACACGCACGGACATGACCAAACCTACAAGTCCCCCTGGACGGTGTCTGTTGGGACTAACAAAGGCATTATCCTGTATTGACCAGTAAGGAATTGAAAGAACTTTTATGAGCTCTATAATTTTAAAGACTGATACTTACCACTACCATCTAGCTTTGGTCTCTGTTCAGCCACACCTGAGCTTCTTCTTGTTCTTGTTTTTGCTGCAAAGAATGGAAATGACATAAACATGACTAATGATTAAACATTTACATCCAGTTCAACAATTACAATAATACTTGAGTGTTCATTGGAATGTCATTCCTAATTCAGTTATGATAAAGTTTACAAAAGTTTTGTTATTAACTAGTTCCCTGCAAGACAAATTAGTCATTTAACAAGTCATTGCTGATGACACAATCCCCTCTCACACCATTAATTGTGGTGCACATGCACACTACAATACAATGACTGTGTGCCAAGTTTGAATGAAATCTGTTCACGTATAATGAGTTATGGTTCAAAAACATGAAAAAATCGCAACCAAATGGCTGCCCAGCAACCATATTGGATAGTATCGCTAAATACATTGACGTGCATATATATGCCATAGTAGTCAATCTCCTTGTACCAACTTTGAATAAAATTTGTTGATAATGTCTGAGTTATGCCTCTGTACATGTAAAAATACCGTCAAGGACAGTGTGCTCACATTTGGTTTGAATTGGTCCATTTGAGAAATATTTAAACCAGGAAAAACAAGAATGACAAAAGCAAATAAGGTCTCCAACTTAGGTACTGGAGGTCATCTTTAGGAACATGCATATCAACTTCTATAGCAATGGGACAAGCAGATCCTAACTACATAAGCAAATGTCCACAACAAAAAATAGACGGAGAAGGCTTGATAAAAAGAAAAGGTGGAAGTGGTTAAAAAAATGGACAAGGGATCTGGTAAAAAGTAATGCTACCTCATCAATCTTCTGGACCGTACCCCCTCCTGAATATCAAATGTTCCATCCCTCCGTATTACATAACGCCAGATGACAGGAAATGTATTTACAACCTTGGGGAGTTTTTAAGTAATGCTATCAGTGTTATCATTCTAATGTAAACAGCACTTAAGTTAGTTACAGGTAGTGAAATGCCTTCCACTGTGGGCGGTGATTACAACATCTGGAATTATCCTGGATCCAAATTTCTCATCAGTCCTTGTATGTCTACATACAAAAGTTGAAAATTTTGGTCTGCAATGAAAAAATTCACCTCAGTTTTCTTTTCTAGATCAAAATTTCCTACAAATTGATACCAAATATGACAAAATGTTATGTTCACAGCCTTCGAAACTGTCTCACAACATATCCTGGGTTGGTGAAGGTCATTTAAGGTCACAAACTGAGAAAATTACCTAAAATATACAAATTTGGGGGTTTCCCAACACTTTGAGCAGAAAATTTATCTAATAACATCCCTCGGGGCTTTATACCAAATTACAAAGCTATCAAACAAATAATTTTGAGAACAAGTTTTCTTGACCAAAAATGACAATATCGTCTTAAAAAATACAAATTTGTATATTTCAGGACAATTTCCACATATCTGACTATTGTCATGTCTGTACGTCTGTGTACAAAATATAAAAGCTGTCTGTCCAGGGGTTTTAAAAAGAAAATACTGTTTAAGATTTTTTGACCAAAAATGACGAAATTGCTCCAAAATAGTAATTTTCCTAATTTTATCATAATTTCAACAAATTAGAAGAGTAACACCCTCGCAAAGATCCAACCCAAATTTGAGAGTGATTGGGCCGGCGGTTTCAGAGAAGAAGAATTTTTACCGAAAATGAGAAAAATCACCAAAAAATTCAGCAAAAATACAAAATTAAGGATATCTTCACAATATTCATAAAACTGTATAAGGTTCACCTAAGGTACTTGCACACAAATTTTCAAATCAATCAAAACAGCGGTTCTCGAGATATTAATTTTTGACCATTTCCACATTTTGTAAGCTCATTTGCATAATTTTGGCAATGCAGACTTCATTTGAACAAAATCCCATCTATAGCCCAGGATGCATCCACACACCAAATACCAAGCTGACACGTGCAGCGGTTTGCGTGTTTTTGATGTTGACGGACATACTGTACGTACATACATACATACATACATACATACATACATACATACATACACACATACATACAGACGCCATCGACTTCAGCTTATACGATAAACTCACATTGGTATAACCAAATGTGAGCTAAAAATGAAAAAATCGCAATAAAATGGCCACCAGATAGCCATATTGGATCATATCGCAAAATAAATTGACGTACATATGTATGTCATGTTACCTTACCTGTGTACCAACATTGAATGAAATCAGTACAGGGATAGTTCAGTTATGGTTCAAAAACATGAAAAAATTGCAACAAAATGGCCGTCAGACGGCCATATTGGATCGTATAGCAAAATAAATTGACATGCATATGTATGCCACAGTACTTTATCCTTGCACACAGTTTGAAAAAAATCGGCTCAGGGATAACAGAGAAATGGCTGCTGATGGACGGATGGACAAACAGATGGATGGGCGGACGGACAGACAGACAGACAGGACCCAATCTATAAGTCCCCGACGGACTGTGTACGCAGGGACTAATAACAATTAGAACTTTTTTAACAACATACAACATAGCCTCTCAAACAGCCTGTATACTAATCCATTGCTAGTTCTGGTCTACATAGGTTCAATATATTTTCCTGGAAAAAAGTTGTTCATTACCTTCTAACCCATGGGCAAATGGTGAATCCGACAAACTGTTTCTATCAGATCTTGTAACTCTACCAGTAGTTTTTGTAACAGGTCCTGGAGACGATGCACCTGGTGATCTTGCTCTAGCACCGCTATTTCTTTGTACTATTGGTGGAGTAGCTTTACCAGCTGGTGGACGTCCACGTTTTCCTTTACCTTTCTCTTTATCCTTGTCTTTATTCTTCTCTTTGTCTTTATCAGATTGTTTATCTTTACTTTTTTCAACTTCTCCTTCTTCTTTCACTTTCTCTTCTTTTTCTTTCTCATTCTGTTTTGATTTGGTGGGAGTCTTTCCTGATTTTTTCTTTGGTGGCGGTGATTCTTTTGGCGATTCTAGTGACTTGACAATTCTATCTTTGTGAATCCATTCATCGTAGCGTACATTCCACCCACTGTAGTGCACGTAATATGTTGTATCGCCCTCTTCTTTGTCAAGATCCACTATCTGCAAAATTATAGTTACACTCATTAATATTTCAAATGAGGGGTCATCAGAAATGCACCTTTGAGACTTTCTTGATTACAAACAATCTATTTCATAGCTGCAACATTTACATTGTATAATGTACATTATGACAAATGTTTTAACTATCACCAAATGCTAATGTACCTTGGATACAGTGTTTACATTGGTTGTACGAATCCAATACAACTTTTGAGTGCAGTTCCAACGACTCCTTTCCTTCAAATTTTGATGCATGCTTGCCGAATCACGCTAAAATCAAGTTAGTTTGAGACATGGTATAAAATATCTTATCCTCGGGCTGGATTGTTTTGTCACATTACCATTCTCTTTGAGGGTCTCACCACAAGGAATACCTTCAAAACAGTTCCACAACGACTGCTTGGTACTCAAACTTACTGTTTTCTTACAATATTTTCCAAGCTCCTGATTTTCAAACACTGCCACATTATTATTCGTTTCCCTTCTATCTGTTGAAAAGAGCTCAGAAAACGCCTAGACTTTTAAAACGCCTAGACGTTTTACTGAGCAAAATCAGAAACTATGAGAGAAGATAAAGATGCTGCTGTGTTTACCTTTGCCTCATAGACTTTCTGATTGCGACCTCTGCCGTATTTGACCTGTATCTTTTCACCAATACTGAAATCAGCTGTTTCACTATCCTTGTCACCATTATCACAACTGTAATAAATTGAAGGATTAAGAATGATGAGTATTTCATGGCATTCATCAGCAGTGACAGCTTGCTGAATGCCTGTACACATTGATCAACATCAACTCCCAAGGAATGACATAACTGAAAGTCCAATGATACAACAATTGCTGTGAATAATGTGTACTCAGAGTAATACATAGGTCTGTGATTAATATAACTCAACTGAGTAAAAACCGTAGGTCCTTATGTTCCACTGTAAATGGAAGGCCATACCCAGCATTACCATTCCAACAAGTCATTGTTGATGACACAGTCCCCACTTGTTAATGTGTACTTTAATTCATTACAAGTCCTCGGAGAGGATCCAGTCCTCTTCATTAATTAGGTCTGTGGCAGCCATAATGGATCGTATCACCAAAAATATTTATGTGCATATGCATAACATTTGAAGTAATCCTTGTACAAGGTTTGAATAAAATCACTCAAGGCATCTCTGAGATATCTGCGTGAACGGGCGGTTGCATGGACATGACCAAACCTTTGTGCCCCAGATGGTGTCCGTGGGGACTAAAAACTTTCCATTTCAGAGCTTTATTAAGGATGGTTTTAATCCTGATCTAATCTATGACACAAATTTTGATGAGGACCTAATTCTACATTTTTAGGTTTATTCTTCCCAATCAGTCACAAAAATCAAAACTGCAAAAGTCCATGTATTTCTGATGTTGTCCAATGGACATGTAAGCACCTTGTTACAAGATTACCTATTGAAAATAGATGCGTAGTGTAATTTTTGATTTTCATCTTCTTGCTTTGTGATTCAGTTGTACACATCTTTCTTTGGAAACTTGAGGTTACTGTCTAATTGTGGTAACCTTGAAGAAGTGTCTGAGATCTATTTCAGCAAGCCTATTCCCATTATTGGAACATGCTGTCAAAGTTGGAAAAGTTATGTCGGCAGACTTACCCTGGTGAGTTGACACTGCTTTTATCTGCTTCATCAGGCTCCATTTCTTTCTCTTCTACTTTTTTAGATGTATCGTCCCTCGACTTTCTCTTTTTAGACTCTTTCTTTTCTTTCTCTTTCTCCTTCATCTCTTTCTCTTTTTCACATTCTTTTTGTCTTTCCTTTTCCAACTCTCTTTCCCGCTCTATTTCTTTCTCTCTCTCCCTCTCCCTCTCTCTTTCTTGCTCTTCCTGTTTTTCCCTCTCTTCTCTTTCTAGCTCTGCTTCTTTTTCAGCATCTTTCTTTGCATCGGATTTTCTTCCAGTCTGTGATGACAAATATTATGCATATATCATTGTCATATTTATACTCAAAATATTTGCTTCAAACTTTGTATTCTTGGCTATTTTGAGACTGACATAAAGACTGTTAAATCCAGTATTGAGTGTGATTACAAAGACCAAGAGAAAGAGCCTGTACAACTTCCCTTCACTCCATAAACAACATATTATGAATACTTTCAATGATGGTGTTGCTATGACTGAAAAACACACTGTCTTCATAATCTTCACAATCTCTACTTACCACTAAACAGTAAAACTAAATACATAGAAATAAAATTTAATCTTTGAAATTGAGAAACTGAAGTGCTTTCTCTCTTCTAATGGCAAATGGATTTGACTCTTCAAAGGGCCATAGACTGGCTTAGCATACTACATGATTTTGTATCTTTAATACAAAAATTGGGTTTTATTACCCCAAATATACATCCCCTTCATTCCTGGAGTAAACTGTTGCTACCATACTAAACTTAAGATTCTCTGCTTTTTGAAAATATATAGTATGAGGGAGTTTCCTTGTCATCTAAGATGAGGGTATTTCTTTTTCATCTACGATGAGAAATGTTTGTTTGAAAAAAAATCTGTGTTGCCAACCCTTTCCTTCCTAACTGCAAATAAATGTGTAGGAAATAGAGGGCGCCCACATGGGCGAACTGCACATGGATGCGTAGATGAACTTTCGACCCAATTAGAATACTCAATTCCTCTTATAGGGGTACAATTTAATGATCACTGGAAAGGGAATTTCTCAGCCTTTCTAATGATATGCATATAAGCTGTAACTGACTATTCATTCTTAGCAGCTAGTTGGTCTTCTGCTTACGCAAAAGTTTTGCGCGGAAACTTAAAAAAATGATGGAATTGGACAGCGTGCAGCTAGGCATCAAATTACTAATATTTTTTGTGAAAGTGAGTTTTTTTGATGACAGACAGATCAAAAAACAACATGCAAGATGACAACAGACATTTTGATGTGTATATACTTGGAGGTTCTAAGAAAGACCCTATACCTCCATTGTATATAGTGTTCAAGTTCGAACTTTGATACATATATGCAAATTAGGCATGATACAATTTGCAAAAATTTGTTATATTGTTGTTAAAACAAGAAAATTTAATACCAGTCATGATGATATGTAACTTAATCATTATCAGTTCCAAAATATCAGGTATAATAGCTGTGTTGTGAACATGTCTGATATGCTAATTTTAATTCAGGCCATAAGGGTATACAAGGTTTCTCTATAATATAGGAAGGAAAGGGTTAATTCAAAGGATGTTGCTAAATTTTTGTATCCTACTATGACACTGACAGATTATCACCTGTACCATTTTCCATAAAGTTTGATGCAGTGCTTCTAGACATTCAATCTAACACCACAAAGTCATTTCTTGAACATATCAGCCTAATTATGAAAATTCATTATATATGCAAATCAACAATTAACTGACATGACACTGCCACATGTCTTTGCATGCTGTTACAAAACTTTGAGATCAACATCTTTTCTAAGTTTCATCAAATATGCTGCAGCATTTCTTGACATATCACACTATATATGAAAATTCATCAAATACACAAATGAACAATCAATTAACATCATACTGCTAAATATCTTTGTACATTTATAGGTGCTAAAGATCTGTACTATCATTCAATTGATTCATCAAATTTGCTGCAGTAGTTCTAGACAGATCACCCTAATTTCAAACATTCATCAAATATGCAACAAGCAATAATTGACATGATCCTGCTAAATGTCTTTGTACGCTGATTGTTTTAATGACTCAGTGTGCAATATTTGGATATCTTTCTTAGTGTGAATGCCTTTGCCAAAATGATTAAGTAGGGCAGCAAAGTCATGGTCATCTTTTAGTCTAATACCTTGTGTAATTTATGAACTTTACATAAATCTTGCTATAGGTTTGTTGCTAATGGACAATAACTGTGTTCCAGATCATTTGAGAGCAATCCATCCATGACAGGTTTTAATTGTAATATATCTTCTATTTAAAGGAGAGAAAATTCTCAAACAGTTATTTGTTGCCTGTAATTTCCTGTGAGAACACAGGGACAGATGCTGGTGCTAGCTTGATGACTAACCTAAAACTTGTAACTTTATTGTCTAACAGTATAGACTGTAAAACAACTCAACCCCATCATAATAACATTATGACCTATGGTCATTATGTTAAAAAGGGGTCAACAATTTCCCATATCTATTGAACCACTGATCTGTTTGGCCCCATTTTAACAAATCAGAACCTTGAACATGGTTTAAACATCTGTACCAAATACCAATGCAGTCTGTTCAGCAGTTTTCACTTTTTGTCGTTTATAGAAAATTTTCACTGTCCAATGCAAGCTCAACCCAACCCTATCACAATAACATAAAAATACTGTCAAGGACAGTGTGCTCATATTTGGTTTGAATTGGTCTATCAAGAAATATTTAAACAAGAAAAACAAGAATGACTAAAGTAAATAAGGTCTGAAACTTTAGGTACTGGAGGTCAACTTTAGGAACAGGCTTAATAGCAGAAGAATGTTTCAACACAGTCCTTCATGGTTTCAGCAGGTCTGCCAATATGTATCAGTTCATGAACAATGACAAGAAATGACCAAAGATCAGTGGAGTAGCCTGTTTCAGTCACTGCCACCACTCCTACACATAATAGGTACACTGCATACAAATATGTTCGAGATTATAGAATCTCCAACTCAGTGTGGGCTGTTTCAGTTAATGCCACCACTCCCGCACATTTGCAGGATATCCTCCTTTACCTTACCTCATTTGCATATTTTTGACACTGACATGTTCATTTGAACAACGTCACATCTCAACCCCTGGGTCTACCTATACACCAAATACTGTGATGGTAGGTGCGGCGACTTGGGAGCTTTGGCGTGTGACAGACATACATCCGCATGTACTTACATATATATATACATACATACATACATACATACATACATACATACAGATGCCACTGACTCACCATATAAGCTCTTTTTGGTATTTATATACATACCAAATAACAGCCAATAATGACCTACGGTCATTATTATAAAATCAACCTTGCAATGCTTCTCAATACAAAGCAATGGAAGATTTACCACAATAGGTCAATGATCTATACAGACAACCTCAAGACTGTGATAACTAGAAATAAGATATAGAGCATAATCACCTTTTTCTTGACCTTGGTGTCTTCATCATCAGAATCTTTACTTGAAGTATTGAGCCTCTTTACTGCTTTAGGTTTCTGTTGTCTGAGACGACTGCTGCTGCTTCTTCTGGTCATGGCAAAACTCGATCCAAGTTTTCGGCAATGGTCCTCAAATGCATATAAATATCTGAAGTAGAAATTATATGGAATTATTTACCAAATGTCACGATGGCTTGATTCAGTGCATATCAAATGAACTTTGTGTAATGGTAGAGAGAAACCATAATCTGGCTGAGAAATCTTATCTTCCACATTCTCTTTCACTGTTACTGTGACTGTTCATACTATATCATGCTAAACTTGAAACCAATGGCATGGGTCTAGATGAAAGTATGCTGCGCAATTTCATGAAATAAAACACATGTAATCAGAAATTCACAGATTTTTTGCATTACATAGAACATTTGTGTATGCATTATTTGTGTATTATCTTTTGACTCAAAACAATCATGCTAAGCTTCTAAGATAGAAATACAAAGGCAAATTAAGTAATTTTATAGAGTAATGGCTCTCCAATTTATTTAACACAGTTTTCATAATGGTTGAAAATTCACATTTGTACTTTCTACTGTCAAAACTTGTTGCTAGGACTGAAGAATACTGGGCCTATGCTCTGCTATTTTACAACTATACACTATTATTGCAGTATGTGGTTCCTGCTGTGTTATTTTACAACTATACACTGTCATTGCAGTATGTGGTTCCTGCTCTGTTAGTTTACAACTATACACTGTCATTGCTGTATGTGGTTCCTGCTGTGTTATTTTACAACTATACACTGTCATTGCAGTATGTGGTTCATGCTCTGTTAGTTTACAACTATACACTGTCATTGCAGTATGTGGTTCCTGATGTGTTATTTTACAACTATGCACTATTATTGCAGAAGTTTATATATATAAAGGGCAAGTAGCTGTAACTTAACATGATTTTTCCCTATTTTTGTTTTATACGCCAATTGCAAGCTCTTGTTCTAATCCCGAAAGCATGTCAAAACGTTGAGTTGTTTGTCACAACACAGCATCTATACATGTTAAATATACATATTTTTTACATATTTGAATTCCAGTCCAGACCAGAATTCACTTATCAATAATACCAATGCACTCAACAAACACATGTACAGGCTGAGCTGACAAGCTGAATACTGCAGTGTTCTCCACGGCGCCTTTAAAGTGGGCGGTGCGCCCACTTTAATTTCACGGCCGCCCAGATAAAATCTACGCCGCCCAGTTTAATTTTCGGCCGCCCATGCTTTTGAAACCCACCATCAGCCTTTGTTCTGGGGTGGCGGATTTGGTTTACGGCAATGTTTTTATGCCGTGCTTTCGTTTGTTTCTGTATTTAATTTCAATAAAGTGTTAATTTAAATCAATAAGGCACATTTTGCTGTTGTTGTATGTGTGAATTTGTCATTTTAGTGCCTCGTCAAGATATGTCACGACAATCATAGCGGAAGAAAGACCGCAAGAGAAGCTCAACCGACTTGTCAACCAATTCACACGATAAGCTGTGTGGTTGCATCAAGATCTAAGTGTTGTCTCGATTGATTTTGCCGAATTTCCCCCCAAGAAAGTACTTACATTCTTTTAACACCCTCAAATTCAGGGTTCTCCCCAGCCCAAAACAGCGTCGCGAGCCGCGACGCTATCATTCAACCCTTGACTCCACCGACCCATCCAAAAAAATTGTAAAGGACAGAAAAATTGATATACAACCATAGTCAAAAGACAGCAAAAGCCAGCGCAATTTCCGCTCTTAATTGACGAAATATTTTGAAATCAAACTGATTACACATTCCCTAGATACAGAAGTGGCAATTTGGTGAAATTTCTGTTTGACTCACATCTTGTAATAAAAAGTAAACGTGGAACGAAGACATCATGTATGCTGCCAATCAACAGTGTAGCATAGCTTAGGGAACTGTCTGTAACCGCACCGGCATTCGTTGGCTGAACATAAAAGCAATTCAACTTTCCAAGATCAAACGGTCAGTATCTTGTGAAAACAGCAACATAGCAATGAAAATTGTTATAGTCAGCGGTAAAAACTTTTAACAGATGGACCGTTAAACAAATTAAACAAATGAAAATGCATGTGAAGAGAATAAAATCCCAGATCGCGTGCGTGAATGAAAATATACTGTAAACAATAGCGGATATCAGAGTGGGACTCTTCTATTTTGGTACCGGGGGTGCGCAGGGTCAGAGAACCCTGATAAACGTACTGAAAAACGTAGTATTTTCCTAGCGATGCTTTCACGGGAACTTTGATGTCTCATTGTTTTACATCTTTTAATAGTTTCTTTGATCTGAGCAGTTTTACCAACTGTAACGGTATATTTTACTCTCCTACCCTTTCTTTATTTGAGTTAAACAAAGGTAGGAGCTTATGCAACTTAGTGAGGATGTACTAAATTTTGAAAAAATCTGTGGAAGGGCTCTGCTCCATGAGTACCCACCCTGTTTTGTCAATTTTTGATGAAAACTGTAAGTAAATATTATGCAAATAATTATGTAAATATTATGCAAATGATTATGCAAATTAGCCATCCACTTAATGTATTTATTTGTGGAGAACACTGTACAGCAGCAGTTGACATTAAACAAGCCACCTAAAGGCCGATATAGCTCCGCTGTGTTTACGTAGAGAATAACTATTTTTGACAAATGTTGAAGAAGGTGGAAATCTTTGATAGCTTATTTCAGTAGCCAGAAAGAAGTGGCTAAAATAGCTGCAAAAATACACGATTGATGATTTCATCACAATTTGAATACATCACATTGGATCATCCCTGAGAACAAGTCAACAAAAGCTATCTGACGAGGAGTTTTTTTGAGAATGAAATTTTCTGACCCAAAATGACAGAAATTGCCCCAAGAAATAACCAGATATGAACTGAAAATGCTCACGTGTTTCATTATATATTGCATTTATCTGCAAATTCACTGAAAGTGTTATGATCAACATAATGAACAAAATTCACCACAGATCAATGCTAAAGGTCATTAAGTATTCAAATATGTAATTAGCTGAAATAAAAATAATTAATTTCTTTGAGTACTTTCATTGTATCACCACTTAATATACCTTTGGTCAAGTCCTTCAAGCTATATGCCAAACTGTGAAAGCTTATTAGCTATGCAAATTATGAATTAGCTGACATGAAAATGCGAAATGACTTTAAATACTGTCATAACCTGGTATAATGATCAATGTACACAGCATGTTTTGCCAACTTTTATCAAGTAAATCCCTGTATATATCCCTAATTAGGAAAGAATATGCAAATTAGGAATTGGCTGAAATGAAAATGTCAAATGACTTTTAATAATGTTGTATCATTTTATCTTTCATGTACAAAGCAAGTTTTGTCGACTATGGTCTTTGGTATATGTAGTCATTTCTGGCGATCGAGCAGCGAGAGAAATGATCGATCACCAAGGGTACAGCCAATTTGCTAAACGATATTTTGTCTTGAATAGAGAGTCAAATGAGTCATAAAATATTATATTTTTAACGTTCAATACGAGGTTGAAACCAGAGCTATCCAGCTATAGCCAACCTGGACTAGCTCATTTCACAGCGCCCTCAAACAGTCGATCTCGTCAATCAATCGTTTTCACTTGTCATATGCGGCGTTAGCGAAAGGTCTCTCATAGACAACCATGTAACAGAAAAATTAAACCTTTCATAACCTCATTAATATCCAAGCCACGCCAACCAAAACCTTTTTAGTTGTTGCCATTTAGATCCTGAAGCTGTGTACCAAATTTGGTTGACATCCCTTCAGCAGCATTTGAGATATTGGGTATACAGACAGACACACATACATCGGTGAACCATATGCTCAGGTGTGTAAACATGTGAGCAAAAAAATTGCAGATTTCACCATAATTTCAATAAATTATATATTAAAATAATCCCTTAGAACCTGTATACCAAATATTAAAGCTATCAGACTTGCAATTTTTGAGAAACAAATTTTTTGACCAAAAATGGCAAAAATTGCCCCAAAAATACATAATTGCAGATTTCATCATAATTTCCATATATCACATTTAGTTCATCTTTAGGAACCTGGTTATTGAATTTCAAAGCTATCAGACCTGTAGTTTTGGAGAAATACATTTTTTGACCAAAAATGGCAAAAACTGCCCCAAAAATAGAAATATGCAAATTTCACAACGATTTGAACAAACTTAAGTGAGTCATCCTGAGTGAACTGCATATGATATTTCAAAGCAATTGGAGGAGAAGTCAATTGTTGACGGACGACGAAGGAAAATCAACTTTTTTGATAAGCTCCACGTCTCTGACAGCGTAGCTAAAAAGAAAAGTGAAAAAAATCATGAACAGTTGCTGCTGCTGGCACTTTAATATCAACCTAATCAAACTTGAGGAAAAACAAACTCACTGTTTTTCCAAACTATGGCCAAATCATTTATTTGCATGATCCATGGACTAAAAGAAGCATAGAAGTTTCTAAATAAATGAATTTACCCTGGTGGCTTATTGTGTAGCATTCAAAGTTCCAGTTAAAACACATCAAAGTATCACATCTTTGTAGGTACTCACTTGTTATAGGCAGCCTTAATGTTGTAGGATGCAGCAGAATTGAGAACTGGAATGCCCATTTTTGTGTAAACTGTTCTCCATTTTTGATTATCGGTTAACTTCTTACAGCCTCCCATTTCTTGCACAAGTTTGTACAGTTTATACAGGTTAAGGTCTCTATAGCCCAATACTGGTGGTTTATTTATTGGTGTTCCTGTAAATATAAACAATGAAAGTCTTTCAGTGCAACAAAACTTGTATCACATGATATGATTAATAATTGATGTGGAAATAATGAAAGACAGTAAACACTGTCAATGATCACATATGTGACACTACACAGTAAACACTGTCAATGATCACATACACACTAGTGTCACATATACTTATTTAAACAAGTCATCGTTGATGACACAGTCCCCACTTGTTAATAATGGGTACTTTGATTACATGTCCTCAGAGAGGATAGAGTCCTCTTCATTAATTAGGTCTGTGATAAAAATACTTTGATACAGATGGCGCTCAATGGCCAAGAATGAGTTCCATGGTGATGAAAACAAAAAACCAACGTAGGCCACCATCCTAAAGTTCATAAAATGAGTCAACTAGGAATTAATCAACAGGATGTTGCAAAACATTTTTGCATACAATTCTAACACTTAACAGATTATCACTGGTACCATATTTCATAAAGTTTGATGCAGTATTTACAACACTATGAGATCAACATCTGTATCAAGTTTCATCACATTTGACGTTGTATTAATTTGTGGCTATATCACCCTAATTAGGTAAGTTCATTACTTATGCAATTACAAATTAATTAAAATGACACTGATAAATGTCTTTTTCAATGTCAAAGCAATGTGAGCTTAACATCGGTTAACATCTGTATAAAGTTTCATGAATTTGATGCAGTACATATTTCTTGACATATCAGCCTACTTACGAAACTTCAATAATTGACATGTTACTGCTACATGACGTGAAACAAATTGACGAGCATATGTATGAAATAGGTCAATGTCAACTTTGAATGATACTGGTGGAAATACCGGTATGTCTGAGTTATGGCTCTGTACGTGAAAACATCGTAATAAAATGGCTGCCTAGCAACCATATTGGATCGTATCACATAAAAAATCGACGTACATATGTATGACATAGGTCAATGTCCTTGTACCAACTTTGAATAAAATCAGTTGAGATATGCCTGAGTTATGCCTCTGTATATGAAATAATCGTAACAAAATGACCACACAGCAGCCATATTGGATTGTATCACAAAACAAATTGACGTGCATATCTATGACATTGGTCAATGTCCTTGTACCAGTTTTGAATAAAATCGGTTGAGATATGCCTGAGTTATGCCTCTGTATATGAAAAAATTGTAATAAAATGGCCGCCTAGCGGCCATATTGGATTGTATCACAAAACAAATCGACGTGCATATCTATGAAATTGGTCAATGTCCTTGTAGCAATGTTGAATAAAATCGGTTGAAACATGTCTGAGTTGTGGCTCTGTACATGAAAAAATCATAATAAAATGGCCGCCTGGCAGCCATATTGGATCGTATCACCAAAAAAATTGACGTGCATATCTATGACATTGGTCAATGTCTTTGTACCAACTTTGAATAAAATCAGTTGAAACATGTCTGAGTTATGGCTCTGTACATGAAAAAATCGTAATAAAATGGCCGCCTGGTGGCCATATTGGATCGTATCACAAAGAAAATTGACGTGCATATCTATGACATTGGTCAATGTCCTTGTACCAACTTTGAATAAAATTGGTTGAAACATGTCTGAGTTATGGCTCTGTACATGAAAAAATCGTAATAAAATGGCCGCCTGGCGGCCATATTGGATCATATCCCAAAAACAATCGACGTGCATCTGTATGACATATGAAGTAATCCTTGTACAAGTTTGAATGAAATCGCTTCTTGCATCTCTGAGATATCTGTGTGAACGGACGGACGCACGCACGCCACACACGCACGCACGCACGCACGCACAGACATGACCAAACCTATAAGTCCCCCCGGACGGTGTCCGTGGGGACTAATCAGTTTGAAAAATCTAAAATAAAGCTGATAATCCTGTGAACAAGTCACTTAAAGCCACAACAAATAGAGTAAAAATAGCGTCAATGATGACATTGTTGCTCCTCAGTGCATTTAGCCACAGGGATGCATAAAGAGAGGATTTGGGAATGTTGCTGAGAAAGCTGCAAAGATAGGGTAGAAATGTGAAACTGTAATAAAACCAATTGTTTTTTAACAGTGAGCGTCCAGCTTGGTAAACGTGCCATCTTGTATATCAAGGCAAAAAGATTATTTTTTCATGTCCACCAAACTTGGAATTTGCATAGATCAACAACATCATCAAAATTGATTGATCTGCAATATTTTGTACGTTCCTTGCTACAAAATTCTGACCAGATTGAATTATAACAGGAAAACATGCATGCATGACTGGACAGTGTGGACTGTGTATTGCATGCACTACATCTACTGTGATGAACTGCATTAAAGAACTGTATGTTTACAAAGAAAATATAATTCCAAACAAACTTTCTTCCTGCATTGATAGCCTTGACTTTCTTTGGATATTGAATGAACATATTTATGAAAGACGTCACTTTAGCTTGTCCATGACAGTGAATTTATTTTTGCGGAAACTTGATCGGCCCAGCCAAGCACACATGCTTACTCATAACAGCTGGACCGCAATGATAAATACATTGTTTTGTGATATCCGGATACAAAATCAAAATATTGTGATTAAAATGTCGCATTGACTATAAAGTTGCAAATGTTTCTTTGGGTGTTGAAACATGTTAGCATAGTGAAATCAACACACCAAACAGCTATGTTCATGTAAGAACAACCTGCTTGATTTCCATAGACTTTCTGGTCACTCATTGCACTGATCATGTGGTGTGACAAAAAAGTTTTACGGACGCTGTTGACGGAAATGATGTCAATTTTGCTTCCTCTAGTCAATAGGCTTCCTCAATTACGTAACTTGGTCACTAACAATACATCATCATGATATGTAGCAGAGCACATTTTCCATGAGGACAGTGTATCAGTACAACTCATCTCCGAACTTGTAACCTATCCTTACCTCTTTCTTCCATAAATTTATACAATTCTGCGAGCCATCTGTCTTTTTCTTCATCATACTCATCATCTGAATCTTCATCATCTGTTTCCTCTTCATCCTCCTCATCTTCATCATCATCACTATCACTGTCATCATTACTTCTTCTTAAAAGATTTGGATCCCAAGTAGAAGGTAGCTCTCCAGTGTCTTGGAAGGCAATTGCTTTCTCAATTGCTGTAAGACAATATCCACAGTACAGTGACTTTATGCTCTTATCTTTCCGTCTCAATAGTACATGCATATTTGAGTCATCTGAGATGCATGTAATGAGACAACCACCTATAAAATTTCGAATATCTGTCACTGTTACTTGAACTTTAGCAAACAGCTAAAACTTCGTGAATTTGGTCACATGATATTATAGAAAAAGATCACAGATTTTCACCATGGAGTGTGCTGCAAACACCATGAATAGCTACTGACTTTCCATGGGTAAACACAGCCGACAAACCTCTTATACAATACCAAGCTGTATCAACATTTGCGGTGCCCTTGTAGTTTTATTCCATTTACCTTAGTCTCTTGTCATATTTAGCTACATAACTTGACTGTCAAAAAGAAAAAGGATATGAACTATGTCTTACCTGGTTTTAATCCACTGTCTGCCTTTGATAAGGTATGCTCCTTCTGGATGAATTCTCTGACGTCTTTCTTTGAAACACTATGACTGTAAGAAACAGAGAACTTGCTCATTGATCAAAGCACAAAGTTACTTTCCATCAAACGGCAGTTTGATGTAGTGATAATTTGTGTAATTTGATGTAGTGATCCTGTCTGGTGATATAATAAAGGTAACTGGAGCAGCGTTGAGATGGATTTCTTAATATTAATGGTATCATTATGGGCAACGAGAATTCACATTTGAGAATGACAATCTGTCATGCACTTCAATACAGTGAATGCTGTTACTGTATGGAACAGCAGGTCACATTGGACGGGACAGAGATACCATTTCTGGGTCATCATAACATTAAAGCCCCACTAGCTCTATCTTTTTGCATTAAGTTTATGATTTTACTGTCGAGCTAAAATAAGTTTGTGAGAACGTACAAATTTAAGTGTGTGTATACACTTATTTCTAACTACCTGCTGTGACTGTATATGCAATTTGAACAAAATAAAGATTACACTGGGATTAATTGCTTTGTGGAGGTACTTACTTCGTTAACATGGTATGTTAGCGGATATGGGCAGAGATAAGGGATGGCGAGGGGACAGCTAATCGATGTAAATGATGATCGCATGTTGATCAGAGTATGCCAACCATGACCAAACAGACGGCATGGCCTAAGTTAAGCTAATTGACCATGCGCATAGAGATATGAAATTATAAGAATACCTCCAATTTGCATACATACATATGCATAAATGGGAGCTAAAAATTAGCACTCGTGCATACTTTTATTTAGAAATTCTGTTGCGAGTGTAATAATATTGCCACCCGGAAACAAAATAGCTCAGCAGTAAAGGTTGATTTCACCAGACCTTTAAGGGTTAAATGGAAGGGGTCCTTGGATTTACATGTGTGTGACTTTTTATTTACAAACAATGTATTTTATGCATAATATCTAGATGCATCACATCAACATAGTTGCAACATTTAATTTTTACAATTTCATTGTTAACTGACATGATTCACTGACATAAATTGCCAACATACCCTAGATACAGTGTTTACATCGCCCATAGGGGTCCTCAGCAACCTTGGAGCAGAGTTCCGACAACCCCTCCCTTTAACATGGTATATCTCAAAAATACAAGAGAACTACAACATCACATAATAAGGCAGTACTTACGATTTCCCATCCTTAAATGATCTAACAATAATATGGTCTTTTCCTTTCACTTCAACATCGGGTACTCTGTGTGGATACACACACTGTAAAATAAAGTGAAGTCAATCCATGGATATTATGCATGCTCCAGTATCAATCCTAAGATTTAACTTTCAGCTTTTAGAATTGAAATTTAATCACACAGACATAAATGTCTGCAACTCCAAATTTCCATAGGACAAAATCAGATAGTATTTTTTAGCAATGATACCATCTTCATGATAGTCCACTATAATGGCTTCTTTTCAGGGGAACCAGTCATTATTTTGTGCAGTACAGATCGTAGGTCAGGTTAAATTTAATTGATTTCAAATAAAATGGCATACACAATTGAAAATAGAACTCACTAGTGCTGGATACCAAAGTGTCTTCCTTTTGTCAATCATTTCTATCAACACTACTTGACCAATATTTTCATCTTGTGTTGAATGACGTTTCTTCTTTGGAGAATCTAGCTCTATCTCGTCATCTTCATCATCACTCCTGCTGAAAAAATAAAAATGGAGGAAACATTGCAGTTAAAGGGGCAGACTCACCTTCCTTGAGTGATTTTGGTCATTTTTTGTTTTATGGTAAATTTAGAATGTGTGTAATATGGCCTGTTAGTGGACGATAACTTTGAAACCATATCATACTTGGAAATGTGTTAGATTTTATCAAAAATGAACATTGTTGGCCAGTTTGCATGCCATCGTTTTTCTTATGTCTTAACGGTTTCCAGATACAAGTCAAGACTATCTCAAGAGCATAAGTACATTACGTAAATTCCATCTCGAGGAGTGTGCATGCGTCAGTCTTCTTCCCAGCTGCCAGCAGGAAGTATATCGTGGCTACCGAAGGTAGCCGTCAATTGCAAAAGCAAAATATCAAGCATATTTCCACGAAAGCAAAATATCAAGTATATATGGCCGGGAATGAGAGAACAGTTGAAATTGTCAGAGTTACAGTCCAGCTTAAAACTCCAGTTTCCGATGCATTGAAAAGGTATAAACTGGACTTGGAACTGGTGCAAAAGCGTGCACTGTAAGATACGCGTACTCATTCAACACTTGACTGAGCTTAGAACAAAAGCTGGTGATACATTTTGCACACAACTGAGAGACTGCTCATTGTACTTTACGTTATTTTAACCCCGTTTTTCTATAACACTTATTTAAAAATACCGTCAAGGACAGTGTGCTCACATTCGGTTTGAATTGGTCCATTCGAGAAATATTTAAACCAGGAAAAACAAGACTGACAAAAGCAAATTAGGTCTTGAACTTAGGTACTGGAGATCATCTTTAGGAACATGCATATCAACTTGTATAGCAATGGGACAAGCAGATCCTACATACATAAGCAAATGTTAACAAAAAAATTAGCCAGAGAAGCTTGACAAAAAGAAAAGGTGGGAGATCGGGGAAAAAATAAAGAGTGGGAAAAATGTACAAAGGATCTTGTAAAAAGTAATGCTACCTCATCAATCTTCTAGCCCCTGCCCCCTCCTGAATATCAATGTTCCACCCCTTACATAAGACCAGCTGCCAGGAAATGTATTTACAACCTTTGGAATGTTTTAATTAATGCTATGAGTGCTATCATTCGAATGTAAACAGCACTTAAGTTAGTTACAGATAGTGAAATGCCTTCCACTGTGGGTGGTGATTACAACATCTGGAATTATCTTGGATCCAAATTTCTCATCAGTTCTTGTGTGTCTTATATGCAAAAGTTGCAAAAATTGGTTCACAATGAAAAAATTCACTTCAGCTTTGTTTTCTGGATCAAATTTTCCTACAAATTGATACCAAATATGACAAAATTATGTTCACAGCCTTCGAAACTCTCTCACAACATATCCTGGGTTGGTGTAGGTCATTTAAGGTCACAAACTGGGAAAATTATCTAAAATATACAAATTTGGGGGTTTCCCAACACTTTGAGCAGAAAATTTATCTAATAACATCCCTCAGGACTCTATACCAAATTACAAAGCTATCAAACAAGTAATTTTGAGAACAAGTTTTCTTGACAAAAAATGACAATATTGTCTTAAAAATACAAATTTGTATATTTCAGGACAATTTCCACATATCTCCCTTTTGTCATCTCTGTCCGTCTGTGTACCAAATAAAAAAGCTGTCTGTCCAGGGGTTTTGAAAAGAAAATACTGTTTAAGATTTTTTGACCAGAAATGACAAAATTATTCCAAAATAGTAATTTTCCTAATTTTGTCATAATTTCAACAAATTAGAAGAGTAACACCCTCGCAAAGATCCAACCCAAATTGAGAGCGATTGGGCTGGCGGTTTCAGAGAAGAATTATTTTTACTGAAAATGAGAAAAATCACTAAAAAATTCAGCAAAAATACAAAATTAGGGATATCTTCACAATATTCACACAACAGTATTAGGTTCACCTAAGGTACTTGCACACAAATTTTCAAATCAATCAGAACAGCAGTTCTCGAGATATCAATTCTTGACCATTTTCACATTTTGTAAGCTCATTTGCATAATTTTGGCAATGCAGACTTCATTTGAACAAAATGCCATCTATAGCCCAGGATGCATCCACACACCAAATACCAAGCTAAAATGTACAGCAGTTTGCGTGTTTTTGATGTTGACGGGCATACTGTACGTACGTACATACATACATACATACACACATATATACAGACGCCATCGACTTCAGCTTATACGATAAATTCACATTGGTATAACCAAATGTGAGCTAAAAAGTCATGTATTTCATTATAGGCTGGAAATGTCCACTGAAAATGTGAGCAAACTGGAATTTTAGCCATCTTTGTGCGACTCCAAGGGTAGCATACACATTTCTATGATTTACTCAGTTTCATTTTTCGCAATGTATCGCAACTTCTGGAGAATGTAACTTGGTTCCACGTTAACGAATTAGCCTTATCTTTGCACAGGTTGTAGTTAGTGACTGTTTCTACAAAGCCATGTCTCAGGATTCCGGTAATGTTCCAAAACTCATTTTATGGTGGGATTATTGCTTTGCTTACCAGGAGTAAGGACTTGCTCTTCTTCTTTTGCGACTCTTTTTACCTTCTCTCATGACTGGTGTTCCAAAATTCTCAGGATCAGTTAATGGTAAATGGTCAAGTGTCTATTCACAAAAACACAGATGTTATAAAACAGTTGTTACTGATGAGTCAGTCAACCAAATATCTTTCGCACATTAAATGGGACAAAGGGGGAAAAAGATAAAATAATTTTGAACTGTTCAGGTGTGTTGTGTGTTATATAGTCTACTCCAAATGTTTACCATGGCTTCTATCCATGCGTGTATTGTGTCATATATAGATATATCGGAGTAACGTTGTGTGTGTGTATGTGTGTGTGTGTGTGTGTTTGTATACACACACACACACATATATATATATATATAAATACTTTACAAAACTTAAGCTCCATTATAATACTATGTTCACACAACACAACCTTATATTGGAAAGGCTTTCAGATGATATTTGAATTTTACAAATGGTCAATTAACCATGACCTGAACAACTTTTTCATTAGCAAAAAACAGTGTAAAGTGCTACTTATCAGTTTGTATTCAACACTAACAAATAGTTTGATGTTTGCATTGATTTTCATGTAACTCTATCTTTATGAACATGTCATTTTTATGCACTTATACTCACCTCACTTTCATTGAAATGTTTTTCTCCTTGAAGACACAAGGCTGTTCTTCGCAAAGTTCTTTCATCACCATCATCAAACACTGTCAAACAAAAACCCGAACATGTAACTAAATGTACGGTACAAATATTGTCAAACAAAGCCCAAGCATTAAACTTACCATTAAAAAATCAAAATAAATAGTCCAAATGCATAAAACTACGTTAAATTTCAAAACAGACATACGAATGGTTATACCGAGCACTGAATTATCGTATTCCTCCGATTACAAGAGTTATAAGATTTATAAGACCCCTGGATTATTTATCAATTTGTAATTTGCTGTTAGTTCGTTTAATAAGACCCCCAAGGGGTAGACCCAAATTCTTACTGGAACAATAGAGAAATTGTCATCAAATGAGACAAGGATATCGTCGACACCTACACTGCTTATCAAAGTCACAAACAAGTGTCAAAGTGAAGTATCAAACCTCAAAACAAGCACAATATTGTTTGGGTTTGGAACATGTCAATCGTGAACAGTTTTATCGTTTCCTGGCCATCAAACTGGGCTGGATTTTGCCACTTAAATCAACATTAACACTTTTCCTGCCAAGTTGGTGAAAATCTGCTCAAAATTCGGTGTAGCCAGAATCTAAGCATGGATGACAGGGCTGTCAATGCTTTTCAGTATAGAAGGGTACAAGTGAAAGAACAGGAGCGTCACAGCCTTGTGCGGAGCGAAGCGGAGCAAGGTGTTCGCGCAAGCGCAAGGGGGGGGGGGCAGGAGGGAGGTGTCCCCCCTCCTGAAGCTGAAGCTTTTCTAACAATCATCTTCAATCAGTGGCCTGTGGTGGCACTTTTGAGGGAAATTTACTGTCAAGTTTACCATAACTGAAGTATCAAAAGTAACATGAAATTGGATCTTGTGAAATAAATTATGAAAGTCATACAAAGTTCACATTTATTGATACACCAGGTTATTATTATTTGCATACAAATTCTGTTGAATTACAACTTGCTTAACCCTTTTCCTGCCAGACAGTATCACTTCCCCACCAGCCAAGTCAGTGAAAAGCGGTATTGAGCCAAAACGTGATGTGTTTTTACCCACTTGGCTTGATATGTTATAGCATCTTTAGTCCAAAATAATCAAGTTTACAGTATTTGTTTTCAGCAGCTTGCAAATATACAGTATTATTTTAAAATACACCTCATGGAATATGTTGTGTTTCATTAATTTTAACCATCTTGACCTGATGGTGAAATAGGGACTTGGCAGGAAAAGGGGTTAATAAAGATCATGATCTGAACCACAATCAGTATCACTGGAGTACTCAAAGGGTTGCATGGCAGTAACAGCTGACAACCAGTGTTCTCCCGAGGATCAAGCAAAAGCGAAACGGCTAATTTGCGTAATCATTTGCACATCATTAATTTATATTTGCATATGGATATAAGCTTGCACATGCACCCACACATTCACGTACACTCACAACAAAATGCAATGGTAACACACAAGTATGCAATTTGAACATCATGGAAACTCTCTATTACACTTAAATAAATCATCACAGTATAGTACAATTGCAATTAAAATAGAAGATTCAAACAGTAACAGCAAGTTCAGATAGAAAGCAAGAAATGGTTCACCTGATTGCAGTTTCATTGCAGTTTTCATTGAAAACTATCCGTATTTCATTAATAAATATATTGCTAATAAGATTGTCAAAAGTTGCCAACAAAGAGGAAAATTCACAAGTTTAAGCTTTACACAATTCATATGTAACTGAGTTTATTATTATATCATTTTTGAACAACAAACACCGCGAATAATATTTCATCACGGGGATCAATTTCAACCAACCCCCCCCACCCCCGCCGCGTAACTACCACTGCCACTGAAAATCATCGTTTGATTCTTGATTTTAAAAATACCACCAAGATGATCACAAGACATGATCTAAGTACGACTAAAATCTCTCGAAAATCAGCAGTAAAATCTTTCAGAGAATGTGTCAGAGTGGAACCACATATGACGCCAGGATCAATGTCAACAGGTTGTAAACACGTTGGCCAACATTGCCGTCGCCATATTGAAATTTATGCAATGTGAACTCAATCCCGATCATGATCGTACTCGGGGAACAAAAAAGATCATTGTTGTAAAATCATAATCAACCTGACCAGTCAACTGCTTCTCCTGTTTCTTTTGTGGTCCATTTCGTTGATCAAAGCATGGGAATGTGATCAAAGGCCCTGCTAGTGCTACACTGCCTAACTCTGTGAATACTTGTCCGCGATGTATACTGACTGAAGGTCTTTGTCGGTCATAATAGTCGTTGTAGAATGAAAATTTGTGAAAAACCAAGCCGATTCTTCTATTGTTTAAATGTTCCTCTCAACACTTCCGGACAACTTATCTGATGCATACCATACTTCAAACCTTCCACTCTTTCACCAGGTTGAAAGTTGCAGTGAGCGCTAATGTGCAGACAATGCATGCAACAGCTGGTAGCTACGCAGAGCGTGTGAACTAAAGGATGGCGGGAATATTTTAAAGCGTAGCGGGGAGAGGCCAAAGCGTAGAGGGACTGCTACGCTAAAATGGCCTGGGGAGAACACTGTCAACACCTTGGCACGGTGGTCTTCGTAATTTTCATAACAAAGTCACACTCTGGCCTTTCTGTGTCCATCTGGGTTTGACTACATCTCACTCATCCCAAAATAACGGACCGGACATGGCATGCCAAGTACTGATTGAATTTCAGGTCCCAAACTTTGGTAGTCCGTGTCGACTACCATTTCACCAATTTTGGTAGTCCCAGAGAAAAGTTGGTAGTCTATGGATGCGGGACTACTGCTAATTTTGAGCCCTGATATTCTTCTATAGACTATAGTCTATAGTAGCTAAAAATGATTTTGAGCAAAATACAAAGAATTATGTGCAGACCCCTGCCCCTTAAAATAACTCCTTTTTTTAAACTGGATTCAGTATGTACACCACACATGTGTTTGCAAATTACCTCCTTGAAATTACAATTTTGTTATCTTAAAAAGCTACTCTAATAAGTGAGGCAAGGATAAAGTCTTACCAACAGTGTAAGAACTTGCATCAGTTAGTTTTGTTATTGTTCCCTCCATGTACACTCCATCAGGGTGTTTGGCTTCTACTTGAAGACCAATCTGAATTGAAAAAATATTGAAAAGATATAGTAATCACAAATTCTTTGAAGTAGTGGTCCATTGACAGTGGGCTCAAAACCATATACATGTATGCAGATATGAACTGAAAATGCTCACGTTTCATTATATATTCCATTTAGACAGTGCTCTGTGATCAAAGTCTTGTAAGCCAAAAACACTTTATATGGAGACTTTCGTTCGGATTTTCATCAAATTTCAATCGAACTTGTTAATTTTCGAGTGATTGATGATCGAGAACCCAATATTTCTGCGGTCACTGAGTTGTGTACGTTTCATAGGGAGACTGAAGTGAAGAACTCGCGATAGATTTCAAACGTACACAACACATTGTTTGATTGAAATAAATCATGTATGAACTTTTATCGCCAATATCTCCTAGTTTCTTTCAATTTTGTGAGCAACTTTTGTTGTACTCTGGAATAAAGACATGATCATTTGTTTTGAATATTTGACTGAAGATCGATCGTGACATGATGGATTGATGGGGCCAAGCCTTCAGACCCAAACGCTGGAGTTTTCGGGCTTCAAACTGATTTTAGCTGGTTGTTATTGATCCAAAAGTTATAATAATGCATTGTTGTCTTCAACTTTTCAATCTTACATTGTTTGTGCATTAACAATCATCCACCATGCCATAGCTAGATATTGCTGCATTTGCCCAGTGATACATGTACCATATGGTAAGATGGAAGCAGATTGTCTGTGTATTCAAATTAATTGTTTGTGTTTACATGTCATGCAAACAACTATGATTATTTTCAGACACATGACACATATGACACATGGCATGCATGACAAAAACAGAAAATACACTTGATGTCAAACATATTCCAATATAATGAGTATACACAAAGATTTATCTGTGTATTTTTCATTGATGGTAATGCAAGATTTTCACTTTCCACTAAAACAAACAAAGAAAATAAACAAACAAACATAAGTAACATACGAATATTGGGCAATGCAGTTGTTTTGCTGCTCCATACCTATAGTTTTCAAATTATATTTGTTACATTATATTAAAAAAACGTTTCTGCATTTGTGCTCCTATAAAGAGAGAAGAGAGCATTACTTACAAATGCCAATACCTGTTTGTTTGTTTACTGTTTACATCGATGATAAATCTGTACAATTTTTTTACCTGAACTTGCGTCTTTACACAATGAGAAAATGTAAAGAAAGTTTCAAGGCTTTTGAGGAATTAGATGTATTTTTAGAATGTTTTAATCATTTTCATTGAATTTTGAACCAAAAAGGTGCACTTTTACCCCAATATTCCACCCTAAATGTGTTCAATCAAACATGTAAATTATACTGAGAGCTTGGTAATTTTCTTGGGTGTAAAATTCATTTGGGTTATTGAGGGTTCTTCATGAATAAAATGAACTGCATGTGTTAAAAGAAGTCTAGCATTTTGACTTGTTGGGTTCAAAAAGTCCTTGGCCAGTGGGGTGGGATGCATATAAAGTCTATGGCACTTTGAGGGTTAACATTTATCATTTGTATAGTCTCGTTTTTTCTATGTACACTGGCCACAATAAACCAGTAACTTCGTCAAAGCCCAATTTTCTGTTCAATAGCCACGCGTGAGAAACTTTAAATTTACTTGTAGAATTGTCCCCATATTTGTCGTACGTCTGAATCTAAGAACAGCAGCTTTTGCTGCACAAATAGAAATTCTGTAAGTCCAATTTTTCGCTCTCCGTTGCCATCACATACATTGCTAAACACAGCTAGGATTTCTTTCTCACCGTAGTTCTGAGACAATACATGCTGTACATTGTTGTTTGACTGCCGACCCGATGAATTGACATCACTAGAAGCGAAACTTTCCATTGTTTCAACAGTTTCACTTGAACATGGTTCGCATTCATTTGTTTCAATAATACTGGAACACTGCTGGCATTTCACAGCCATGTTGGAACTCGACTCGGTTGTTTTGGTTGTGATTTCTGGAGTAGGACTTGCACTGACACACTGCGTAAGTGCTGGCAGGTTCATCGGCAGAATTTTCACTGAGAGTTTGTTCGGCCTGTTTATCAGAAAAATCACTGAAGAACTTCTTGATGCTTGGCTGTTTATTGCCTGAACCTTTACGTTCTGCATGCAATCTCCGCAAAGATGACATAGGCCTTACGGATGATGCATTTTGGTGCGATCAACATTTGCAGCAAATCTCATCAGATTGTGTTCAGTCATTCTCGATGTATATCCGGTTTTTTTTCAAAAATCATTATTTATGCAAATGAGCAAAAAGTAAACAAGCCACACCCACCAAAAACAAATCAGTTCTTGCCATTTGCAAACTAAATGTATGTACCAGATTTTATTCTGATCTGAAGAGCCGTTTTTTTGAGATATCGAGTACACAGACAGACAGACAGAGACTGACAGACAAACATCGCTGAACATATGGCTCATATGTGTGAACACGTGAGCAAAAAAGTAGCGGATATAAGGTTTTTATAGACACCATTTAAGGAAAATGGAGAATTTTAGTGAATGTAAGAAGTGGAGTGATGATCAATAATGGCGGCATAGTTGATCATGTTGAAAGCAGTGAACCCTCCAGCTCCAGACAGTGCTCTGTGATCAAAATCCCTAAACCCAAAACACTTAAGAAAATGCTTATCTACGATTTTTGATTGTATGTTAATATTCAACACACAAGTATTGAATAGAATAAGGGGCTATGTTGGTTTGGACAGATCACAAAAAATGAAAACTTTTACTGTCTATATGGCTTTATGTACAACACTTTCTTCCCCGTGAAATTTAATGAATGCCCCAAAGGTCCAAATGCATGGCAATTTGAGAAAGAGTAAATTTCTCAAATATTGTCATTTAATTGACTTGATAATCTGACAATACAATCATAATGTAACATGTTGCTTACCCTGAGAGGTCCCTTGACTTGATCATCTGTTACTACTGCAGTAGAGCCATCTTTGAAATTAATCTGAAGATAAAACAATAAAAGTGTAAATATGAGATTATTGTGTGTTGCATGTTCCATTCATCTTAGGAATGTTACATTAAGCAATTAAGAATTGTTCTCCACCACATTAGCTAAAATGGTTAATCCTTGAAATGCATTTCATCAGAAAGGGGAAGACACTAGCAAGAAATATTAGTATACATAACAAAATTATCCACTGATTGTGGCTTCATGAGTTATAATTTTCACATGCCTTACTGTTGAAACACATTTGTTCTCTTTGTACCAATCAAAGATGATGGTATAATGACAAACACCATTTGGTGAAACCTTCAGTTGTTCACAAGCAAACCTATTGTAGCTTGAAACTATTTTTCATATAATATGAATAAATGCTGTGTTACTAATATCCTATTTAATTAAACAGTACAACAAAATGATTCTTTACTAACAGTCATTTCATGGGTTTTACTGCAGCATTTGGGGTTAATCTTTACTTTCATCGATACGAATAAGATGTACAGTAAAATTCAGTCATTTTGTTTGTAAATGAACAAGATTTATGAATGTCCTTTTTTGAAGTTTTAATATACATTATATGAGAGAGACAATTGCAATACTATTGAAAGGACCATCATGAGTTAAAGCTACTGCTCCCTAATTGACGAACAACTTCACTATAGCTCTACTGACAACACACAACAGATTGCCTTGTGTATATAATCTTGAACATTGTCATAAAATAGAATGTTAAATATTTTTGGCACTTGTGTTAGTGAATATGTAGTTAGCTCACCTTGCATTTGACTAGCTTCTTTGCTGATTTCACTTTTGCTTCACAAAATGCACCTCTGTATTTAGCACTGACATCAGTGCCTACTGTCAAATAGGGTGGTTCTACACCCATTCCAATCGCTGCCTGTTGATAGGTAACATGGAAGACAATTGAGCACCTGTTCACATCATCTTTTCCATCAATATGCAAAACTTAAAACTCCCAACTAGGTATGCCATGATTATTGGCTAGTTTGAGGAATCTTTACGGCTGACTCGCAGCGTGTTTGCAAGGTTATATCTGATTGGTCGATTGTCACTATTCACAGCCACTTAGGGAGTCTATTTGTATTGTTTTCATTATATTGGTAAGATTCAGCCACCCAATTGGATAACAGCTTCGAAATCGCTGCGAGTCGGCCCAATCTTTATTGAGACAAGTCATCGCTGATGACACAGTCCATGCTGGATGATTGTGTTTGAATTACAGTGATTGAATTACGTGCAGTGTTCTCCACGGGTTGGGAAATAAATGTGTGCCTAATTTGCATAAAATTAACATATATATCTGCATGAACTTGAACAAAATTTGCATTTGTCAAATGAAGTTTCCTACTGCCTAGCCTTGCCTGTCAACTCACACAGTTGACAATAAACACTTAAAAACATAGAAGAACAACCACTAATAATCAAAATATGTGTTGCATAAATATAGTTAACACTACTGGAAAACAGCATTTTTCACAATAAATACTTTTGGGAAATCACTTCCAATATTCCCGGAAAATTATGCAGTATTACTGTGACTTTGAGTAAATGAACCTTGATGTACAATGTATAATTTATTCCTCAGTCACGGAAGGGTCTATTTAATTGCTTTGGTACCCCGTTTCCTGCAAAGTCGATGGCACTATGTTGTGCTATCCCTTGTGCGTTTAGGGGTCATCTGAGGACAGGTTTTCTGACAAGGAACACCTTTGAGAAACCTGTCCATCAGTCCCCCACACCCGAGGGGGACTGGGTTTTTTACCGCTTTTTAGTGGACTTGGCAGGAATGCATGGTGACTTTTCTGACGGAGTTGGACGTACTTGCCTCCCGGGCACTTTACAGATTGCTGCCGAGCTTGACCAACTAGGCAATGCTAATCTAAAAGGCTACTGCTTGCAAAAGACTTAGCAGATGGTGCGAGACGAAAGACACTCATTCAGTTGCGAGTGACTGGAAATAAAAACGTATTTTTGACTAACCAACGAGCAAGGTGATGTTTGTGCCGAGCGGACGTGCACAATACTGAAGGAGCTTACTTCCGAAAAGTAAGCACGAAACGGCAATAAAATGACGCACCCCTTGGGTAAAGAAAGCCAGTGACCTCAATTGTTTTCTGCAGTAACCCTTGAACACCTTCCCCTGTATACAGGCATGTAGAAATTATCGAAGTCTAACACGTATAAGTACGGCTAAAACTACCCTGAAAATGGGCAGTTTCTCCCCAAATGCCTGGCAGGATAATGTGCAGGAGAGCCAATCTTTTGCAGGCCCCCATTATGGGGCAGTTTTTTACTGACTTAGCAGGATGGCGTGCAAGGTGGCTCGGCAGGAACAGGGTTAACCCTTTTCCTGCCAGAGAGTATCACTTCCCCATCAACCAAGTCAGTTAAAAGTGGTATTGAGCCTAAACATGACATATTTTCACCCACTTGGCTTGGTCTGTTATAGCATCTTTAGTCCAAAAAAATCAAGTTTACAGTATCTCTGTTTTCAACAGCCTTCAAAAGTATAGTATTGTGCTAAAATACACCATATGAAATATGTTGCGTTTCATTAATTTTAACCATCTTAACCTGATGGTGAAATATGGACTTGGCAGGATTAATGATATTGACACAAGTTTGGTTGGCTCTGACTTATTTTCTGCTGACCTATGTGAATATAATACAGTAATGTTGCAAATGTTATCAGTATGATTACACATGATCATTTTATGCAGTCAATGCTGGAGATACGCTGGAAAGTTTTCAGTAAAATTTCATTCACACATGCCCTAGGAAAGATATTCGTCAGCTTGGCAGATTAACTGTCAACACAGACTTTCTATAACACAAGCAGTCATGTTTTTCAGCGTGCTGAGCTTTCGATTTGTCATGGACGATGATCTTCATCAGAATGACAAAAAGAATTGAAATATTTACAGTTAACCATCACTTGATGGAGTGATCAACTGATTTTAAATATGGGGTATTTCAAGAGACCAATCTCTGTTCATTTGTGGATTGTGACGCCTTATGCCTAAACACACCTAAACACATGTTGCACATCAGTGCTTCACAATATCTGTGAGCCTGAAAGGATTTGCAAGAAAATTTTTGACTTTAGTGATGATGGAGATATTTTTTAACATTATTCACTATCTTATTCAACACGTTTGTTATGCCATTATACATCTTTTTAACAAACCAAACTCAAATAATCTGTTTACAGTACCTGGTGAGTCACTATGACATTATGGTCAAGAAAATTAGTCACTGTCACTCTTGGTGACCAGCTGAATTATATCGAATTTGAGAATAAGGAAGATGCCACAGGCTCCTTTTGTAACTGAATTGTTACTTTTTACTTCTAAAGCAAATATGGACTTGACATCATAGAAGATCCAGGAAGTCTTTACTGTTGAAAGTGTGAACATTGTAAAATGCAACTTTCAGGTACTTTAACAATTCTGAACAACAAAAATTTTGTTTGATACTGCAAAGAACAAAATGGGAATACTCCTCATTATTATACATCTACCATCAAGAACAATAGAATTTTGCGTGCACTAAAAAAGCCGTACGGAACACCCATTCCGTAACACATACGGTTTCAAGGCGCCCTATTCCCTACGGCTGTACCTGCGCGTTCACTGTAGAATGGTTTCAAGGGACCCATTGGACGAGTGCCAGAACAAGTCTCGCACGCGCTCTTTACGTATACTGCGTGTGTGTGTGTAGTGCACACTCTCCAAAACTTGCAAAAGCGCGTCCGAGATAGCGTTCCACACTGGTGCAATAAAATCGGAAGAAAAATTGTTGACATTGCACGAAACAATCACTACTACTCTGACATTTTGATGCCCCAGTCAGGAACATAAGATGTATAATAATAAGGTTCGCATCGGGGCGATACGCTGCGCCAATGTCCTCGTGCATCCTTTGCGGTATTTTCGTAATAACCTCATAATATCCTGTCAATTTCAGGCACCATATGGCTGCATCACTAATACATCAAATTGCTTGTATGTGTCTCTTGAACATCACCGTATAAACTTAGAGAATAAAATTATCTTATGGTATGTAAGAGTGAAGACATCATGTTGTTGTTGTGTGATATTGGTACCTTAGCATGCACTGATAGAAACTGTAGCAGTGTTCTGAAAGAGTGGTCAATTGTCATTAATTTAACCACTTCAACAAAATGGTTCTTGTTTGGACACAAATATTCAGTAAGGCAAAATATTAATTCAAGAGCACATTAAGTCTGTTGGATGCACCCACGTAAGCCTAAACATAAATTTGTGACATTTCCAAGTGCAGTCCCTTGGTAAACTTGTATGTGTATTTCCTGTAAAGGAGGGTGTGTGTCTAAAAACAGCCGTAATCACTAATTTTGAAACTGGAATAAATTATAAAAATACATCAAAACGAAGATTTTGAAAATCATTTTTCGTATTTTGAATGTAAATTTGGTTTGCAAGGATTTATGTCTGTGTTCTTGGCAACATCATGGCACATTCCTCTCTATTGCTCTCATCGATTTGGCTAATTAAATTTACCATTACATGTAAGTGCCCTTACTAATCCGAATCACGTAAATTTGTGGCAAAATATTTCAAAAATGTATAAGTTTTTAAATTGGACAAACTACACATATTCATAGAAACCATTTGACTATTTCAGTTGTTTGTTATAAACGGTTTGGTGACGTCATAAACACAAGAGAAGGGTCAACCGAAGAGACAACATAGTCAGCTATCACAAACTCAACCTGAACAAAAACTTACAAGAGCATAGGTTTCTCCATAGATATTTGCAAAAAAATTTCACGAAACGGAAAAATTACAAAGCTACCTTAGCTGCACAAGCAGTTCGCTTTCAACATGGGGATACGTGCTGGTTGCCTTCGTTAAAAACCAAACATTTTGATCCAACAGTAGACCTGAATCTAAACATTGCTTCTGTTAAAAAGAAATGTATATAATAGACTGGTGTCTTGAAATATTTCACTTATTTATTCCGTAAATGTGTTTCGACAATGCTCAAAAGTGACATTGCCATATTTCTGAAAACACCATACATCCCCAGACCAGTTTCTGTGAAACGATATTGGGGAGAATAAAACGAGACATCGTGAGTGTTTGCCCGCAAAATCGCATCGAAAGAGTTAACACGCCGAGTTGAATAAATTGTCACCGTGTTGTGAAAATAACATCACGATGTATCGATAAGTTTTACTAAAAATTAAAAGAACATGACAGGGAAATTGGTACCAGCTGATGCATTGACACGATCTCGGACTAGTCAAAATTCAGAGTCATCCATCGCAATGGCGGAAAGACGCTGATTGTCCACTTACCATAGTGAGCTTTTCCGAAATATTTTCAAGAGTGAGACTTCTGTTTCTGTTTTACCTGTGCTCAATAACAGGACTGCCCCTGGCGACGATCTTGGGTTATTTCTGTGGAATTTTCACAGCCATATACAGGCTACATTTCCCAAGTTAGATCAGATTTTGCTTGTGTGTGGGAACAACAACTTGCTATGGGGGGTCCTATCTGCTGATTGGCCGGTGATCATATGTGCTGTTCAAACCATTTACTGTCAGAAGGTAATATCTGGTGATCGACTAAATGACTAGTCCTTCATTTGGGGAAACTTAGCTTGGTTTTTCGTAGTGTTTGAACAAATAAGGTATGAACAATGATAATTATACGTACATTTCAAATTTCAAGAAATTAGTGACTTTAAAACGTTTTTGTGTGGCCGGTATCCACACCACAAGAGTTCTGACACCCTTACATCGAATAGATGGATCCGATTACCCAAAATGCAATGGTAAATTTCCTTGTACGCATGCTCAAAAGGAGCCATTACCTATGGCGGCGACATGTTGAAGTAAGGTTTTGAAAGTATTTTGCGAATTTCACCTACTTGAAGGTAATCATGAAGCTTTACTCCCTTGATGGACCATTTTCAAATCGTTTCCAGGGCGGTTTTTTTCAATATAGCGACTTACAAACAATTACTTGTCAAATGGACTCATTTTCCTTCAAACATAAAATGTGCACTCTGCAGTGTGTTCATGAATACATGCATATTAATGACCAGCTGGTCAAACAAACATGTCAACAACACCAGGCCAGATATCATTAGCAGCGTGTCCACGTACTGTGTAATATTGTAACAAGGATAACTCTGCTGCACCGTTTATTGAAGACTACACTATTGATCAATTTACTTCGAAAATATCAATTACATCACTCGCAGAAAGTGAATGACATGACAGGACATCAATGTAAACGTCGGTGCGCGGTTGGGATTACCGTAGCCCTACGAGTGTGGCGAGAGTGTCCGGCTTTGGCTACGCCGCCTCCCACGGAGGTGGGAGGCGGCGTAGCCAAAGCCGGACACTCTCGCCATACTCGTAGGGCTAGGATTACCGTGGACGACGCGTGAATAACCCTGAGGTACAACTCGCTAGAGCCGGGGTACCTCCAATAGGATGGGATTACCTGATTTCCCACTGCACAGCTCAGGGCCGGTTGCTCTGTTTTGGCGGCCCTGTTAGTTTACGCATTCTGAGATTATTTTGATACTGCACATATCAGTCTTCAATTTTGAATTCTTTGTGAGTGGGCACAAAGTCTTTCCATTGTTTCATTGATTTAGTCCCTTCATATATATTGTATGAACTACCTTTGCCTTAAAAAGCCCCCCCCCCCACTCAATCATAAGATTTATCTAATATATAAATATTGTTTACTTGATGAAATATCCAATAGAAAACAAAAGAATGACAAATGGGCTGTTGACACATTTGCTAATGTGAGAACCTAGGATTGAGAAGCCCAAGGGCGCCTATGCATTGCCGACATTGCCCTTGGTGGCAGAGTGTACATACAGTGAGACCAAGCGAAATTGACCTTTGGTTGCTGAGTTGACGTTCTTTCTGTTTTCTTTTTCTTCTGACTTTCTTTCTTCACATGTTTACTGACAACCTATGCATAGTGCAGGTCAAAGCAGTAACAACAAAACAGGCGGTGTTGCAATGATAACCTACATGTACCAAGAAATCATTTGGTTATCAGAACTTTCATAATTTCAGTCACAGCTGGCCAAGAATTTTCAACAACAAATTGACAATTTTCATAGTCTTTTCATTCACTTCCAGCAATCTTCTGTGGTGTTAATTAAAGCCCACATAAGCTTTTTAAACATGTTGATACAGGGCTCAAGATTGCACAGCAACGGTGAACATGGGTGAAACTTTCTGCCTTTCCATTCAGTGATGGTACACAACACAATGTTCACAATGAATCAAGTGACAAACAGAACACAGGAACTACAGGCATGAGACACATCACTTTAAATAGTGAGGGGCCTAGCAAAGCAGTGTCTCGCGCATGTGACAGAAATGACTGAATGAGTACTCAAGTACAAGTCAGCTTGTCAACATGTTTATCTTGCTCGTAAAGACCGCGCATATTCCAAAGTAAACTTATTTACGTTTGGAAGTCCATGGCTGTATATAGTCTATATTGATGTGACTACCCTCAGTTGTGACTAGCTGTATGTTTCAAATACATAGCAAAATTATACTAGTTTAACCCTTTTCCTGCCAAGTCGGTGAAAATCCGCTTGAAATTCGGTGTAGCCAGAATCTAAGCACTGGTGACCGTTATTCTCCCAACCCGGTGGAAATCGGGCCCTTTTTGGGTACCCCCTTTCCTGCCAAGTCGACGGCACTACGTTTTCTATCCCCTGTGCGTTTAGGGGTCATCCGAGGAGAGGTTTTCTGACAAGGAACGCCTTTTCCCCTCGAAATGGGTTCGCAGGGAGTCGATAGACAGGGAAAGGTGCAGAAACCTGTCCGCCAGTCCCCCACACCCGAGGGGGCTGGTTTTTTTTTTACCGCTTTTTAGCGGACTTGGCAGGATAGCATGGTGACGTTTTCTGGCGGAGTTGGACGTACTTGGCTGCCTGGCACTATAGAGATTGCTGCCGAACTTGACCAACTCGGCAATGCTAATCTAGAAGGCTACCTCTTGCAAACGACTTGGCAGATATGCCGATGGTGCGAGACGAAAGTCACTTAGTATTCAGTTGTGCGTGACTGAAAATGAGAACGTATTTTTGACGGGACGGCTCGACTTGTTCCTCCGATGGAACGGATATGAACGACTCGGAAATACCATTACAAACTGGTGTCCGACGTACTAAGCTGGGCTTCAGCTCTGCAAGTTCAAGCCAGGCAACGTCCTTCACCGCCTTGGCCGTGCCATTCAATGGACGTAGCTTTGGATTTTTTATTTATTCCATCGTCCGAAGTATTGGCTCTGGTTTGCAGGCAAACGTATCCTCTTGCCGATGCATTAGTAACTACGTACGCTGTTTGCGTACAGAGAATTCAAAAGGTGACATAAGGTCAATATGCTACGAGGATACCGCCTGCAGTTAGCAGGGACTGCTTTTGTTATGCAAACCAGCTAGCAGTACAATATGGCTGCCAGGCATGTGGACACGTCTATGGCTAGAACAATGGAAGCCTATTGCGTTGCACCCGTGCATCACAAAAGTGAACTGAAGACTTGGGTGTAGTGACTGGTTATCACTGGTTAGCTGCAGCCCAAGCCATGTCGGTACAAACCCGTACCTGACTGAGGACCACTCGATTAAGTCAGTAATGAACGGTAACACTCGTAAGCCAACTCCCAACTGAGCTGGCTAAACTACGTGGAGCTGTGCTTCAATGGCTCAGCCATGTCGTTAATACAACGGCAAAAACGTAGTTTTTGGGCTACACTGCCAAGTCGTTGAAGGTACGTATTCAATTGACCCTACCCTGGGGAAACAGGACAGGTTTGACGGTGCTTCTGCACCCCTAGCACGACCCTCAGGGTCTCTGACTAACAGACGAGTGAGGTGATGTTTGTGCCTAGCGGACGTGCGTAATACTGAAGGAGTTTATTTCCGAAAAAATAAACATGAAACGGCAATAAAATGACGCACTCCCAGGGGCAAACAAAGCCGGTGACCTCAATTTTTTTCTGCAGCAACCCTTGAGCTCCTTCCCCTGTCTATGGGCATGTAGAAATTATCGAAGTCTAACACGTATAAGTACGGCTAAAACTACCCTGAAAATGGGCGATTTCTGCCAAAATGCCTGGCAGGATAACATGCAGGAGAGCCAATCTTTTGCAGGCACATATTATGGGGCGGTTTTCTACTGACTTGGGAGGATAACGGACAAGGGCGCTCGGCAGGAAAAGGGTTAAACCAGGAGGTGGTAGGCATTACTATCTTACTACTTCCATGGTCAAACCATGAAGTAGTAAGTCTAGATTACTGCTTCCATGCTCAAACCGTTTGTTCTCACTGGACATTCATAGTAGGTAGGCAATCTCACTACTGCCATTGTGTTAACATTCATTGTACAAGTTGAGTTCAAGACATGTGTCAAAGGGAGTGTAAAAGTAATTTCAAGAATTCTATTCAATTTCACTCTTGTTTGTACTGACAATCACAACAATTTGTTCAAATGAAGCCACTTCAAACATATACTTATTACAGATACATAAATTATTGACTTTTGATCTACATGTCTGCTAAAACATTTCTCATTGAAGGTTCCCAAGTGATTCACCAAGTACTTACTGCATCTCTTATTATGGGTCATTGGTCATAAAACCTGACATACGAGAAACATAATTCGTTAATTTTGATGTCAACACCGTCCCCCACAACCATGTCAATATGAAACTTCTTAATGCAAAATGGGTTTCAGGAAAACTCGTGTTTACTGTGTATGGGAATTACAAATTTGTGTTTAACACATCCATTGTGCAATATCTGCACATGCATAGATAAACAAACTTTACATAATACACTTTTTTGTCATACTAAGTAGTCTACATTTTTCTATTAGAGTTCAAATTATGTTGTTTTTGTTAGCTCATATTTGGTTTTGTATATAAATACCAAAAAGAGCTTATATGATGAGTCGGTGGCATCTGTATGTTTGTGGGTATGTATGTGTATGTCCCTCACACACAAAGGCTCCCATACCGCCGAAGCTAGTATCTCAGTATTGGATGTACAGGTAGATGCAGGGGTTGAGATGTGAAGTTGTACAAATGAACACATCAGTGTCAAAAATGTGCAAATGAAGTAAGAAAAAGTAAAATCCTGCAAATGTGCAGGAGTGATGGCATGCCAGTAAGAAACAGGCCAACTCCATTGACCTTGAGTCATTTCCTGTCATCGTTAATGAACTGTTACATATTAACAGACCTGCTCAAACCATAGACAGTAGAGGAGGAAGACTGTCTATGCTCAAACTAAGAGGGGCTTGTTTCTGCAATGCATGTTGCTAAAGTTGACCTCCAGTACCTAAAGTTTCAGACCTTATTTACTTTTGTCATTCTTGTTTTTCTGGTTTAAATATTTCTTGTTGTTTTTCTGGTTGTACTGTGCAGAAATCATTGTCATAACATCAGCGTAAAATTTTCCTCCACTGAACAGATAGAAACAACATTTATGTTGATCATTGGTACCCATACTCGTATGTACAAATTCCGATCAAATTTGAGTGACACCATATAATTGCGGTATTTTTAGCTCATATTTGGTTTTATATATAAATACCAAAAAGAGCTTATATGATGAGTCTAAATGTCTGTATATTTGTGGGTATGTGCGGATGTATGTCCGTCACACACAAAGGCTCCCATACCGCCAAAGCTACCGTCTCAGTATTTGGTGTACAGGTAGATGTAGGGGTTGAGATGTGAATTTGTTCAAATGAACACATCAGTGTCAAAAATGTGCAAATGAGGTAAGAAAAAGCGAAATTCTGAAACAGGCTTGAAACAGGCATACTCCACTGACTTGAGTCATTTCCTGTCATTGTCATTGAACTGTTACATATTAACAGACCTGCTCAAACCATAGACAGTAGAGGGAAGGAAGACCGTCAGTAGAGGGGAGGAAGACCGTCTATGGTCAAACTAAGGCAGTAAGGGGGCTAGCTGCCTTTCTGCTATGCATGTTGCTAAAGTTGACCTCCAGTACCTAAAGTTTCAGACCTTAATTACTTTTGTCATTCTTGTTTTTCTGGTTTAAATATTTCTTGTTGTTTTTCTGGTTGTACTGTGCAGAAATCATTGTCATAACATCAATGTAGAATTTTCCTGCACTGAACAGATAGAAACAACATTTATTGTTGATCTTTGGTACCCATACTGGTATGTACCAATTCTGATCAAATTTGAGCGACACCGTATAATTGCGGTATTTTTTTTAGGTTGTCATAATTTTTGTGCAATTTTTTCTCAGTGAATGCAGAGATCCATTTACTTCCATTTTCGAAAAATCAGATATACCCTACATGATCTCACCAATGACACTTGTCAGAAACTTGTTCAAGCTGTACATTCGTCCTAACTGGATTACGGCAATGTACTTTTATATGGCTTACCTAATGACCACATTAACAAACAGCAATCATCATGCTTGATTTGTAGAGAACGTGATAATTGGAGGTTTTCCTTTGAAAAGCCGCTGATGCAAAAATGCTGACTTAGCACTTTTTTCCACAAGTTTTAATATATTAAATAGGTGGCATCTTTCTTATTGGATCAGTAACTTCATATCTGTTGTTTATATCAAACATACTACATGTAGTAAAAACAATATTTTTATCCACCATAGTTATTGTTTTGGGTCAAATTTGCAATAAAGTTGTGTTGGGTGTTTGGAACTCAAAATCATGGGGTGATTGGTGATTTAATGTAAATTATCTCAAAAGCAGAATGACAACACCCATTTGCTGGTCATAGTTATAATTCTCACCCTTCCAGCCATTCTCGCAAGCCAGAGCAATAATTTCCGCTCCGCTGACCTACGCAAAAATCTCTTGACGGGTAGCGCTGAGCTGTTGCCGTAAAGAGGCGCGTGGTTTACACGATGCCTTCCAGCTACAACATGTGTGATTTCTAGACAATATTCTTGGAATTGGAGTCCTCAACCTAAAATCAATACTAGATAAAAGTGTTTTATGCCATTTGAAGTTTACTTGGGGGCCATGGATAATTAAACTAAACAAGCGCATGGCAAACGCACCTTTCACATTTAGGAGGAGAGGGTTTGGCTATATTTCGATTATCGTGGGCAAAATTGCTACGTTTTTTTATCGCAACATCTTGCTACACGTTTTTATGTATCACAAAATATCGCGCTGTATTGTTGTGCGTGTACCACGCCAGAGTGGCACTGGTGCTACACCATTCTTTTCACATATGTGTGGTTCAGTGCACGTTTAAAATAACGTAAAAATCATTTTGGAAACACTGTTTCAATTCATTTCATTCTATTGGTTGCATCATTGTCAAGTTTGCGCTTAACAAAGATTGATTTTAGATGGATTCTAGGTGGCAGTATGTCAGCACAATAATGTTGTCAATGTGTGTAAATCGGCCTCTCATGCTCTTTGGAAGATTGGTAAAATCCGTAATATACTTGATCAGTCTTCAACTGAGAAACTCATACATGCTTTTATCACATCTCACTTGATTATTGCATCAGTTTACTTTTCGGCCTCCCTTCATTTGAAATACGCAAACTGCAAACAATTCAAAATTCGGCAGCTCGTCTTGCTACCAGGAAGAGAAAATGTGATTACATTACTCTCATTCTTCGTGGCCTTCATTGGCTCCCTGTTCAACAACGTATCCAATTTAAAATTCTTTGTATTACTTTCAAAGTTCCCTGTAGTCATGCACCATCTTATCTTGATGAGCTTTTGATTAGACGTAGTACGAGTCATACATTGCGTTCATTTTCAAATGGGAAAATTAAGTTACATCAACCCATTTGTCGCACAGCTTACTATGGTGATAGGGCTTTTTCAATATGTGCGCCTCATTTGTGGAATTCTTTGCCATCGCACCTTCGTGTATCTCAGTCACTCGATAATTTTAAAGTCAGCTTAAAAACTTACCTTTCTAAGTCATTTTATACATGAGTTTTATACCCTTTTAAGTCATTTTATACCTGAGTTTTTATTTGTCGATCTATTTTAACCATTTCTTAAGTTTCACCAGCTGCTACTTTTATTGAACATTTTAAATTTACTGTTATTATTTGTCACCCTTTTGTTTGTTTTCAATGTAAAGCGCATTGAGATATTTAAATATGTAATGCGCTATATAAGAAATAAAGACTATGATTATGATTATACCAGGGTTATAGGAGTGTATTTTCGCACTTCCTAACTTTCGTCTAGGAGGGTGTTTAGGGCAACACAATTAGTTGTGTTTACCTTGCACAAGCTTTATTTATCCACGGCCTCTTACTTTTAGGCAATTACTCTTTTTATGATTCAAGGTTTGCTGTCACAAAACAGACATGAACTTGCTTTTATGAGCAATATAAGACACTTAACAGACATGAACTCGCTTTTATGAGCAATATAAGACACTTACATTAGAAAAATTCCCAAATTTTGTAAAGGTTTTGATCATGGATAATTTTGCCTGACATATTCACAGTATTGTATTTATGGTATTTACACTAGATATGAAATGAAAGTGCTCCTGTCTTATTGTATATGTTGCTGTTGTCTATAATTTGACACTTTTCTCCAAGGTTATGCCATTATATCTTAACTTAATTGAAATGCTTATATTTAACATCACTAGCAATATCCATTGTGTATAGCTTCAATTTAATATCTAAATTGTGAAAGGTCAGAAAATATGCGAAGTACAAATTAGATGTGAAATTGCAAAATTTCCTTCATTTCTACCATAACCGACGTTCCAAGTAAGGTAGTTAAATGTGCAAATCAGTATATATAGGTGACATCAAAATGCTAAATGTCTTTCACTGCAGTATGTAATCATATCATCAAAATAGCAAAATTCTTAAACTGTTGTCATATTCTTCCTTCATTCCTTCTTGTCCATAATTGGTAAAAGCATTTAATGTGCATACTACCATAATGCAGATTTAAAACTGCTACATGAGTCATGTAAGTGAAATGTGAACTCTCAGAACTGCGTCCAGACCACTGAACTTTCCTTTTGAACTCTGAACTTTCATTTCGACAGTTGAATTCTAACTTTGCTTAACATTTCGGCGACGAACTTTCCCTTATTATATATTTGCAGAGCCACACTATTCAATTCTTATGCCTAATGTGTAGATGAACCTACTGTAGTTTACGTACAGAAAATGAATCAATAGCACCATTCTCATATGTAGTTTTCTGAGTGTTTTATTTACCATACCAGTATTGCAATATGTTGCTTGTTTTATATACCGGTATATTGAGATGATTTTTTTTAATAAACACAATACCACTTTTGAACAAGATTTATGCTTTGTTGTTTTATTTAATTATGTGTAAGTGGCAAGCCCGTATGTGTGTGTGTTGTGTGAGAGTGACCCGGGATACCAGATACAGTTTGGGTGAAGAGAATGTGAATATTAATGAGGTCATGAATATTAATAATGTCGTGAATTTTAATGAGGCGACCACCACTCATTGAAGGCTGGCACTATCCCTGCATGACCATAGTGTCTTATCATAGAATTGTCAATGTACATGGCATTTTGTCAACCTTGGTCGTCTATACAGTTACAGATCTTTAAGGATGACCATTTACACTTGCATGTTGTTCACACACATTTTCTTCTAAAGTACACACAGAATGTGTCGATAAACCAGGCGTTAAAGTTGCCGACTCATTTAATCACCGGTTAGAAAAACATGAAAGTCTCTGGGCTCTCACGAAAGGGGTATTACTAATTTGCAAGCAAAACATACTAGGGATTATATGGTCTTGGCAGTGACGAACACTAATTTTCAGAACACAGGGTGCCAGTTTACAACCTCTTTTGTGTGAACAGAAAGGCAATTGACTGTACACACACATACAAATTGACCACTCAGACACAATGATCAAATGAGTCGGCAACGTAGATGTCAGGCTTATCAACACATTCTGTGTGTACTTTAGAAGAAGACGTGTGATGAACATGCAAGTGTAAACAATCAACCTAAAAGATCTGTATATATTCCTAGTTAGGACAGTCTATTAAATATGTTAGTTAGTTATTAGTTTTGTAAAAATGCTAAATGACTTTCACTTCTGTTATAGCAGAGTATTTCCAATTGATATAGCAAGATTTGTCAACTTTGGCATGGTCCGGTCAATCCAGATGTATATTTGTAAAGAAGAAAGTTCATTACATATACAAACAAACAGTATCATTCTCATAATTCTTAAACAGACAAACAAAAAGACAAACACATATACAGACATACAAAGAGAATTAAATGAGCTAAAAATCCTCGTCATGGTAATTCTATTTATCCAAGTCCTGCGTGCCCCACTCCTCATAATTTAGTGCATCCTCCCTTGCTATGTAAATGAGCAAAAATGAGCAAAAATAAGTCAAAATGTTACTTCAAAAACTAATTTCTGCTGAACTATGCAACCAACAACCCCCAAAACCTAACCAGATCTAGTTTCCAACCTAAAGATTCTGTGTACCTAATGGTGACAAATGTTTGGCCAAGCTGACCAAGTTATCGTCATAGTTAGAATTCTCATAGCAGATTCTGCATTTATGTATTCCCTAGCTATAGTCAATAGTTTATCAATATTGTGCTACCCTAAAGATATTGCTAAATAGAGTTAGTAATCATCATTGTAGCCAAAATCATCAAATTCCTCTTCGTAATCATCTCTGCCATAATCATCATAATCTTCATCCATGTGACCTTTTCGTGCTCTGCTTTTTGTTGTGTATTCAGAATCCTTCTTCCTGAATATAAAGATCAGAAATGCAGTAACTGTCAGTCTTCCTTTAATTCAGAACTTTACCTTGTAGTCAGAGCCTCACCATTATCATGAAATTCTAATTATTTTAATGGGAGGTTATTTATATGGGAGGAATTGCCACATACCTGTGTCAGCTTATGTGAGACACGAGTTATTGATGTAATATTACAGTAGCATGGTAGAGGATAGCACATTGGAATCTGGTTCAGCAATATTGATACTGTGCCAAAAGACACATGACAACTTTGTGAAACAAACCATAGATGCTTCTATTGTCTATGGACAAACTACTTCAACAGATTCTCATTTTATCTTCGGTTGAGATGTGCCTGAGTTGTGGCTCCATACATGAAAAAGTCGTAACAAAATGGCCACATGGCAGCCATATTGAATCGTATCACAAAATGAATCAATGTGGATATGCATGACATAGGTCAATGTCCTTGTACCAACTTTGAATAAAATTGGTTGAGACGTGCCTGAGTTATGGCTAAGGACATGACTAATTGTAACAAAATGGCTGACATGCGCCCATATTGGATCATATCATGAAACAAATTGATGTGCATATGTTAATACAGGTCAATGTCCTTGTACCAACTTTGAATAGGACATTGACCTATATCATACATATGCACGTCAATTGGTTTCACAATCCATCATGCTATATGACTGCCTTGTTGCCATTTTGTTATGATTTTGTCATGTCCTGAGCCATAATTTGGATATGTATCAACTGATTTTTTTCAAAGTTGGTACAAGGACATTTACCTATCATGTCATAAATATGTATGTCTATTGGTTTCACAGTCCAATGCAATATAATGGCTGCCTGGTTGCCATTTTGTTACGAATTTTTCATGTACAGAGCTATAACTCAGACATATATTTCCACCAGTATCATTCAAAGTTGGCACAAGGACATTGACCCATGTCATACATATGCATATCAATTTGTTTAAGGGCATGTAGCAGTATCATGTCAATGTTGAATTTTCATAGTTAGTCTGATATGTCAAGAAATACTGCATCAAATTTCATGAAACTTGGTATATATACCGGTAGATGTTAAGCTCACACTGCTTTAACAGTGAAAAAGACATTTATCAGTGTCAAGTTAAATAATTTGTAATATTGCATAATGAACTTTCCTAATTAGTGTGATATATCAACTAATACTGCGTTAAATTTTATGAAACTTGGTACAGATTTTGATCTCATAGTGTTGTAAATACAATGCAATGACACTTAGTGGTATCATTTAAATTAATTGCTAGTTTGCATTTACATAATGAATTTTTGTTTTTAGGGTGAATGTCCAAAGCACTGCATCAAACTTTATGAAATATGGTACTGGTGATAATCTGTCAGTGTTAGGATAGGATGCAAAAATGTTTGGCAGCATCGTCGATTAAGTACTAATCGATTCATTTTAATGACCTTTTGTAATTAGTATGGCAGATTACATTGGTTTTGTGTTTTCACCACCATGGAACTCATTTTTGGCCATCAACCCTTTCAGGCCTAAACCCCTATATATAGGGGTAACCCTGGTAAGTTACCAGTAAGTCAGGCTCCATCTGTATCGCAGTATTTTTAATCACAGACCTAATTAATGAAGAGGACTCTTTCCTCTCAGAGGACTTTTAATTAAAGTACAAGTGGGGACTGTGTCATTGTCAATGACTTGTCTAATTATAGTCTGTTAAAATTGCCTGAAGCTTCTGACCCATATTATTGTATAATACCAACTCACCAGTAAGTACCAGTTGGTTTAACTTTCATTGACTGTTAAAAAAATATGTAAATACTGAAGGTAGTTTTTACTATCAATTACAGTCATTAGAATTCCATAGTGTTGTCAGATCGAGATATGTAAGAAATACATATTGCTAATTTGATGGTCTTGATGTCAGCATATCAAAAGAATGATCCGCAACAACTTCTCTAGATGTAATAAATTACATGTATTCAAGAAATTGTATTAATTTTCACATCTGTACTTACTTTTTGCGATATCTCCATACTATCCATATTGTCAAAGGAACAATAAAGAGGAAGGCAACAGCGCCACCACCGCCACCAACAGCCTTGTAATTAACACTTCCTTCAACTGAAAAGAATGAATTTGTAGTGGCATACGTAATAAAAGTAGAATCTTTATTTGAGTTCTGTCCTGACCTAAGGCTATGATGAATTGGTCAGCATGTAATCATGATGACTCCTCATGTTATTCTATGTCTCAGCATTTACGTATTGGACTGTAATCCATAGTACAAATAAATTGTGACTTTGAAGATTGACAATCATCATATCATATGACATCACCTGAGTTGTTTACCAATTAAATGACCATGACAAAACAGCAAATAACATTTCAGATAGTAGTATTAATTTGCTCAAAATAAGAAGTTGAAACTGACTATAATGTAAGGTTCATTACAAATTGACTTTACAAATAATGTTGGTAAAAGTGATATAATGCAATCTCAATTGTTATACTTTGCCTTTGAACTGATGAGGGTGTAAGTAATGTATCAATAATGTTGTAACATGTAAGGTAATTTAGTGTCTGCTTTATGGTTTGTATTAAATCCAGTGCCTGTCACAGAAAAAAATGGGACACAAATAACTATGAATCTTACACAAGACTGCAAAGTTTCATGAACCCTATTACTAACTGTAACTGAAAATTTTTCTGCAAAAGTTTTGAAAACTTGTAGTTTAAAAAGACGACAATTAAAATCAGATTGAAAAAGACGACAACCTGTGCTATGAATACCTTTGAAATGCCAAACAGCTTCAGCAATGGTGACACCATTTGCATTCTTCATGTTACATCGGTAAGTTCCTTCATCACTTATGGTAACTCTAATAAGCATAAGATTTCCTCGTCTGTCAAGCATCTTATCGCCTTTCTTAGGAACCACTTCTTCCCAACTATGTATTTGTGAGTTATAAACCAACCATTCTGAATTTGTCTTTGGTCCTTGCAGTTCAGGATGACATGGAATTTTCACATTAGTGTTTTCTTTGAATGTTTTTGTCATTCCTGCAAAACATTCACCAAGAGAGAGGATGATATTCAAAGAAGTGCTTATGTCCAGGCAGATTGATTGTTATTCATAATCTGCATGGATTTGCAGATTAAGTCACTGTTTGAAAGACTCTTCCAGAGAAAGATAAAAGATTATGAATATGATTTCTTAATCACACAATTCACACAAGTGTGTTTTCACTGTCATATTTAATTGACTGGGACAGGTGGCATCCAATCTTTGAAATAACAAGTCATTGACAATGACATAGTCCCCACTTGTAATAGGAGTATTAGTCTTGATGGGGCAGGGAAATGTGGTCATTAACAAGTATCACTGGAGTGTATATGTTCAGATCGATGGGCACATAGGTCTATGTCATTGTTCCCAATTTGAAACAAGGGGCATGTCTAAGTTATGGTTCTAAATCGGGAAAAAAGATCAGACCTCTAGCTGTATTGGCCAGCCAAGAAATACATATGCGCATAATAAATGAGGTACAAGATGTGACATCTTAAGGCCTATTATCCTATCAAAATTGAAGCGTAAAGAACTTGTGGTTACTGAGTTATGCATATATATGCATAATCAAGGTCAAAGGTCATCAAGGTCACGTGACATTTTGAAAAAAAAATTGTGTTGCTAATTAATCCATATATGCAAAAATTCAGAGCTCACGCTCTATTGGCTTGCCCACAATTATATATGTGCATAATTAATGAGGTAAAGCATGTGTTGTCATAAGGTCTCCCATCCTACTAAATATAAAGGACATAGCACTTGTGGTTACTTGTTTATTGACATAATCGTGTATTTTAGGTAAAAGGTTATCGAGGTCACATGACATTTTGTCAAACAATGTCTATCCTATAGTCTATCCCTATACACCAAAAATCATACATCTAGCTCTATTGGCTCGCTAAAAATTAGATATGCACATAATTAATGAGGTACAATATGTGGCGTCATAAGGTGTCCCATCATACCAAATATGAAGGGTGTAGCACATGTGGTTCCTGGGTTATGGACAAATATGTATATTTGAGGTCAAAGGTCACAGAGGTCATGTGACATTTTGTTAAAAATATTGTCTTGATAAGTTATACCTCTATACCAAAAATCAGACATCTAGCTCTATTGGCTCGCTCAAAATTAGATATGCACATAATTAATGAGGTACAATATGTGGCGTCATAAGGTGTCCCATCATACCAAATATGAAGGGTGTAGCACATGTGGTTCTTGAGTTATGGACAAATATGTCTATTTTAGGTCAAAGGTCACCAAGGTCACGTGACACTTTGTCAAAAAAATTGTACTGATAAGTTATCCATATGTACCAAAAATCAGACCTCTAGGTCTATTGGCTCGCTCAAAATTAGATATGCACATAATTAATTAGGTACAATATGTGGCGTCATAAGGTGTCCCATCATACCAAATATGAAGGGTGTAGCACTTGTGGTACTGAGTTATAGACAAATAAGTATATTTGAGGTCAAAGGTCACTGAGGTCACATGACATTTTGTCAAAAAAATTGTACTGCTAAGTTATCCCTATATACCAAAAATCAGACCTCTAGCTCTATTGGCTCGCTCAAAATTAGATAAGCGCATAATTAATTTGGTACAATATGTGGCGTCGTAAGGTGTCCCATCATACCAAATATGAAGGGTGTAGCACTTGTGGTTACTGAGTTATGCACAAATATGTATATTTGAGGTCAAAGGTCACTGAGGTCACGTGACATTTTGTCAAAAAAATTGTACTGCTAAGTTATCCCTATATACCAAAAATCAGACCTCTAGGTCTATTGGCTCGCTCAAAATTAGATATGCACATAATTAATTAGGTACAATATGTGGCGTCATAAGGTGTCCCATCATACCAAATATGAAGGGTGTAGCACTTGTGGTTACTGAGTTATGCACAAATATGTATATTTGAGGTCAAAGGTCACCAAGGTCACGTGACACTTTGTCAAAAAATTGTATTGCTAAGTTATCCATATATACCAAAAATCAGACCTCCAGGTCTATTGGCTCGCTCAAAATTAGATATGCACATAATTAATTAGGTACAATATGTGGCGTCATAGGGTGTCCCATCATACCATATATGAAAGGTTTAGCACTTGTGGTTACTAAGTTATGGACAAATATGTATATTCAAGGTAAAAGGTCACCAAGGTCACGTAACATTTTGTCAAAGTGTCTGAGATATCTGCGTGAACGGATGGACTTACGGATGGACTCACGGACGGACATGACCCAATCTATAAGCCCCCTGGACTTTATCTGTGGGCACTATAAACTGTGTCACTGCATCCTTTTTGCAATATGAATACGATGAGAAACTAAATTTTTTATTTTTCTTGGCCTTATACATGGGAGTCTATGGACTGCCTTATACATGGGAGTCTATGGACTGCCTTACACATGGGAGTCTATGGACTGCCTTATACATGGGAGTCTATGGACACTGCCTTATACATGGGAGTCTGTGGAGGTGAAAAATAAAAAGTCCTCTAACACGGCCAAATTTGATCGCATTGTGAAACAAATCGACGTGCATCTGTATGAGGTAGGGTACTATCCTTGTACCAAGTTTGAACAAAATCGCTCCAGGCATCTCTGAGATATCTGCGTGAACGGACGGACGCACGGACGGACGCATGGACGCACGCACGCACGGACGCACGGACATGACCAAACCTATAAGTCCCCCCGGACGGTGTCCGTGGGTACTAACAACCACTGATATTTACTGTCACAAACTCTGCAGGAGAAAGTGAGAACTATTTAAATTTGCAATTGCCCTCCTATCATGATTTGAAAATCCCCCAAGTTTTCACGTCTCTCCATCCCCAACTGGGAACCTTCCTGCTGGTACTCTTCCCTCACCAACTTAATGCCCTCTCCCCTCAAAAGCCTATAAATGCCCTCTCTTTACTAGATGATTTATACCCCTCCAATCAACCAGCCCTTGCAAACAACCATCTTATCCTCAGTCTGTCCATTTAGCTTTGGTCATTGCAAGTTACTTCCTCCACAATGAATCAAATTTCACCGTCCCTAAAATGCCCACCCCCCACCCCACCAAGAGACCACTTGACAACACCTTAAAGAATAGCTTTGATGACTATGCCCGATCGCCTAATTTTTGCAAACTTTTGTTGGTTTCCAGTTTCAACTCTGTCTTAAGATGCAGGTAATTCACATATTTGCAATTACATCTGGTTGACATTGTGCAGCATCTTGAAACTCGAAAATAAGATGTATTGTTTTGCAATTAAACATAATTCAAAATATGTCACACTTGCCTCCATTTTGAGAAGACCTGTATACCTTATTAAAAAACAGTTGTAGGTGTATGGGATATAATAACCAACACAGCCGAGAAGCTATTTAGTCATTTCTTCTGTAATGTACATGATGGACTAATACTGGCTTTTATCGATTTCTACCAATATATCTTTCTAAAGACCTGTTATTATGAGATTACCAACTCACCACATGCTGGTACTGTACATCCTTCTTTTTCATAGCATGTACCAATGCCACATGGCAGGTAGGTACGAGTTCTAAAACTCTCACTTCCACATGTTTGAGTGCAGGCAGACCATTCACCATAAACAGGACCATTTAATTGATAACTTTCCCCTGAATGCTGTGCTCCACCTTGTACTACTGGTTGTTGTCCAATATGACTGTAACCATCACCATAGTTACTGTACTGTGATACTAAAAAACAACATATGTCATTATGTGTGTCTTATTAACAGCTTAAAAGTCAAAATTTCAGATAATAATAAGACTTAAATGTTGCATATAATGCATTTCAGAGAGCTTACTATTGTTATGTAGGTCATTTTCCCCAACACTCATGACCTTAGAGTAATTATCTAGAATATTCTCAAGGTCACTGTCCTTCACGACCTCATGACCTTGAATTCAATTAGTCCTCTTTGGAATGTTCTGGAAATTTAATTAGTTGTGTAAGAGAGATAATTTTAGAGCAGTAATTAGCATGTCAATAAAAGTTCTAGATTGTTCTTACATGCTCTTATATAACCACATGAGTATAAATAGGGGACTGGCACAGCTTGCAGTCAGACATTTGGGATCTATGTCTCTTGTGTGTTATTTCAAGTCTTTGGAAACTCCAGCAGTATTAACTTCAAGACTTTTCAAGACCTTCACTGCCATGCTGGATTTATACTGTGGACTCTGCGCAACTTCAAACCTGCAAGCCAAAGGACTCATTCATCCAACTGACTGTTACAACTCTGAGACTGGAGCTTTGCCGTCCCAGCTGAGATAAGGGGTGGACCATTTGATATCCTGGGGGAGGTCTGGAAGATTTTCGAAAAATAAAAATTTCCCAGCAGATACAAGGGAAAAAAAATTCTGCCCAGATGACTTATGATAAAAAAAAATTGGCGAGCTAATGTGGAAGAAAAAAAAATCTATAACAGTATCAGCAAGAACCTTTTGGGATGTAACTTTTTCATTTACGTGCACCCATCTTTGTCTTTCCAAAAGCCTCTTGAAATTAATTTTCAGTTAGTATCGAATTGGAATTAAGGTGTAACATTTATCTCTGTGTGACCAAATATACTTGGGGAGGGCTAAGTGGTTATGATAATTCGCACAAGATACTTTTAAAAATTAGCGGGAATGAGGGACTGGTCAGTTTCTTTGGCCTAGGAGGCCGGTGGATTCATGGGGTCACCCTGTTTTTTACTTTGGTGATGGGATCACCTATTTTGAAATGCCAATTTGGGGTCAGTGTGTTTTCAAATTTCGATGCGGGCTCATACTTGCCTAAAATGCATTGTGCTAGCCATGAATTTCATCATTCAATTTACATTTTTCAGAGCCCCGTCCTGGTGCAAAACTTTAATATATCAGACATACATATATCTGATATATCTGTATGTTTAAAATTTTTGGGCGGGATAATAAGACAAATTTTTCAGAGCCCTGTCCTAGTGCAAAACTTTAATATATCAGATGTACATATATCTGAGATATATGTATGTTTATAATTTTTCGGCGTGCCCTTTAGGCGCATTTCTTTAAAATATCAAACAATATTTTTAAGCATGCCCTTCAGCTGCATGACTTTCATACATCATATATATATATATATTATATATATATATATATATATATATATTCTCATTAATCCTGTGAGAATTTCAACAGCTGTCCTGTAGTACATAAATTACATCCCAGAGTGTGGACAAAATGAAGTAACATATCGGTATCGGTATCATTCACAGTTTCTTTGAATTGTGTTTAGGGATTGACCATTTGATATCCTGAGGGGAGTCCTGGAAGATTGATGACGTAACATTATTTTTTTCGCCCCCAAGGTTTATCCCCAACAACAAATGAACAGAGTCCTCAATCGCGCTTAGATTAAATTGTCATACATCAGATAATCATAATCAGTTGGGACATAATACTTATACGTATGTTCAAATGTTTGTGCCTCGGGAACTTACTGTAATTCTGGTGATAAAATAAATGCACATGATCTGAGGAAAGATGACATATCTGCATCCAAGGTATCTGTACCCAATGAACAACTCAAACCAACAATTTCAAAGATTATGTTTCTGCTAGCTGCATTCCTTTTATACCAACAGTCCAGGTTTAATGAGTCTAATACTAAAATTCATTCAGTCATTAAGTTATTAAAGTCCATTCAGTTTAAATTAGATATTTGTCATCGTCCGTTACATTTGAACAAGCCTATGACAAACAATCACTGTTTCTATGTCATATGCTCTAAATTATAGATTTCTTGTCTATTATTCATAATTTAAAGGACCACAATATAGTTGACAACAATCTTATATTATCTTACCTTTACATCCCAAATTACAGTGTGTTTCACCCAGGTACCACAACTCAGCGTATGAGAAGGACACAATCCGCGTAAAAAACACACGATTAGCTTGAGTATCACGGTCACATTTCAAAGCCACGGACTCGTCGATTAATTACAGTAAAACAGCATGGGGCAGCCGCTGTTTAGACTGAGAGATAAAGTTGACTAGACTTGATCTACAATGTAACTTGTTTCTTTTACAATTTCAGCTAAGAGACCAAGAGGTAAAGGTATTCTCAACAGAAACTAACTAAAAAGTCACACATTGTAGATCAAGTGTATCTCTCAGTCTAGACAGAGTGGCAGCCCCATGCTGGTTTACTGTAATTAATCAATGAGTCAGTGACTTTCAAATGTGTCATGATACCCAAAGTTATCTTTTGTTTTGTACCTGGATTGTGTCCGTCTCATACGCTAAGTTGCGGTACCTGGGTGAAACGCACAGTACTGCGCGATTTCAAACCTCGGTGGGAAGAACAAGCTAACAAACTGAGCAAAAAGTTACCACATTTACAGGCCACGATTATACCTTTTGGATCCAGCTTTAGGAAGGACACATTGTACATTTAATATAATCTTCCTGCCCCCCCCCCCCCCAAGGAACCTAATGAAATTTGCTTTAAAACAGCGGCCTGAAAATAAGTGTTCCGGAAAACAGCTGTTGATGGATATTTTTTTAAGTGTGTTATCTTTTTTTTTCGCCAAGCCTTCCCTGGTTTATTTTTCTTTTCATTAACATTTGCTTGGAATTTTTCCCGAAAATCTTCAAGCCCTCCCCCCCCCGCTAGCATATGGTCCACCCCTTAATTCCCCAAATTTCTCATACACAATCATCCATCAAGTAATTGTTGAATGTCTGTCACGCTACCGCCTGCACCTACACAGTAAACTGGGACATTCTATCATGGCCATACACGCATTTCGAACTTTCAAATTAGAGCAGGGTTGGGTCTAGCTGCAGCATGCAGTACAGTAGCTCGAGGTTTTGCCTCACAGGCGCTCCTTAGCTGGGTAGTCAATCCGAAATAATCAATCCGAAAATCGATCTACTTAGCAGACTACCCAGCTAAGGAGCGCCTGTATTTTGCCTGGGTATTTGGGTCGGACGGCAAAACCAGATTTGCCGTCCGACCCAAATACCCAGGCAAAACCTCGAGCTACTGTACTGCAGCTAGGTTGGGTCATGTTCTACAAACTGGAAAAGATGGTCACATTTTAGACAGGGATTTTAGGAGATAGTAACATGTTACATGGTTGCCGACTCCCGATTTTCTCCCGCCTACCTCAACATAAGAATTGAAAGCTCACTTTATCTTTTCAAAGCTTTGTCGAATCAGCACACTTCAAATCACGATAACAGTCTCCAATCTGCACTAACTTACACACGAAACAAATAGTCACGTGCAGCACGTACATCACACTTTAGGTACTAGTAGCAGTAGTAGTATGCGCCTCGAAAGTAAAAGACACAAACTTTTGCTCAAACTTTCCTCAAGAATCTCTCAACCACAGGCGCTCCTTAGCTGGGTAGTCTGCTAAGTAGATCGATTTTCGGATCGATCTATTGATCCCGTAGTCGATATGCCCGCCACTGCAACCTCAATTAGTCAATACATAAATAATGTTTTGTGCGAGCGCACGGCCAGTTGACAAATCGGGTGGTGTGTTTTTTGAGTGATTGTGTTACACACCTTGTGAGTATTTATTTAGGTTGCAGTGGCGGGCATATCGACTACGGGATCAATAGATCGATCCGAAAATCGATCTACTTAGCAGACTACCCAGCTAAGGAGCGCCTGTGCTCTCAACCATTCTCTTTCAAAATCGAGAATAATAATCGGGGTCATCGTGCAAACTTTGGTACTAGAGAAACAATTTACACAAGATTTACCGACATTTCAATTCATTGGACAATTGTATTCATTGTCTAATCTTAGCGTACAGAGGAATTGACCACAGTCACCCGTGGTCGGTCTATTCCGCTCGTCGCATATGCCCCCATAGATGTGTGTACATATGCCTGAGAAGTATGTACACACGTCTATCAGGTCTATGGGGGCATAGACGCTGAGCGGAATAGACCGACCACAGGTGACTGTGAATTGACTAAACTATACGCTCATAGACATGTGTACATATGCCTGAGAAAAAAAAAACAAGTCAGGAAATGAAATGGCAATTTTTTCTCCGGCATATGTACACATGTACACATGTTCGAGAGCGGAATAGATCACGAGTGACTGTGACTAAACAATGCGGCCAGCGCTGGCAGTACCGTGGCATTTATAACAATTCATAACCATGCGAGACCGCCTACCGTTACACATTGCGATTGCATAATTGCCGGGCAATCTGATTAAAATCAGATGTAGAGTACGGCGACGTCTCTGTACTTGCAGCTGTACTTGCGCGGTTTTCTCGCGGTTTTCTCTTGCTGTCGCCTCTCACTATTGAGAGGCGAGGCGACAGCAAGAGAAAACCGCGCAAGTACAGAGACGTCGCCGTACTCTACATCTGATTTTAATCAGATTGAATTGCCGCGGTATAATTTTGAATCACGCTTTTTTTTATTCGTTCAATCGTTCTCGGCTGCTGAATCACACTGTAGGCCTATAGGTACAGTAGGTCTGCATGATATATAACAAACGTATACTCTACAGTTCAAAAAATCACGTGCATTATTTCAATTGACCCACCTGTTCTACGTTGAATTACACAGAGCAAAATTGGTATCACTAAACTTTGCTGTAGCATTACTGGAGTTGTTTGCATTACGGTACGGTGTGATTTATACGATTTTCTGGAGCTCTGATCGATCGAGTACAGATACGACAGCAAGAAATCTAGAACGTTTGGACATGGAAGCGCGTGGAATCAAGGTGGATTCAACGATATGCACGTGTTTGCTCTTGAATACTGAAACGGTCAGACGCGTACTGTCATCGCATGTAATATGTTTTTACTGTTTTCGCAGCTTTCTTATTTTATCTATATATTCGTATATTTGTTTATTCATTTATTCATTTCGGTAGGCCTAAACCATGGGCGAGAGGCCCATTTACAGGCACCGTAAAGTCAACTAGCACAATGCTACCGGAAGATATAACCGAACAAAGTAAGCCTTAAATATTTGATGAAGGCAAAACAACAACACGAATAAAATAAGCAACGATGTTCACATAAAAAGGGGAAAAACACAGAAGAAGTTAAAAGCAGATATTCCAGACTAGTCTACGAAAGGTAGAAGCTGAACTGACAAATCAATGAGTGAATCTGCTCTGCATGCGTCTCTAAAATTGCTTGTAGGCCTACACCTTACGATAACATGTAGGGCCTACAGAGTATCTTCTGACACAGACGTGAAAAGTAGCATGGCTTCGTAGTTATCTGTTAGGCACTTTGAACGAAGATGCGGTCAGTTATACTAACCGTTAACAAGTTTGTAAATAAAAAAACATTAAAAAAATTTTCCCCTCCCCGTAAACGGAAGTTGAAATCTGTCACACAAACAATATTATTCCGAATTCCTATATAGGCCTATAAAACGAAAACTTCACTTCATACTTTTCCGTTTCGATATGTGCTTCGCTTACTTAAAAAGCTTATGAACTCGGTAATGTTTGAATAATATTTATGCCAATTTTGATAGAATGGTAGACATTGGTCTAATACTAAATGTAAACTCATTGACGAGAGAGTATGTTTGTGAGCTGTGTACAATATTCATTACAGTGTTAGTTTGTCGTGGTGTCTAGTCAAGCTGGGAGAAATGATATAATTCTTTTTATTGCACTGACTCACTTTTCTGTCAACGTTATACCTGCAATTATACCCACGTGATTTTTCCTTTGCCTGAGACGCCATATCAGAAACTGGGTACGTACGGTACACCACCATCTCATGTCTGGCACTGAGCAACTGACGAACAAGGTGAGTAACTGTGAACGCAAATGTAAAACTATGATAATTTTCTTTATAATTTCATATGTTTTTGGGTACGGTGAGTTGACAAGAAATATGATTACAAAAAGTAGTGTTCCCGTCATTTTAACAGGTTCTTTTACACAGAAAGAAATAATCTGCCACTGGGAACTCTATTTGAATATAAACTTTAACTTTTCTTGACAATTTATTTAATATTTGTAAGAGATTTTATTTCTCCAAAGCAAAATTTTAATTCTGTACGGGAAACTTTATTTTTGGGTAAACTTTTTAAAAACTTTTAACAAAATCAAACTTTAACTTTTAATAAAATAACATAACTTTAACTTTGAATAAAATATTTCTTGAAAGTATTTTTTATTTTGTAAAACAGAAGTTAAAATTGTTCAAGAGTACCAACTAAATTTTTTTTTTTTGAGATTGTTTTCAAAGTTTTTAAATGGATCATATAACCTTTATATTCTTGGAGCAGCAAACTTAAATTCTTTAAAAAAAAATTTATTTTCCTAGAATAAAAGCAATTTCTTAATGAAAACCAGATTTTCTCAGAACATCAAATTTAAATACATGGGATAAAACTTTAATGCTCTTGAATGGAGCTGAATTATTTCTGAAGACAACATTTTCTACATTTGAGGATGATTAAATTATTTGGTAAAACTGAACTATATTGTTTGAAAATACGAGAAAGAAAGAACGAAACAGTCAAACTTACTGTTCTTGAAGGCGCAATTTAGTTTAACGGAGAAATATTTTATGTGAGGGCTGTAACCTCCATAAATGTAATAATCTCCATAAATGTAACATCAACCATAATTGTAATAAATAAAGTGCACCCATAAATGTAATATCACCCATAAATGTAACAAAAATCAACCATAAATGTAATAAAAACACCAACCACAATTGTAATAAATGGTAACCATAAATGTAATAAAAATTCACACATAAATGTAATACTTGTCAACCATAAATGTAATAAATCTATTTTGTCGTTGCAATCGAGGAATTAGCAGTTAATATTTATCTATGTAATATAATAAGGAAAGCAACTGCACACATTATTCATATCTTAATTGTTTGCTTTTAGTGCGTTTTAATTTGTATATTTGAAAGTGTATTTTACGTTTCCCTGTTTCGTGTACAGAACTGATTGGCCATGGCGAGACAGTGGTCATGGTGTAATCTGAACGTCAGTGCAGTCTCTACTCCAGAGTGGAGGAGACTGTATAACACTACGATCCTTGAACGCCGTTTTTTCGAAAATTGCCGCACTTTCTTGATAAGTCGCCTCAAATTCGTCTTCAGTGGATAAATTGAGTGGAATAATTGATAGATTGTCTGTATTTCTATGTTGTCCCACTTGAAGTTTGTTCCTTCACTGCGGATGCTAGGATTTCTAATTTTGTTCTACTGTGTTCAAGGTAGTAATTGTATTGTTTTTACTAGATTGAAATATAGATATGTTCTCGTCAACATGTTTTGTGTCGTAAGTTTCAGTTATAAGGTTGTATATTTACTCTGTTATTTGTTCTGAGTCATCTGTCATAAACTTTGTGTGGTATCACTGGTTGACGAGCTATTTTGACGCTTCCTTATTATGTAATCATTAGGTCTTGAACTGCTATTCCACTTCCATTATCTAACGGTTTGATCAGTACCTTGCCGTTTTCTGATAGCGTTCTCAAAGTATTCTATTCTGTGTTTCGGAAAGGAAACCTATCTAGTTTCAGGAAAGTATGCAATAACATTACACTAGTCTTATTAAAGTAATTATTTACTCAGGGCATTGATAAACAAATGATCACATATGCAAATTCAAGTTTATTACATTTATGGTTGAGTTTTATTACATTTATGGTTAATTTGTTCATTACATTTTTGGTTGCGGGTTGTTACAATTGTGGTTCATTTTATTACAATTGTGGTTGATATTACATTTGTGGAGATTATTACATTTATGGAGGTTACAAGGGCGCAGTGTGTGACGGACATACATCTGCACATACATACCCACATACATACATACATACATACATACATACATACATACATACATACATACATACATACATACATACAGACATACAGACATACAGACGCCACAGACTGATCATATAAGCTCTTTTTGGTATTTATATACATACCAAATATGAGCTAAAAATCAGTTGATACTTATCCAAATTATGGCTCAGGACAAGACAAAAGCATAACAAAATGGCCTCAAGGCAGCCATATTGCATCAGACTGTGAAAACAATTGACACGCATATATATGACATAGGTCAATGTCCTTGTACAAACTTTGAATAAAATCCGATGATACATGTCTGAGTTATGGCTATGGACATGAAAAAATTGTAACAAAATTGCCGCCATTTGGCCATATTGGATCATATCATGAAACAAATGGACGTGCATATGTATGATATAGGTCAATGTCCTTTTACCAACTTTGAATAAAATAGGTTGAGATGTGCCTGAGTTATTGCTCCGTACATAAAAAAATCGTAACAAAATGGCCACCATGCGGCCATATTGGATCGTATCACAAAACAAATGAATGTGGATATGCATGACATAGGTCAATGTCCTTGTACCAACTTTGAATGAAATTGGTTGAAAAGTGCCTGATTTATGGCTCCATACATGAAAAAATTGAAACAAAATGGCCGCCATGCGGCCAAATTGGATCATATCGTGAAACAAATTGACGTGCATATGTATGATATAGGTCAATGTCCTTGTGCCAACTTTGAAGAAAATTGGTTGAGGTGTGCCTGAATTATGGCTCTGTACATGAAAAAATCATAACAAAATGGCCGCATGGCGGCCATATTGGATCGTATCACAGAACAAATCGACGTGCATATGTATAACATATGAAGTAATCCTTGTACCAAGTTTGAATGAAATGGCTCGAGCATCTCTGAGATATCTGCGTGAACGGACGGACGGACGGACGGACGGACGGACATGACCAAACCTATAAGTCCCCCCGGACGGTGTCCGTGGGGACTAAAAACAAGGTACTCAGCTTATTTTTGTCACAGCTGTGTGTCCCGACATCATTCTGTAATTCGATTATCCAAAAAAAATACCTATGTTCGCCCATCAAATTTCTGTGAACTGCTTTAGTAGTGAGATTAAAGTTGCAGCTGACCAGATTGGTCTTCCACCAAGCAGTAAATGTCATCCGATAAAACCAATCTATGCCAGTACTTTAACATTTTTTATTGCAGCTAACTGAAGTTGAATTGGATATCTACCCAATTCACCAAGAATAATAAATAATAAATAAATAATACTTTATTGCTCAACAACACACTCAAGGAGTGCGGTAAGGCAAAAATTACAAAACTCAGCAAACACTGGATGAAGCTGCTGCTGGGGGAGGAACTAAAGTACAAGAAATAAATTTGGCAAGAGGTAGTTTATCTTTGTGAGTAAAGATATATATGAACTTTTCTCTGTCATTCAAATCAAGAAAGCCTGGATTATACAAACTTGTGGATGAAAATAGACCATCTCGATACGTTCTGTATTTTGGACATTCTATAACAAAGTGAAATTCATCCTCAACTAAAGACTTACAAAACTTGCAGAATCTTTCATTTGCAGGAACTTTAGGAGTTGACCTTCTACCCAGTTCTATTTGTAGGTTGTGATCCGAAATTCTTAGTTTTGTCAGCCACCTCCTATAGGTAAAAGATCTTATATCTAGCAAGTAACTTTCAAATTCAAATTTTGTCTTAAAGACTCTGTAAGTTCGGAGCTTATTCCTCTGCATTCCACACTTCCTTTTATCATTATGAATGTTTTTCAGCCATGTTTGTTCATAAGTTTCACATAAACTATCATATACATTATTAACTGTGGAATTAATATTGCAAACACAAGACCATATATCGCTCCCACTGTGAGAGTTCAATATGCTTTGTATATAATTATACCAATCTGAATTCAACCTGGATGTATAAGCAGATCTCAATAAGATGTCATCTGATAAAACCAATCGATGCCAGTATTTGAGCATGTGTTTTATCACCATAAAGTGTATTGGATATCTACCCAGCTCTCCAACAACACCATCAGACGGTGCATATTTAGAGACTCCTAGGATAAATCTATAATAAGAAATACTAACATCATTGAGAAATCTTGTTTAGCATTATCATTCCACAAATATTTACTTGGACATGGTTTACACTCTACATCAACTGACCGCTTCACAATATTATTTATATTCATAGAAAAACCTATTGGACAATGATCAGAGAAATGTGTAAAAGCATATACTTTGAAATAATCTATCCGGTCCACTAAATTCTTTGCAACAATACCATAATCTACTGTACTAAATCCATTTCCCTTGTAACAAGTTGGTTTTCCATAAAGATCCCCTGCAGTTCTACCATTTAAAATCTGTAAGCCGTTTTGAATGCAAAGATCAATAAGTTGTCTCCCAAAGGAATTGATACTACAATTACCATTATCCATTGAAATTCTATGATGTACGGAGTCAGGAATATAATCATTAGGTGTAGGACAGTGATTACCAGCTCTCGGAGCTTGTTTAGAAACTCCAAGTAAATATCTGTAAAAGGAAGGCTAACATCATCATTACATGTAATACCCTAACAGCATTATTAAACTAAAGCTTGAAATAAATGACAAAATGATCATTACAATGCGTGTGAGACCACAGGCGTAGGTTAACTGGGTTGTTTTTAGTGTAGAATTATGCTACGTTCCGACGTGCTGATACGTAGGCCTATACAGCCTATACTTAGCTCTGCATGGCAGGGCTGTGTGTTAGAGGCGTTACACGGCCTCCCACCACAAAATGTGGTGGGAGGCCGTGTAACGCCGGTAACACATAGCCCTGCCATGCAGAGCTAGCCTATACTACGTATCACAGAGCGTCTGAACATAGCATACCTCTACACTAAAAAACAACTCGCTGATTATATTTTTACTTTATTTAAACAAAGAAATGCTTAGTTATATTTATCATTAGCTACTATTATTATACTGTATTACTTTATCTTTATTGAAGAAAAATTTGAACTTATTTTTGTATTACACTTTTATTGCCATAAATGTGATGTAAATCCTATATTTACCAGCAAGCAATAAATATTATTATTATTATTATTATTATTATTATTATTATGTAGGTTGTGTTGATATGCTAAATACTTGGCATTTATTAAGCTTAAATTACAGTCAATGCAGAAAGTGTAGGGAAACCACAAAACAAAAGTTCTGATAAAATAGCCAAAAGATACAGATTTAATATGGAGCTTACAGCCGTAGTTGCATCTTGAACCACAGTCACTCGTGGTCTATTCAGCTCTGGGACTATTCAACCCATAGACGTGTGTACATATGCGAGAAAAAAACTCGCATAGGCCTATATGTACACACGTGTATGGGACGAATAGTCCCAGAGCTGAATAGACGTAGACCACGATCGCTGTGCTTCAACGTCGAGCGCCACATACCCTTGCAGCCGCTGCTGCTATCGTAGCGCCATGATTGGGGTATTGCACAGGCACCCGTGGACAGGTTAGTCTGCTTGACCGATCGATTTTCTGCTCGATCTGGCCATGGAGCTAGACACGGTTTGTCTCTAAGCTACATTATCATGATTATCTATCGATCCTGAGCAGACTACGTCCTCGTACGGTACGGGTGCCTGTGTTGGATCGCTATCGACTTTTGACCCCTTTGCTCATGCGCACTGTACAACACGTGTCTTTAACACTCGCCAAGATGGCGGCTTCCCCGTGCGTTATCTCGCCTGACGGTGAATACCTGGCATTTGCTAGTCCAGATGGCCGGCTTAAAGTTTGGGAGACAGAAACGGGAGTTGTGAAGCAACAATATACGCCGAGTTCTCATCTTTCGGCAACATGTTCTTGTCTAGCATGGGGTCCACCGCGGGAAAGTTTGGTGAGTGGCTTCCGTACACTACCTCAAGTTCAGACTCATGACATACAACCAGTTTGTGCGTTATCGTCTTTTAGGTCTTTCCTTAAACTCTCAGATAGTTTTTTTTCCATCGTTCAGTTTGTATATCGATATTACACAACAAGAAATACAACATTTATATTTACCATGAAAGATAACATCGTGTCAAAGAATGGGACAAGTTGAAAACCATACCCAAACACATGTCGCAGTGCTCTTTTCCTGTCTCGAAATCAGCAATTGTAATTTGTATTTCACTTGCCACAACTGCCATAGGTGTAGAGTTAGCTTGAACACTTCAGTAGCTAAAAACCTGGCCGGAACATCGTGTTTGATCATGGAACCAGCCACTATATATGAACAATCACAGCATTAGCCACATAGAAATGCAAAAGAACGAGTTTACATCACAATTACATGTGTTGTAAGCAACAGCTGTGTTGTGTATAAGCCTCCGCTCCTGTATTTCTGCAATATGTAACATTGTATGTATAGGTACTGTTGTGGGCAATGCTATATGATATCAAATAATACTAGCACCTAAGAAAATTATTTTTAATGATGAAGGAATACAGTGATGAGTTTTGGGCCTTGATTTTACTGCATGTGCCCTCATCTTCTCTGCTGATTATCCAAAACCATACCACTCCACAGCTCAACTGAAGGGAGTGGTAGCACAAATGGATTACAGCAATGTAAGTCGCAAAATTGTAGGTCTACGGTCAGGTGGTCAGTGAGTTTTGGTTTTTGAGACCTCGCCCAGCAGTAGAGCTACAGTACCAAATAGTGCATCACACATGGTGCGGCATTTTGATGTGAATTAATCCTAAATATTTACTGCATTTGGTCATACCTATTTATCACTACTGAAGACTAAACACTATACAACACTAACCTTGTCATTTATGGGGTTTTGAATTTGTTCAAACATGTCGATCGCATTCCAAAAACATTGAGCATGGGGAATCCATGTTTCTGGGAGCCGCCATTTATACCGAAAGTATAAATGGTTGCTCCCAGAAATGTTTTCGGAACACAATCGACGTGATTGAACAAATTCCAAACCCCATAAACAACAAGGTTAGTGTAGTATAGTGTACAGTCTTCACTAGTGATAAATCGGTACGACCAAATGCAGTAAATGTGAAGGATTTCACACCAAAATGTTGTGTCATGTGTGATTTATGCTTAATTGGAATGCTGCAGGGCTATCGGCATTGTAGCTCTACTGGTTGGCGAGGTCGCAAAAACCAAAATTCACCTACCACCTCACCGTAAAGCTACAGTTTTGCAACTACAGCAATGTATGACATTGTATCATTGGTGTGAAGGTTGTGCAGATCATGTTAACTAACCCCTTTCCTGCCAAGTTCATATTTCACCATCAGGTCAAGTTCGTAAAAACTAGTAAAGCACAATATGTACCATTTGGTGCATTTTAACGAAAATTGAAGGTTTGAAGGTCCTGAAATCACAGCTGTGAACTTGATTTTTATGGACTAAAGCTGTTGGAACAGACCAAGCCAAATGGGTGGAAATACGTATGGTTTTGGCTTAATACCACCAGTTTTTACTGATCTGGCAAATCGGGAAATGATACTGTCTAGCAGGGTAAAGGTTATTGTTAGCCTAGATCCTTTCCGTCCGCTTGCCTCCGTACCTCCGACCTCCGACCTATGACTTAGTTGGGCAGAGCTAATTAATATGACGTCAAATATGTTAATTGTGTTGACACTGCAGCTCTGCCCAACCAAGTCATAGGCCAATCATGAGAGGGTCATTTTCAGTGATTGACTTTGAAAGGGACGCTGGTGACATCATGGTCTCAGTTGGTGACCATTGACATTCAAATGAGCAGTTTTTACAACTCCAGCTCGAAATACTGCTCACGAGACTAGACGGTAGTGGGGACGGAGGTACGGAGGCAAGCGGACAGAAAGGATCTAGGGTAGGTTATTGTAGGCTGAGTTCTCAGTCACCATAATTGCTACCAGCCCAAGAATAAGGAAGAAGGATAGTTCTTCTTCCCAACCAGCGTCCTATTTTAAAGGACTTGTTTAACCCTTTTCCTGCCGAGTGCCCTTGCCCGCCATCCTGCCAAGTCAGTAGAAAACCGCCCCATAATATGTGCCTGCAAAAGATTGGCTCTCCTGCATGTTATCCTGCCAGGCATTTTGGCAGAAATCACCCATTTTCAGGGTAGTTTTAGCTATACTTATACGTGTTAGACTTCAATAATTTCTACATGCCTGTAGACAGGGGAAGGTGCTCAAGGGTTACTGCAGAAAAAATTGAGGTCACCGGCTTTGTTTGCCCCTGGGAGTGCGTCATTTTATTGCCGTTTCATGCTTACTTTTACAGAAATAAGCTCCTTCAGTATTGTGGACGTCCGCTAGGCACATACATCACCTTGCTTGTCTGTTAGTCAGAGACCCTGGGGGTTGTGCTAGGGGTGCAGCAGCACCGGCAAACCTGTCCTGTTTCCCCAGGGTAGGGTCAATTGAAAACATACCATCAACGACTTGGCAGTGTAGCAGAAAAACTATGTTTTTGCCGTTGTACTAACGACATGGCTGAGCCATTGAGGCACAGCTTCCACATAGTTTAGCCAGCTCATTTGGGAGTTGGCTTAGGAGTGTTACCGTTCATTACCGACTTAATCAAGCGGTCCTCAGTCAGGTACAGGTTTGTACCGTCATGACTTGGGCTGCAGCTAACCAATGATAACCAGTCACTACACCCAAGTTGTCAGTCTTACTTTTGCGATGCACAGGTACAACACAATATGCTTCCATTGTTCTAGCCATCGACGTCTCCCATGCCTGGCGGCCATTGTACAGCTAGCTTGTTTGCATAGCAAAAGCAGTCCCTGCTCAGTACAGGCGGTATCCCTGTACCATTGACCTCACGTCCCCTCTTGAATTCTCGGTACACAATCAGCGTACGTAGTAACCAAGTCGTCGGCAACAGCATACATTTGCCCGCAAACTAGAGCCAATACTTCGGATGATGGAATCAATAAAAATCCAAAGCCACGTCCATTGAATGGCAGTGCCAAGGTGGTGAACGACGTTGCCTGGCTTGAACTTGCAGAGCTGAAGCCCAGCTTAATACATTGGACACCAGTTTATAATGGTATTTCCAAGTCGTTCATATCCGTTCCATCGGAGGAACAAGTCGAGCCATCACGTCAAAAATACGTTCTCATTTTCAGTCAAGCACAACTGAATAAGTGACTTTCGTCTCGCACCATCGGCACCATCTGCCAAGTCGTTTGCAAGAGGTAGCTTTCTAAATTAGCATTGCTGAGTTGGTCAAGTTCAGCAGCAATCTGTATCGTGCCCGGGAGCCAAGTACGTCCAATTCGGCCAGAAAACGTCACTATGCTATCCTGCCAAATCTGCTAAAAAGCGGTAAAAAACCCCCAGCCCCCCTCAGGTGTGGGGACTGGCGGACAGGTTTCTGCATCTTTCCCTGTCTATCGACTCCCTGCGAACCCATTTCGAGGGGAAAAGACGTTCCTTGTCAGGAAACCTGTCCTTGGATGACCCCTAAACGCACAGGGGATAGCACAACGTAGTGCCGTTGACTTGGCAGGAAAGGGGGTACCCCAAAACGGCCCAATTTCCACTGAGTTGGTAGAATAACAGCCACCAGTGCTTAGATTCTTGCTACACCGAATTTTTAGTGGATTTTCACCGACTTTTCAGGAAAAGGGTTAAAGCTGTAGTTCAAATACTTTGTTAATATTCTCCATGGGTGCATTTAATGTGGCGGTGCGCCACTATAAAATTCATGTGGGCCACATTTAATTGGGTGGCGCCACATTAAAATTTTCTGCCACCACAATGGCAAAGTGACTTTGATTTATGCCTCATGACAATGTTTCTTCATGCATAGAGCCGATCTTGTAAATAAACGTTGTGTGATTGACACAACCAGACCTTTGTCTCACTATCGTTTGCTGTAAATGTAAACCGTTTAAGACATACCGAAGTACGTATCGAGAGAGAGGCCTTCAGTGCAGAAGCCTGTCATCACATTGTTTTACATACTCGGTCACTGACACCAAGGCATTGTTTTACATGCTGACAGTGATGTCGACGTGAATAATTTACATGAGAAACTGAATGATTGATCGGCACGCTCCTGCCATTGGTAACGTTGTCAATATAAACTTGATAATCATTGGTCTTTTTAACTTTGTTGAGATCCAATGAAAGTTTTAATTCAATATAGTCCATGGCTATAACACATAAATATGCCCCTAAAAAGCATCCTTAATACCACTTGTATGAAAAATTTTCAAAGAGCTGGCAGCTGGCCAAATTGACTTGCTAAATATTTTTTACCTTCTGAAATGAAATTCTGAAATGAAACGGTTAACTTGAAGGCAGATGATCATGAAGTGATGTGCATGGTACACTGCCGCTCCATTGCAAATTGCCTTGCCATTCTCAACAATTTAAGTTTGATTGTTAATTAGATCGTGAAGTTGATTTTGTAATAAAGGGAAAGTGGCTTCATACGTCATCACCTGTCTTGTTTTGTATCACATACTTCAATGTGTTTTGTGTCTTGTATATACTTTTGTGTTTTGACTGTTAGTGTAAAATTTAACAACAGGGTTGTTACTTTAAAAATAAGCGAAAACCAAACTTCTACCATTTTCAGAAGAATTGTCCGTAGTGTTCCAGGAAATTTTGTTTGTATGGTATATGCCATTTCCAGGAGTGTTTGCATGGTAATTTTTTTCAAATTTAACAGACCCTTCAAGGACTTAGGAGTAAATTGTAAATCAAGGTTCATACACTCAAAGTCACAGTAATACATGTACTCCATGATTTTCCAGAAATATTGTCAGCAATTTTCCAGAAGTATTTGTTGTGAAAAATGCCATTTTCCATGTGAACTATATTTTCACATGTTATTTTGATTATTTATAATCAGTGATTGTTCTTCTATTTTTTTGAGTGTTTATTGTTAACTGTGTGAAATGACATGCCAGGCATGAAAACTTTATTTAATTCCATGCAATTTTTATGCAAATTATATATGCTAAATTATGCAAATTAGGTGTCACATTAATTTTCCAATCCATGGAGAACACTGTTTGCGTTAATTGCGACGTTAAAATTATTTGGAGATGCTTTTGGAATTTTTTGCATGTTTCTTGCTTTCTACAGTATGCATTGAGGAACTGTGACAGAACTGAAAAATTATGGCCAAAACAATTTTATGTTCCTGAACCTGAACAACTTGAGTATACTAACTTCTATGTGCACAACATGATGTGATCCAATGGTAGTTTTGCCTGAACCTGCCTGTATGTGCTGATAGCTGTCAAGTATTCTTTTTTGTATCACAAAATTCCATAGAAATTTTACAATTTCCAATTAGCATTTTCATATGTGAAATAAATCCTTGCAAAAGTATATTTTGTAAGGATGCTATTGCTTTGACAGTAAGAAATTGTGAAATTGTTCCTTTCCTAGGGAATGCCAAGGAAAAAGAAAAGGAAATCTGAAAAAGCTGACAGTGATGGAGTAGGAGCAACAGTTGAGAATTTAGATTTGATTGCTTTAGGAACATCAGTAGGAAGCATTCTCTTGTACAGTGTTGTCAAAGGTGATCTGCAAACAAAGATGGTAAGTTGTTAATGGTGTCATTTTACAATTATTTTGATGGTTTATGAAGTGATGCGAGGAACACTGAAGTCACCTTTGTTAAAATTTAACCTACAGGAACATTACAAGTGATGCATAAGAATATTATCCAAAGCTCACTTGGCTCATTGAATGTGACTTTTTACCCTTTCAGAAAGTATTTAAGTTTGTTGGAGAGATTATGTTAATATACACACACTGTCATTTGACTCATTGGTATACTATGTAGTTAAAACAGTAATAGCAAAACAAAGGTATTTCAAATAACAATTATTCTTCTTACATTTAAATGCAGGATGGTGGCCATGACGACACTATAAACTGTTTGTGCTGGCACTCTCAGAATGACTCTCTGTATAGCTGTTCTGATGACCGACATATTGTTGAATGGAGCATAGCAACAGGCAAAGTTAAATGGTGAGTTCAATAGTAACATCACTGCCATATGTAAGAGTTGTACCAGTGTTTGTGTAAAAAGCTGCAGGAACACAGGTGCATGATTTTTTAACTTGTTTAACCCACTTTCTCCCCGTTGGGAATTAGTTGTAAGCTACCATGAACTTACCAAGCAGTAACTACATTTAGTTAAAAGTGAACATTAATTGCCCAGGCACAAGTTACTCTTATATCCCAAGTCCTTTTTAGTAGTAACCCAATACTATAAAATGCTAACAAACATAGTAAACAGTGCAGGAGGCAACTACTTTGTTTTTTTTAATACTATGTCAAGCATACCAACTGGGCAACCCATGACATGTTGCAACCAAGTCAGACGTGGTAACTTATTGTAGACTGTCATTGGGAGAAAAAGGATTGATGTATCTGCAATCTCCTGATATGCCTTCCTTGATATACAGACATGAACTCCCATAAAATTTGTCGAAGACTTCAATAACGCCTACTGCCATACTGCCAAGCCCTTGTCAAAAACAACTGTGTACTACATCAATGTTTTCATATTCCATGGTAATACTACATGCTATCAATTAAACCCTAGTTCTGCAGGATTCATCTGCATTATCTGTCAAGTCAGTGAAAACACCTAAAGAATAACACGGCCTTTATAATAGAGTATTGTAATAGCCTTGCTTGGTTGCAAATCTCTTAAAATATTCACTAATTGTTGTAAGATGATTTTCACTGATTTGTTTTACAAATACATAGTACGTATAAATATGGTACTTTCACTGACCAGACCTGGCAGTGATAGCATGTCACAATGAGGTGTGTTATAGTGGTCTTCAGGGTGCTACATGGTGCATGGATTTTTATCCTAACTGTGAATCACTTAGCCTAAATAGGTATAACAGAAGATATCTGGTAATTTTCATAAGAAGTTTGTCAATACAATACATATGGGATTATCCAGTGTCATCATTTGTAGTCGGAATGAGATGTAGGAAAAGTTGATTCTCATTTCATCAGGGTGTATCTTAGGGTAATGTATAGAATGAGGAGAATTATATCATACCAGTATATTGATGGCTCAAATATACCACGGCTGTCATGCGCGTGAACTCTCAGGTAGAGCAAAAATCCGTTGTTGACGTTCCATGCCAGAATTTCAATATACTGTTATGATGTAATAGCATAAATTACACCCAGCGACGGTATACCACTCGATTTTCACCAGTTCACTCCATACATGCAACCGCTATCACTCATGCATATATGATGTGAACTGGTCAAAATCTCGTGGTATACCATTGCTGGGTGTGCTTCAGTGTTCCCGCTAAGGCTTATTTGCGCGCTAATTGCGCACTGTCTCCGACTGCTCTCGCGGTGAAATTTCATGTTTTGCGCAGCTCTAGTCTCAGTCATTTCAATCAGTATTAGTTTTGGAAACGATACCTCAGGGCAAAATGTGCGATCTCAGCGTAGATTTTACTTCCGCTTTTCGAGTTTAGCGCCCGTTGGCGCTATTAGTGCAAGATGCGAGGTATAATGATATTCAAATATGCAGATTACATTAATGAGCATTGTTTCGTATTAAAATTGTATGCTAATGACCCTTAATCAATGTTGAATATTCATGTACCTCGGATCTTGCATTGTATACGTTCGCGGCGCAGTTGCCACCAACGTTCATTGTACATTGTGGCGTACCTCAATAAATAAGCATATACATGAACGGACCCAGCTGTGAGGTAATCAGGCGTATCTTAAGTTGCGCACCCTCTTGAAACCTTAGAGGGAACACTGGTGTGCTTTATTGCTTAATTATACCATGACTTACTGAATGTACTCTACAAATATTCAGTGAATCCTAGTGACAGTTTTTTTTGCGGAAGGGAAGAAACTTACACGAATATTACAATTTAAGTTCAAAAAAACTTTCAATATCAAGTAACATCTCAATTTTTCAAATAATTAACATCAATATTCAAGCATATTCAGGCATACTTTCTGAATGGATTATTTTGGATAACCATGTGGAATGTGTAGGGGTAATATTATCTGCCAGTAAATAATGGTAACTTTAATCAGCTAAATTCAGTGTGGCAGTTGTTAATTGTCATTCATTTTGGGGAAAGCAGTGTTGCCTCCTTAGAAATTCAACATACTTCCACTTGTACAGCAGTCTTGCCATCTTAAATGGAAAGGCATTTCCAGTAGAAAAAAGTGCTGTTGTTTTGATTAAACATTAATAAAAATTCAGTGTATACAGTTTGATGATATTGTTGGATTACATGAATATATTACATTTATAATTACATTTTGATTTACCAATTGGTAGACACAGTGTGCTGATTAATACGTGATATTGTGAAATCTTCAAGTCAGTCTACACAATTTTTCAAAGCATAGTTCAGTGGCATATCAGTGTAAATGATGTGAAATTTCTTTTTTTCAATTTTCTCAATGAATACTGTATTGTCCAAGGTCAGTTTACTGTCTCAAACACAATACTGATTCACAAACACACTACTGGTAGCAGAAATGAAATCACTTTTTAAGCAGATTTTAGCAAGTAATTCATGTTCATGAGTTACTGTGCAAAAAGCAACAGTGTAATATTCAATTATCTGTAGAGTGGCAAAGGGAATAGGTGTGACAGAATGAAAATCTGTTAGCATGTATACAAGGTATAACTACATCCCATATAATTGGGAAAAACCATGTTGTTGATATTTCACAATTTCACAAGGTCAGCAAGAATTGTAATGTGTTAATTGGTTTTGATGTTATCTTCTAGCAAATGGAAAGCTGATAAAAGGTCTATTAATTCAATCTGTCTATGTCCTGATGGAAGGCATATATTATCAGCAGGCAGAACTATCAAACTATGGGATTTAGAAAAGAAAGAAATGTTAAAGGTAGGACTTTCAGTTGATTTTCCTTTTCACTCAAGGTGCACAAAGAAATATATTACATCAGTTGTGGACACATAGTGATATCACCAGCTCACATCCAACAAGGAGTATATTTCCCTCAGTCCAACCACAGGCGGCCAAGACGTATTGAGTTTTTCTCACTTTTCTCTATCAGTTCCTATTCTTTTCTTCATGCTCTTACTGATTGGAGTAAATAAAATAAATGATTATATAACCTGACCTAGCCTCTTGACTCTTTTTTATTTTACACCCCATTACAAGGACGTTTATCTCTCATATACACATCCTGTAAATAATTAGTCAACAAAACTAATTAAGCTAATCCATGGACTTTCAGGGATTTCATGGGTTGGTCAACATTGCGAAACATAAGGAAAAGTAACTAAAAGGGGAAGGTAAGAAGCTCTCCTGAAATGTGTCAAGAAATTACCAAATTGCAGCTAGTCATGACCATTTATCCAAAATTTACTGCAGCCCATGTATTTTTAATGGCTGAGGAGAGCCAGCAGCTGCTCTAATTTCAAACGTTTAAAGCCCCCGCTCAATTATCAGATTTATTTAATATAAATATTATTTCCTTGATAAAATATTCAATGGAAAACAAAAGAATGACAAACTGTTAATGGGCTGTTAACACACTTGCTAAATGCAAGAACCTGGGATTGAGATGGGCGCCCTTTAAATTGTCGCGAACAGTGCAAACCCTACCAGTGCCTTGCGTGCAGTTCATGGCATGAGGACGCCTGTAAAGCAGGAAGTCGGAAGTTGAAATCTTTGACCTTTATGTTGTTTATATGTTGGCAAACTTGTAAACATATTTCCCAGGGACCAGTCTGATTTTGATTGGGGTCAAAGTTTGTGTGGTTGAATGAAATAAAATGTGAAAGAGGCTCCCCACCTTACTATCCTAAAGTTTGTGTTGCATAAGTGTTTGTTTATGTTGTTGTTTATGTGTGAAATAGGATCCCAACATTACTATCTGATTGTTTGTGTTACAATAGTGTTTGTTTCGTTTCAGATTTATGTTAGGAAATTAGAATATTGTGTATGATAATGTTTTGTTTGTGTGGGGAAAGCTTATGGCGAGATGCAGCTGGGACCTATGGTGTTACAAAAGTTGATAGAGTAGCCAACTGATGCTTGTGTTTCGAAAGTAACTGGCGAAATTAACTCTTTTATGCCGTAGAGTCATTCTAGTTATGAGCTTTGTTGCTACCGTATGTCAGAAAACAACAGACTTTGGGGGCAAAAGCCTGTTGCTGGTATGTACTTTGAAACAGAAAATAGCGATACGTTACTGGCAGACATGGAGATAATAGCGAGTGCAGAGAAGTGACGGTGACTGGTTTAAAAAATTCATAATGGCAAAAATTCTCCAGTGTGTGCTGGTGCTAATGTGTCACCATTGTGCCTTGAATCATGAAGTGGTTTGTAAATTATATTTGGTATATCCACTCTGCGAAAACTACAACGCTAAACATACATCTTTATAATGTTGTTGAAAAACTGTGCTTAGCTTACCATGTAATAAAACTCCCCTTTTTATGATCTTGTTCTGCTTGGTTGGTTGATACTTTCTGAGTGGCATTTGTTACATCCAGCAGGGCCATGTCTCCTCAGTTATGTTTGAATTTGGCGCTTGGCAACAAAAACCATGCTCGTTTTCTTCATATCTTCCGGTCCAACTTCCTGTTTACTTTTGAATAATGAGCAGTGTTTGTTTACGCATATCATGAATATATAAGCATCCACTAGGTGTTTGGACGTCCTCTGGACACGTTTTCCGAGATCTTCATACCTTTTCCTTTTTTCATTTACATCTCTATCTTTCGTAATGTTGACCAACCCATAAAATGCCCGATAAATTCATTGATTAGCATAATTCGTTGTGTTGACTAATTAATTACAAGATGTGTATATGAGAGATAAACGTCCTTGTAATAGGGTGTAAAATAAAAAAGAGTCAAGAGGCTAGGTCAGGTTATATTGTTACGTGCAGAGAAAACGAACAAAAGGGTGAACTCAGCAGTTAACGTTTAAACAAAATTTATTACGAAAAAAAAACTAATTGCTAAGTCAGGGATAGAGTACAAGCTTTAAAAGTGTACAGACTACTTATCTCAGCTGGGACGGCAAAGCTCCAGTCTCAGAGTTGTAACAGTCAGTTGGATGAATGAACAGTCCTTGCAGGCTTGAAGATGCACAAAGTCCACAGTATAAATCCAGCGTTGGCAGTGAAGGTCTTGAAAAGTCTTGAGAATGACTACTGCTGGAGTTTAGTAACACACAAGAGACACGATCCCAAAAGTCTGACTGGAAGCTGAGCACGTCCCTTTTATAAAGGCATATAAGAACAATCTAGAACTTTTATTGACATGCTAATTACTGTTCTAAAATTATCTCCCTTACACAACTAATCAACTTTCCAGAACATTCCAAACATGACTAATTGAATTCAAGGTTGTGAGGTCATCAAGGGCAGTGACCTTGAGAATGTTCTAGACTAATTGAACTCAAGTCATGATGAGTGTGGGGGGAATGACCTACATAACACACCCCCTCTTCAAAAAAAGAAAATTTTTCAAAGAAAAATCTTTCTTTTACAAATGTAATCTTGAAAAGGATTTAAGTACTCAAATTTTGTTTTACTCTAAAGTAAAGTTTCTTGAAAGTGAACAACAATAAAATTTCTTGAAAGTGAACAACAATAAACTCTAAATACGAGAGAGACAGTCTGCAATTAAATTGTCTCTGCCTTTGATATGTCTAATATCAAGATTAAACTCCTGTAACATTAAACTCCATCTTAGCAATCTCTGATTTTTGCCTTTAAATTTCTGCAGAAAAACAAGAGGGTTGTGATCAATATAACCACTATTGGCTGATTTGAAGAAGTAACATAAACTTCAAAATGCTGTAAAGCTAATATCAAAGATAAACACTCTTTTTCAATTGTAGAGTAGTTTCTCTGGGATTTGTTAAATTTGCGTGAAAAATAGCAAACAGGATGATCTATACCATGACTATCCTCTTGCAATAAAACAGCACCAGCAGCCGTATCACTAGCATCTACAGCTAATTTGAATGGCAAAGTGAAATCTGGTGCAGACAACACTGGAGCACTTTGCAGTATGGCTTTAAGTGTATCAAATGCCTGTTGGCATTGCTCTGACCAAACAAACTTTACTTTCTTTTTAAGTAAGTTAGTCAAAGGCTCAGTAATTGTGGAGAAATTTGGACAGAATTTTCTGTAGTAACCAGCCATACCGAGAAAGCGCATCAGTTGTCGTTTGCAGTTTGGTATGGGAAAACTTGAAATGGCACTGATTTTGGCATCAACAGGTTTTACCTCACCCTGTCCTACAGTATGTCCGAGGTAAGTTACCCTAGCCCAACCAAACTCAGATTGGCAAGGTTGACAGTCAACATTGCTTTGCTCAGTCTCTCAAAGAACTTCCGCATGAGCTTGATGTGTTCCTCCCAGGTGTCAGTATACAGGACGACGTCGTCAACGTAAGCTGCACATCCGTCTAGCCGGATATGACGTCGTTGATCATCCGTTGGAACGTTGCCGGAGAGTTCTTCATTCCGAATGGCATCACCTTGTACTGGAACAGTCCGTCTGGGTAACAAAGGCGGATATTTCACGAGCACGATCCGTCAGAGGACTTGCCAAAATCCCTTCAGTAGGTCAAATTTCGTCACATACTTGGCTTTTCCCACTTGGTCGATGCAGTCATCAATCCTCGGGATTGGGAAAGTGTCTGTCTTTGTTAAAGTGTTGACCTTCCTAAAGTCCGTGCACATGCGATAACTGTGATCTGATTTGGGAACAAGTATGCACGGCGAACTCCAGTTACTTTTACTGGGTTCAATAAAGTCATTGTCCAGCAGGTATTTGACTTCTTCCTGGAGATATTTTGCTTTTGTTGGATTCAGTCTGTATGGATGTTGTTTTACAGGCTTACTGTCCCCAACATCAACGTCGTGATAGATGACGTTTGTCCTCGTTGGAACATCTTGAAACAGGTGTTTATATTCGTGGAGCAGTTCTTTCACCTGTTGTTGTTGTTCTGGCTGGAGGTGTGCCAACTTTGTAGACTCCAGCTTCTCCAGGATTTCTGAGTTCTGAAGCTTGACCGAGCCCAGCTTTGAGTTTAGAGTATTTTCACTCAAGTCAGTTTCAGTATCACTATCTTCATAATGGTTTGAACTGACTGCACTGACAGGCTGAGTTATAGTAGGATTATCCCTATCAAAATATGGCTTAAGCATATTTATGTGACATAGCTGTTTTTGTTTTCGCCTGTCAGGTGTTATTATGATGTAATTTAAATCACTCAATTTCTTATCAATTAGGTATGGCCCAAAGTAACGAGCATGGAGTGGTTTGCCAGGAATTGGAAGTAGAACAAGAACCTTTTGACCTGGTTCAAACTTCCGTTTTGAGGTGCTTTTATCATATTTGGTTTTCATTGACTGCTGAGATGACTCAAGATTTTCTCTGGCTAATTCACATGCTTTAGAGAGTTTTGTACGAAAATCTGACACATATTGCAAAATATTCAGACAATCATCATCGTCTGATAGGAATTTCTCTTTAACGAGCTTAAGTGGGCCACGGACTGTATGTCCAAATACAAGCTCAAATGGGCTAAAACCAAGAGACTCTTGAATTGACTCTCTAACAGCAAAGAGCAGAAAATGAATTCCTTCATCCCACTGCTTCTCTGTGTCAAAACAGTAGGTCCTAATCATGTTTTTCAAAGTTTGATGAAATCGCTCAAGAGCACCCTGACTTTCTGGATGATAGGCGGATGACCTATACTGTTTAATGCCTAGCTGATCCATTACTTGTTGAAAAATACCAGACATAAAGTTGGAGCCTTGATCGGACTGGACACATTTAGGGAGGCCAAATAAAGTGAAAAATTTGACTAAAGCTCTCACTATAGTCTTTGTCTTTATATTTCTCAGTGGTATGGCTTCGGGAACCGAGTTGATGTACACATAATTGTCAACATGTACTCATTTCCTGATCTTGTTTTTGGTAGGGCCCAACACAGTCTATTAGTATCCTACTAAATGGTTCTTGAAATGCAGGAATTGGCTGTAAAGGGGCCTTTGGAATGGTCTGATTTGGCTTTCCTACCATTTGACATGTGTGACAAGTTTTACAGAAATGTGCTACATCCTGCCTGAGATTAGGCCAATAAAAGTGACTGAGAATTTTATGATAAGTTTTCCTGACTCCTAAGTGACCAGCCCAGGGCGTTTCATGGGCCAGGCGCAATATTTCAGCACGGTAGGCTTTGGAACCACAATTTGATGTTTTATAGCCCAATCGTCATCAACCAAAACATCTGGAGGTCTCCATTTACGCATGAGAATACCAGATTTTGTATAATAGGAAACAGAGCTATCTGAAGTTTTACCTTCATCATCTACCCTGTCAAACAAAGACAAATATCTGGGTCTTTGTGTTGTTCTGCAATGAGATTTGATCTAGAAAATGTCTGACTTTGGTCAGCAGAAGTTTTACTGGAAGTTTCAAATCCACGAGGGATAACGGAATGATCCGTGTCAAACACCTGACTGAGAAAGGTGTCATTTAAGTCAACATCTGTGACATTATTTTTGAGAGTATTTTGATTCTCAGAAGTTTTCTTTGACATGGCTCGAGTAATGGCACATGAAGGAAATAAATCGGGTATCTCTTGTTCAATTGGCTCTGGATCCTGATCTAAACTAGGATTATCAGTCACAAGTGGATTAGTAATGACCTTGTCCCCAGCAAGGTCGTTTCCAAGAAGAAGGTGAATCCCTTCAAAAGGCAAAAAAGGCCTAATACCTAAAGCCACAGGTCCAGAAACAAAGTCCGAAGACAAATAGACATTATGGAGAGGAACAGGAATGTAGTCATTACAATCTACCCCCTTAATAAGAACTTTAGAACCTGAAAATGACTTTTCAGAAAACGGCAGGGTATCTGCCAACAAAAGAGACTGGGAAGCCCCGGTATCTCTTAAAATTTTGACAGGGGTAGCAGAAGAAAAATCACTAGAAAGTGATATAAAACCATCATGAATAAATGGTTCGAAAATACCCATAATGCTATCTTGTGAAGAATTGACCTTGACCTCATTAATTGGGGATAAGAGGGGTTTAACCTCAGAAAATGTGTTGCACACATTATTAGACTCTAATTGAGTTGATGAAGAAATAAAGCCGGTGGGCTTAGATCCACTTTGACCACTTTGACCTTCACGTTTTCTTTTCAATTTGAAACAATCTGACATTAAATGGCCGTCTTTCTTGCAATAATTACAAGAAAGTGTACCGAACTGTTTGTCAGAAGGAGATTGAGACTTGGGATCTGATGATGTGGAAGTGTTACTTGAATTTTGTGAACTGTTTTCATTTGATTTCCTACTCTCCTTTGAAAAATTCTTGGATGAAAAGGAGGAGTTAAATTTACCTGCATTGTTTCTGTAGGAAAAGGACTGGGATGGTTTGCTGAGAAATGAAGATTTGTGAGTCAATGAGTAATCATCGGCCAAACGTGCAGCAACCTCCAATGTATCTGCCTTTTGTTCATTGATAAACGTCTTGATGTCACTCCGGATGCACCTTTTAAATTCCTCAATCAAAACAAGCTGTCGTAATTTGTCATAATTCTGACTGACCTTTTCAGAAGAGCACCAACGGTCAAACAGTTGTTCTTTTGTTCGAGCAAATTCAACATAAGTTTGATCTTTCACCTTCTCACAATCCCTAAATTTCTGACGGTAAGCCTCAGGCACCAACTCGTAGCCCTTGAGAATTAATTCCTTCACAGAATCATAATTTGAAGCCTGCTCTACTGACAACTGAATGTAAATTTCTCTGGCTTTACCCACCAAAGCACTCTGCAAAAGCATAGACCAGGACTCCTTAGGCCAATCCAGACTCTGAGCAATTTTCTCAAAATGAAGGAAATATTTATCAACATCCTTTTCTTGGAAAGGGGGAACTAACCTGAAATGCTTAGTGATGTCAAAATTGTCTGAAGGGAAGAATTTTCCTGACTTTCTAAGCTCTAAACGTCTCATTTCTAACTGCAGTCGGTGTTCTGCTAATTCTCTTTCCTTTCTTTTTCCTCTCTTTCTTTCTCCCTTTGTCTTTCTTCCATTTGCAATTCTTTTTCTTTCATTTCCAATTCCCTCTCTTTCTGTCTTTCTTCCATTTCTAATCTTTCCTGCCTATCTTTCTCTCTTGTCTTTCTTCCATTTGTAATTCTTTCTCTCTCATTTGTAATTCTAGTTTCTTGATCTCCAAATTTGTCTGCATTTCTAATTCTAATTTTCTGAGTTCAGAGGTAGACTCGGGCTCATAATCTTTTAAGGCAGACTCCTCAAAATGGCCTGATTTAACTAAATGTTTTGCAATCTTGAACTGTATTTCTCGCTTGCGCATAGATCGTTTAACTTCTACCTTAAGGAAATTGGCCAGTGTTATGAGGTCGTCTTTTCTGAGGGAATCAAATGTGTCCTGATCAAGGTCATCCATTTCCTCTGGTTTAAATTCCGCCATGATTAAATTTCGCTGAGTTCACAGTATACAGTAGTTTTGAAAAGGCTGTCAAAATGTTGTCAAACGGCTCAAAATATTCGTATCCCGGACAAGCCCCCAATTTTGTTACGTGCAGAGAAAACGAACAAAAGGGTGAACTCAGCAGTTAACGTTTAAACAAAATTTATTACGAAAAAAAAACTAATTGCTAAGTCAGGGATAGAGTACAAGCTTTAAAAGTGTACAGACTACTTATCTCAGCTGGGACGGCAAAGCTCCAGTCTCAGAGTTGTAACAGTCAGTTGGATGAATGAACAGTCCTTGCAGGCTTGAAGATGCACAAAGTCCACAGTATAAATCCAGCGTTGGCAGTGAAGGTCTTGAAAAGTCTTGAGAATGACTACTGCTGGAGTTTAGTAACACACAAGAGACACGATCCCAAAAGTCTGACTGGAAGCTGAGCACGTCCCTTTTATAAAGGCATATAAGAACAATCTAGAACTTTTATTGACATGCTAATTACTGTTCTAAAATTATCTCCCTTACACAACTAATCAACTTTCCAGAACATTCCAAACATGACTAATTGAATTCAAGGTTGTGAGGTCATCAAGGGCAGTGACCTTGAGAATGTTCTAGACTAATTGAACTCAAGTCATGATGAGTGTGGGGGGAATGACCTACATAACAATATAATCATTTATTTTATTTACTCCAATCAGTCAGAGCATGAGAAGAAGAGGTATTGATAGAGAAAAGAGGTATTGATAGAGAAAAGTGAGAAAAACTAAATACGTCTAGGCTGCCTGTGGTCCAACAAGAAAAGTCTTTGTCACCAAGTTTTTTGCATGTAATTATACATAATATTCCAAGTTTGCAAACTGATGCCACTGAAAGGTCAATAAGTTACTTCTTAAAATTGATTTTATTGTAGGTTATATAAGGGATGAGCTGGTGTCTGAGTGAAAAAGAAACTGCTTGGTACTCAGATAGTTTACAACTTGCACAATTTATAGAAATAGTCAATGTGGCATACTTAGGTTCTGATCTCAGTAAATTTTCCTGATACAAATTGTTCATTTGTTTCAGAGGTATACCGGGCACGCTAGTCCTGTGTCTCAACTTATCTGCATACCATTACAATTGAAAAGGAAGAGTTCACGTCTTTCAAGGGCAAAGGAAATTTTTGATATTGATGGCATGTATTTTCTGTCCAGTGCTATTCATGACAGGGTTCTTAATGCATGGTAAGTATCAGTGATTTAATTAAATGTAAGATTGCTATCACATTGTCATCCTTGTATCCCCAGTACAAATACTGTATTGAATGAACTGTGTACAAAAACTTTCTTTCCATTAGCCCTCATTTTATTACATTAACCCTTTTCCTGCCAAGTCCATATTTCACCACCAGATCAAGATGGTTAAAATTAATGAAACACAACATATTCCATATGGTGTATTTTAAAGTGGCACTCCCACTTGGTAACATTTTTAAAGCACATTTTTTTAATGCCAACAGTTGATATTTGACGTGGCAACTGCACGCGGATCACGAGATATGGATAAAAACATGTCCTCAAAAAAGTAAAAGTTTGAATTCCGGTGGCCCACCTAAATTCAGCTTCCGACCATCGAACGTTCGGCACTGGGGCCATCGTCAACTAAGCTATTGAGTACGAGTCTACGCTTACGCTGCTGTATGCCACAGTACCACTCGCGTCGGTGATTGGTCATGCCCCCTGGGGGAAAGCCTAGTCTTACTCACTCTGAGAAAAAATGGAAAACAAAGTTTGATTCCACCAGAATTCGCATAGGTGACTAGCACAGTTACGTTGATACATAGCGGCCGCCGAGTGGTATGCATAGACGCATACCACGCGGGTCAAAATCAGAAACAATCGTAAAACTTCGGCATATGAAAAATACGCTTGGGAAAGGACATGTTTTTATCGATATCTCGCGATCCGCGCGCAGTCGCCACGTCAAATATTGACCGTTGGCATTAAAAAAATGTGTTTTAAAAATATTACCAAGTGGGAGTGCCTCTTTAACATAATACTGTACATTTGAAAGCTGTTGAAAACATAAATATTGTAAACTTGATTTTTTTACTAAAGATGCAATAACAGACCAAGCAAAGTGGGTGAAAATACGTCATGCTTTGGCTCAATACCACTTTTTACTGACTTGGCTGATGGGGAAGTGATACTGTCTGGCAGGAAAAGGGTTAAATCACCATTTTACATTTCAGAACGACACTCAATCTATTGTGTTGTATGTTTATCAGAGATTGCATGGTTCGTTGGTTGTTGTATGTAAATTAAAGCTTTAATGGCTGTAACTTTCCATGTATTTTTCCAGTGTCAATCATGTTGGAATGCTTTGTGTTCAACTTGTACTTGTAACCGTATCCTTTTGTTTGTAAGTTCTAATGTTATCGTTGAAGACCAAATTTTAGACCAGACAAGAATTCACTTGTCAAAAATAATGTTCCATTGTAGTGATTGTGTTTTGAGTACCAGCACTTTTGAACATGCATTTATTGCATGAATAAAAATGTTCATATCACATAGAACAACAGAATTGAAATACTATCAAGATTTATATCAAAAACTGCAGTGTCATTTGTGAATCAAGTATCTCCCTTTCTTTTCAAATTGCATACCAGGGCGTGAAAATACACTTGGCTGACACCCAGGATTGCCTGGTTTCTTTTGTGGACTAGTACAAAATTACCTCTTACTTGTCTGAGGGCCAGTGGCTGGTCCCTTGACAGTGCAAGCGCAGCATTTTATATTACACATCAAAGTTTTAGGCATATGACTTAGTTTTAGTTGGCAAACTCGTTAATTTTCAAACATTTTGAAATCTTCCGACACCGCAGACATCATGATTACATTGCTAGGCAACATGTTAAGTCACAGTCACAAGAATACCAACCCAACATATAACAAAGTAAATGTTTGCAGTCAGTCAAACTTAAAGACAAGTTTTCTGAAACTCAATCCATTTTGAGAGAAAAATTGCTCAAAGTTGAAGGCCTTCATATGCTTTAAATATGACCGTGAGAAATGTGTATGTAGGTTTCAAAATTGATGGACTATGTCATGGCCATTGGTGATGCACAATGACAAAAAAGAGATGATGTACTGCACATAATTGTCAAAAATTCCCCCATATCTTTGGCAACAACATGATATCATTGCAAAGAAAGTTCACTGTGAAGTCTTACAGTTTGAATTTATTTTGTCTGCTCATCAAGGCAGGTCAAGTTACAGTCAAAGGACAAAAAAGCAGTGGCAGCGTTTTCTTTGATAGAAGAACCATTAAGTTTTTCAGTAGCAAGGCCATCAGAATCAGAGCAGGTAAGCTTGATGAAAGTTACACCAGTCCTGTTAGTCCATGAGCCAGATAGGTTATTGGTACCATTTGGGTGGGCAAATTCCACCATACTTTTCTGAAAGCCCAAAATCTGAACTTTCTGAAAATCTTTGGTGGACAGGTCGCAGAAGTAGCTTTCTGTCTCAAAAGTCGTTGTCATGGCAACAATACTTGCAATCTTAAAAGCTAAGAATTTTAGATAAAACTGATTTTCTAGGGAACGGTAAAAGATATTTACGTGATTTCAAGACAGACACTGGTACCTCACATCATGACCTTTCCATTGACCCCATGACCTTGAACATTCTTGGTCAAGGTCAATAGGTCATGCCCATAACATCTCAGAATTTCGATAAAATAGAGCATTTTTCATAAATACTTTTCTGCTACATTAACATAAAATATGATAGAAACTCAAAAACTTCTTCAGACATAGCCACAGATATGTGCTCTTTGAAAATTAGTATGTTATGTATCAGGGATGTTGTTGGTAGTGAGTAATTACCAAGGCAACCATCAGTGTGTTTTCAGTTATACATGTACTCTATGAGCCAGGCCCCAATTATGGTCAATTGGTACTATTTAGGGCAAGCAGAGGGCAAAATCACACTTTATATATTTTTGGAAGTTGAAACTCTGAATTTTCTGAAAACTTTTGGTAGCTTAGTAATGGGTGAAAACCGTTGCCATAGAAACAAACACCTGAATTATTTAGAAAGTACAATTGTATACAAAAGTGAATATCCTGCTTTATGAAAATGTTCATACCAAAATTGATAACATAAATAGGATATGTTACACATTCTAACTTTTACTCAAGATGTGACCTTAAAGTCAAGGTCAGGCGTACACGATCAAATGAGGTCAAAGTTCAAAACATGGAAAGTTTACATTTCAGGTGACTATGCACAGAAACAGTGTCTCTTTTGTTTTGCACTTCTTGACATTTTCAAGCAAGGTGCACTCTTGTCAGCAAAGATGCACTCTTATCTTTGATAAACGATACATGTGGCTTCTACGGTATTAAATTTGACCACAAGGTCTGATGCTCTTTTCAAACCAAGGTCAAGGTCAATGAAAAAACAAGGTTACACATAGAATGAAATGGTATTTCTATGATGTTACTTATATGTTTTTACACGGAAAGAGTATTTTATGGTACCAGTTTGTATTAAACATCATAATTATCAATGATAAGCAATATCAACAAGCTTATATTTAGCTAACAGCCTACAGCTATTAGCTATAGCTATACGTATTGGCCAATAATGTATATCTTCATAATTTCATACTACTGTAAACAAAAATGTGTCTTTCTAATGTTTTTTCGAACATTTACGTAAATGCAAAATCATTAGTGACATGACATCTGAACTTTAACGTGACAATTTGAACAACGTACTGAGCCCTAGCACTTATACCTTTATATGCGTGGCCCACACCTGATCTAAGAAAGAAATAGACCAGTCAGGAATAAGTTTTTAATGCTGCTGGACATCAGCTGTAAATATATCAGCGATAGATAACAAAATGAAATGTGTCTGATAGAGCTAATAATAAAACTACTGTTTTGAACCTCTTGATGAAAGTAAATAGCACTAAATAAAACAAACATATTAACGTTCATCGTTAACTTACAAATTACAAATGACCAACAACCAATGTTATGTTGACTTTCTATGATCCTCTACGTTTTCCCTGGCATGGGTTTTATCAAAATACAGTACCAGTAATTCTTACGTACATTAGTCAACCACCACTAACACACTATAAAGCATTTCATAAGAAAGTAGTAATATCTAGGTAACAATCTTTACATTGATCCTCATTATTATTTTCTTCTCCATCATCATCATCATCATCAGTAACCTAGTTGTTCTTCAAACTCAACAATATTTCCATATTTCAGGGATTATATATACCGGAGTATACCTTATTCCGTTTACCAGACATTGACATGGCGGAAATTTGCACTATCTTAAGAATTTACATGCCTCAAACTCCAACATCCCCGGTATGCCCCTTATCGATTTGATTGACAAACAACGGTCTTCAATAACCCAACCATGTCCTCCATGAAAATTTATTATATATGGATGACAAGCAAGGCTTCCTTTCGAGACAGCAGTCTGATAGTTTGCACGCAAAGCATGCATGTAAAGGCAATCCTCACAAGGTGGTAGTATATGACGTACTGATTTATGTAAAAAAGGTGAAAATTGCCCAAAATCACATTTTTTCATGCCACACCACCTTAAAGAGGTCATCAGACGTCTAAACGGTATTTTGGTGCTGTGAGGTAACAGCAGCAGAATACCATATAGGCGTCAGCGTACCCTACATCTGATTTTAATCAGATTTCATCAGACAACCCGTTGCTGCCCCAGTTGCGCCAGTGGTTTTCGAAATGACGAATTTCCTATAATTACATGTATAGGGCTCCTCGGGTACTTAACGCGATTACTAAAAATGGATGCTCATCATGATAATCGACAAGGGAATGCTTCTGAAAATGTATCAAGAGAAAATTATCAAATTTAAGCGATCTAGATCTGCGTGTGTATGCTACTCAGCTGTAGAAAGTCTTAATTTTGAAATTGGCGAAGGTTTAGACATTTAATATCTAATTTTACGGAACCAGCGGACAATGTAACCAGGGCAGCCTGTGCTGACTGCATATCAAGGAATTATATCATCGATATCAAGACATCAACTGTCAACCAAACGCTTGAACATACTAACTGCGCATCGACGTAATGTTTATCAGATATTTATCAAAGTTCCGGTAACATTGTATTAGATTTGTCGCTTTGGGTCAATTTTGATGGGGGCAGCTAGCTGGCAGGGTACGCATACCCATTCCAGACAAGACTTGGTACCAAAAGTATTTTGTGGTTCAAGATTACCCCATTACTTTTGTCATTTTTTGATATATCCCTTGGACCTGGTAAATTTCTTAGTTACCTTGAATGATAATGATTATTGGACCTGTTTTGATGTCTGTTGTTTAGTAAATTAAAAATAAACTTCAGAACCACTTGCATGGCTTCATCTTTTAACGGAAGCCTGAGTTGTAAATGGACAGGCTACACAATTTTTTCTGTTACCTAAAATGTGGCCAGATGTCACGCCCTGCTGTCAAAAGTCAGTGGAAAACTCTGAACAATAATAGTTCTGTTATTCAGATTATGGAAACAAATCCTAGCGTAGTAATGTGCCTAAAAATGAAGACAGCTAGGGTGGTTTTTTTACTATTGTCCTGGGACATATATTTTTTTGAGATGAGAAATAATGCCTGTCCATACATTTTCAAGAACAAAAAAGGAAAGTTCGGCGTAATTTTTAAAAGAAAACTTGGCAGAAACGTAAAACGACATATATAGCGAAGGAAGGAATATTTTCTTCTTGGGCGAATCTTCGTCAGAACATATTCGACGGGTTTGGAAATGACGTGAATGGCTCTAGCCGAATCAGATTCACTGACAGCTGAACGATAACGACCTAACGTCGTGTGGACGGCAATGAACGACCCTGGACATTTACGACCATACAATCGAATTCCATTTTCCAAATATTTTGTTGCACGGTATCGGCTCTTTCCTTGACCAATTTTCTTTCCTTGACCAATTTTCATTTATGTGGGGAAAAATTACTGAACTCTACAAGTATCTCCATCACAGCGCTGTATCTGAACTGAATTCCATCTTGTCACTTGTTTACGCCCCTGGCTGTCCTTCAGTCTTACAAGATGTGTTCATATTAGCCATGGTATCGAATAATTGTCGAATATTATAACAACGAAGCATAAGCTACGACAAATTTTCTAGCTGCTGTCGCCAATCACGACAAGGTAATGCTGGTAAAGGTATGCCAGCTATCAAATACAAGCTTAGACTGTGCATTCTGTAAAATCAAGGGTTTTTGTAGCAGACCCACGCTAGCTTGCCTGGGGCAAGCCTGTGGCCTGCCCGAGGCTTGCCATTTAGTTCTGTCGGGTACTGTATGGCAGCTGCGGTGGCAGTGTGCGTCTGCTGCTACAATACCCCTAGACGTTATAACCATAATCCTTTCTACAGCATTTTCCCAAAGACTTATGTTTGGCCTCAGTCTACTGCTTGATGTAGGGGTTCTCGTGTTTAGCTCCTTTATTACATATTTTGTTCTTTCACAAATTATACACCTTTTTCTGATGGACTCCAGTATTTACATTTGTAGCATCCTTTTGTGACACCCTAGACTCAGATTGCAGTTAATTGTAGATTGAACTGAATTTTCACATTCAAGTCTACTAAGTGACTTTCTTGTGGGAACACTTTTTCTCCGCGGTCTAGATTATACAATATGTAATACAGTTTCAAATTTGCGAATTTTGTTTGCTTTGAACAAACCTTTCCGAAAGTTGAGTTCCCCGAGCTTATTAAGATGTGAGCCATAGCACCTTAAATGATACGTGGACGTAAATTTGCACATTTTTCGCCCGCTTGTTTTGATTAACATCCTCTGAAACATCCATTACTTTTGATTTAACAAAACTTTTCACAAACTCAATCGAGACAATGATATTGCGTGAAAAAAAGAAATGTCACTTAATATTTTTTAATTTAAAGAAATATTAAATTAAAGATTATTTAGGAGGTGACTAATTGTATTTTCCATGTCTGAAAAAATAAGTGAGTATATGACCACAAAACTAATAGGATGTACAACAAGAATCACTCCCTTGGAGTACGAGTGAAGTTTAATTTCAAGATGTTTGATTTTATTACTTACATTACTCACTTTTCCAGTTTTATAAAAAATATCACATGAAGCTGAATTATTTTATATGTTGATGATTTCTTTATTACTTAATTACTCGGATATATATGCGCATGATATGTGTATTGTACATGCCTAGACAAAATTCAAAACTTTCAACAAAAGGCGAATAGATAGATTAAAAAAAGGTGAACTTAAGTTGCAATTCTACTTGCTGTAGCAACATGTGTAACATTGAAACCGACAGTCATTAAAAAATTCAAACTTTCAACAAAAGGCGAATAGATAGATTAAAAAAAGGTGAACTGAAGTTGCAATTCTATTTGCTGTAGCAACATTTGTAACATTGAAACCGACAGTCATTAAATCAGCGCAACTAACTGGATCAAGATATTCACGACACAGCGATCATTTTTCAGAATTACGGTGGTTACGCAGTTTTTACCTCCGCTGTCAGTGACGTGGAGCATATCAGATAGGTGGATTGTCCGTCGTCATCCATCATCTATCAACAATTGTTTTATTCTCTGAAACTGCTGGTCTAATTGCTTTCAATACTGGTATGCAACTCATTTGGCTGAGTTCAGTTAGTTTGTTCAAATCATGGTTAATTTACATATTTGTATTTTGGGGCATTTCTTCCTTTTTATCAACTTTGAAATGTGTTATGTGGGTTCCTAGGGACAACCTGAGTGAGGTTTATTGAAGTTGAGAAGAAAAGTTTCGTACTTGAATTTTTTGTGCCTTTTTTTCGTTTTTGTTTGAAAAACACAATTTTCTTACAATTATCTTTAAAGGGTCCTAGGTATTACTTCAGGTTCTTCAAATTTGCTAATACTTGCATATTTATGGTAGAGATGAAAAACAAGAGCCCATTATTATATAATAGTAATACATGAATTTGCAAGGATGTCCTTGTTCAGTGTTCCTAAAATCAACATAAGCAGATGTATCAGTATTACAAAGTTTATTTACAAACAAAACCTGACCTTTTTATTTTTAAGCAATACATAACAGCAGAAGTCAATCGGCTGCTAGGCCACTTGTTAAAGCTTTTCCCATGTGACCTAAGCTCCGCCCCAATGGAAAATAACAACCAAAAGCATTTATCTGGAGATACAGTGTAGCTCAACATGAAATCCGGAAAAAGTTATAGTATATTACCGGTATCTCTTGAGATCAGACTACTTGTCTACTCGTTGACAAGCTTATAATCATCTCCCACTAACTACGTTGGTCCGACACAGATACTCATTTTTGATAAGTGAATATGTTACTTCAATCATGAAAACAAAAACATAAAACTTTGCCAAATTTTGTTTTTTAAACAATCAAACACACTTACGTTTATTTGCCTTTTGACCTCTTTTACTGTCGATATGACTTTAGTTGACATTGCTGTGTACTTAGCACACAAAAGTTATGAAGTTATCTAATGTCGCTCTATTACTTTATCTGAAAATGCATGGATGGTTGCTATGGTGATTGCCGCCCTGTCAACAAGGTATATGATAAAAAAACATTAGTATTTTAAAGAGATCGCATTAGCTCTTATAGCTGACTAGGTTTTCATGTTTGTACTTTTTGGTTTGGTAAAAATGTTGCAAAGCTATTTGCAAAAAAATCCCACCTTAAACAATTTCTAAGTTGCTGAAAGCAATGCCTATTGACCTTGACCTACAAATCTAAAGGTCATGGGGTCAATTAAGAAGCAATGCGAACTATTGATATGCATTCTTAAATCAATCAAATATCTTTTGTCGTGTATTTGATAATCTATTTTACATAGTATGCTTAATTTTAATGCTTTTGAATGCTGATTCCATGACAACAATATTTACACTGAAAGCGTATTCAGCAAACTGTCCAATGAAGATTTTCTCAAAATTCAGATTTTCAGGTTTAAAAGGCGGCTTTGTTCCCCACTCGAGTCAAATGGAAGCAAATTGACAAAATTTGGGGTCTGGCTCATAGGTACATGCATAACTGAAAACACACATATGGTTGCCTTGGTAATTACTCACTAACGACATCATCCATGATACAAAACATACTAATTTCAAAGAGCACACATCTGTGGCTATTGTTGGGCAAGTTTTTGAGTTTCTATTTTTGTGTTATGTAAACGTAGCAGAAAAGTATTTGTGAAATATGCTTGATTTTACAGAAATTCTGAGATGTTATGGGCATGACCTATTGACCTTGACCAAGAATGTTCAAGGTCATGGGGTCAACTGAAAGGCCATAATGTGAGGTACCAGTATGTGTCATGAAATCATGTAAATATCTTTTGCTGTTCACTAAATAGTCAGTTTTGTATAGTATTCTTAACTTTTAAGATTTTAGCATGGTTGCCATGACAACAACTTTTGAGACAGACAGCTACTTCTGAGACATGTCCACCAAAGATTTTCAGAAAGTTCAGATTTCGGGCTTTCAGAAAATGTATGGTGGAATTTGCCCACCCAAATGGTACCAATCGACCAATTTGGGGGTCTGGCTCACGGACTATGTGTATTCTCAGTGCAATGTACAATGAAATAAACCTACTCCATTCTTCAATATGCTGTTACAGAAATGGGGAAATGTCAGACACAATACGTAAACTGCATATGAATGTTAAAGATCTTGAGTCTGTACAATTTCAATTGTACCTTTGTATGCTAATCTACGTCCATGGCATAATGTTTAGATGGTACAGGTATATGTATTGTCATATTATATATGAGGAGTTTTGTCCAGTAAACAGAAAGGGTTTCAGAACACCAACAATGCTCATGTTAGCTATCATATGAGATTTTTAGTCCCCATGGACATCGTCCGGGGGGAATTTATAGGTTTGATCATGTCCGTGTGTGCATCTATCTGTCTATGCGTCTGTCCATTCGTTCTCAGAGATGCCTAGAACGATTTCATTCAAACTTTTTACAAGGATTACTCCTTATGTCATACATGTGCATATTGATTTGTTTTGTGATATGATCCAATATGGCCGCTCTGCGGCCATTTTGTTATAATTTTTTCAGGTACGGAGCCATAACTCAGACACATCTCAACCAATTTTATTCTAAGTTAGTACAAGGACATTGACCTATGCACATATGCACATGAATTTGTTTCAGGATATGATCCAATATGGCCACGTGGCGGCCATTTAGTTACAATTTTTTTACGTCCTGAGCCATAACTCAGGCAAGTATCAACAGATTTTATTGAAAGTTGATACAAGAACATTGACTTATGTCATAAATATGCACATCAATTTGTTTAGATAAGATTGAATATGGCTGCATGGAGGCCACTTTTTTATGATTTTTTCATGTCCAGAACCATAACTCTGACATGTATCAACCAATTTTGTTCAAAGTTGGTAGAAGGACACTGACTTATGTCATACATATGAACGTCAATTTTTTTCACGATTCAATATGGCCTCGTGGCAGCCATTTTGTTATGTTTTTTTATGTCCAGAGCCATAACCTAGGCACGTCTCAACCGAGTTTATTCAAAGTTGGTACAAGGACATTGACTTATGTCATATATATGGTACAAGGACATTGACTTATGTCATATATATGCACGTTGATTTTTTTTCACTGTAAGATTAAATACATTTGCTGCGTGGCGGCCATTAATTACGATTTTTTCATGTCCGCAGACATAACTCAAACATGTACAGTGTTCGCGGTTACGCAAAAAAGTGCGTATTATACGCACTAGAATTTTTTCATACACATTTTCCTGGAGGCAATGCGTTTGGCTGTATGCAAAATATTGGCATCAATTGTGGGCGCTATTTTGTCAACGATGTGTGGTTCAACCATGTCTTGACTCACCCACCAAAATTGAAACAGTTATTGTCATTGCTTGAAATTTTAACACGTTGAGCTAAAATTATTTCCCCACAACTTTGCTTTGTTATATCCGAGATTGCGACCCACTGACAACCACGTGATGTCGCCTGAAATTGCAACATTTTGAGCAAATCAGTTTACAAAGGCCATTCCCTAACGTACGCAGCTGCCAATCATATTGATGGTTATGCAAACATGAGGCATGAATGCATTATGAGTTTGATCGAATGCACGTTTTCCTAGTGAATGTACCAATCTACTAACGTGCCTCGATAAAGATCTCAATGCCAGCAAATATCCATGCTTAAACCACACTGTGCGTATTTTCATAACTTTTGTTTATACTGAGTATCCTTGCATAAACGATGAATCACTAATAATAAACTGTCCACTGTCAGATTTTGTATTGCTATTTACTATACTGTGTTACTGTGAGTGAAAAATGTGGGGGCCACACCCATTTGAAGATGATCCCTTCCATATCACATTATGCAAGCTCCAAGCTTTGAGCTTTTTTCCTATGATTCAAATTACATGGGCAACTTCCTGTACTATTTTTATCGGTTTTTGTAAAAAATCGCGCGAGTTATAAATGGTGAAAATAGTTTTTCCTTGGTAAGTGACCACAGAGCAATCACATATGTAAAAATCATCCTTGGTGAACTTCCCCTTTAAATTCTAGAGATACTTGTTTGAATATTCGCTTCACGTGTAAATAGAAACTTCTCTTTGATGATTTTGAAGTTTTACGACTGTTAGTTACAGTGTTGCCGGTAGTTACGATACTAGCAGCACGCGCTTTCACTGCAGTGTATGACGACGTGTGATGTGTTATCACAGTTTACTGTTTTGTGTATTTTTCATTCAGACTTGTTTCTCTGTATGATCAAGATTTCATGATGTTACATTTATTAAAAACGTCTCAATTATCGTGAAAAATTATTTCCTGTGTCAACCAAAATTAATTTGCCTCATTTTTTGCCCTGGGTTGAATGCGGAAGTGGCTGTTACGCTTTCACGTGACGACAATACGCATTTTTGCCAACCCTTTTGCGTACGTTAAACACGTTGAAAAAAAATTGACCACGAACACTGATGTATAAACCAATTGTATTCAAAGTTGGTACAAGGACATTGACCTATGTTCTAAACTTGTATGTGCATTGGTTTCACAATCTCATGCAAAATGGCTGTATGATAGCCATTTTGTTACGATTTCATCATGTACAGAGCTATAACTCAGACATATTTCCACCTAAATCTTTCAAAGTTGGTACAAGGACATTTACCTATGTCCTATACACATCAATTTGTTTCAAGACATGTAGCAGTATCATGTCATTTATTGAATTTTTGTTATAAGGCTGATATGTCAAGAAATACTTTATCAAATTTCATGAAACTTGGTACTGATGTTAAGCTCATATTGCTTTAATAGTTAATAATGACATTTATCAGTGTCATGTTAATTAATTTGTTACCGCAGTGTTTCATCCAGGATGGCATCAACAAGGGGATTTCCCCCTTTACCAGAAAATCCAGGATGGCATCAACAGGGGGATTTCCCCCTTTACCAGAAAAGTTAGGGGGGATTTTACCAGTTCATATGTTCTTCTTGTATTTCGAACATGTGACTCGCACCATTTCATGGGGGGCTGGTCCCCCCTTGACAAACTACTAGGGGGTGCCAGCATGTCAATAGAGAGGGAATCCCCCTGTCGCCCTCTCTAGATGAAACATTGTTACTGCATATGTAATGAACTTTCCCATTTAGAGTGATATGTCCACAAATACTGCATCAAATTTGATGAAACTTGGTACAGATGTAGATCTCATAGTGTTGTAAATACAATTCAATGACACCTAGTGGTATTGTTTAAATGAATTGCTAATTTGCATTTACATAGTGAATTTCTGTTGTTTAGGGTGAATATCTAGAAGCACTACATCAAACTTTGTGAAATATGGTACCGGTGATAATCTGTCAGTGTTAGGATAGGATGCAAAAATGTTTTGCGACATCCTGTCAATTAATTACTAATTGACTCATTTATGACCTTTTGTAATTAGGATAGCGACCTACATTGGTTTTATATTTTCACCACCATGAAACTCTTGGCCATTAAGCCCCATCTGTATCACAGTATTTTTAATCACAGACCTAATTAATGAAGAGGACTCTATCCTCTCTGAGGACTTGTAATCAAAGTACCCATTAACAAGTGGGGACTGTGTCATCAATGATGACTTGTTGATGATATTTCAAATTCTACCATTTGCATGACATGTCAAGGTAGCCTATCTTAATTTTTTATTTGTAATGTAGACTCTACGTATAAGTATGTACAGTAATATTGAAATGTGTTTACACATACCTTTCAAACATCAACACAAGTACCATTAGGAATCTTCAATATTCTATATGATGTATTATCGTACCACAACTGTAAACTATCAATTGTCTTGTTTTTATTTAAGATTACGTATATTGCTGTAGTTACAAGAAATGGACAGCTGCTAATATTTGATCCAGTTCTAAATGGGTAAGATATTCAGTTCCTGTATATGTGGTCAGTAAAGTGCACTGTATGACCTACATCCCTAGGGTGTTAGATCACAAAACTATTACCCTCTGATGTCAGTTTATTTTAGGCAGTGCCATGTGATGGGATTGTAGGACACCAACCATCTCTATTATCTTTTGGCATGTGACTTGTTCTGGCAAATAATGACATTGAATGAGTATTTGGCATGTTATCATAGGAATTATCTAGTTAATGTCTATGTACCAGTAAATAGCATGGAGTCCAAATGATGTTATAATCCTCTCATTGAAAAGCAAAAGCAGATGATGATTTGTGTATGAGATCCTTAACAATATCCGGTTCTTTCAGCATTGTGCACAAAAATGTTGGTACCTTTTTAACATAATGACCGTAGGTCATCATGTTATTGTGATGGGGTTGAGTGGATGTCGGACAGTGAAAATTTTCCTTAAACGACAAAAAGTCAAAAACTGCTGAACAGACTGTGTTGATATTTGGTACAGATAATTAAAACTAATGTCAAGGTTCCGATTCCGCAAAATGGTGCCAAACGGATCAGCGGTTAGATAGATATGGGAAATTGTTGACCCTCTTTTTCAACTAATTGATTTTAGGGGCCTTCCATATGTGTATTTTTGGGAGGTATGCCAATCCTGCATTTTGGACTGTTTTATGAGTTATAGAACAGAAATTGTGTGAGATGAATGCTAGAAACATGGAGGATGCACTGAATGGAAGTATCAGAGATTTCCATGCTCTTTTAGGCATCAAAAGCGATAAAAAAAACCATATTTCATATTTTAGAGTCTCACATTTGAGACGACCCTAGGCATTTGTCATATTGTCTCGTATCTGCTCACTTCAATCTTGAGTAAACATCCTTCAGTCGATATACAGACTTTGACATTCACATTCCAGAGATTAAGTGTCCAGGACATAACATGTTACAGTCTTTACTCTAGACAATGAAGTTACAAGTTTTAGGTTAGTTGTCAAGCTTGCACCAGCATCTGCCCTGAGCATCTGTCCATGTGTTCTCACAGGAAATTACAGGGAACAAAAAATTATTTGAGAAGTTTCTCTCCTCTAAATAGAAGCTATATTACAGTTAAAATCTGTCATGGAATGGATTGCTATCAAATGATCTGAAACATAGTTATTGCCAATAGCAACAAATCTATGGCAAAATTTATGTGAAGTTCATGAACTTACACAAGGTATTAGACAAAAAGATGACCATGACTTTGCTGCCCTACTTAATTATCTTGCCCCCTTAAATTGACTAATATTTCTAGACCTTTTTGTAATAAGGGTGGCAGGTAAGATTGACTTTACGTTTCCAACACCATGGTATGGACCAATTCCTGTGATGGCCTTTTACCAACTTTTAGCAGTAATTCAGTTTATTCCTATCTTAGCTTCAGTTACTTCTTTCAACATTTATTTCATTCAGATTTCCTTAGCTTAGTGTATAATTTTGTAATCTTAATTACTGTCAACTTAGCTTTACTAACTTATTCTAACCTCATTATTCTTACACTACTGTTACACCTTATAACCCCAAAATTTTTCAAGAGATGCATACATGATTTTCACTGAAACCATTTACGAATATGTCTTCTGGTTTTTTCTCCATATACATATACATGTCCCTTTTCTCACAAAAATGGGCTTAAAATTGCAATGTGAAAAAATAGTTTTCAGCTATATGTTGCACATTGACTTCGTGGTCTGTCTAATTCACAGTGAGTGGGGTTGTTGAAAATGCCAATAATACTAGGCGGTCATTATGTCCAAGCGCCATTGGCGGTATTTTTATATTTACATTTTCCCTGAAATTGCATTATTTTCAGGAAAACCAAGACATCATTGGAAGCAAGATGTCTTATACAGATAGCAACTCCAGGTGGCAAGGAAGCAGTTCCCAAACCAATTCCTATTCTATCAGCCCAGTTCTGTAATGATGCAGATGGTAATATTTTATTAAGCTATGGAACATTTCTCAAACCTGTGTTTGAAAAAGTGGTAAGTAATGGTTCTTATGTTTGACTGTGCAGAGTGGAGCTTAGACTGTTTACATGCCATCGATTGCACATTCCAAAAACACTATTCAGAGAATAGTAAAATGGATATCCCTCTTACTCACAAGATGTATCCTTCTCTGTACAATCAAAATTACTAGAATGTTAAGATGGCTTTCTCATTGATGCAGTTTTAGATAATGTCAACAACAATAACAAGCCTTATTTAGAATTATAAATTTTGTGTCGCATACTGTCAAATTATAATCTTTACGGCCCTGATACGGCTTTTGCGGCCCGAGGTCGTACGGCGGAAGGGCCCGAGCGTGCGAGGGCCCGTACGCCGTACGACCAAGGGCCGCAAAAGCCGTATCAGGGCCGTAAAGGTTTTATCATATACCTTATGGAATGATAAGCATGTAGTTTACATAATATTCAGCATCGTTTTGGAGAAATTCATCACCTTTCGTGTCAGTTTTTCATAAATACACTGGCCGCTTCCCGTCGCGGATTGACATACATAATGATGTCATTTGTTTACCTGCAGAATTCTAGAACGCGCAAAGCAATATGCGTACCATACGTTACCAACAGAGATCAAGGCTGAAATCGAGGTGTAAGAAGGACAAATGCGTGATGTCAGTTTCTTGTAATTTATACTGAACAGGCACGCACTTAGTATACACAGGATTTCACTAGAATTTAGAAATAAAAGCCGATGTTATCAGCGCGACTCCACTGTCGCCACGCGCAACTACGATCTGAGCGAGCAGACGTTTTCCAAATCTCGCGCTGGCTTTGTGTACGAATGGAACGTTTGCGGATAGCAACGCGCGTAGTAACCGGAATCGAGATAGTTCAGAAATGCACGCGATTGCCCATATTTTGGCACCGGGCCGGGGCGTGATACGTAAAAAAAATGCACGGATCTGAGGGCGCTTTCTCCCATAGCTTTACACAGGCACGTGAATGTGGGTATATGATAATTACTGATAATGTATCTGATTTTCGGCCTTTTGGCCCCAGATATTCTACATCTACAAATTCATTGGCAATGCCAAACCTATAAAGTAATAGCAATAATGTACCCCCTCTCAGCCCATAATGGACACAAGCAAACCTTACACTCCATAATGTACTCTGCTACGCCTCGTACATTATGTCATGCAAAGGTTGCTTTCGTTCATTATGGGCTGGGAGGGATACCTTATTGCGTTAAATATTTTCAGATGCTTGGCAGCTCAACTTCTTATGAATGTCACAGAAATGAAAAAAGTAGACATTGTCAATGTGGTGATATAGATCGTAACTTTCAATGATTTCAAAGTTCTATTTATGTCAAATTCAAATTATGGAAGATACAAAATATACTGACAAATTAAATGGACTACTGTCTCTGTCTCATGAATATGCATGAATCTAGTGCTTTGATAGGTGACCATTCCAAAAACAGTAAAACACCGTGATGACTTCCCAGCCTAACTGACATAACATTCTTCACTGCTGATTTAAATCAAAATTTGCATGCAAGGCGAGAATCAAGAAATGACAACTTGACGAAATAACACGAATTATGGCTTGATTTGATGGGAAACTGGTTGAAGAAATATGTCTTGTGTTTTACTCATGAGCATCATTGAACATCATGTCATGATACATTTGCTGCTCATAAAAGTCTCCAACCAATCAGTGTTGAGCAAAAGATAATGACATAGAGTGAAATTTGTGATAATCGTCAGTCAGAATTCTTCAAAGATTTAAAACCAGTGGCTTCAAATGATGAAACTGTGTGTCATAAAGAACATGGATATGGCCTAAGATCAGTACAAAAATCAGATGTGACGGTGATGTGACATCAGGAATAGGAATGTTTATTAATAAGCTTTGGCCATAGAGAATAACAGAATCAAATGTACTGGAAAAAAGTATTGTTTTCTTTGTGATTCCATCATAGGAAATTCCGTGGTGCATTACTTTAACACAGTATAATGGTATCTTTCATCTAAAACATACTTGTACCGACTTCAATAATTGATCAGCCCTTTCTAATGCATTAACCATTGCATCAATGAGATTGCCTTAAAACACAGCTCAGCAAAGACGCTTTCCAAATTTATTATACTTGGTCGATGGTTGGCACCTCAAAAGTGCAAGACATAAACTTTTGCCCAAAATTTCCTAAATGAAACTTTCAATCATTCTCTTATCAAAAAAAATCAATAAAAACTTGGGTTCACAGTCTGCAAACTTGGAGTGCAAAGTTGGGAACTAGAAAAATAAATTGCCAAATATTTTTCGTTATATTACCATGCCCTGTCTGTCGCATTTTAATTGGAGGAGCTGAACCATGTGACCAACCACAAATAGGCAATAATGGTTTGTTCATGTGCCCGTGAATATGAATAATATTGTAAACATTGTAACTTTTCAGCTAAAACGTAAATTGTAATTTGTACAAAGATCATAATCAATCACAAAATAAAATGGAACACCTGTGGGCCAAGTTTAGACATTGTTTTTGAAAAAATCTCCGAATTTGCGAAATTTTTACAGCACGCGCACTACTCACTGACAAGCTGACGGGGCTCCGTTGTCATTCGCGTGGGAAATTTTTGTAAATTTTGACGGTTTTGGGGTTCCTTGATAATATAATGGAAATAACAGACTCTGCACTGACTATTAACGTTTATTTATGGGCGCGGACGAGAGGAAAGCCAAAATTAACAGGCTCGGCAAGCCTTGCCTATTAATATTTGGCTTTCCTCTCGCCCTTGCCATAAATAAACGTTAATGGTCAGCGCATCGCCCGTTATTTCTATAATATTTGACATTCAAAATGGCCACCCTCATTTAAATCTATGGGAAAAAATTAAATCTTGGATTTTCGGCTAACAGATGGTGAAATTTTTTCTCCAAAACCTGTGAAATGAGCCCGCACAAGTGGTAGATCAGAAAAGGGTTTTAGAAATTTGAGTGTCCAAATATCTGTCCCTGAGGTGTGTTCTACCTTAAAGCAGAAGAGTATCTTAAACACGAGCAGGATCTTTTACTTTACAAATACAGTAAGATAGTACACACTATTCAATATGCAATTAAATCATTGTAGAAACATTGCTGTTGTGTTCATTGTGGTGCTAACTATTATGCCTCTTAGTTTCATAGGGGCTGTTTTTGTTATATGTCACCCATTTGTACTTCAAAAGTATAATATGACTCATAACCATTGATAACAATTTATATTGATGATGGGATTTTTTTATCTCTCACCTTTGCTAATTGCTGAAAATAACTTCAAAGGCTGTTTTAAACCTTCGTATTTGCTCACAAAGGTTATTTGCTGTATTTACAAAGTATATGTCATGCAGCTTTATTTTGACAACATTATTTTTTTTTTGATGTGGTCAATTATTACTTTTGCAGCATTTAATAAATGGTGAAAATGAAATCTGTCTTATCAGAGAGGATCCATCAATATCACAACAAAATCAAAGTACTTCAGTCAACAAGGTAAGGATTCTAAACACTGTGATAAACTCTAAAAATCATTGGCCAATGATAACAGGGTTCATGGACCACTCATAGTTTACATTGACCAATGATAACAGGGTTCATGAACCACTCATATTCCCACAGTAAATGAATATCAGAACCATCAAATTTCTGAAATCAATGGATGAGATCATGTGTAATTATAAGCTGTGAATAATCACCATTGATAATATATGTCATCATTATTTTATTTGCTAAGGCAAACAATACTCAGAATATACATTGCATAAATAAACATTAATAAATAAATAAATAATTTCATTATGAAATAACATTTTTCCACTTAAAGCTCTGTGCAAAATATAGCTATTTCGAACACATTACATTTTCCAATGAGAGAAAGACTTGCTTTAGTCTAGCCTTTGTGCCACTCAGCTGTAAGTTACATTGCTCTATCATATAGGAAAACTAAAGTTTAGAAAATTTGCATTCTCATTTATTTCATTGTCATCGCTGGCTTTTGTTGAGTTCAAGACAGCTCCTTTCAATACTACAAATTTCTTCAAGGCTTGATGTAGTTTTTAGCTCATATTTGGTATATATGTAAATACCAAAAAGAGCTTATATGGTCAGTCAGTGGCGTCTGTATGTATGTATGTGTGTATGTATGTGCGGATGTATGTCCGTCCGATGCAAAAGCTCCCCAACCACCATAGCTACCAGCTTAGTATTTGGTGTATAATTAGACCCAGGGGTTGAGATGTGACGTTGTTCAAATGAACATGTCAGTGTCAAAAATAGGCAAATGAGGTAAGAAAAAGGGAAATTCTGCAAATGTGCAGGAGTGGTAGCATGCCAGTGACTGAAACAGGATACTCCACTGACCCCGGGTCATTTCCTGTTATTGTTCATGAACTATTACATATTAACAGACCTGCTCAAACTAAGAGGGACTAGCTGTGTGTATGCACGTTGCTAAAGTTGACCTCCAGTACCTAAAGTTTCAGACCTTATTGACTTTTGTCATTCTTGTTTTTCTGGTTTAAATATTTCTTCTTGTTTTTCTGGTTGTACTGTGCAGAAATCATTGTCATAACATCAACATAGAATTTCCCTACACTCAACAGATAGAAACAACATCAATTGTTGATTTTTGGTACCCCTACTGGTATGTACCAATTCTGATCAAATGTGAGCGACACCATATCATTGCGGTATTTTTGAGAATTATTTTAAACATTGAATATACTCAGTGCACATGGAGGAAAAGATTTTGAAATTAGAGGTGCAAGAAATAATTCCTTTCTTTGTTTGTGTCTTGTCTTCTTGTTATTTGAAGGTGAAAACCCCACTTACTTCAGATAAAATGAAGCTACTTACACCACAGAATTTCGTTGCCATGGGACCATCACAATCTGATGATATTGAGAGAAGAGGTAAAAAGAAGAGGAAAGGAGACATAACAGAAGTGAGTTGTTTCTTGTGTTGAATTTTAGTAGCCATCTTGTTGATAATTCTGTTACATTTGCAGTATATGAAATTCTTGGTGTGTATCAACTCAACACAAGTCTGTCTGTTTTATCTCATATTGCTTCTAAGCCTTGATCTTATCATGAAAGGCAGCTGGCAGTGAAATGGTCTGAAATCTCTGAAATTTTATGTAACTGCAGTGTATCTCCACAGACAAATCATCATAGTAGCTGTTCCAGGATTTCCCCACACCCATGTGGAGAGCCCCACGGTACGTGAAAGTACCCATGATGCAATGCGATTTGTACACACGGAGATCGGCCTGCCCATTCTCCCCATTGCGCGTATGCACCCATAGAAACACGATACAATAGTTGTGAGTACATGCAGATACAGTCATCAGCGCGTTGCGATCGCCTCGAAAATATTTAGACTGACAGTGGAAGTTTTTCTTGTATTCACGTATATGTATTTATCATCGGCCAGATATAAGGATTGAACTTTTAGCACAAATGCTGCGATGTCTGATACGGTGATAGCATGCATTACCGAGTTACTGAATGTCATGTCAGCTCTGGCTACGCGGTGACACTGACAGAAACACATTTCGGCGAACGCAAGCTGCACTGAATCGACACCCCTTCCAAACCAGCAAAGCTGTTGACGCCGGGTGTGAGGATTTAATGGACCGCAGTTTTCAACAAGCGATCGTGAAAGTTCTGTAAACACTTCAGTATCCTGTGATCGTGCAGAAACAGCGTACTGCGTAGCGCCTTTGTAGTTTTACGTACGGCCAGTGTTGTTTACATCAGCCGGTCCCCGGGAGAAGACGGCAACGCAACCCTAAAAACGCATCGTAACAAAGAGGTTTTGTCAACAGTTGGCAATGCAAAGCCACGTTCCTATCTGTTCTAGTCTTTACAGTTCAAGGACCGTGCAAAAATGAACATTGATTCATATTTCGTGCGATCGAGAAATTACATGATTAATACCGGTACATAATACACAGATACAGCCAATGGGCATATCGTCATTTGTATTTGTTTCAGCGCCGTGTCTCGTACAAGTTTAATCCCGGCACAAGCGAGCGTAAGCGTGAGTACAGTGCATGTGCTTACAAAAGCACATAATACCATGGCGAAAAACATTTTTAATCCGATGTGGCTGTCCTTTTTCAAACTCCATCTTCTTAGATTTTGGGGTCAACATAGGCAGGCAAGCAGTATATCGATATCTTTGGAATCGTATTTAGTTGCACGACAATCTAATGTTGATCATTTCTCAAAATCCACGTTTGTAATCGAGAAATAGCCAAAATTCCGTTAAAAATCTCATTTTTTACAAAATAATTGCGCTGAAATTTCCAAATGACGGTCAAATAAAAATCTGGGAACATAATTTTACTCGGAGCAAGCATGGCAATAGCGTATGCACTCTTTCAGGCATCATTGATAAAAAACCAGAGAAGAGATAGCTAAAAATATCCCCAAAAAGGCAAAAAAATGAAAACTTAACGACAATTTTCAATGATATGGATCTTTGGATAGAAAAATGCTATAAAGATCCGGAAAAAAACTGAAAAATGTACGTCTTTCGGGCTATCACATTGACGTAACTGCGAACGAGGATAAAAGTCATGCGTACGCATTCGACCTCAATTTCAAGCTGGGGGCTATTTTTGGACAGCTTTAGTCAGAATTGTAATGGCGCCCTCGGTGGTAGAATGGTGATCTCTGTGTGTACGAATCGAGTTGCATCATGGGATAAACCACGTACTGTGAGCCCTACCAATCAATTTTACTGCTGGTCAGCTAAAAATGAGTCTGCCATGCCAGACAGCATTGTCAATTCTTTGCGCTGTGGCTTTGCCCCACGTCGTCCATTCTGCTTCAGCTGGTCTCTCATTCACACCTTGGCTATGACTGTGTTATTGTGTCAATTACTAAAGTAGAGCCAGGTTTCGAAAGTGCCAACATTGACTGCACTCAATGCAATGTTACATTGTTTGTTTTACTAAAAAAGTTATGGATAAATTAAGGCAAATGTGAAAAACATGATGAAGGTTCAGTTTCATAGGACATCAGATAGGTTATCAAGTGGATTGATAAGATATCAGCAAAAATAAAAGTAAGGATATTGGGCCCAATATGCTAAAACCCTTTGGTTAGAACACTGTTACTGTAAAGAGATTTGGTTTGATATGCTTTGGAGCCCTTCTAGACCTCTCAAGCCATTGGATGTTGAAATTACATAAAATTTTGTGAAATACCAACCTTATGAATATGATGTGACAGGGACATGATTGTATTGCACGGTATGGTTTTGCATTTCAGCGTTCAATGGAAGATAGGTTAATTGCAATGAGTATTGCATGTCAAGATATCATGTCAGGATTACCACAGGCAGATTCTTTGGTTAAACTGCTTACCCAAGGCCTTCGAAATCAAGATGATGATATACTATCGGTGAGTTTGGAATCGGCTATATATTTCTTGTAGTATTCATTCATCCTTTTTAACAAATTTGCACAGAGTTTGAACAGCAGAAAGGTTTTACTTCATTGCAGAAATACTGTTGGGTTATTCACAAAATACGGCCCTGTATGGACGAGGGCTCAGTGAGTGACGTATTGGACGAGCCGAACCCTATTATTATACACCTCCCTCCATTAATCGTCCGTATAAACTAATTCTATGGTAAATTTTGAGGGATGCGGCACGCGTGATATGAGTGGAACGCGCGCGATTGTTGAAATAAAATTGCTACAAACCCTGAAAATTTGCGCGTCAGGTGTCTCTCGTATTTGGGACTCCGCGTACTATACAAAATATGGAAAGTTATTGGACGGTCAAACTCCCATTGGTTACGGCAGTAGGTGTATAATAATGCTTTTTATGATCACAGATAATGACACAAATGGAAACTATTGATACCTATTATAAATGGAGTAACAAACTTCGTGAATGAAAATATTTTATTAATCATGATGTAATTATCAACCACTGACTTTACAGACAGTTGAGAATGCCATTTCATGTTGAAATGTGTCAAATGGCACAACAACAATGTCCATGCAGTCATTTATCCCAACTGCATATATTTAGCTTATATTATGTTAACCAGGGGTTTCATTAAAAGTCAGCCACCGGCCATGTGGTTGGCTGTGGGTCAATCACGGCTGTCTGTTATTACTTTAAAATCCTGAAGTATTGTGCTGCTTACAGGAATAATTCACTGGTATATTGGCAAAGAGTTAACAATTATCCCTAGCCTTAAAGGTATACTGTCACCTGTTCCAATTTTGCCACAGTTACCATGGAAAGAGAAAATCTTACCAATCACAGATTTTAAGCAGGTGGCCACTTTTTAAAAACAGCGCCCTCACATGGGCATTTTGAATACCAAGGAACGCCCCTTTGACCATATATGGGCATATTTAGATTACAGGTGACTGTATACCTTTAATGCTGTATTACGTGTTTTCGACACTTTGCAGGGTTGTAAGTGAAAAACTGTGTTCGTTGGCTGGTGTTCATGATCTAAGGTTGCCTCACTAAGCCTTTAAACACAGATATTGAACCAAAACACATCCATTTGACTTATTCAGCGTGCTTTGAGGTTAGGGGATATCGAGCATGTACAGTAACACAGCATGGCATCGGCCATGAAATGTGGTCTGAGTGACACCTGTGGGTCGAAATGGAGAAAGATAGATGAGTATATAAAGAAAGGCACAACAGATAGCAACTTTTCAACTCATTTTGATACTTATGCAGTGTTTTGTGAATATCTCTCTGGAAATGGTTTCTTTGAATGCTTGTTGGTTTACTATCAACAATCACCCACTGCAATCCTTGGTTGTACAGTGAAACCTGTCTAAACAAAACCATTCAGGGACTGAGAAAATTGTTCGGTTTGGAGAGGTGTTTGGTTTATAGAAGTCGTTTTAACAGAGTTCTATTGGAATGGGACTGGGGAAGGGGTTCACAGGTTTCCAGTTTAGCAGGGTTCGGTTTAGACAGGTTTCACTGTATATTGTAAACAACGGCTTCAGTGAAAAATGGTTGTCAAAGTTCGTTCTCTGAATTTATTCACTTTGCTTGATGTTTTAGTGGTTAGGGTCAAAGTTAGACTTATCCCAATTCTGTGGGCATGTCTGAATCAAAACAGCGTAAATTGAAGGAGTAAACTTTAGCTAGGTAGGAAGAGGCACTATAAGGTGCCTCTTCCTACCTAGCGAGGTCAAATTTGGTGGGCAGAAATTCGACAGAAAAACACGGAAAATCATAAACGAAAATCTAAAAAGAAATTACTCTCAATAAACACAGTTTCTCAGTTGTAGCAGAAATCCTGGCTATGGTAACAAAGTTACCTGAAAAATAAAAATACTCCGCACCGCAAGATGTTGCCAAACGCAACTGATGGCGTCCCCAAGCAAGCATTTACATCCGTAATGCGCTTCATACCAACGCTAGAGCAATTCACACCTTTAAACAATAGCGCATGTGTCACATTTCCAGAATGGTGGGTGGAGGGACGGTGTCACAAGCAAGCTGTGGTGTCAATGAGTCTGGATTTTGAATTCAGTGAACAGACACTGACTTATCTATTCGGGCAAATAAACCCTAAAGTTAACTGTCGGTAACAACCAACCTTTCTGTTTGTTATTTTCCCATTCTAAAATGACTGACAAAAAGCAATTGGAGGGAATCTGACATCGAGAAACTCTGCATTCAAAACATGGTAGACTAGTCTGACCTCCTAAGTTGTTCATTTTAAGTCTACTGAGTCTGCGCACAAGACTACAAGACCAGCTAGGTCACTAGAAAAATACAGCTAACTGGTTTGTATAGGGTAATGTTGATCCAAACTTTACAGTGGTTAGGGATGATATAAGCAGTAAAAACTTGACAAACAAGTACATTATTTTTTTTCAGAAGCTACAAAACATTCCTTTATAACTACTAAATATTTTTAACTCACGTGTTCACATGTGGGCTAATGTTATAGCGATGTCTGTCTGTCTGTCCGTGTGTGTGTGTGTCTGTCTGTCTGTGTGTGTATGTGTGTCTGTCTGTCTGTCAGTTTACAAGATAACTTAAAAACGCCTGAACAGATTCAAGTCAGATTTTGTAGACAGGTACGATATACTACTTGCAAGAACTGATTAGATTTTTGTTAGTGTGGCTTGCATATTAATGAAGTTATGTAATATCATTTTTTTCCATACAATGGTTTCCCTATGGAGATGGTAATGACAGTGTAGACATATATCAAGAAATACTGCACAAAATTTCATGAAACTTTTCAAAGATGACAATCTCAGAATATTATGATGATGCTGTGATTTTCATGTCAATTATCTGCTCATTTGCATATTTAATGAACTTTTGTTATTAGTGACATAACTCAAATTTGATGATACATGCAACAAATATTGATCTGATATCTATCTAATTGTACTGAGTAGCATTGGGCAGTGTCAAGTTAATAAATAGCTCATTTGCAGATTTTATGAAGTTTTGTAATTAGTCATATAACTCCGAAATAACTGCACCAAATGTGATGAAATCTGCTGCAGATACTGATCCGACAGATATCTAACTGCGGTGTAAAGCATTTAGTAGTGTGAAGTTAATTAAGGGTTCATTTACATATTTATTGAACTTTGTAATTAGGTATATTACTCTGACATTACGGCACCCAATTCAGTGAAACCTGCTACAGATATTGATCTGATAAATATATAATTGTGCAATGAAACATTGAGCAGTGTGAAGTTAATTAAGGGTTCATTTGCATATTTAATGAACTACATTGAGCAATGTCAACTTAATAAATAGCTCATTTACATATTTTATGAAGTTTTATAACTAGTCATATAACTCCGAAATAACTGCACCAAATCAGGGCTCGACATAAGCGCTAGCCCACTAGCCCGAGGCTAGTAAATTTTCAAGAGGACTAGTAAAAATGTCTTCGGAGGTAGTCCTGCGGACTAGTGCAATTTTCAAGTTCCGTAGTTGTCCAGGAAAGTTTATCGCTACAAAACTAATGGGACGCCGGGCCACTCATTCGATAAGAATGAACCAAGCCTCGATCATTTATATAAAAATAAACTAACTTTTACCCAAACAAATTGGACAGTGAAACAGTGAAGCAAACTTTATTGATCACCAACTTAAAATGAAACAGTTTACCTGCTACGGAGAATCAAATTGTACTGTACACGCCATAGTAACATGGCCCCGGGAAACATGGCTCAACGCTGAGCATCAAACGGAATTGTCTGCACGTCGTGTATTTTGGTTTGCTTGAAGCTCATCACTTCGCCTAAAAACATGAGCAACCCACAATTTCGTTCAAACACTGTATCCTTGCCTTTCAAAGAAGATTTTTCTCAGATTTCTTCAGGGGCATTCCCAAACAACACCTCCGATAGTTCGTAGCCAGCTTGACCCTGCTTTAGAATGCCTCCACATGCTGACCTCCATAATAGTCAAGACCCCCTAGCTTGATTGAAGCTGATCTTAAAAAGAGCCATCTAGCTTGCCAAAACAGGCTATGGCAAGTTGCTACTGCTTGTAAAGGTGAGGGAATTCCTCACCGATAATAACTTGGTGCTAGCAACTTATTGTTTTGCCATTTTAGTGGCAAAGTGTAATTTATTGGGGCAATAATAGTGAAGTGAACCTTAAAACAGTAGTGAAAAAACAACGTATGAAATGGGTGTATCAGACTGTTGTATCCAATCACTTCTGGGAGTCATTGGTTATTTTTGTGCTAATCATATTTTGTTACCAGTAACTTGCAAAAACCCATAAAAGACACAAGCACATGAAATGGTAAAATGCAACATTTTTACTATTAAAAACAAAATTTTTCACAAACCATTATTACAAATGAGAGGTCCTCCCTCAAGCTGGTCAATTTTAAAATGTGATATATGTCAAAAATATGAAGGCACTCCACAGGAACATTTGTGAATGGCTGTATGAATTTCAGTTCTGGAGAAACAAATCTGTCCCCATTATGAACAAACATGTTCTTTGCAAATTAATGGCGCACTACCTGAGCTATGAAGAATTTTCCAACAAATTCATTCCTACGTCTGATTTTATTCTTGATGGTAATAGGCTATTTTCATGACCTCTCCTCCTACACAGGACATTTCATTCAGGTTATTTTTGTGGTTTATATATGATTCAAAGTTAAACATTTTGCAGTAAGCAAATGTGCTAGTGTTGCATGAAAGTTAGTCATCGGTTTAAAAACCTTTGCGACAAAAAATATGAGAATGGTCATATACACCTCTTTACAACATGAGAGCAACATTTGGCTTTGCTTGAGCAGGACTAGTAGATTTCATTTAGGACTACTAAAAATGAACTGCTACTAGTCTTCGGGCTAGTGGATGATATGACCTTGCGTCGAGCCCTGCAAATGTGATGAGATCTGCTGCAGACACTGACCCAACAGATATCTGACTGTGTTGTAAAGCAATTAGTAGTGTGAGGTTAATTAAGGGTTCATTTACATATTTCATAAACTTTGTAATTAGGTATATAACTCTGAAATTACTGCACCAACTTTGTTGATACCTGCTACAGATATTGATCTGATAAATATCTAATTGTGGAAGCCCTATACATTCAGAACAGTGATACTCAAATTTGTTGACTTTTGAAAAAATCTTATAGAGGATGGTGTTTGCAGCCAGCAGCTTGGATTGTGTAAGCAAGTGATTTATGGCTTGTTGTATGTATATCACAAGTGACATCAAAAATTCCTTCAGAGGGGGACCAGTCCCCTCCTGGTGTAGCATCCTGGATTAAACACTGCATGTCTGATTGATGAACTGTGTGGTCGAGTTGTTACGGCTAATCTGAACAGTGTATTGCCTTGGTAGGGGGTGTGTCTTGGCAATTGATTTGGTGTGGCCGCTGTCCTTTTAATGTGGCCCCTCTTTCACAATTTAGTGAAACCCCTGGTTAACACAATAAGGGCTTGTTTCATATATTCAGAGGTGGTCAATACATTTTTAGTCCCCACGGACACCGTCCGGGGGGACTTATAGGTTTGGTCATGTCCGTGCGTGCGTGCGTGCGTGCGTGCGTGTGTGCGTCCGTCCGTCCGTTCACACAGATATCTCAGAGATGCAAGAAGCGATTTCATTCAAACTTGGTACAAGGATTACTTCATATGTCATACAGATGCACGTCGATTTGTTTGGGATACGATCCAATATGGCCGCCTGGCGGCCATTTTATTACGATTTTTCCATGTACAGAGCCATAACTCAGACATGTTTCAACCAATTTTATTCAAAGTTGGTACAAGGACATTGACCAATGTCATAGATATGCACGTCAATTTTCTTTGTGATACGATCCAATATGGCCGCCAGGCGGCCATTTTATTACGATTTTTTCATGTACAGAGCCATAACTCAGACATGTTTCAACTGATTTTATTCAAAGTTGGTACAAAGACATTGACCAATGTCATAGATATGCACGTCAATTTTTTTTGTGATACGATCCAATATGGCCGCCAGGCGGCCATTTTATTATGATTTTTTCATGTACAGAGCCACAACTCAGACATGTTTCAACCGATTTTATTCAACATTGATACAAGGACATTGACCAATTTCATAGATATGCACGTCGATTTGTTTTGTGATACAATCCAATATGGCCGCTAGGCGGCCATTTTATTACAATTTTTCATATACAGAGGCATAACTCAGGCATGTCTCAAGCGATTTTATTCAAAGTTGGTACAAGGACATTGACCAATGTCATAGATATGCACGTCAAGTTGTTTTGTGATACGATCCAATATGGCTGCTGTGTGGTCATTTTGTTACGATTTTTTCATATGCAGAGGCATAACTCAGGCATATCTCAACTGATTTTATTCAAAGTTGGTACAAGGACATTGACCTATGTCATACATATGTACGTCGATTTTTATGTGATACGATCCAATATGTTGCTAGGCAGCCATTTTATTACGATGTTTTCCTGTACAGAGCCATAACTCAGACATATTTCCACCAGTATCATTCAAAGTTGACATTGACCTATTTCATACATATGCTCGTCAATTTGTTTCACGTCATGTAGCAGTAACATGTCAATTATTGAAGTTTCGTAAGTAGGCTGATATGTCAAGAAATATGTACTGCATCAAATTCATGAAACTTTATACAGATGTTAACCGATGTTAAGCTCACATTGCTTTAACATTGAAAGAGACATTTATCAGTGTCATTTTAATTAATTTGTAATTGCATAAGTAATGAACTTTCCTAATTAGGGTGATATAGCCACAAATTAATACAACGTCAAATGTGATGAAACTTGATACAGATGTTGATCTCATAGTGTTGTAAATACTGCATCAAACTTTATGAAATATGGTACCAGTGATAATCTGTTAAGTGTTAGAATTGTATGCAAAAATGTTTTGCAACATCCTGTTGATTAATTCCTAGTTGACTCATTTTATGAACTTTAGGATGGTGGCCTACATTGGTTTTGTTTTCATCACCATGGAACTCATTCTTGGCCATTGAGCGCCATCTGTATCAAAGTATTTTTATCACAGACCTAATTAATGAAGAGGACTCTATCCTCTCTGAGGACATGTAATCAAAGTACCCATTTTTAACAAGTGGGGACTGTGTCATCAACGATGACTTGTTCTGTGAACTTTAAAAATTTGATCCATACAAAGCAAACAAATGTGATGCTTGCACTCACGTAGTGTTAGTTATTATGATTTCTTCCATTGTAATAACACAGTGGCAACCTTACTAGCAATGATTTCTATTCATATTGCCTTTGAAGAAAGTATTTTAGGTTTTCCTTACATCCAACAAGTGACCATCTTGGTGAAGTAGCTAGTTCTGGATCAGTCAGTGCTCAATTTACATTCATTCCACTTTGGTTTGATTTCAGAAAGTTCTTAGGCATGGTAATGAAACTCTTTTAAAGAATACAGTCAAGTTACTGCCCGTTCAGCTGGTTTTGCCATTTGCAGAACAACTGTCTCGTAGGATAAACCAAAATGCAGAAAGGTAAGAAATGTGATAATGTTGTGAGAACACAGAATGTGTCTACAAGATACTGATCAATTTATAAAGTTGCAGTCTCATCATCAATTATTTCGTAGCAGCTCTGTAAAAAGATGATATTTGCCATTGTTACAGTGTGTGTTTGCAAGATGATTATCATTTTGTGTACTGAAATGCATGAAAGTAATTGTCAATATGTGTGTATGCATCTGTCATGACAGAAAAAGTAGATGGTTATTTTGTCATGATAGCAACAATGATCAATCATTCTGTGTCCCAATATCTACAATGAAATCATGATAAACAACAAGGTAACTTGAAAGACATCCATGTACTGTCTGCCAGATTATATCAGATACCTTCTGCATCACTGGGAACAAAATCCTATCTTGATTCAAGATGTCAAAAAAAGTTTTCTGTTCACTACATAATTTTAATGAATGCATGAAACCTACAAAGTGATTTTTACTTGGTTTAGTGTACAATGATACACTGTTTGTCAAGTTCACAAACCATGTGACACTGGTATGTTTGACTGTGTGACACTAATCATGTGTTATTCGTTTACAGAAGTGTTCTACTAATAAGATGGGTGAAAGCTGTATTAACACTGCACACGTCTTACCTCAGTAACTTTCCTGAGCTTACCAAGAAGTTAAGCACACTCTACCAAATGATAGACACAAGGACCCAGAATTATGCCAATCTTTCCAGGTTACAGGGCAAACTTTCCCTTGTAGTGTCACAGGTAAGTACAGCAAATTTCTCTATCAATGAGGTGTAACCCTGATTTTGCCAGGTTCAAATGTCGCTATCAAGTTACATTTGGTTAAATCCAGTGATCGAGGTATAATAATGTCCCGTATAACATATGACACGTTCTGTGTAATGTGTTCTAACAGTACACAGTTTTAAGACAAGACTGACATGAACATAATTTCCACTGACTTTACTTGCTGTGACATTTTGAATATGATGCTTATTACAGACTTGATCTGATTGCATCAATGGTGATCGTCTATGGCGTGTGTGACATGGATCTTGCTAACTTTCTGTTTTGCCAATTTGAATGCCTTTATTATTTGAGATGGTATTGAATAAGCAAGCAGATATTCTGTGCAAGGCTACAGTAGACATACTGTGCTTGTATGTATTTGATGCTTGTTAGAAGAGTCGAAATAGTCCCATGTAAGCTGTACAATCTGGTTGATTGTTTCCTAAATTCACCACTCAGAACGCCACCACAAGCAATGCCATACTACCAGTTTTTCTTATTTGCTTGTGTGACCACTACATACAGATTTGACTGAATCTCTCTGTTACAGTAACATGCACTTTGTTGTTACTGGTGTTTTGGTCAATCCACAAATGATATTTTCAAAGAATCAACATGTCTTCCATATTAAGCTGTTTTTCATCATTGATTTTTTCGTACAGATCTCAGCTCAAGCTGAAGAGGCAAGTAACAAAGAATTGAACACGAGGCCTGTTATGGTGTTCCAAGATGGTGAGGATCCTAATTGTTTCTATACAGTGACAAGAACCTATTTCTATCAAGAAAATGAAAATTGAAAATTGCATTGTTTTTCAGGGTTCCCAGAAGTTAACATTCAACCATGATAGCCATCATCCTTGAAAGTCAGTGAAACTTAGTAATGTCCATATGTATTTGGCCAAAAAAAAATATGTGCTGTTCCGATTACCCGACTACCTCAATTTTATCCCCCCGACCCTAGACTTTTTACAGCTTTGTAAACCCGGAAGTAAAAATAATGATATGAAAAAACGTGAAACGCATGAAACTAATTTTAGTTCGATTTTGATACTTTTTGAACTACTTCAATAAAATGCTGTTGAAACAATACCACGCGTAAATTTCCGTACGCTGATTTTGCATATGAAAGCCTATCAGCCAGTTGAGAGTTACGTTCACAAAAGTTCATTGCCCTAGCCCGATAAGGTTTCTGTGTCACATCATCTCTGTACGATTGAGAAAAGGAGACAAACTGAAGTTTTTGTGCATCATATGAATGTCCATAACACTCTAAAAATAATTCTGATAGCAAAATTGACACGAAAAATTGGACTTTACTGTCACAGAAACGTGTTCAGTGCAGACTGCACAAGCATGGAAGCAAGCTGTGGTGTCAATGGGCCCGGTTTTTGAATTCAGTGAACAGACACTGACTCATTTTTCGGGGCAAATAAACCCTAAAATTAACTGTCGGTGACAACCAACCTTTCTGTTTGTTATTTTCCCCATTCTAAAATGACTGAAAAAAAGCAACTGGAGCAAATCTGACATCGAGAAAAACTCGACTCCGCATTCAATTCAAAACAAGGGATCTGACCCTCTAAGTTGTTCGCTTTATATCTACTGAGTCTGCGCTTAAAACTACAAGACCAGCTAGGTCACTAGAAAAATACAGCTCACTGGTTTGCAAAGGGCAATGTTGATCCAAACTTACAGTAGCGAGGGATGATAAATGCACAGTAAAAACGTGACAAACAAGCACATTATTTTTTTCAGAAGCTACAAAACATTCTTTTATGACTACAAAAGATTTTTTTCTTGGTTTGTGTAGTGCAGACAGTTCAGTGAAAAATGAAAAAAATCCCTTGAAGGTACAGTGGGAATGGCTGGCTGTTGTTAATTTTTATGTTTGAATGTACATTAAGCCCTAAGAAAGTAAACATACAGAATATGTACAAACAAATATACAGAATATTTAAGCATGAGGGAATATGCTACAATTCTTAGGGATATTAAAGCTTATGAATATTAATGAGCCGTCTGCCACTCTTTGAAGCCCTATACATTCACAACGGTGATACCCAAATTTGTTGACTTTGAAAAAATCTTATAGAGGATGGTGTTTGGAGCCAGCAGCTTGGATTGTGTAAGCAAGTGATTTATGGCTTGTAGGATGTATAACACAAGTGACATCTCTGCAACATTAAAACTAACATATAAGATGTCATTAAATGTTTCAGTTAAATCCCCCCCAAAATTTTAAAATCACCCTAAAAAATTCTAGTAGAGGGGGACCAATCCCCCTGGTATACTATCCTAGATGAAAACTGCATTGATGACAGTAAATATTGTGTCAGACTTACCTGAGGATAAACAGTTCACTTTCCTGTCAAAGAATTGTAATTCAGCCACATCAATTTCCGTGGAAGTCTAATTAACCACACATTTCAATGCTACTATTGAATATTTTATTTTATTTTAATAAATTGGTATTCAATTTGAGTGCGTTTCATGAGGAAATTGTTCACTGGTAGTTTGAACGCGTACAAAATGCACGTTAAGAAATAAAAAAAAAACCGAAAAAAAAAAAAAAATTCCCTACCTACCTACCCACCCTATTTTTGAAAACCATGTAATCGGAACAGCACAATTTCTTTTTTTTGCCTTACAGCCCGTTGCAGCTTACCTTCCCGTTTGGATGTCTGGTATGCACACATTGTGTGCACAGAACGCATGGTGTTTTTATCTAACACAAACAACAGGGTCTCTTTTCTCGGTCTGATTTCTCCTCAGATTACGTTAGATTAATTACAGTCGAGCGGGTTGGTTTGTTTATCGAATAGGCTGTTGATGCAGTCGGTAGCGACTAAAATGTAAAGAAGACACAATCCCTTTTACGCTACCCTGTTGTTTATGTAAGATAAAAACACCATGCATTCTGTGCACACAATTTGTGTATACCAGACATCCAAACGGGAAGGTAAGCAGCAACAGGCTGTAGCTAACTATTAACCCTTTTCCTGCCGGACTCATTGCATGCTATCCTACCAAGTCAGTGCTAAAACTTAGAAATGTCCATATGTATGTATTAGCTAACCAAGTCTAGTAACAGTCCAGTGACAGTGCATTTTAGAGGGCTCAAACAGCCAAGGTGAGCACAAGTACATTCAGTCTTGCCAAGTAGGTGAAAATAGGTTATTGCTCAAGACAACCTTTTACTGACACAATAGGATGGTGGGTGACATGGCCAGATTTAAAAGGGATATTTTTGTACAGATCCTGTATTGAATGAAATGAAAAATAATTCCGTAAATAGGGTCAGCTGTATTTATTTTAGATTCCAGGTGAGGTACATGATCTATGAATATTGCGCTCTCAGTTAAAACCGTCAAATTTTCCCCCTATTTTCCCCAAGATGTTGTTAGAGCTCTCTCCACACAGTCATAACTATCAGGCCCCATCTTGTGTTAATTCTTTACAAATGCATCACTTACTTTGTTGAAGCTGTACCATTCAATATTAAAATATTATGTGATGTCAATATGTAAATTATAGAGCTTACATGGAAGCTGAAAATCAACAAATTTAAATCCCACCGAGCAGAGCATGAAAATTTAAAAGTATTCAATGCTACATAGGCTAACAATTTCCAATATACATACTGCCAAGAAAGTATTTTATGTTCTTGGTTGGAAAAGTTTGCACAGACACTTTGCTGCTATGGCAACATGAATCTTCTTATGTATAGTTTCAAAGGAGATAGTGTTTGCCATATATCTTGTGAACACAGAGTTTGTGAGAGAGATAATAGTTTTGCTATGTTCTATGTAAACACTGCAAATCTTTTATATGTTATCAGATTCTTCAGATGAGCAAGACGAAATGGCAGATTTGATACCAAGTCGTTCAGAGTCTGAGGTTAGTTACTGTCAAATCTTACACAATGTGAAAAAATTCATGTGGTAAAAATCCCTCTACCCTTCCCCAGTTTTATTAGATCATGGCAAGTAACAGAAACAAACAGCCAAGTTAAGTTTTCATGTCAGGTAATTTATTGTTTGCATATCTAATGAGCTTTCAAAGTTTGGAATATATAGTTGGAAGGACTTGACAAGAGGCAATTACACTTGCTATATAAACAGGAGATACAATGACAGCAGTTAAAGACATTAATTATTTCTATTTCAGCTAATTGTGTATTTGAAAACTTAATGACCTATAGAGTTAAAAGTGGTGAATATTGTTCATTATGTTGATCATAATACTTTCAATGAAGTTGCAAATATGTGGCAAAGGTTCAAATTTACACATTACTGCAATATATAATGAAACACGTGAGCATTTACAGTTCATATCTGGTTAGCTACTATAGACTATAGTCTATAGAAGCTATTGGGATGGGTATCCGTCCGGCGTCAGTCTGTATGTATGTATGTATGTATGTATGTATATATGTATGTCAGTTTGTGAGGCGTCCGTCCACTCAAATATCTTGAGAACCGCAGTACTTACTGATTTGATATTTGTTGTGTAGATAAAAAATATGATTATGAGAAACTTGTTTTTTTAATTTTTTGATATTGTTGAAAATATGCAAATTAATGCCAAAAAAAAGGCATTTTTGGTAAAAAATCTTCTTCTTCATAACTGCTGGTCAGACAGCTTTGTTATTTGGTATACAGGTCCCTAGGGATAACTCAACTTAGATTTGTTCAAATTGTGATGAAATATGCAAATCTGTATTTTAAGGAATTTTTTTGCCATTTTTGGTCAAAACTTTATTTCATCAAAACCGCTCGTCTGACAGCTTTGATATTTGATATACAGGTTCCTACAGATGAACTAAATATGATATATTGAATATATGATGAAATCTGCAATTTTGTATTTTTGGTGCAATTTTTGCCATTTTTGGTCAAAAAATGTGTTTCTAAAAAACTACTTGTCTGATGCTTTTGATATTTGTTATACCACTCTCCGCCTCGTGCCCATTGTTCAAACCATGCTTTAATTTCCATAACCGAATATTTTATAATTACCACCTGGCTTTCTTTTGTTTAAAAATTGCCGATTTAACAAATCTTTTGTTTAAAGTGTCCGATTTACTAGTAAAATCGGACACTTTTAAACAAAAATAAATTTGTAAATCGGACACTTTTTAGCTCCGCTGTCAGCGACGCGGAGCTTATCAAATAGGTTGATTATCCGTCGTCGTCCGTCGTCCGTCGTCCGTCGTCGTCGTCCGTCGTCGTCCGTCAACAATTGCCTTCTCCTCTGAAACCACCAGTCCAATTGCTTTGAAATTTTTTATGCAGTTCACTTGGGGTGACCTCACTTCAGTTTGTTCAAATCATGGTGAAATTTGCATATTTGTATTTTTGGGGCATTTTTTGGTGTTTTTGGTAAAAAAATCTTCTTCTCTGAAACCGTTTGTCCGATTGCTTTGAAATTTGATATGCAGTTTGCTTAGGGTGACTTAAATCAGATTTGTTCAAATGGTGGTGAAATTTGCATATTTGTATTTTTAAGGCAATTTTTGTCATTTTTGGTAAAAAATCTTTAAAATCTTCTTCTTCAAACTACTGGTCAGATAGCTTTTATATTTGGTACATATGTCCCTAGGGTGATCTATTTCAGATTTGTTCAAATTGTGCAGAATATGCAAATTTGCATTTTTAAGGCAATTTTTGCCATTTTTGGTCAAAAAATGTATTTCTCAAAAAGTACTGGTCTGATAGATTTGAAATTTGGTATACAGGTTTCTATAGATGAACTAAGTAATATATATTGAATTTCTGATGAAATCTGTAATTTTGTATTTTTGGGGCAATTTTTGCCAGTTTTGGTCAAAAAATGTGTATTTCCAAAACTACTCATCTGATAGCTTTGAAATTTGGTATAGAGGTTTCTACAGATGAACTAAATGATATTTATTGAAATAATGATGAAATCTGCAATTTTGTAATTTTGGGGCAATTTTTGCCATTTTTGGTCAAAAAATGTATTTCTCAAAAAGTACTGGTCTGATAGATTTGAAATTTGGTATACAGGTTTCTACAGATAAGCTTAGTAATATATATTGAATTTCTGATGAGATCTGTAATTTTGTATTTTTGGGGCAATTTTTGCCATTTTTGGTCAAAAAATGTGTATTTCCAAAACTACTTATCTGATAGCTTTGAAATTTGGTATACAGGTTTCATAGATGAACTAAATGATATTTATAGAAATAATGATGACATCTGCAATTTTGAATTTTTGGGGCAATTTTTCCCATTTTTGGTCAAAAAATGCGTTTCTCAAAAGTATTGTCTAACAGCTTTGAAATTTGGTATACAGGTTTCTATATATGAACTAAGTGTGATATTTTGAAATTATGATGAAATCTGCAATTTTTATTTTTGGGGGCAATTGTTGCCATTTTTGGTCAGAATATTTTATTCTCAAAAAACTACTCATCAGATAGCTTTGGTTGACATGTTCTTAGGTGATCATGTTTTATTTTGGGATGATCGGATGTGATATATTCAAAGTATGATGAAATCTTCAATTTTGTATTTTTGCAGCTTATTTTAGCCACTTTTTTCTGGCCACTGCATTGAGTTATCAAGATTTCCACCTTCTTCATCAACATGTGTCAAAAATAGTTATTCTGTACATAAACACAGCGGAGCTGTATCGGCGCTAGGTCGCTTGTTAAACAAAAGAAAGCCAGGTGGTAATTATAAAATATTCGGTTATGGAAATTAAAAGCATGGTTTGAACAATGGGCACGAGGCGGAGAGTGATGACGGGTCAACAAACACTAAAAGCGACATATTGACCAAATGAAATGTATTTCACCATCAAGTATACAGAGCAAAGAAACTTTCAACGAAGAAGCATCAGATTGAATAAATTTCTCAAGTACATCTCCAAATCAATTATAACTCACCGTGAATGAAATAACAGTATCGATTGCAAATATCACTATGTGGTAAAGTTACTGTTATCCCGATCATTGGAAGGTGAAAATTACGATTTTAAAGTCACTTGTCAAAACTGAATGTGAAGTTTTCTGTCCCCTTTAGTAAAAGTTACATTTACAGGCAAACACGCAGTACCGCACTCATTGTGGTCTGGACATATTGTTTTGTTTGTACTTGCAATTTCAGTTGCAGGAGTGACTTTCTCTGACGTGGCGGTGCAGCTTGGATTTCCGATTGTGGCGGTCGGCACCGGAATGACAGGATTTTTCTTTTCCATCTTCGGCTTGGGTGGTTGAAGAGCATCGGATACAGCTTTCACTTGTTCATCATTGGTGCGTTTGTAACTTCTAACCGCTGAACTTCTGTGTCCAGTTCGTTCAGTTATCAACTGCTCGTCAAACTCTTGACGATAAAGACTCGTCGCCTGTGTGACCTGTCAGCATACACATTTTAAATATTAGAAATTGTAAAATATTTTGTCAGCAAATACTACTCAGTTAGTGACTAGCGAGTTTACGTTTGTTTTCTGTTAAACATTTCAATAGAACGCATACATTACTTACCTTTCCAGAATGTCCAGTGAAGTAGCCATCAATTCCTGCTTTGGTCGTCATTTCTTGGCAGTATTTACGCAGTGTATGAACTCCAATCTTCTGTTGAGAGAATTTCACTTTCCCGTCCGTTGCTTTAGCAAGAGGTCGTCTATAGAATGGCCCTTTCTTTGGAATATACGACAAATAGGTCTTAAACAATTTCACAACACAACGAGGATTTTCTGGTTGAGCGTAATGTTTGATGGTCTTGAACTGCTGACCAGGCTTGCGATATAAACCACCTTGATCAGTTTTTGTAGGTTTACCGTGAAAGACCACATATTCACCGATATGGTCGTCCTGGAAAGATAATTGATCCACAGTTAAACCTGAATGTTCATCAGCCGCGCGTAACCCAAATATCTTGCACATGTAGAAGTACACCGCATAACTTAAACCAAGTGCAGTCGAAGTATCAAAGGAATGCTGCCACAGTTTTTCTTCGTGTTCAATAGTGTACGGCTGGGCTTGTTTTTTCACTGTACCAATACCTTCGCGCGAAAGTTCTTTCATGACGCCGTCTAAAGTGTTTCTCAAACCAAGAAATGTGCCATTGGTTTTGTCCATAAAGTTCAAGTCAGGACGGTTGCAGCTATCTCGAAGATGACGTGCTATCGAACAACACAGCTGTTTCAGGGAATCTGGAGGGTAGCGGTTACCATTCTGCCGTCTTGCTTCAATTACAAATTTAGAAAGCCAGTAATTGAGTTTCTGTGCTTGTATTCCTTCAGTCAAGGGTGGTACATATTCTGCAGGCTTACCTGTGCGACTAGCTTCATTTTCAGAGAAAACATTTCTCTGAGCCATCCATTCATTCCATGTCGTTACACCCCAACGGTTCATTTTGGCAGTGTTGTCCGGAATACGTGATTTCTGGTAATGCTCCACAGTTTCTTGATCGACTGGAGGGTGAAAGCGAAACTCTTTCTGCACTTCAGTGAGTTGAAAATCTTCCTTATCATCGATATCAATCTGTGATAGGATGAACTCTGTTTCCCAGTCAATCGTGTCGGCGAGTGGTTCGGCCATATCGAAATATGTAGAGCGACTCCGCAATTGTATGTATGCTGCTCAAACGTTTTGACGCAAATGAGCAAAGCGTGCCTGCAACGTGGATTTGCAAACACCTGTTCACTTCATTCAACCAACCAACCAACCAACCAACCAATCAAACTTAATTCATAAAATTCAAATCAAACAAGGTGCTCAACCACGTCATCGCACTACAATAGCAACACATGTCAACTTTGTTTTATCCAATCATGGGTTATTTTTTATACTTTCGTTCAACAAGGTGTCAAAACGCGTCAATGTTTTCCTGCCAAAGTTTCAACTTGCACTGCACTAAAATTACAAATAAAAACTTTCGGCGTGCAAACAAGTCTCCTAAACTCGGCAAATTCGTGGTATAACACGGTCAGCGAACTCGTAGTCGGCGGTTTACGGAATTTAACGGTACAGTTGCCATAAAACTCCTCAGCCCTGCGGGCCGAGGAGTTTTATGGCAAACTGTACCGTTAAATTCCGTAAACCGCCTCCTACTCGTCCGCTTACCTATAGTTATACCACTCTCCGCCTCGTGCCCATTGTTCTAACCATGCTTTCTAATTTCCATAACCGAATATTTTATTATTACCACCTGGCTTTCTTTTGTTTAAAAAGTGTCCGATTTACAAGTTCTTTTGTTTAAAAGTGTCCGATTTACTAGTAAATCGGACAGTTCTTTTGTTAAAAACTGTCCGATTTACTAGTAAATCGGACACTTTTAAACAAAAGAACTTGTAAAATGGACACTTTTTAAACAAAAGAAAATCACGTGGCGACGAGTAAAAAAAAACAAATGCGAAACATTAACCAGAAGGAATTTATTTCACCATTAAGTACAGAGTAAAGACACTTTAAAAGAATCACCGGACTGAATTAATTTTGCACGACTGTACATCTCAAAATCAATTACAGGTCACCGTGAAATAACGGTATTGATTGCAAATATCACTTCTGTGTTAGGGTTATTGTTATCATGATCATTCGAAGCTGAAATTTAAGACTTCAAAGTCAGTTGTCAAACACTGAATGTGGAGATTTCAGTCGCCTTTGGTAAAGTTAAATCTAGCTATAGGAAACACGCGCAGTACCACAGTCATTGTGGATCTAGACATATTGGTTTTTTTTTGTACTTGCAGTTTCTGTTGCCCCTTTCTCTGGCGTGGCTGTGTAGCTTGGTCTTTCGATTGTGGCCGTTAGCAATGGCGTGACAGGGGACTTTCTTTTCCATCTTTGGCATGGGTAGTTGAAGTGCACCGGATACAGCTTTGATTTGTACTTCATCCGCCATATCGAACTACGTAGAGCGACTCGGCAATTGCATGCATGCTGCTCAAAGTTTTCGACCCAAATGAGCAAAGCGTGACTCTAACATCGATCTGCAAACACCTTTTCACTTCATTCAACCAACCAACCAACCAATCAATCAAGCAAATTCATACAAGTCAAATAAAACCAGGTGCTAAACCACGTCATCGCACTACAATAGCAACACATGTCAACTTTGTTTTATCCAATCATGGTTTGTTTTTTTATACTTTCGTTCAACAAGGTGTCAAAACGCGTCAATGTTTTCCTGCCAAAGTTTCAACTTGCACTGCACTAAAATTACAAATAAAAACTTTCGGCGTGCAAACAAGTCTCCTAAACTCGGCAAATTCGTGGTATAACACGGTCAGCGAACTCGTAGTCGGCGGTTTACGGAATTTAACGGTACAGTTTGCCATAAAACTCCTCGGCCCTGCGGGCCTCGGAGTTTTACTGGCAAACTGTACCGTTAAATTCCGTAAACCGCCTCCTACTCGTCCGCTTACCTATAGTTATACAGGTTCCTAGGGGTTGTCTTTGTGTGATATATTGAAATTTGATGAAATCTTCAATATTTGTATTTTTGGGTCAATTTTTGCCATTTTAGGTCAAAATATTTGTTTCTCAAAAATTACTTATCTGATAGCTTTGATATTTGGTATACAGGTTCCTAGGGTTTATCTTAATATAATGTATTGAAATTATGATGAAATCTTCAATTTTGTATTTTTGCAGCTAATTTTGCCACTTTTTGCTCGTGTTCACACACATGAGCATATGCCGCAGCGATGTCTGTCTGTCTGTGTGTCTGTCTGTCTGTTCGATATCTCAAAAATGGCTCATCAGATCAGAATCAAATCTGGTACATAGATTCAGTTTGCAAATTGCAAGAACTGATTAGTTTTTAGCGGGTGTGGCTTGCTTACTTTTTTGCTCATTTGCATAATTAATGATTTTAGAAAAAACGGCTATGCATTGAGAATGACTGAACACAATCTCATGAGATTTAAATGTTGATCGCACCAAGATGTATCAGCCGTGAAAGATATTAAGGGTGACATGAAAGATAATTGCTAATTTGCATATTTAATCAACTTTCCTAATTAGGGATATATATCTGAATTGACTGGACCAAAGTTGATGAAACTTGCTACATATATTGAAGATACTATGATACAATATTCCTGAAAGTCATTAAGCATTTTTACTTCATCCAACTCCCAATTTGCATATTAAATCAACTTTTGAAATTAGGGATTTATATTTGACTTGACTTGACCAAAATAGATGAAACTTGCTATGTACATTAAAGATGCTATGATAAAATATAGTTGGTTATGCATTTGGAGACTATCGATTGTTCACTTCATTATTTCTGATTGTTTTATTGTTTTTTTCATTATCAGTTTGAATGGGAAGAATTATCTGATATTGATGAAGACAACGATGATGATGATGAGGATGGTAACCAGAGTGATGAAGATAGTGATTTTTAGCCATAGAAACTGAAATCCTTTTTCAGCATCTAAGACATTTAACTTGAGATTCCTATAAAAAAGAATATTTTTTGTAAATATTTAAATGATCATATTCATTAACTAACGAAGGATGATCATGTGACAGATTTCATTTGTTGGCCAGTTAGTGAAATCCGAATAGGATATCCATGTGTTGCCTTAACATCATTGCTTACTTTCTTTCTAGTTTTACTGTTCTTATCCGTAAATGACATAGAAATTTGCTCTTCCAAACAGATCAAAATCATGTTTTAAACAAAAAAGAAAGTGTCTAGTTTTAAAATTAAACCTTGATAATAGTAATCACAAATCTTTTGGGGACCTTTTGTTTTATTTGCTCAAAGGGATGCAATTTACAATTGTGTTTATCGTTGTTCTCTGACCAGTTTTATTTTCAATTTTATTCCAGACTTGTTTACAAATAAATATTTTTGTAAGGTTCTTTGGGTTTTGAAGTAGAAACCAGAAAGAATTTGCCACCAATTCAAATGTCTTTTGAGACAGCGAAGTTCACTAGATGCAATGCTGCAATTTTGACTGTATGCCGGCATGCTGAGCGAGTCTATCACCAACTGTATCAAATGTAGAAACTCAAATACATTTATCATTGATCAAAAAGTGATTCTTGACACAACATGTGACATTCGTTGTGTGTCATCTTCTGTCCAGGCTACTTTCTGTTCACTTGATTTCAAAATTTGTGACACTGAGAATTGGAATAAATTCTGGGAAAAGATACAGGCAGCACACAGCTTTCTACAGGAGAGTGGACTGCAATTCTTATGTCATTTATGCATTATTCAGTCTGAAGCAGTTTTGTCACTGGAAAGAGATTCAGAACGAATTTTTATAATTCACATGAAATCTGCATCATTTCTACTTCCAAATCAGTTCCTCAATAAAGATATATTCCATCAGGAGTATTTGTGTCCTTAATTTCTGTCATGGCAAGACTTAGCACACCACATGAAGATTCCTGTGTCTGTCTTTGAAGTATGAATTTAAGGAAATGTTATTAGTCCCCACGGACACCGTCCGGGGGAACTTATAGGTTTGGTCATGTCCGTGCGTGCGTGCGTGCGTGCGTCCATCCGTCCGTTCACGCAGATATCTCAGACATGCCCAGGTCAATTTCTTTCAAACTTTGCACAAGGATAGTACCCTAACCCATACAGATGCACGTCGATTTGTTTCACAATGCGATCAAATTTGGCCGTGTTAGAGGACTTTTTAGTTTTCACCTCCATAGACTCCCATGTATAAGGCAGTCCATAGACTCCCATGTATAAGGCAGTCCATAGACTCCCATGTATAAGGCAGTCCATAGACTCCCATGTATAAGGCCAAGAAAATAAAAATTTAGTTTCTCATGGTATTCATATTGCAAAAAGGATGCAGTGACACAGTTTTTAGTCCCCACGGATGAAGTCCAGGGGAACAGGTGGGGACACACATATTGTACCTCATTAACTATGCACATATCTAATTTTGAGCAAGCCAATAGAGCTAGAGGTCTAATTTTTGGTATATAGGGATAACTTAGCAATACAATTTTTTTGACAAAAATGTCATGTGACCTCAGTGACCTTTGACCTCAAACATATTTGTCCATAACTCAGTAACCACAAGTGCTCTAACCTTCATATATGGTATGATTGGACAGCTTATGACGCCACATACTGTACCTCATTAATTATGCACATATCTAATTTTGAGCGAGTCAATAGAGCTAGAGGTCTGATTTTTGGTATATAGGGATAACTTAGCAATACAATTATTTTGACAAAATTTCACATGACCTCGATGACCTTTGACCTCAAATATACATATTTGTCCATAACTCAGTAACCACAAGTGGTACACCCTTCATATATGGTATGATGGGAGACCTTATGATGCTTCATACTGTACCTCATTAATTATGCGTATATCTAATTCTGAGCAAACCCATAGAGCTGGATGTCTGATTTTTGGTATATAGGGATAAATATAGGATTGAAATTTTTGACCAAATGTCATGTGACCTCGATGACCTTTGACCTGAAATATACGTTTATGTCAATAAATACGTAACCACAAGTGCTATGTCCTTTATATTTAGTAGGATGGGAGACCTTATGACAACACACGCTTTACCTCATTAATTATGCACACATCTAATTCTGGGCAAGGGCTAGAGGTCTGATTTTTGGCATATAAGGATTAATTAGCAATACAATGTTTTTTCAAAATGTCGTGTGACCTTATGACCTTGACCTTGATTATACATATACCACAAGTTCTATACCCTCCAATTCTGATAGGATATTAGACCTTAAGATGTCACATCTTGTACCTGATTATTATGCGCATATGTATTTCTTGGCTGGCCAATACAGCTAGAGGTCTGATCTTTTTTCCCGATTAGAACCATAACTTAGACATGCCTCATGTGTTTCAAATTGGAACAATACATAGACCTATGTGCCCATAGATCTCAACATATACACTCCAGTGATACTTCTTAATGACCACATTTCCCTGCCCCATCAAGACTAATACTCCTATTACAAGTGGGGACTATGCCTTTTATTAAAAAGATACTTTATCCATGGTACTTTACGGGCATCAAATGAATGTTGGAAGTTTTTATGACCAAAAGGCAAACAGGATTATTTCTTGGCCTAATAGGGATTTGACTGCTTTCCAAGCTATTCCAATTTCCCATCCACAGGTTACAAAAAATGTGAAATACCTAAGGGTTTAGGCAAAATAACAGGCTACATGTGGATTATTTAGCACTTGATATCAGTCAAAATTCTAGACCAGATCTGTATTGTGGCAAGCAGATGCCCCTGTTGTGGGGTGATTTATGATCAATTTCCCCTATTGCCCCCCATCCTTAGTGATGGAAAACATTGGTATATACATCATTGAAATCACGATAGCAAGTACCCTCCTATTGCAATACAAAAACCTTGATCTGCTGCTAACAACATTGCCCCTCAATATTGCTACCAGTGACACGCCCAGCTTTCCTTCTACACTTTGAAATCACTGCAAACATAACACAGTGCATCATATCATATTTCTTTTATCACTAGTCAGTATTTCAAAGACGAAAACTTCACATTTGAGCGGGAAAGCTACCTACCTTTGATTTGTGGACTTTCCCTTAAAAGTGGCCTGTTAACACCTCTCCAAAATCCCTTTCATTGGTCAAATTGATGTCATTATGAGAAATCGTAAAACTTTACATGACACTGTGCAAATTTCATCTTTTCTAAGAGTCAACTCAAGGAATCCTTAGAAACTTATATCATCCATATATGACAAGCACTTAATGAAAGGAAAAGTCATTTTAGCCAAGAAAGGGAAATGCTGAACCTAAATGTGCATATAAATAATGAGGTAATCCCTTTGACTTAAAAGCTTTCTTATTGACAATTCAGAAAAGAAAATTATTTTCAAAATCTATATACCCCGGTATGCCAATTTTATGGTATTTTGAAAAACTCCATGCACCCCAAGGGATCTACCAACAAAATGTAACTGCAACAAGAATTTTTGATAATTGATCTTTATTTTCTCACTTAAATGCTCATGTGACCAGTAACCCGTCCAAAACCCATGACTCATTCAAAGCAAAGATACACATTTAGATAGCAAGTGGAATCTAACAACACTAATACTAGAAACCTAAAAGGAAAATTAAAAAGAAACTTTAATGAATACAATTTACCAAACCTGGCAAAAAAATCTCATGGCTACATGCAAAATTACAAGCTAAATGTTCTATTGAGTTACATAATGATTTTTTGAAAGTCTACCAATAAGCATACTGTTTACAAAGCAAGTTGACCAACAAGCATACTGTTCACAAGCTAGTTGACCAATGAGCATACTGTTTACAAAGCTAGTTGACCAATGAGCATACTGTTTACAAAGCTAGTTGACCAATGAGCATACTGTTCACAAAGCTACTAGCACTCTAACCATGAACACTTTCACATCAAATTGGATCACTATGTGTGAAATAAGAGGACTTACCATTTCTTCTCTTAAATTCAAAATTGCTGATAGCCTTTCAGTTATATGAGAAGAAAGTTTTACTAATATATGTTTTAGCATATATTTTGGCAGCCTTCAATGCAGCTACTAAAATGGTTGACTGGTTCTTGTGTCATTCATTAATCTTTTATACCACGAGTTAAACAATACATTAATGAGTTACTTATTGAGTTTTTGTATTATTTTAATTTCTTGATGGCTAACAATCAGAAGGTTATTTGCAAACTTAAACATACTGATACATTTCATTGGCCACTGATGCTTTGGGCAAAATCACAGGTCCCATAGTCACCTTTTTCGGACCAAGAATTTTATTTTAGTTTTTGAGAAATCTAAAAGAATAACATTGCACACTGGCTGCATTTTATCAAATAAGCTATTATAAGAGATATAACACAAGGGAGCTGACAAAACTGTACAAAATGTAATTGTTATTTAAATGTAAACCTTACTTGACAATAACGTTCTAAAAAATATATATTGCTGATTTCATCATAATTTGAAAAAGTTAAAATCAGAATGTTGTTGAGACCACTCTTGTAGAAAAAACAAAGAACCTTGAATCTTCTACTCGTGCTCACTACATCAGACGGCAACAAATCTTTGGAAGGGCCAATAGCTATAACTTTTGATGAGTTCTTGCTATTTTTTTGGTCTGTCCAAAAATGTGCATATGAATATTCCCAAAGCATTTTGAAACACTGATTATTAAATTAAATCCTCTTTCTCCAAGTTGTATTTATTTCTGTGGTTTGTCTATGGAGCCTGGTAGAAAGAGGATTGAGCTTGTCAGCACAGAGTATATACATATTGAATGTACCTTTATTGTTCACATTGGAATTCTAATCCAGATCAGAATTCACTTATCAACAATAACAATGCACTCTACGTATGTAGAGGATGAGTTGACAAGCTGTATACTGTGTACTAGTATGTCAACCGACAAGCTGTATACTGTGTACTAGTATGTCAACCGACAAGCTGTATACTGTGTACTAGTATGTCAACCGACAAGCTGTATACTGTGTACTAGTATGTCAACCGACAAGCTGTATACTGTGTACTAGTATGTCAACCGACAAGCTGTATACTGTGTACTAGTACGTCAACCGACAAGCTGTATACTGTGTACTAGTATGTCAACCGACAAGCTGTATACTGTGTACTAGTACGTCAACCGACAAGCTGTATACTGTGTACTAGTACGTCAACCGACAAGCTGTATACTGTGTACTAGTACGTCAACTGACAAGCTGTATACTGTGTACTAGTACGTCAACCGACAAGCTGTATACTGTGTACTAGTACGTCGACTATGAAATTATCTCACTAAGGTCATCTAGGGACATGTAAACCAAATATTAAAGCTGTCTGACTAGCGGTTTGAAAAACAAGCGGCCCAACAGTTGACAGAGCTCTGCTGTGTTATGTAGAGAATAACTTTTTGTGACACATGTATTGATGAAGAAGATGGATATCTTTGATAGCTCATTAAAGGATGGCCTGACCAAAAATGGCAAAATTAGCTGCAAAAATACAAAATTGATGATTTCATCATCATTTCAATATATTACATTAAGATAAAGCCTAGGAACCTGTATACCAAATATCAAAGCTATCAGATGAGTAACTTTTGAGAAACAAATATTTTGACCAAAAATGGCAAAAATTGACCCCAAAATATAAAAATTGAAGATTTCATCAAATTTCAATATATCACACTAAGACAACCCCTAGGAACCTGTATACCAAATATCAAAGCTATCAGATGAGTAACTTTTGAGAAACAAATATTTTGACCTAAAATGGCAAAAATTGACACCAAAATATAAAAATTGCACAAAAACTACAAAATTGCAGATTTCATCATATATTCAATATATCATATTAACTTCATCTGTAGGAACCTGTATACCAAATATCAAAGCTGTCAGACAAGCGGTTTTGATGAAATAAATATAAATGGCAAAGAAATTCCTTAAAAATACAGATTTGCATATTTCATCACAATTTGAACAAATCTAAGTTGAGTTATCCCGAGGGACCTGTATACCAAATAACAAATCTGTCTGACCAGTGGTTATGAAGAAGATTTTTTACCAAAAACACCTTTTTTTTGGTGCTAATTTGCATATTTTCAACAATATCAAAAATTAAAAAAAAAATAGTTTCTCAAAATCATATTTTTCATCTACACAACAAATATCAAATCAGTAAGTACTGCGGTTTGAGTGGACGGACGTCCACAAATGGACATACATACATACATACATACATACATACATACATACATACAGACTGAAGAGGGTGCCGGACGGATACCCATACCAATAGCTTCTATAGACTAAAGTAGCTAAAAATGATCAAAACAAATTCTCAAAAATGCAAATATGCAACTTCTATGCCAATTTGAACAAATATTGAAGACATTGTCCCACCAACATATTATGCAATTTATCATAGAAATAACTTTGTCATTAATGGAACATTTATGAAATTTATGGAAACTCATTGTGTAATTTTTTTCTTAATCTGTGAGATTCCACCCAGTTTTAGATAATCCAAAGTTTCCTCATACCAAAGCTGGTCACATTTGGTGCAATAAATTTTGAGTTTTGAGCTTCTCAAATATGGTCAGCAGATGAACAATAGACACATGGATGGACGGATGGACAGACTGAAATGCACACAAACTGATGGAGAATTGACATTGATTGGCACACAGGGGTCACAAATAATGAAAAAATTGATGTCATCAAAAGTTACAGCTATTGGCCCTTTCACTTCCACAGACAACATCAACTTGCGTTGCTTGTCTTTCAGTAGATTAAGAAATCTTCACAATGCACTTATGTTGGACAATGGAATATGAATGTAAAAAATGTTCTTCACATGACAAATTACACCTCACATACAGGTATTTCTTATCTTAGTCAAAGCCTGTGTTTGTAAAATGAGCTGGAGAGGAGGGTGGAGTTGTTGCTTGAGGCACACTAACATTACTGTAGCTATGTAATGCCCTTGTGCCAGGCTTAATAGGACCACGATTCTTACTGAAAGTTAAACTTGAATTGACACCACGTTTTACACGTAATGTATTTGGCTGCTTTAAATGAGGTGAAACTGGATGAGCACACAGTTGCTGTAAATCTGGACCATACTCAATCTCACGACTACTGTGAGTCCCTGCTTTCTGCTTTGTTGATTTTGTTTTGTAAGCTTCTCCAATACTTACTGACTCTTCAGAGGTTGATCTATTTACCTGTACATTAGAGGTTACAGACACTTGATCCATATCATTGTCAAAGCTGTTTCTACGAGATGATCCTACAGAAGAACTATTGGATGACTGTAGCATCGAACTGCTACTCTGATCAACAAACTGATTATCACTTTGAGTTTTTGATTGTTCATTTTCAACATCATTTTCAGCAAGACATACTGATGCAGTTGAAGAAAAGTCAATGAGATCAGCAGTTTCAGAATCCATTAGGTTTTGTGAAGCAGCTACTTCATCTGATTGACCAGCACCTGAAACATTCTCTAGGCTTTCCTTTCCCAAAGTAATTTGGCTTCCTTTGTCACTGTATCCATTCATCATATTCTTTTTTGTTTTGGCAGAAAGAGATCCCTGGAAAGGTTGTATAGTTTGAGTTCCTCTTTCTTTAGTGTCTGTGTATTTGACAGGGCTCGTTACCCTTTCTGTATTTTCTTCTTCTTCTCTCATTCTCATGGCTTTAGTTATAACAGCTGTTGAAACTCTGTCATACACGCGGCTTGCAAGATTTGCATTTCTCTCATCATTTGGTAAGTAAAGTTGTGTCTCTTCGTTGTCTTCCCTTGCAGCAATATTTTCTTCTTCCATTACCTTATGAACTCTATACTGGAGATCATGGGGCAGCTGTGAGAAAATATTTTAGGATAAATATTCTTGGATTATAACACATCTTAAGTCTTATTGCTGGCGCAATAAAAGTTGGAACATCGAAGTCCCTATATACCGGTACATAGGGAAACAGCTGGGAATATCCCTATATCGGCAAGTGATTAGCCAACAGCGGTATCGCTAGTGCATCAGATATCTTGCAGTTTGTTTATCAAAAACAATGCAGGGTGCCCATGCTGTGTCTCATAGACAAAACACCATTGTAGGGGCCGTTCATTTTGCGTGAATGATGGTACAATAAAGGATTGACGTTTTGAGTAAAGTTACATTGGTATTAAAATTTCAATGACCAGGGAACCTACATCTGCACTAGCGATACCGCTGTTGGCTAATTACTTGGTGATATAGGGATATTCCCAACGGTTTCCCTATGTATATAGGGACTTCGGTGTTCCAAGTTTTATTGCGCCAGCAATAAGTATGAATTCCTTCTTTGTCTAGCATCAAGTGCAACATTGAATTTCTACCCGAAAGCATGATCCTACGGCAACTAAGTGTTCAAGATAGGTTCTGCTGTCATAGATTGCTATCAACATACATCGGAGACACTAAAGATTTTATAAAAATATATTACAAAATGAAGCCATAGAAGGAGAGAGTGAAATGCTGGACTAAGAAATGGAGCACACCTATTTGAAGGAATAGAAACAGACAGACATCCTCATTACACCTTTATGGTTTCGGCTACCAAGGGTGGAGGTGAGGAAGCAACAAACATTTAAGAGTCAGACAATAACAATATGATTCCAGCCTCCCTCTTTGAGGAACAATGGAAGACACAAAACAAAAACACAAGAATACAAAATCAATCAAAAAACTGATAAAGAAACCACAATAAGATTTGAAAACATATGCTAAGACCAATCACGAAATGAACTGTCACGTGACCTAAGTCAATTGGTTGACATCAGCATAGAGCCCAGTTCAGCAGGATAAGTGATGGCTATGTATCCAAATATCACACAGATAATGGTACACAATCTCATTTAACTGTCAAAAATAGACTCAATGAATGAAGTTGCCCTCTTTTCATTAATACTTAACTCAGTCCTGCTACTTAAGACTTTTTGCAAGAGAGTGACTAAGCCAAATGAACATTTCAATATTTAGATCTTGATGTTCATCATATTCTGTACAACCCAAATATCCAATCACATTTCAAAGATGTTTCTGATATTTACAAACTTAAACTTGAGTGAAATCAGAATAAATGGCGACATGCAAAATGCTTTCAAACTTAACATTGTTGCTATTATTTTAGAACTTGACCATGGGAAAACTTACTGAAATAGTGGTAATGGGCTGTCTCTTACTGAAATAGCGGTCATGGTCTGTCTCTTACTGAAATAGTGGTCATGGTCTGTCTCTTACTGAAATAGTGGTAATGGTCTGTCTGACTACTCAAAAGATATTTCCACCGGTCCAAGCTAAAGTTTACGGACATCAAACTAGAAGCCAACATGAATGTCGAGCAGTGCAACTGCTTTGAACAGATGTTGATCGATCATTATATTACCATGCCCTGTCCATCACATTTTAATTGGTCGAGCTGAGCCACGTGACCGACCACAAATACACAATAATGGTTTGTTTATGTGCCCGTGAATATGAATAATATCGTAAACATTGTAACTTTTCAGCTAAAACGTAAATTGTAACTTGTACAAAGATCATAATCAATCACAAAATAAAATGGAACACTTGTGGGCCAAGTTTAGACACTTTTTTTGAAAAAATTTCCGCATTTGCAAAATTTTTACAGCACACACACTACACTCACTGACAAGTTCTAAGGCGCAGTTGTCGTTTGCGTGGGAAATTTTGTAAATTTTGACGGTTTTGGGGGTTTGTAGATAGTATAATGGAAATAACAGACTCCGCGCTGACCATTAATGTTTATTTATGGGCGCGGGCCAGAGGAAAGCCAAAATTAACAGGCTCGGCAAGCCTTGCCCGTTAATTTTTGGCTTTCCTCTCGCCCTTGTCCCTAAATAAACATTAATGGACAGCACGACGCCAGTTATTTCTAAAACAATTGGCATGACAGATTTCAAAGCAAACATACATATACATGTATCAAATCACGGCAGTTTGCTGTCATGTCAGCCATGATTTAAAGTTTACTTAACATTGTGTTACAATTATCAGTGACTGCCATCTGGGCTGAGATTGGTAACTCAGGAAAATAACTCTTGTTAACTCAATATAATATTCGTTGAATGTATTTTTCAAAGTGCTGCATTTTAGATCCTTACAACTGATGAAGTAGAAATGTATGAAGTACTTACACTGCTAACTTTGTGAGTAAGATAATTGGATGATGGGGCACACTGTAGCAGCTGAACAGCTAACTCACAATCTTTCTTCAGTCTCACCTGTTCGACAAGAAGAGAGAAAGTAGCATTTAACAACACTATGCTCCTACTTGATCAGAATTAGATGTAATTCAACTGAATAAAATATGTGCTTTATGCTTCAAAATACTAAGTCTGCATCTTTAATGGACAATGATACAGGCAAAGGCTGGTGGAAAGTCAACCCAAAATTTTGGACCAATTTTGGGTCTTATACTGATAATATTTCTTGAACCAAACCCTTTGAACTTTTTAAGTTTGTGTTGAATTACCTACACATGTAAGAATCATAAGTTGACTGAAAAACTTTCTAAAATGAAATTCTTGATCTTCATCTATTATACGATGAGGTGAGTAAAAGCAGGTCAAAGGTCATTGGAAACACTTTGGGTCTAAACCCAACCAATGTCGGCCAAAAAAACAGCTCTCTTGTCCTGAAAAAAACAGCCCAGTGTCTAAGTGTCTTTGTACACTTAAGAGACTGTGTGCTAAAGATCTGTACCCAGTTTCATCAAATTTGCTGCAGTATTTCTAGACATATCACCCTAATTACAAAAGTTCATTAAATATGCAAATTAGCAATTATTGATGCAATCTCATTGTGTGCTATCAGGTCTCTGTGTGACAAACATCTTTGCAAAGTTTCATCAAATTTAGTGCAGTCACGGGCTCTAGAAACAGAGATCTTTTTCAAAAAGTCACTGTCAATGATACAGTCCCAGCATTTTTTAATAAAATGGCCATCACACAATCATAATGGATTGGATCAAATAACAAATCAATATGCACATGTATGACATCCTTGAACCACGTTTGCATGAAATCGCTTTAAGCATCTCTGAGATATCTGCATGAACAGACGGACAGACGCACATGACCAAACCTATAAGTCCCCCTGACGGTGTCCGTCGGTACCAACAAGCATTCACTTTGTAAACACTTTCACAGTACCTGTATATGTTATGTGCATTTTTATTATTGATGACATTAGAATTAAAGTCATCAATATGACAATAGAATTAAAGTCATCAATATGACCCGGTGAAACCTGTCTATTATTAGTCTACTATAGACTATAGTCTATAGAAGCTATTGGGATGGGTATCCGTCCGGCGTCCGTCGTCAGTCTGTATGTATGTATGTATGTATGTATGTATGTATGTATGTATGTATGTATGTCCGTTTGTGAGGCGTCCGTCCACTCAAATATCTTGAGAACCACAGTACTTACTGATTTGATATTTGTTGTGTAGATGAAAAACACGATTTTGAGAAACTTTTTTTTTTAATTTTTTGATATTGTTGAAAATAGGCAAATTAATGCCAAAAAAGGTGTTTTTGGTAAAAAATCTTCTTCTTCATAACCACTGGTCAGACAGCTTTGTTATTTGGTATACAGGTCCCTAGGGGTAACCCAACTTAGACTTGTTCAAATTGTGATGAAATATGCAAATCTGTATTTTTAAGGAATTTTTTTGTCATTTTTGGTCAAAATTTGACTTACATTGTATGTAATTCTTGTACTGTATAAACCCTATCAATTCACCCAGAAAAAAATAAGTAATATGATTTTAAATAATTGAATTAATTAGGAAATCATCAAAGCCAAAATAATTTTAGTGTAGAATTATCAGAAAGTTCAACTTTTTTTGACAGTTCATAGTGAAATGCTTACCATCTTGGAGGATTAAAACATGTAAAGGCAACTTTCCTGAATCCCAACTTTGACATATTCTGAACCGTCATTTATTGTGCCCTGTATGTTATCTAAAAGAAATTGCTCAAAATAGTCAATAGAGATAGAGATAGAGATAGAGAAAGTTCTAATTTCCATTTATGGTTGACTTGGTAAGGATAAAATAAAATTACTTTTGAGGAAAAAAATAGAGTGGTCAATTAAAAGATGGTCAAAGTGATAGGGTTTTTATGGTAAAGCTGGGCTGTATAAAGATTCCTCATGTGCTATTTTATAGCAATTATGCAATCTGTGTAAACAGTGCAATGAAAGTGTAACATGATTCCTTATAATGCTTTTGATGACCTTGAACTTCTTAAGTTTCAAACCTTTGTCTCTTCAGTGTGCTTTCTCTGAGTATGTAGTCTCAACTTATTAAACAGAACTCACAATGGTAATCAAAGATATCCACCTTCTTCATCAATACATGTGTCACAAAAGGTTATTCTCTACATAACTCAACAGAGCTCTGTCAACTGTTGAGTTGCTTGTTCTTTCAAAACCGCTGGTCAGACAGCTTTAATATTTAGTTTACTTGTCCGTAGGATGACCTTAGTGAGATAATTTCATACAGTCAGGAAATACTTAATTTTGTATCCATGTCTATAGTAGCTTCAGGGACTTTGGCCCTATGTTTATACCTTTGAGTGCTGTATTTTTTCCCAACAAAATTTTAGTGCAACATTTTACCAATTTTTATGAACTTTTCTCTAATTTTTCTGATAATTTTGGACCAAATGAACACAATATTTCATCAGCCACAGTTTTTTATCAAAAGTTTGGCAAAAATCTGACAAAAATTGACTGAGGTATATTTTATAAGGGCGAAAAAAATTGACTTTGGTGCTCAAAGGGTTAAGGACACATTCAGAAATGGAAAAGTGTCCTTAATAGACAGGTGAAATTCTATTCAAAGTGTAACTTTTGGTTTGATAAATCTGTCCTTAATAAAGAGATGTTCTGATTAGAGAGGTGTCCGTGAGGACAAGTTTCACTGTATATGTACTGGGACTGTTCATAAGCTGAATACTGTTTTCCAAATGGTCAAAGGTTCATCCAAATATTGAACACTTGATGTAACTGTGAATGTGTTTTCACAGCTATGTTTTAGGACACAATAATGTAGGTTAGAATTTCACCTACATTTTGTATTGCCTTTCCTGTCAAAATGTTAGCCTAATACATTATTTACATCATTTTAATCCTCTGAAATTATAATCACAATAGTAACAATACACTGATGACAACTGTATTGGCACTCTAGCCAGGCACCAAAAGCTGCATTAGTTTTTTAATAAAAAGCCAAAGAAGCTGGGTGTGGCATGTCTTTTCAAAAGCAACTTTTTATTCATAAACACCTGAAAAATGCAAATCAAAATGACATTTGTCCGCAGATAAACAACTAAAATGACAAGGAAATTTCAAGATATGTGTCTGTTACTTTAGTGGAAAGAGGCAGTCCTAGATTTAATAGTAAGGCATAAATGATTGAGAGAAAGATCATGTCCAGGCTTTCTAGGTTGGAAGTGAAACTTTGATTTTAGTGTGGATGTGATGATTATAAATTACCTGGTGTGTCTTAGAGCATCTTTCTTTGACATGCATTTAAAGGTATACTGTCACCTGTTCCAATTTTGCCACAGTTACCATGGTAAGAGAAAATCTAACCAATCACAGATTTTAAGCGGGTGGCCGCTTTTTAAAAACAGCGCCCTCACATGGGCATTTTGAATACCAAGGAACGCCCCTTTGACCATATATGGGCATATTTAGATTACAGGTGACTGTATACCTTTAAGGATATGTGTTGGCAAACTTTTTCTATAGGCAACATTTTTTTAACACTCAACATTACATAATATAACCTGCACTCACATTTTCTTCCTCTTTTTCACCAAGTTTACATCTTACGTCAACCAGCCTTGAAGTCAAGGTCATCATTTCTTTACCAAGAAACTGTTTCTCCTTTTCGTATTTGGATGCCTGTTCAAAAACAAATGCCACAATTAGTTAGGATAAATAACATACATTTTCACTTTTTCCTAGACCTTTGAAAGCTTTGCAAATAAGACATTTTGACACTTACAGCAATAAGGCCACTAATTAGTTTATGAGGTTGTACTGTTTGATCATCTGTTTGATTTTCTGTTCTGCTCAGTTGCGTGTCAGTCATTCAATAAACTTCTTTCACACAACTTATACATCACAGACACCTTTAGCAAATACTGAAGTCAAAGAGAGAATATTGTATGAATGCAGAATTTTGACTATGATGACTCTTCATGATTTATTTTGTTCACCCACATATTACTTGTCTCATTAATTTGATTCAAATAATCTCAAATTTCCATGAACACAGGAAAATAACCACCAACTTTCAAATTCCCAATTTCTAACCATTTCACAGTTGCTCATTTTAGTATCAGTCATTTATTCCACTGTGATTGACCAAACATGCATCTAGATGCTACTGAGAACATCTCTACCAACTATTGTACACTGTATAAAGAAATGGAACTGTTTGAGTGTGAATTGTTGACCATTTTCAGATTCATTTTGCTCAATTGCCCAATACTTCAAACTTTAAATGCTCTAACTTTGGTAATTTTGGCATTTAAAATTTTTTATCATGTTATAATTTATTGACTCGTTTGCATTTTTTGCAGCCATGATATCAAGATTTGCCTACATTTCTTTTGGTCTAGAGGTGTGGGGTAGTACGTTCAAATCATATTTATCAGATTCTTGTCATTAAAAACAGGTCATCATTGATGACACAGTCCCCACTTGTTAATTGGTAATTTGATTACAGGTCCTCGGGGAGTGAGGATAGAGTCCTGTTCATTGACTGGGTCTGTGATCACAAATACCGCAATACAGATGAGGCTTAATGGCCGAGAATGAGCTCCATGGTGGTGAAAACATAAAACCAATCTGGGCTGCCACCCTAAGTACAAAAACAACTCAAGTAGTAATTAATTGATAGGATGTTGCAAATCATTTTTCATTCAATTATAACACTGACAGATTATCACCTGTATCACATTTCATACAAGTGTCACTGACAAGTGTCACAGCACTATGAGATCAACATCTACCGTATACCATCAGTGTTTTGCCCAGAGTGCGTTCTTGCATCTTTTGACGCAAAATTAGCAACAATGTCCTGCAAAAATACCAGACCTGGGTCACAGGGACGCACTAAAATAAGGGTTAGAATTGTAAGTCTAGCGTCCAAAGACTGACTATTTTTTTAGCTACCAAATTACACACTTGATAGCCCGTACAGTTATTGCTTCTCCATTGAGACAATGAAACATTTAAAATTTAGTCTATTTTTTTCGTCACAATGTAAACACTATTGGAAAATCAGTTAGTCTGTTACAGTCTACGATTCATGGTATGAGCAAGGCGATGTGCGTCCACTGGGCCCTGCAGCCTTGGGGACAAAAATCAAATGCTGGGCCACGTACGATCCCAATAACCAGACAATGATTTTGGAAGTGGAAGGCTTGTAAAAAGAACAACTAACTTTTCACAAAGCAAATTTTATTGACCACCAACTTGAAATGAAACGTTTACATGTAAATATATGCTAGTACAGTGAAGTACGGAGAATCAATTATTCAGTCATTATACTAGCCCGGGCACATGGCATCAAACGGAATTGACTGCACGTGTATTTGGTTTACTGGAAGCTCATGACTTCACCTAAAAATATCATCAACCCCCCCCCCCCCCAATTTTGTTGAAACACTATATCCCTGACTTTCAAAGTAGTAATTTGCCTTAAATTTCCCCAGAAGGAGTCTCATAAAACTCTCCGATTGTCTGCAAGCCAGCCCAGCGAGAGATCGAGGTCACAATGCTGAATTCCTTATATAGTCAAGACCCCCTAGCTCGATTGTAGCTTATCTTACCAAAAACCACCTAGCTTGTCAAAACAGCGTTATGGCAATGTGCTAATGCTATCATGAGGCTCTAGGAGTTCTCTCAGATATTAATGTTTTCAAACTATATTTTTGCAATTTTTAGGGAAAAGTGTCAGTCGTTGGAGCAATTATAAAAAAGAAGAGAACTTTGTAGTAATATTAAAAAAAAACAGGTTACAATGTGCATCAAATTATTGTCTTCAACCATTTCTAGTTCTGGAGTCACAAGTGTAATGAAACATCTTCTTTTTTTCTGTTAAACACATGTTATGCAGTAACTGGCAATTATACCATAAAAGAAAAATGCGCATGAAATTGATTTTATCATGATGATGTCTTTTTTTACAATTCAAAACTGTAAATACAACCAGTTAAAATGACTTTGTCACAAACCATTATAGGAGACGTCCAGCAATCTTAATTTTACTATGAATGTATGTATTTATGATATCAAATTTTCGATGGAAAACAACAGCCCTACATGTTTACAATACCTTTCTGCCTTGGTGACTTTACTTTGCTTTGCGTTCTTCGCTCACACATTGACCCCCTATTGTAACTCAGTGTCCCCCTATTTTAACAATCATGGGACACTGTGTCCCACCTTTACAATTCCTGGGCAAAACACTGTACCATGTTTCATCAAATTTGATGTACCATTTCTGGACATATCACTCAAATCAGGAAAGTTCATTAATTACGCAATCATATTGAACAGTTCATGCCACTCTAATTTTAGAGGATTGTTTGAACGATTGTGCATGCACGCATATTATTTGCATATTACCCTGATTACATCACTGACGGGGAAGTCTTTGTGATTGCTGCAGGACATTGGCTAATTTCGGCCATTGTTTAAGTAAACGCTATGCAAGGCCAAGTTCAGAAAAATTCGGAGATGGCTAACCTTGTTTGTAACCTCACCATAACAACATGGCAGCAAATGAACGTTGAAGTCGTAATTTGGTAACTTTTTGAGCTTTCTGTTTGGCGTAGTCATCGCCACGAATTGGCACAGGCATATCTCAGATATCTGCATTCATGAGCCCAATGCATGGACATAGCATTAATATTAATACCATCTTTGAACCCCTGTGGATGAATCCTGGCGACCCTGTGGATGGATATCAACTACAGGAAAGAAAACAGCCATCACACAGCCATTTTTGATCAAATTATTACAAAAATCCGCGTGCATATATATGACATAGGGATTAATATATGTACCAACTTTCCATTCAATCGCGCTCGGCATCGCTGAGACATTTATGTGAATGGACACACAGTCATCAAATATAGGAAACAAAATGGCTTTCACGCAGCCATTTTAGACTGGATCAAAACAAAAATCAATGTGCATATGTATAACATATGGAGTAATCCATGTACCAAGTTTGAATGGAATTGCTTCTGGCATGACTGAGAAATTTATAAGAACATACGCACCAACATCAAATACAGGAAACAAAATGGCTGTATATTTGATCGGATCACAAAACAAATTGACATGCATATATATGACACAGGTAATAATCCTTGTACCAAGTTTGAACAAAATTGCTGTAGCATCTCTGAGATATCTGCATGAAAGGACAAACGGACGCACGCATGCACGGAGGCGCGCACGCACGGACATGACCAAACTTATAAGTCCCCCGAACGATGTCAGTGGGGACTAAAAAGAATCATGCATATTACATCACGAAGTAGTTATCATGCTCATAGTGCCCCTTTTTTCAAGAAACTTAAAATTCTTGATGTATTCAACAATTGAAGGTTCAGGTTGCCATTTTTGTTTGTGATGTACTTCATGTAATCTTCCCTTTCACTTCAAATCATATTTTTGCTCAATTGATCATACATGTACACATAGTACTCGATCCAGATATAAAAATGTTTTCCTTCCACTGAAATGCAGAGCCAGTTTAGAGCAAACATGTATTAAAGTTACTGGTACTTCGGTACTTCGGTACGGAACAATATTCAAGAAGACATAAAAAATATTTCCACGAGACACAGATTTAAAAAAGAATTGCAAAAATTATCTTTAAGGTTTGTAATTTTGCCGTTTTTGACTGTACTTTTCAGCTATTGGTTTTTGTTGTAATATGTTCCAGACTTTTCCCTGTATATGCTCCTGTTATTTGGTTTCTTACTTTTTTATCCTTCAGCAATTCTGTGTCCTCTTGCTCGATGCAACGATTTTGTGAAGTGTCATTTTTTGATAACATGGAATAGTCGCCATTTCAAATACTGACTGTAAATAAATATATCTCTGAGTATGATGCTGAACTCAATTAGTACATATGGCAACTATTTTCAGTTTTTTTCTCACATGAAATTTTGTATGATATGGCAGTGTTTCCTTCGCCATAATACGTATTCAGTTGACATGAGAATAAATATTATTATTATTATTATTTTGGAAATTTAATTCTTCACCTAAAATACATGTACATAACAATTTTAAGCTGATAAGTGAAACCTTTTCCAAGAAAACTGTGGATGGACAAATCAAAATACATCCAGATATAAATACAAATCTGCATACTAACTGACAGCCAAACAATGGACAGTGGACAGCAACAACCCTATTAGCTTCTTTACATTTGGCAACTGGAAACTAAAATGTGATGCAAAACTGAACAGTTTGTTCTAAGTTAGAATACATTTAGAGACCATGATGACATATCTCAAAACATTGTCAGTTTGCTGTTGATCTTCATCCATGCTCATGAAGACAATCACCTTGGTGTGAATTTCAAATCTGTACAAAATTCTAATAACAGGGTGCATGTTGTGCATTAACCACAATGTAAGTCATTTCATCATCCAGGTTTGGTCTATCCCTGTCATGCCTACGTGTTATTTGTGTGTGAAGATATACAGGCAGCCCTTCTAGTGAGTCATAAGACAGAAACCTTATTTGAATAATCAGCATGACTACACTGTCATTCAAGGCTTGAAATTTCTTTGTGAAAGTATGATTCATGATTTATTTATTATCTCTTTGCAGAATGTGACAAAGTTTCTCTGTCAACGTAAGAGTTCATATTTTGCTGGGTAGATAGCAAGGTGGAACTATACTTACAACTTGCAATACTTTGTCTTCTAACTCTTGATTGGTTCTCTGTAATGCTGCATGACTTTCTTCCAACCTATTGGCAAAAATTGGCAAAAAATGAAATGGGGACATTAATTTATCAGATAAATGTGTTGTCTGCGTTCAAAACAAGTAATGATAGCTGAGGTACTTCTCAATTTTTCAGTGAGAAAATTGGATGAAATGTGTCACAAAACACTTATAGTTTTTAACACCATAACTTATTTGCTTTCTTTTCCACAAAGAACATATATCATGTTCTATACTAAAATAGAATCTGTAGTCAGCTAGAAATGCTGCACAAAGTTGTCAACCTAAGTTGAACACTGTACTGCTAACTCTGTTGATAGATATATTTTGCTTTACAAAAGTGGTTGTGCAAGGCTTTAAACAATTGCAACCTGACATTCAATTCAATAAGTTAACAGATTCATTGTTCAATTACCTCCCTGTTAACATTAACTGATCCTTAAAGGCATGGGTCAGGCGTCAGATTGTCTTGCCTGAAAATTTACTTGCTAGATTACAATTTCAATGGAAAACGAAAGGCTATGACACCTTCAAAATCCTCTTACAGAATATAACAAACTCGATCCGTGGGATCAAGTCCCCTACCTTTAATATCTTTGAAGAATACAACAGTCAATCCATGATTGGACAAATTTGCTGTATTTGTCAATATCATGTTGATGTGATTCAGTGATATTCAATGGTCTTTTGCCACACTGAAAAGTGAATACTGTATGCTATTCCAACAGAACATTCCAGCTAACATGAATTTATGGTTGCTAGTCTACACATTACCTTGCATATCTCTCCTTCATAACTCTGAGCTCTTCTTTACAAGTTGCATAATCATTTTCTGCTTTCAAGGTACTCTGCAGATAATCTGTCTCCATCATGGTTATTCTGTTCTTACTATCAGCTACTCTCTTCTTTAATTCATCATACTGGTCCTTGCTGCAGCCACATAGCTATACAACAAAGAGGATTTCAATACAAAAATTGTGCCAATGGTATTTCATATTTTGAAATGAAACGAAAATATTTCATACACCTGTATATTATATACTTACCTTTACTTTAGTATGTGTTCTGTTCAATTTCAAATACAAAGTCAACCTCAGCCCCAAAAAGCTTAACGTGTCAAACTTTATGGCAACTTCTCAGGTTTACCAATCTAGTTTTTCAGACCTCATTATTTTGCTGATGATAGGGTTAGACATGGCAAGGAGCCAAGCAATGAGGTCTTGAGACTACCATATACATTGTAATTTGGTGCAGTGTCTCATAGCACAGAGCACTTTTTCAAAAAATCTCTAATTGCGTAAATTAGCACTAATCATGCATGCCACACCTGAAACAATGTACGAGCACATGTATGACATAGTGTATTATCCTTGTACTGTGTTTGAAAGGAATTGCCTCAGGCATGTCTGAGATATCTGTATGGATGGATGGACGGACAGATGGACAGAACCCAAACCATAAGTCCCCTGGACTTCGTCCGCAGAGACTAACAAACTTCCATTGATGTACACATCCTGTCCTCATACAATGGCTTCAACCTGCTTGTCTCTTAGATACTCTATTGATAGTTTCTCTTTGCCAAAATAGATTGCCTCTTTCAGTAGTTTTGTCAGCTCCATTTTTTCAGGTAAACTGGTTGTGCTGTGTATAATGTTTATTTGCAGTTTGAGGCCCTGAAAGTTTTAGCATATGATTGGTACCTTGACACTGTCCATAAAAAGTTGTTCCTCGTTAATTGGCAGTTATTTTAAAAAGCTTCTCTTTCTATTGCATGATAGCTTTGCCTATTATCTCAAACATCAATGGGATTATTTGATTACAAGGTATAAATATCTTGAAATGCAGAAATCATTAGTCTCCAGGCCTTGTCACTGATGGTGTACTTTAACTCCAACAGCAAAGCAACATGATATGACATGGTGTGGAAAGTGATTCTGCATGTTTACCTGCCTGCAGCCTGCATATTAGTTGAGAATATACTCCCATCAAAGTAACATGACATACATAGAACTTTAATACTTACCACACATTTTTCATAGCTTGCCAGACTTGTACGATTTTCTGCAGGAATACTTGCCATCCTGATGTATTTAGGGGTTAAATAAACCTATCACACCTTTACCTGTGACTTGCAATGTCACTGTGAGAACATAAATGAGATAGAAATCATTGAAAACAATCTAATTTAAGTTGGTTATTGGTATTATACACTTTCTATTTATCAAATATCCTTTAACTTGAGAGCGTCAATTTTATTCTACAGGTACACTGCAAATGAATACAGAGACATACATTCATATGAACAGTGTTCCCTCTGAGGTTTCGAGAGGGTGCGCAACTTGAGATACGCCTGATTGCCTCACAGCTGGGTCCGTTCATGTATATGCTATTGAGGTATGTCACAACGTACAATGACCGTTGGTGGCAACTGCGCCGCTAACGGGCGCTAAACTCGAAAAGCGGAAGTAAAATCTACGGCGTCTACGCTGAGATCGCACATTTCGCTGTGAGTTATTGTTCCAAAACTAATACCGATTGAAATGACAGACTAAAGTTGCGCAAAACATGAAATTTCACTGCGAGACCAGTCGGAGACACTGCGCAATTAGCGGCAAATAAGCCTTAGCGGGAACACAGCATATGAATATAATTTTTTCATGGAAATTTACAAATTGACATTAAACATTGTGCCAAATGCAAGATGTCTTATTTAGAGAGGGACAGTAGGAGAAAACAAAATTTTCACTAGAAACTAATATAATGATCCAACAGAGTACTTAAATATTTAGTCATTCAAAATAGTCCTGAGCTTAAAAGCAACCCTATTTCCATCCATATGCTGATAATCATAGCACAGCACGGCCGGAGAGTGGATGCCATTACTTAATATTAGGGCAACCTGTGATATGCTACAATGTCATATTGTCACACCTGCCATTTTGTTTATTTACAGTGATGCTTACCATGGCTACCTTGATGTGGGAATAACATTGTACTGTCACACTGCTGGTATATGTGTGCTTGGTACAATTTTAAGAGTGTAGCCAAACACCATATTCAAGTGTTGGCCTAAAATACATGTATTTCAATACTTGACATAACTCATAGCATACATGTATTGCTGAGTGTAGTTCAATACTTGACATAATTGTTATCTAACATACTGCTCATGGGAATGGAACAGATAATGATGCATATTATGACTGGTTGTTACCATATACTCATAAACTGCCACAATATTTTAATTCAAGCTAAAAAGGCTGCACACCAATACAACAAAATTGTTGAAGGAACTTGACACACACTCAATGACTTCAGTTTTTATTTTGAATTCCCTCTCCCAAAATAAAATGTGAAAAATCAGGGTGGGGGTAGCCTAAATAAGACCTTCAATACAAATTTTCATTTAAAATTTGCAGCAGGCGCTTGCCTTGGCATTTGGAGAAATAAGGGATAGATATCACCTATCTGTTTTGTCATGCTATAGAACAAACAAGCATAAAACATCCTTGGAAACCTGCACATCAAATTTGAGAGCCATGAGTAGGTGATTTCTGAGAAGAAAATTTCCAATTTTAATGTTGTTGATTTTCAAATCAAAATTGGTAAACTTGTTCTTAAGTGCATAACATTGCTAGTTTTTTAATGTAAGCAAAAAGGAAAAGTTTGGTCTCTGATTGGTACATTTTGCCAACAAGACAAAAATACTGCCATTAATGATTATCAAATAGAGTGCTCCAATTACAGCTAAACAATATGCAATAGCAAAACTATTTTTGAGAAATTATATGAAAAAGCTTTGTAATTAGACCATTCTGACAGTGATGGTGGTCCGCCATTAATTAATTTATTAGGTTGTAATGTAAAACTGTCTGTTTTACTCATTTGCATATCAGTCATTCCATCTGTCTGTTTTACTCATTTGCATATCAGTCATTCCATCTGTCTGTTTTACTCATTTCCATATCAGTCATTCCATAACTTCATTTGAACGAACTTGTAGATGATGGACATCTTTAGCAAAGACTGTAGTCAAAGAGTAAGTACTGTCTGAGAGAAGAATTATGACTGTTTTGATTCTTTTCATGACTTTTAGCTAGGTTACATATTACTAATCTGATCAATTTGATTTCAATAATCTTAAATTTGCACCAAATCAGGAATATATTTCCACCATGTTTCAAAGTCCTAGGACCCAAATAAATAAATTCAGGGAAAGACACTTATTTTTTTATCCACTTGCCCTTCGGGCAAGTGGGGGTTCAGTTCACTTGTCCGAATTGGAAAACCACTTGCCCAGTATAATTTACGTGTTTGAAAAAAGCTAAAACATCGGCTTTTCATTTCACCCACTTTATTTTGAAAATTATCATGTTATCATGAGAAAATGTCAGACATTCTCATAGGGTTCTCCTCACACTTCTAAGAGTGCAGGACGGCTCATGTATATTCAATTAATTATTAGAGCCCCACTAGCTGTATCTTTTAGCATTCTTTACATGATTTTACTTCTGAACTAAAGCAAGTTTTTGGAATGTGCTCTTTGAGGGGTTGGAATAAAAGTATTGTTAACTGCCCAGTGAGATTGCATGTGCAATTTTGAACAAGAAAAATAATAAATGTGTGCCCAAACGTAAAATGGCACCCCATGCAAATATAGCAAAAACAGTCTACACCGTGCATATATCATTTGAATATTCGCGGAAACAACAGAGTAGTCCAATGTAATGCATAGTGTTCATATTTTCAACTGGGACACATATGCTTTGTTTTCTTTGTAGTATGGCGGGCAATCAAAATAATGGTTACAATGTAAATTTACTTGTCCAATTTTTCAATAAAGAATGTTTTGTAAAGCAGTGAAAGACTATATCCTGTAAATAGGTAGAATTTAAAGAAAAAAACAGAAAATTGGAAGCCTTTTTTAGATCAACAAATTTCAAGATTTACAGCTATTGGGGCTTTCATATTCATAGAAAAAATTCTTACAATTCCTATAATAACAGCCATTTCAATTGTACCTTCAAGGTATTTTGCAGTTAAAAGTTTTAACTTATCTATACTGAAAGAAAAAAATCTGTAGCTCTAAAGGTATGTTTTGAAGCTTCTGAAAATAATGTACTTCTTTGTCATGTTTTTTACTGCGCTTATATCATGCACCAGCCCTATGAAGTTTTGATTACCATTGCACTATACCAGTATCCTATGTTTTCTAATAACCTAGGTGGTCTTTAATGCTCATGCGCAGACTAAATAGAATTTAAACCAGCAACCTAAGGCGTCAGTGTTTCTCTATGTATTTTGCAAGCTGAATTTGTCGATGTCAATCTCGCTCCAATGGCTTCTTGACAGTCGTTTTAGAATGGGAAAATTCACAAAAAGAGAGGTTGGTCGCCACGGACAAGTAACTTTTGGCCTTTGACCTGAAAATTAAGTCAGTGTTCATTGAAAATTCAAAGACAGGACCCGTTGACACCAAAGCTTGCTCATGACTTTCATTGCATGCGGTCTTGCCACGATGCCACTCACTCACTGTCACTCAACAAGTTAACATTGAAGAGTACGTTTTAGTAAAAGTCTCATTTTTTGTGGTGATTTTTCACCACTAGACTTTTATTTTAACCTTATTATAAACGCTCATACAAAGCACAAAAACCGCTGTGTGTTGCTTTTTTTTACCGTATCGACATATTGTGAGACACCGTAACCTCAATGCAATGAACTTTGGTGAACGTACTCTCCACCAGCTGAAATGAACAGCTTTTTCATATGCAAAATCAGCGTACGGTATTTAACCGGTGGTATTGTTTGAATTGCGTTTTATTGGAAGCGATTATGATTCTTTTCATCAATTCTTCATGCAATTTTATGAAAAAATCTTATGGAAATGTTCACAATGACATAATATGATACTGTGTTCCCTCGCCAGAAAATCGCTCTCGTGAATTTTATTTCTAGGTAATTATTTTTTTTTCACTTGTCCCGTCGGGCAAGTGGCATCAGAGGTTCACTTGCCCGAACGTGACTTTCACTTGCCCCGGGCAATCGGACAACCCTTAGTGTCTTTCCCTGAAATTAAAACAAATAACACACAAACAGCATCACATGTGTTTCACGCAGTCTCACAAAAACAATGGTAGCTAGACTCTTACATGTAAAAATCATGGAAAACTATGATGGGGAGACAATTTGTTGTAAGGGACGTGTGAACTTCGATAATGTATAAAACTTATTATGGAGGTTAAAATTATCTTTAGATAAATGAAACCAATAAATGACAATATAATGAAGTAGCGTCACAGAAATTCCTGTGACAGAACATTAAGGAATTTTTTCCAACATTTTCAATCTTTGAACCTCTATGGCCCCTGTTGCCTAATAAAATGGCCCTTTTGACCCTGCGTCATGTACACCATATTTGACTCACTGTCATGATCAACGATGGATTTTAGGATTTCATTGTTTTAAGCAACTGTCTTCTTTTACGAATTTTTGCAGGTGACTACAATGAATTTCACTGCTGTGTTGTTACAGTATTTTTACCAAAAACTGACCTTTTCACTTTTTGAAAGGCAGGTTGTTTTTATGTGTAGCAAATGCAAATCTTGAAATCCACACAATCTTAATTGATAAACAAAGGGCCAAAGTCCCTGAAGCTACTAAAGACATGGATACAAAATTAAGTATTTCCTGACTGCATGAAATTATCTCACTAAGGTCATCCTAGGGACCTGTAAACCAAATATTAAAGCTGTCTGACCAGCGGTTTTGAAAAAACAAATGTCCCAACGGTCGACAGAGCTCTGCAAAGCTGTAGAGAATGACATTTAGTGTCACATGTTTGATGAAGAAGGTGGATATCTTTGATAGCTCATTTCATGATGGCCTGACCAAAAGTGGCAAAATTAGCTGCAAAAATACAAAATTGAAGATTTCATCATAATTTCAATACATTACATTAAGATAAAGCCTAGGAACCTGTATACCAAATATCAAAGCTATCAGATGAGTAACGTTTGAGAAACAAATACAAAAATTGAAGATTTCATCAAATTTCAATATATCACACTAAGACAACCCCTAGGAACCTGTATACCAAATATCAAAGGCATCAGACAAGTAATTTTTGAGACACATTTTTTGAACAAAAATGGCAAAAATTGCACAAAAAATACAAAATTGCAGATTTCATCATATGTTCCATGTATCATATTTAGTTCATCTGTGGGAACCTGTATACCAAATATCAAAGCTGTCAGATGAGCGGTTTTGATAAAATAAAGTTTTGACCAAAAATGACAAAAAAATTCCTTAAAAATACAGATTTGCATATTTCATCACAATTTGAACAAATCTACGTTGGGTTATACCTAGTGACCTATATACCAAATAACAAAGCTGTCTGACCAGCGGTTATGAAGAAGATGATTTTTAACCAAAAATGCCTTTTTGGCACTAATTTGCATATTTTCAACAATATCAAAAAATGACAAAAAAAAGTTTCTCATAATCATATTTTTCATCTAACCAACAAATACCAAATCAGTAAGTACTGAGGTTCTAAAGATATTTGAGTGGACGGACGCCTCACCAACGGACATACATACATACATACATACATACATACATACATACATACATACATACATACATACATACATACATACATACATACATACATACATACATACAGACTGACGACGGACGGATACCCATCCCAATAGCTTCTGTAGACTAGTCTATAGTAGCTAAAAATCCATTGAATTTACATTAAATACATGACATCTCTGTAAACAATTTCCTCCCCTTTTGAGAATTCAATCTGCGTTTTCGCCAAACCATCCTTTCTTTACCTATAGAGTGCATCGCAACTTGATTGTGATCATGGGTTTCCAAGTTAAATTTGCAAGATTTTGGAGCCCAGGGGTAAACACTATATTTTTTACGTTAACACAAAAACAGAAAAAAAATACCTGTTTGATATCTCCTTATTATGCACCTTCCTACCAAAGATAAAAGTAATAGATGCAGAGGTTTTTACATCATCACTTAGATCTGAAGATGGATGCACTGTGAACATAAACGTGGCAAATAGAGGGAAAAAATTGCAATTTTTCCTTTGATTCGCAAGATGGTTGGTAAAGTCAAGTCCAAATAGATTGTTAATGGTAATCAATACAAGTTCTTGTGAGAGCGCTTATCAATCTATCAGTTGTCAACAGGTTGTGATTTTCGGCCGCAAAGTTTGGTTTGTGAGCTGAAAGACCCATGGCTTCAGTTTCAAACCTTAGTTATTAAATATGCAAAACAGCGTAATGTTTACGTTTAGCCCTGTACTCAATACACACCTATGGATACCAAATTTTATATTGTGTGCTGTTAAATGCATTTTCAATGTTATCAATATGATCGAACAGTAGCAAACAAAAACATAGAGGTCTTAAATTTTATTGGCTAATGGCAACATAAACAACAATAACCAGATTACCAAGTTCCCTGGTGAGGCACTTTCAAGCTTTGGCAAGAGCGCTGCATTGCAAAAGTGCAGAAATTCATACGAAGAGAGGTTCAAAGTCAACTTGGCCTATCATCGATTCACCTGAATCCATTTTAGACTGAATCCAACTCAGTCTAGATTCTATCTCAGGCTAAAATAGACTTGGCCAAATTCTAACAAGAGTCAAATATATACAAATTAGTGCCCTGCACTCACTAACTAACTGACCCGTTCCACTTCAATTCCAGTGTTCTACACACCTTGGACATACTGAGGGGTCGCAAATTGACATGATAATACATAATTTGCATATTCTTTTGTTGTGAAAATGTGTTCTTTAATACAGATATTAACATATGAATAGGTTGTTCCAAAAACAGAGGGGTGGCCAACCCCTAAAATCCCCCTAAGGAGAACCCTGACCTCCGTTCTGCATGCAGGTCTGTTTTATGTTTCCTGCTACTTCTGGTTTGAGGTGTAATGAGGAAGAACACTTTATCAGAATGCAGTTACTTTACTTGGTATCAAACAGTGTAGTGAGCTTGTATGGTTGGGTCTTACCTAGCCCTGGATACAGTGTGCGAAATTCACTAACCCGATGGCCCAAGACCAGCAGTTTTCATGCAGGACCAACTCTTGAAAGATGTCCTGCTATTCCTAAAGACGCAGGCTAGTAACTTTCCCTATATGTACAGAAGTTTACCAGAATGGCTAAGCTAAATAACTGGCAAAATAATTTAAAGACATGAAATTTATTCTTTCAAGAGATTTGCAAAACATGAAATTCACAAATAAAAAGTGTATAGACTGATTGGTACTGCATCAGAGCGAAAGACCTTACCTCACATTTTCTTGCGAGAGTAGTGGCGCTATTCAATATGCTCCTCATTTGTTAAGCATGTGTTAGCTCTGAGATCTCGTTGTGGTCATAAAAGAGTAATTGTTAAGCGTATCGACTGTGTTGCATGCGAGGTAAACTGGATTTCGAGGACACTTCAACATTGCACTTTTATATGATATGGGATGTTTACAGCTACTGGACAACACAGTATCGAAATTAGATGTTTGGTCAGATCATAGACCCTCGACAAAAACTGTGATCAGATATGTGAGGTAGTGAAATCTCCGATATTGGATATTTACCCACCGTTTTAGACTAGTCTAGTATCATATAGTTTAAGTCAGAGTTGGACTACGGAAGTCGGGCTTGGCTAGACCACGGGGCCAAATCTGTTAAGGTAGTGAGCTCCCAGATATGCATATTATTTGCCCGTGATTTGATAAGTACAGTATCCTCTAGTATCGAAATTAGAGCTAAAATGATGAGGATGGGCTTGGCAAGATCTGTGAGGTGGCAAATCTCTGACATATATATCGTATTGTATTGTCCAGTATTGATATTAAAACCAAGTGTTGGTTATGCCCCTATACTGAGCAGGTAAAAAATCTCCACTATATTTGGATTTGACCTGATGATTGGACCAAGAGTCAAGTGTTGTATTGACTCCATATGGATTGTGATGTATCACAGAAATATGTCGGATGTCAAACTTCAATACTAGAAAGTAAATGTCCGATATTAAAACATTATGCAAAGTACCGTATTCATTGTATTTTGACCTTGATGGCCATTTGTCTTGGTCACCTGTAAAGATTACGCTTACATTTTAAATTTGTGATTCCTCTTTAAACGTAGGTTTCAAAACTTCAGTATTATTTCTCTTCATCAGTTACCCGAATTTTTTTTATTCCCTTCTTTTAATTTGACGACGAGTCCCTCAAAGGGGAGAAGCCAGAATCGTTTTTGGAAGAGTCAAGTGTTGTATTGACTCAACTTGTGTGTGATCCGGTGTTTGTGCTGTCAAAACTTACCCTCCCTGATCGGAGTTCTGGATGCTTAGCATTTCCATGTTGGGACATATTTCAAGCCCATGCTTGTGCTCTTTTTCTCAATATTAGAAATATTTGTTGAGAAAAGCTATTTTAGGAAATAAAAACGTTTTATATATTAGTGCTTAACCTTTGACTGATTTCCTATGCTTTTTAACACTGAGATCAGTTGCCCCAACTTTTGGTTTTGATTGTCATCTTCATTTGAAGAATTAAAAACAAATAAACAAATTAAAAAGCACAAAAAAAGTTTGATGTTAGGATCTTGAAGTGGTGTCTTTCTTATTTTTTCAATCGCATGTTCTTGGCCCCTATACTGAGCAGGTAAAAAATCTCTACTATATTTGGATTTGACCTGATGATTGGACCAGTTGATTTTCTACAGGGCCAGTGATCTTTTAAAGTTGCAGGTCCGCTTGGCCAGTGATCTTTTAAAGTTGCAGGTCCGCTTGGCCAGTAGAGATTATGCGTGAGTTGCGCACATTGGTGGAATGTGAGGAGGGCTGTTCTTATACTCACACTTTTCATGCCCGATCAAAAGAAGAAACAGTTGAACACACCACCACATTTAAAATGGCAAGTGTGTTTTTTAATAAAGTAGCATTCGCAAGAGTAGTCCCTTGTAGATAGACTACCAGAAAGTATTTTTCAGAAGTTCTTTCATTCAATTCTTATTTGTAATCATTGATGCACCTGTTTTCGCCACGGTTGTAGCTGAAACACATCAAAAGTATGGAGTACACTCACTATGTTTTTCTATTGATCGGGCCATGGCAGTGGTGCGGAGGGCATGTGTCCGAGTGTAAAAATTGCCCCCCCCCCCCCCCTCCATCAGTCGGATCAAGGGCTAGGTCTAACTACATATGATTGGGAAGTCCTGCCAGGTATACCATGGAGGTAAGAAAAGATTTTTGTCTCCATGGTTATACGCAGCAAAATGTGCACTTTACTTACCCATGGGCGGTTGGAGTGTGGAGTGTACAGAAGTGTACACTCCACACTCCAACCGCCCGTGGGTATACCGCAGTCCCACAATCACTATTAGTAAGCAAAACGCCCCGACGGTGGGGGGGTTTCAATAATAAAAGCCAATGGTCACTGGAAGCAGAACTCTGTCTAGGGAACTCCATTTGCTCAGTATACGGTCTATGCCCTGACAATAAACCAACTACAGAGATCTTGAACAGCAAATGTAACCGTGGTTTTACTTTATTGTATAGTTTTAGTCGGCTATTTGGCGGGATCGATTTCAGGAGATGGGTTCATGGAGGTCCACTCCGTGATGATAGTGGGTGTTGGGCCCGATGTGTTTTGGTGCCATGCCAAATTTGGGCGAAGCGTCCTGTCAGGCTGACCGAAACTGTTCTATAGATGGTGGATTACCAAAGTAACACAGTGAAACACCAATTTAACTGGATTGTATCTCCATTGCTTTACCTTTTAGCCGGCTATCCGTGGTCTCGAACCTCCAGCTCTGGTTCAGTCATCAGCAACTCACACGTAAATACAGAACTGATTTCGGAATCAGACTCTTTACGATTAACGTTCAGGTGCAGCACCAGCACGCGTTTTATACGCAAGTGAGTCGTCACTAAACTACCGCATCAGTCCTGCATTAGGGGAGAACCATTTTATTTCAAGGGAGTCTCGCGCACCTCCAAACAGTGCTCTGGTACTTTATTTCCTAGATTTTTACCATCTAATTTCAATAAAGAATTCATAAAAGACAATCCTAATTTTACAGGATCTCTATCCTCTAATGTAACGTCATCTATCCTGTCACAGTGAATACCACAGGCTCTTGAGTCAATGCAGGCGAACCGCTAGCCGCCACTGATACAATAAAAATCAAAAGGTGTGTAACAGCGGCAGCCATGCACGGAGCCCGAGTAAATTTCAACAGACGGTTTCGCCCTCTTTTATCTCAAATACAACTTGCTTATTGGGGTCGATCGATGCTCCAGTTCATCAACTTCATGAAAAATCACACCAATATCCAAAATCTCTCTGTTAAGTCCATGAAAAAGCTGTGTTTTCGGAGCAGTGTCAGCTAGGAAACGCTGTTATCATACATGACCCACATTGACTGGGGTCAATGGTCATGACCCACAAGGGGAAGCTTGTGATTGGATGACGGTTTTACGAACGTAATTTCAAAATATCGGTTAACTTTCACTTGTCCGCACCACAAGCTTCGCTATGGCAGCGTATTCATACTGGTAAGTAAGATTTACAGTTTTCCTCATTAATGTTTTCACTTCTTATCTTACTTTGAATGAAATTTTCTTTAACATTCCTGACTTGTTGCCATACCTAACAGGGGGTTTGCACCTAGTGCAAGTCGGAGTGGAAGCATATATTGTACAGGCTACTGCTATAGTATTTTGTTTTCGTTTTGATCATGTGTAGTACAATGTGAAACAAGCGAAATTCGTGCAAGCTCTAAAAAACATTATTTTCTCTACGCGAGGACTACTTTAGTTCGTCGTACCCTCGAATTAAACTTGCCAATTCTCTTATTAGATGAAATTATTTACATGGTTTACAGAAATCTTTGTGACGGCGTCAGATATAATGTGGAATACTACATTTCGTTCGTATCAGGAACTCATAGCAAGAACTTCTTGTACTGTTGCAAATACGAAGTATTCTTAGGTCAAACAAAAAATATTGTGCTTTTCCGATAACCCGACCTACTCTATTTTTTATCTGCCGACCCTAATTTTTTGGAGCTACGTAAACAAGGAACTAAAAAGAAAACAAAGAAAAATCCGTAAAATCACACGTTCGATACTTGGCATTTGATTTTTGCTTGAAAGAGGGTGTCTTATGTTTTTCCTTTATATACCTATATCGTACATTGTGATCTGGAAAAGTTATGGCCAGTGTTTGAACGCCCTGAACCCCTGAACAATGCATATTTAAAAATAAAAATATTTTGTAAAAAGAAAAAAAAAAAATCCTGCCGACGTACCTACCTTATTTTTGAAAACATGTTATTTGAACAGAACAGCACAATTTATTTTCTTTTTTTGGCCTCAAAGATAATTGCCAATTTACAGTGATACTCTACGAGGTTGCTTGTCAAAATTCGCGGAAATCATTAGAAAATCTATAAAAAAAAATACTATTAGTAATTATGACCACGTGTAAAAGTGTCATTCGACGTTACAAACTACTGCTCCACACGCACGCAACGTCTGGTTATCACATGACAACAGCGTGCGGAATTCACGCTAACCCGATGGTCGGAGACCAGCAGTTTCCATGCCGGACGTACCAGTAACTCTTGAAATATGTCCTGCTGTTCCTAAAGACGGGCCAGTAGCTTTTCCTATTGTACAGAAGTTTACCAGAATGTTTTGCTAAGCTAAATACCTGACAAAATTATTCAAAGATACGGTACTGCATCAAAGCGAAAGACGTTACATGTGTTAGGGTGGAGATCTCGTCGTGATCATAAAAGAATAATTAGCGTATCGATCGAGTTGCATGTGTCGAGGTAAACTGGATTTCGATGACACTTCAACATTATATGATATCGGATATTTGCAGCTACTGGGCATCACAATATCGAAATTAGAATTGTTTGGTCAGATCATAGACCCTTGACTAAAACTAAGGTCAGATTTATAAGATGGTGAAACCTCCATATATATTGGATATTTACCCACCTTTTAGACAAGTCTAGTATCGTATAATTAAAGTCGGACTATCGAAGTCGGGCCTGGCTAGACCGCTGGGCCAAATCTGTAAGGTTTTGATCTCCCAGATATACATCGATTATTTACCCCGATTTGACAAGTATAGTATCGAAGTTGATGCCGCAATGATGAAGTCGGGCTTGGCAAGATCTGTGAGGTGGCAATGCAAATCTCCAACATATATATCGGACGTTTGTCCCGAAATCGCCGATAAACATCGGTGATTTAAATAGACCACACGTGCCCGAGACACGAGATGAGTCATTCTGGTGACGATATTGGGGTCCCAATCGCCGATAAATATCGAGTAAACATCTTTGATTTCACAGTCATTCCAGAATTGCCTAGCTATAAAGAGTCCTAAAATCGCCGATATGTATCAGCCTGGGGTAAAATATAGGCAATTTCTCAAACCCGTCGTGCAGCGACAAGAGGCAAGTCATTCTTGCATTGTCTAGTATCGATTTTAGACCAGATATATAGATCGTTACGATGACGGATACATGTCGGACGTCAAACGCCGATAGTAAAAAGTAAATGTCCGATATTAAACATTGTGCATGGTACCGTCTTCATTGACCTTGATGGCCATTTGCCTCAAGTTGGTCACTGTAAAGATTACGCTTACATTTTAAATTTGTGATTTGTCTTTGAACGTGGGTTTGGACATTTCAGTATTATTTCTCTTTATCAGTTGACCTTATTTTTTGTATTCCCTTCATTGACTTTAATGATGAGTCCCTCAAAAGGGAGAAGTCAGAATCGTGAGTCAAGTGTTGTATTGACTCCATTTGTGTGTGATCCGGCGTTTGTGCTGCCAAAACTTACCCATCCCTGATCGGAGTTCTGGATGCTTAGCATTTCTGTGTTGGGACGTGTTTAAAGCCCACGCTTGTGCTCTTTTGTTCAATGTTAGAAATATTTGTTGTGAAAGACTATTTTAGGAAATGAAAACGTTTATGTGTAGTGCTTAACCTTTTACTGATTTCATGTTTTTCAACACTGAGATCAGTTGCCCCAACTTTCGGTTTTGATAGTCATCTTCATTTGAAGAATTAAAAAAGAATAAAAGAATTAAAAGGCATAAAAAAACAGTTTGATGTTAGGATTTTGAAGTGGTGTCTTTATTTATTTTTCAATCCCATCATATTCTTGGCCCTAGACTGAGCGCAGGTATATATCTCCACTATATTTGGATTTGACCTGATGATCGGACCAGTTGATTTCCTTCAGGGCCAGTGATTTTTTAAAGTTACTGGCCCGCTGGGCCAGTAGAGATTTTGCATGAGTTTCGCACACTGCATGACAAAGACGTTACGGATACTGATCGAACGTAATTACGTGTAACTAAATCTCTCGAGTGTAGCACCCCCTGAAACGGATGACGTATCCCTTAAAAGTAACAACCAATCAGAACATTTCGTGATAGGTCAATGTGGTCATGTATGATAACAGCGTTTCCTAGCTGACACTGCTCCGAAAACACAGCTTTTTCATGGACTTAACAGAGAGATTTTGGATATTGGTGTGTATTTTCATGAAGTTGATGAACTGGAGCATCGATCGACCCCAATAAGCAAGTTGTATTTGAGATAAAAGAGGGCGAAACCGTCTGTTGAAATTTACTCGGGCTCCGTGCATGGCTGCCGCTGTTACACACCTTTTGATTTTTATTGTATCAGTGGCGGCTAGCGGTTCGCCTGCATTGACTCAAGAGCCTGTGGTGAATACTAGCTGTGATACCGGGACTGTGGCGATGACCTCAATGACCCGAGCGCGTTCGATACACGCCACAAGTATTTTTGATTTTTAAATGTGCAGTAACTCAAGATCCGCACAATAAAAAAAACGGTAATCACGAAAAAATTGCATTGCTTCCACATATGAAAAAAAATTCATTAATAGAAACAAAAATGCTGCCACAGTGGCGGGGAAAAATTTGCTGCCTTACCCATTTCCTCCTGCCCCCCCCCCCCCAAATCAAATAGTTCTGCCTTGCAAATTTGCATCAAATGAAAAACTGTAAGAAAAATTGGCGTCAGATTCAGAAACGGAGCAAACAATCTCGCCAGCACGGTGGATCAGTCGCGGCAGAGATGGTTTCAGCTTCAAATCTGAACAATCCCGAAAGTACTCGACTCGATCATGACATAAATGATGAAATTCGCCGCCGACTGTTAAAGTTGTGTGTGTACTTTAATAATTCTCTATTGAATTATAAACTTGTTAGTAGGTCAAAGTCTCGTTTTAGAGCGAATGGGTACCTTTAGTGCTCATAATTAGAATGCCCTGATCGCTTATCCATCTTCCGAAGATGAAGATGATGTCAATTTTACGTCTACGGCAGTGTGGGGCAGTGGTGGCGCATGCTTGACTCACTTTACCATTGGTTGAGTCACAGGACAAGAAAAATAGGAAGATCGACCTTCTTGTTTCACCCCTGTCAGTAGTCACCTCGTAAATAGTATTAATAAGCAAGGTCTGAACTGTCAAGCGTACTGTTATAGTTATTCATCAACGTAATTCACTCAGGACGTTGTGGAGTAGTTCGCGACAAATATTCCACAGTATGGCGGATAACGAAGCTTCCCCGAACCCTGTAGAAGATGATGTCGTTGATCCGTGGAATGTAGTGAGCAAGTCTGTAAAGGGTGTCGATTATGACAAACTTATAAGTAAGTTGTATCAATTTTTTGGTTTTCAATAAGAGGCTAGGACAGGTAGCTGTTGTTATCATTCCACATTCATATTACATCAGCAAGGCACACTTGACCAAAAGGGAGTACCCGATGTGGCGATGTTTCCCTGTCGATTGTCGAGACCATCGAAATATGTTGCAATTATATTGATACAGCTATTGCGATTTTCTCTTTTAACCTCCTGAATTTGAGACTACGTCCTAGATGTGTAAGAGTTTGAAATAGTTAATGCTTTAATTTCTTGAAATGAAGTTGACGGAGAAAGTGCAAATGAAGTTTATGTATCCCGGATATACATGATCTATAGTTGTGCAAGAGTTGTGCCTACTAGGCTACATGTTTTATAATTTTTTCACTTTGAAATAGAAATAAGTTTAAACTACATGTAGTGAATGATTGTAGCCACTGCAAACCATGCATGAACCCGTAGTCTTGTCATTTTTAGTCCCCTCGGACGTGATATTCCCTGGAATATTTTTGATGTCCAGTTGCGATATACAAGTTAATATGGCAAAAGAAGCGATTATGGCAAAAGAAGCGATATATATATTTATTTATTTATTTATTTATCTATTTATTTATTTCAAACTCCAACACAGATATGATACAGTTAAAAACCATATACATCCGCACTTACAGGATTTTAGTAAAAAATACAATAACATGATGTTAACCCTTTTCCTGCCAAGTCCATATTTCACCACCAGGTCAAGATGGTTAAAATAATGGAACACACGTATTCCATATGATCTATTTTAACATAATACTGTACATTTGAAGGCTGTTGAAAACATAATACTGTGAAGTTGATTTTTTTTGGACAAAAGATGCTATAACATACCAAGCCAAGTGGGTGAAAATACATCATGTTTTGGCTCAATACCGCTTTTTACTGACTTGGCTGATGGGGAAGTGATACAGTTATTACTGTCTGGCAGGAAAAGGGTTAAAGGATAAGAAAGCAAGTTAAACCACAAATAAAAGTGAATTGCTAGTAAATTTTACTCTACCACCAGTTCATGATATTATATATATATATTATATATATATATATATATATATATATATATATATATATTATATATATATATATATATATATATATATATATATATATATATATATATATATATATATATAAGTATACAGATGTCCTCATGGGAAATTACAGAGCTCGATGCTAAAGCAGAGCATTATAAACAATAACACAAACTTACTTCAAGTACAAGTAATGATATCTGTTACTTAAGTTTCATGCATCCTGCAATCATCAGACAGAAGAAGAACCTTCTGTGTTATTATTTATATATATATTTGTTGATCTTTGGTACCCATACTGGTATGTACCAATTCTGATCAAATGTGAGTGACACCGTATCATTGCGGTATTTTTTATTAGGAATTTTCATTTAAGAAATCACCTGTGTACAACTTTCAAATTTTATGTGCAGGTTCCCCAAGATGTTTCATGTTTTATTTGTTTTCAACCATGACAAGACTACTGATATGTGTAGCATAAGCTTACTTCAGCTTTGTCCAAATGATGAGAAAACAATGATGAAAGACAGTGACATTTAGTCATGAAGAGAATTTTGACTTAAGTAAAGTGTGAATTTTGGTTACTGACCACAGAGCGTTTTGGGAGCCAGAAGATAGAAGTAGCTTTGCTAGAGAGAATGGAGATGCTGACGGGTAAACCTCCACACCATTTGCTGAAAAGAGGTGTATTCTTTTCTCAGCGGTAAGAATCAATGTCAAGCATTACTGTATTTTATTTTCATAACCAATTATTGTAATATTAGCAAGTCTCTTTGTAACCAGACTTTCTGTTTGGTGTAATATTAGATCATTTTCATATTTACAGTTACATAATACTATGTAAAAATTCAATACAGTACACAGCTGATCTTTGTGCTGAAAAATAATACTACATGCAAAGAGAAAACTGTTTTCCTTTTTATTTCCATATTCGTAAAAACTGGCATTCTTCTTCATATTGCAAAATTATGATATTTTATCTCTTAACCGACAGTATGATTGGCCAATGCAATAGTTTATATTCTCAACTAAAAGACTAAATGGTGAACCAACAATAGTTTATATTCTCAACTAAAAGACTAAATGGTGAACCAAAAATGAAAACTTAGCAAAAGCAATTCAATTTGCTTAAAGCTTAAAAATTTGTTTTTTAAGGTGCCAAGAGATGATTCAATCATTTCATTTGAGATTTGAGTAAATGATGTTCAAATGTGCATATATATATTTTTAAGCCATTTTTTCATTTTTATCCAAGACGTACGCTACAAGTTTGAAATGTAAATCATTCTGCTCAAGTTGAAAGTACATTGACATTTTTTTCAAATGATGTTGTTCTGAAATTCTCAGTTTGTAAATGACTCTTCACACTCTCAGTATTCAACATGGTATGTGTTAGCTGGCAGCTTACTTCTAACATTGTTAAAATGAGAAATTTAAAATATTTTTTTTTTCATTTTCTACCTTTTATTACAGTGATTTAAGTCAAGTACTTGATCTCTATGAGAAGGGAAAACCATTTTTCCTGTATACCGGAAGAGGACCATCATCAGAAGCAATGCATCTGGGTCACTTGATTCCATTTATCATAACAAAGTAAGAAATTAATTTGGTTTTTAGGTTTTCTTTTTATCCGTCACCTTATTCATCTTCTGCCAGCTTCCTTAAACTACAAATCTCTATTATATTACCATGCCCTGTCCATCGCATTTTAATTGGTCGAGCTGAACCACATAAACACAGCAATGGTTTGTTTACATGCCAGTGAATATTAACAACTAACAATATCGTAAAGATCATAACTTTACGGCTAAAATGTAAATTGTGGTTTTGTACAAAGATCATAATCAAACACAAAATAAAATGGAGTACTTGTGGGCTAAGTTAAGACACTTTTTTCCAAAAAAATATCTACATTTGCAAAACATTTTCAGCAGGTGTGACGTGCACTGAGCTCACATACATCACAGCACTGTTCAGTGAATACAACATTTGTGTCGTACAAGTTTTAGGGCCCCATTGTCTTTTACGTGGGAAATTTTCATAAGTTTTGATGTTTTTGAAGGGTTCGTTGATATTATAATGGAAATAACAGACTCTGCCCTGACCATTAATCCTCTGGGCGCTGTAATTTTCTCCCACCAAATTTTAGTGCAAAATTATACCAATTTTATGAACTTTTCTTAATTTTTGATAGTTTTGGACCAAATGGACATCACATTTCCATTGGCTACACTTTTTCTCAAAATCTTGGCAAAAATCTGTGAAAAATTGACTGAGGTTTGTTTTATAAAGGGGACAAAAATAGACTTTGGCACTCAAAGGGTTAACCTTTATTTATGGACACAGACGAGAGGAAAGCCAAAATTAACAGGTTGGGCAAGCCTCAGACATCTCTTGCCCTTGCTCATAAATAAACATCAATGATCAGAGTGCCTCCCTTTATTTTTATAATAGTTGTCAGTCTAGACATGATTAGTTCAAGAGAGCCCTACAAGGTGCTTTCAACGTGAATTTGCTAACATTCTGTTGAAATGTATTTGTTTGTACACAGACAGTAGAGGAATTCCCCCTCTACTGTCTATAGTTTGGGAAACTTTGGACGTTTCTCATCAGGAGCATTATGGTCAGGGACGTCAAACTTTCCATAATAAATTGTGGCAGCATGTACCATACCTGGTAGAGGGCGCTATGTCTTTGTAAGGAAACCTTGCTACTCCAAGAACGTTAACATGTTCTTATCTCTATGTTTCATGTAGATATCTTCAGGACACGTTTAATGTTCCTTTGGTAATCCAGCTGACTGATGACGAAAAGTTTTTATGGAAAGATTTGACAGTTGAAGAAGCACATCGCCTTGCCTATGAAAATGCAAAGGATATTATAGCATTAGGATTTGATGTCAATAAAACTTTCATCTTTTCTGATATAGATTACATTGGGTAAGTGGCTGGTGAAAACCCTTTCTGACTCTACATGACAGTAACTTTTTGTGTCTGTATCTCATTGTTATGGAAATAGAGTGAGTGTTATATCCCTTTTCCTGCCAAGTGCCCTTGTCCGTTATCCTGCCAAGTCAGTAGAAAAACGCCCCATAATATGTGCCTGCAAAAGATTGGCTCTCCTGCATGTTATCCTGCCAGGCATTTTGGCAGAAATCGTCCGTTTTCAGGGTTGTTTTAGCCGTACTTATACGTGTTAGACTTCGATAATTTCTACATGCCCGTAGACAGGGGAAGGAGCTCAAGGGTACTGCAGAAAAAAATTGAGGTCACCGGCTTTGTTTGCCCCTGGGAGTGCGTCATTTTATTGCCGTTTCATGTTTATTTTTTCAGAAATAAAACTCCTTCAGTATTACGCACGTCCGCTAGGCACAAACATCACCTCACTCGTCTGTTAGTCAGAGACCCTGAGGGTCGTGCTAGGGGTGCAGCAGCACCAGCAAACCTGTCCTGTTTCCCCAGGGTAGGGTCAATTGAATACTTACCTTCAACGACTTGGCAGTGTAGCACAAAAACTATGTTTTTGCCGTTGTATTAACGACATGGTTTGCCGTTGTATTAACGACATGGCTGAGCCATTGAAGCACAGCTCCACGTAGTTTAGCCAGCTCAATTGGGAGTTGGTTTACGAGTGTTACCGTTCATTACTGACTTAATCGAGTGGTCCTCAGTCAGGTACGGGTTTGTACCGACATGGCTTGGGCTGCAGCTAACCAGTGATAACCAGTCACTACACCCAAGTCTTCAGTTCACTTTTGCGATGCACGGGTGCAACGCAATATGCTTCCATTGTTCTAGCCATCGACGTGTCCACATGCCTGGCAGCCATATTGTACTGCTAGCTGGTTTGCATAACAAAAGCAGTCCCTGCTAAATGCAGGCGGTATCCCCGTAGCATTGACCTTATGTAACCTTTTGAATTCTCTCTACGCAAACAGCGTACGTAGTTACCAATGCGTCGGCAAGAGGATACGTTTGCCTGCAAACCAGAGCCAATACTTCGGACGATGGAATAAATAAAAAATCCAAAGCTACGTCCATTGAATGGCACGGCCAAGGCAGTGAAGGACGTTGCCTGGCTTGAACTTGCAGAGCTGAAGCCCAGCTTAGTACGTCGGACACCAGTTTGTAATGGTATTTCCGAGTCGTTCATATCCGTTCCATCGGAGGAACAAGTCGAGCCGTCCCGTCAAAAATACGTTCTCATTTTCAGTCACGCACAACTGAATAAGTGACTTTCGTCTCGCACCATCGGCATATCTGCCAAGTCGTTTGCAAGAGGTAGCCTTCTAGATTAGCATTGCCGAGTTGGTCAAGTTCGGCAGCAATCTGTATAGTGCCAGGCAGCCAAGTACGTCCAACTCCGCCAGAAAACGTCACCATGCTATCCTGCCAAGTCCGCTAAAAAGCGGTAAAAAAAACCCGCCCCCTCGGGTGTGGGGGACTGGCGGACAGGTTTCTGCACCTTTCCCTGTCTATCGACTCCCTGCGAACCCATTTCGAGGGGAAAAGGCGTTCCTTGTCAGAAAACCTCTCCTCGGATGACCCCTAAACGCACAGGGGATAACCAAACGTAGTGCCGTCGACTTGGCTGGAAAGGGGGTACCCAAAAAGGGCCTGATTTCCACCGGGTTGGTAAAATAACGGTCACCAGTGCTTAGATTCTGGCTACACCGAATTTCAAGCGGATTTTCACCAACTTGGCAGGAAAAGGGTTAATGTGAATGGGCACTTCTAAATTTGAATGGCCCGGAGCAATAGACATGTCATAGGAGGTGGTCAGGTGGACTTTCATTCAATATTTATCTATTCTCATCATCCTCAAGAGTTACATCCAATATCATAATTCAATATGCTATTGGTGCCTCAGCTATGTGTAGTTCAATCTTAATTTGGAAAGGATGCAACCAAATCTTTTGGTTATCAGCAAAGTCTCTAAGTGTCATAGGCATGTGTTCAATTGCTACAATGATGGCCGAGAAAGATTGGGAACTACTGGAGTTGCTAGCCAAGGCTACATGTGCTTTCAACGTTGCTTGAATAGTCCATCGAAGGCCCAGGATCGAAGTGTGAGGCCAAAGGCCAAACCTTGATATTTTTATAATACTAACACAGGGCTCGAAAATTCTCGCCGCCCGACGCCCGTGACAAGTGAATTTTGAGTCCGGGCAAGTGAAAACAACATTCTCCCAGCCCGACGGACAAGTGAATTTCAATGAGGCCACTGTGCGTACGCGCTGCCACTCTCTAGTTCTTTGAATGTACCGCTTTCGATATGGCCGGCCGATAAAATAGCTCTGTTCTGCTTGGTTACAAAATGGCAAAATATTGACGTCTTTGCACGATCTTAATTTTTTTCCTTCTCATAAAATCATGTCACGATGCCTCCTCAACAGACAGTATCGTTATTTTGCGGGTCGACGGGTCAAATTGCGGGTCAAAGTGCGGGTCGATTTGCTGGTCGCCCGAAAACGATAGAAATGAGACTTATCTTCGTGTACAATTGTTTCTTGAAATAAAATGAACCATGAAAAACACCTAGTTCCTTAAAGGTCATATTTCCTTTCGTGGATACCACGAAAAATACAACATCTTTGCCGATAATTACACTTCCGGGTTTCACCTGTTGATCGAGAATGCAGGTCTGAGTGCGCCACCAACGACCTCATGCATGAGAGGAGCAAGACTTTTATTTTATTACTCAGGTCGCATGTCGCATGTCGTGACCGGATTTCCATACAGTACAGTACATTACCCACAATTTCTCTTGATTTGCATGCTTGAATGTTTCCTGTGCCAAGCCTGTTTTCTCTTCAACACATTTGTAATATTTTAAACTGCAAATTATCAGTTTATTATTATTTGATAAAAGTGTACAGATGACATGCAACATTTCTGTTTGAATTACATCAAGACTCAAATTACAGAGGTGCTGAAAATACTCAGATTTTCGATGCAAAATAATCACTTACTGAGGTGGCCTACACCTGTTAACAGTCTAAAGTGAAAATGTTCTTTAAAGACAAGAATGATATCACTTTTCAGGAAAGACAGGTGCAACTGGTTTCCCTATTTTTATTGAGATATTAGATAAGGCATTTGAAAATGTCAGAAATTAAAAAAAATTAATGCAGGGCAGCAACCAGCACTTTGCAACCTCGAGTACCCCAAAGCAACCTGAAAACCCGTAAGAAAATTATGGCTGACTGTGACCCACAACTTGTAAACTGCCTCAGAAAGTTGTAGCCCGCAGCGACCCGCAACCTAAATATTGGCCAGAAAGGAGTGACCCGCACTTGCCCGCAGCAACCACACTGGCCCGCAACCTAAAAACTGTCAAGAAAGGAGTGGCCCGCACTAGCCCGCACTGGCCCGCAGTGACCCGCAGCCCGCACGACCCGCACAATAGTTACACTCCTCAACAGAAAACTACAGCTTACAATAAAATGTTGTACGGTGTTGAAACAATTTACCCTCCTTCCTACAAAGTTACAATGTATTGAAACACTTTACTCTCCTTTCTACAAAGTTACAAATTCCCTGGTACGTGAAGCAAACATTGTTGCTGTTCGATACAGCAATCACGGTCCCTCTCAGTCCCTCGTGGACGGACGGACCGTGCTACAATACATAATGGACGCCCATGGATACACTGAGGCCTGGCTTTGCCTCTGTGAGTCCCGCGTACCGGTCGTCCTTTTTAGTCCAAGTTTTACCTACTTTACTTAAATCAAAATTGGCCTGCAATTACTCAGTTTGATAGTACAAACCATTATTTCAAAGGAAACTTTCACAAACAGAGTCAGAATAAAAGGGGAAAGGATAAAAAACTTGAGGTTTTCTGAAAGGTCAAATCTGGGTCATCTTATGTGATGTCATGAATGAAACCCCTTAAGTACACATTTATGGTTCAAAAGAAACCACCTAGGGAGGTCTAATAGGTACAATCTTATGATAAAAGGTAATTTCTTGGTGCTTTCCAATTTAATGGCATTTAGCTTGACTGCTGTCAGTTTTAAATTAAATTTTATTAACAGTTTAAAGGGAAATTTTCAACAGTAGTTGCAGTAAGTATATCCATTTCAAATCATCACATTTAGAGGTTATAAACGGCAAGCGAGGGTATTTGGTTGCGGATATAAGACCTCTGGGTGAAAATTAGCATATTTGGCGGGAAATAATCACCGAGCGAAGCGAGGTGATTATTTCACCCAAATATGCTAATTTTCACCCCAGAGGTCTTATATCCGCAGCCAAATACCCGAGCGCACCGTTTATAACCTCATTATAATATGCTTAAGTTAAAAACAAGTGGACAATGTCGTTATTTAGGGCCGAAGTTGAAACGAGAGTTCAGTAGCGCCGTGCCGCATACAAACTCTAAAAAAGAACGTTTCAGAACGCGCGCGCGTGCACAGTTGAATTCATAAAATACGGTTACGCAACGCATCGATATTGCGATTAGACATCGAACTTGAAGAATTTTACTTCAAAAAAACGCTCAAAAAACTTTAAAAATTATGTTGTTGTGTAACATAACCTCCACTGCTTACAGAAACTCTTCATTTGTTGGTTCGTCAAGCTACACTAAACTAAACTTTAACAATCAAAATCAATCTGAAGCCATAGACTTGTTCGACATTACGGCGCGTTGAGCTCTCAAGTTGACGTTCGAAATTTGCGCGAGCTAAAAAATGTTACGCGGCGCGCAGGTCTTCTTGTTGAGAATATAAACCCCGGCTCCAGCCAATCAGATTGCTGGATTCCAGCAAAGCATATTATAATAATATTTCAGCAGATTCCTCCAGTTTAATGATGTGATAGTGAACATCACCAGACATTTCTAGATGATATCAAAATATCAAATGAAAATGTTCCTGGGCTACAATGTTATCATTATCATTAAAACTATTATTACTCTTTAAAACATTGGGAAATGAATTGAACAATATCATTGTGTCTTGTTTTAAGGATTTTGACCTGACCCTTTTTGTCTCAAGAAAATACTTATGCTGAAGATGCTATTTAGCCTGCTTGATCACAACTACATGTATGACACAACACCGCAATACTTGTATCTACACTGCCACTATGCTACCGAATGCTTTCTTCTGCATGGAAACATTGTATTTGTGTGGCTAACAAAACCACATAAGGAGCTTGTAGTGTATATGTATGATAAGTTGTCATACTGTGAACACTGACTCAATGCTGCAGAAGTATTCTGTATCTGTGGTAATATACACTTCACATTGCTACCTGATTTTTAGAATTGCCACCTAATTATTTCTTGTGGCAAAAGTTTACCACTAGAAATGAAAAAGTATTTCAATCCCTTTAATGTCATAAAAAACACAGATAATTAATGTAATAAAAACTAAACAAATATTTCTTTAATGTAAAAACTATCATGAACAACATACAAAACATCTTGATTTGTAAAATTAGGAACTCCTGAATGCCGAGAAAGCTGTTGCTACACTTGAGATCATAAACTGTTTAAAAGTTGCTCAAAGTGGCTACAAGATTTTTGATTTGGCTAATGAGTTGGCTAATCATTTTGGTGACTTTAATAGGGGAACACTGCAGTTTATGCGCATACCATGTGGTAGCAGTAAACTAAATGATACTGAAAGTTTCACATGGGCACAATTTGACATAACACCGGTGGCCTATTATATACTTACCCTTAGTGCACCTACCTGACATGCCTATTTAACACAGGGTACCAGGTCATGATGACACACAATGACAATTTACCAGTGTTGTTTTATTGAAATACACTACATGTCCCCCAAAAATTTAGTTTGTCCCCATTAAGACCTACTATGGGTCACTGTGTCCCCATGCTAGCAAAAGCTGGCTGAAACACTGTGCATGTATACATTACATAAGATATTATTTTTGATACACAGAATAAGGACACAAATTTATCAATCAAATATCAGTCAGTTACAGCTACGGTTTCTTTACAATGACATAAATAAAACCATACACATTTACTCCTTAAATCATCTGAAATTCAGGGCAAGTGAATTTTTCTTCCGGACAAGTGAAATTGAAAATTCACTTGCCCTATGGCAAGTGAATTTTAAAAAAAAATTTCGAGCCCTGTAACAATGTTCAACTTTCAGCCTTACACATCCATCCCGGGCCTTAGATTGACAATCTAAACAATGATGCTAGTACGTATGGCCAAGACTGTCAGCTACTTCATGCTTGGCCACAATTTTAGCAACAACATGTCCCATATTACGAAAGCAAATGATATACATCTGCATGAGCAAACACTGGTAATGGAGCAGATTTCTCTCAGACTACTGTGAAGTTATTGGAAACCATACATTCAGATAGTAGCTTAAAAGGTTAACTATAAAGTTAAATCTCTCTTAGAAATTTAATAAGATATTTCATTCTACACATAAAATCACTTGTCCAAGAGAGTAAGTTACCAGTATGTTCCTTATAAGTATATTTTGATTGTACATCCAGAGTAAAATAATATAAAAACAAGATGATAAATAGTTACGTGGTGTACTCTAACCTTGCTTTCCACTTGACAGGTCATCAAGTGCATTTTATATGAATATGCTACGCATTCAACGCTGTGTAACTTATAACCAGGTTAAAGGTATCTTTGGGTTTGGGGACAGTGATTGCATAGGTGAGTTGATTACCATGACTGTGTGTACTGAAATATTTGATGAAGAATTCATCATTTTAATTTCCTTGCCATATTGCTTTGGAAACAGGAGCCATTAATGAAGGCTGGATTCAAGTGACATTTGCACTTCTGTATGTATGTCAGTCAGTTTCCACTAAAAGTTTTAGAACCAAATTTCACACTATTCACGCTATTCAGTTTCACATATGAAAGTGGACACCAATATATATGTGTATGTGTGTTTCTGTGATTCTGTGTTGACAAGAGTCTTCATAGCAAATTTATGTTTGTATTGATTGAAATAGTCATTCATAAAATAGAGAAGAGGGTTGTTTCATTGGATCAGAAGCATGCCAACACATTTACTGTTTGTATCAAATGGCAATTGCACATGATCATATCCCTCACAGTGTACATGATAAATTACACAGTTAATCATAGGCTTACAAAGCCACTGTCTTTTACTTTGCAGGTAAGATAAGTTTTCCAGCCATCCAAGCAGCACCATCATTTAGTAGTTCATTTCCACATATATTTGGAGGAAGGAAAGATATCCCTTGTCTTATACCATGTGCAATAGATCAGGTAATCTTTGTGATATAAAACATTTGCATTGCCGTAAGCTCTTTGAAGTAAATCTCAAAGTTATCATTCATACTCTGTAACATCATTTCAGCTTAGGTACATGTCATGTAGACAATGTAATCCTGTTGGATACATGCATATTTCATACCAGTTAAGCAGTTACATAGATGTTGCAAACTGCCAGCTGGCTTTTGATGTTTGCAGAGCTCAAACTTAACGATTGCCCACTTGCCAGGGGCAAATAAAACCCAACATCGAGTAAGCCAACAACTAATCTGCAAGACATCAATATTCAGCAATCCACAGTGATATCCAGCTGTTGTCTTTCCTCCCTCAAAAAACCTATTCTCATTAATGTAAAACTTGCACTTGTCACAACTGACTCCAAAGACACTAGATATGCTGATGCCAATCTATTGATAGGCCTGCCCTTCACCTCTATGACTCCAACCTTGCACTGGAATATCAATGGACGAGTGGGCAGAGATCAGGAAGACCAACACTTATGGATTATGACAATTGACATGAACATCAATACAAAAAAAACTCCCAAAAATGTAAACAGACAAAAAAAATTGGGACAAGCAGGTTTACTCATTGGGCAAGTAAAATTTCTGGATACTTGCCCTTGGGGCAAGTAGGTGAAAAAGTTAAGTTCATGCCCCAAGTTTGGATGATATCCAAATGAACAGAGAAGCTTTCACAGTGTTGTGTCATTGTATGTACAACATAAGTACCACTTGTTGGCTCCCATTTCATGTAAATTCAGGTCTCAGGAAGTGATTATCAGAATCCCTTAAAGGCAAAAGTATTACTGGTGTACTATTGACACACACACTACCAGTTTCCATTGCAGAGCTCAACTTGGTTATGTGTTAACAATGATTTAATGGGAGCACAACACCATTGACGCTTTATTTTAAAGGTATACTGTCAGCTGTTCCAATTTTGCCGCAGTTACCATGGAAAGAGAAAATCTAACCAATGACAGATTTTATGCGTTTGGCCGCTTTTTAAAAACAGCGCCCTCACATGGGCATTTGATTACCAAGGAACGCCGCTATGACCATATATGGGCATATTTAGATTAGAGGTGACTGTATACCTTTAAGAGCTTTATTAGTTACTTTCAGAAGCAACACAACAGACCAATGGAACTACTAAATGGCATATTTTCTTCAACATTTCACTCTATCAGGATCCATATTTTAGAATGACACGTGATGTAGCTCCAAGATTGGGATATCCTAAGCCAGCCTTGATCCATTCCCAGTTCTTTCCAGCTTTACAAGGTGCTCAAACAAAAATGAGTGCAAGTGATCCAAATTCATCAATTTTCCTCACAGACTCCGATAAGCAAGTCAAAACAAAGGTAAGTATAATGAGGTCAACCATTGGTATTTAACTTTTTTGCATAATGAAATTCCTCAAGTATGATTCTATGCCACAGTTGAAAATATTTGGCCCATACTTCTATGTAGAAATAATGTACTTAACATGAGGAGCCTTTTTGCACTAAGTGAAAGGAAACTTGTGACATTGTCATATTACAACTTCACAAGGTCATTATTTTCAACAGTCTTGACCCATATTAGTTTTTGTATTTTCAAAGGAAAAGCACAAAACACCTCAATTTGTGCCTCATTCTTTGTGGGTGTTTGTACATTACTCTATGAGGTCTACAGGTAAACAAATGATATCGTTATGTACGCAGCCAATGCTTTTCTGAAAAAAATTACAAAAATTGTGATTAATATTTGGTATAGCATTCATTTATCTCTCCAAATCTTTGCAAGATATTATTTGTAACTACATATTTATCATTCCATAAAGTATATGATAAAACCTTTACTGCCCTGATAAGGGTTTTGCAAACCTCTATTGTATGGCAGACAGGCCCTCGCACTGCCATATAACCTCAGTCCGCAAAACCCATATCAGGGCAGTAAAGATTACTGATGCACACTGTTATATTGTTCATGCAATTTCACTTTCGACCTGTCTGATTTGTCTACACTTTTTGTATGTTTTGTCATTTGTTCAGTCCTCCACAGCTGACTTCCTTACATTCTCTCTTTGCTCAAATTTTATCGCCTTATACATTATCAAATTTCATCTAACTTTGGGAGTTTTAATAATGTACTGGTATGTACTGTGCGCACCACCACCACAGAAGGCAAAGTGTAGGCCGAACATGTTAATTTGAGAGTCGAGGATTGGCAGCAGTGTATGGTCTCCCAGAGTTTACTGTAACATATATATTTTCCTTGTTTAAGGTTATGATTTGGGCTTGTCCTTTCTGAACGTCAGTCCCCTTTATGGCACACATTCTCATTGTGTAATCAATATTTCTTGGTATTAAGTATGTAAAAATTGAGTTATTCAAAAAGTAAATAATTCTTATTTGTTCTGATTCATTATTTTATTTGCATATAACAATTTGTCTGGCAGTTTGCCAGGAAAATCCGAACCATCTCCCTTTTGACTTCTTGAACAAATTTTGTCAGGGAATGCATGTCATCATTTGTTATTTCAGAAAGTGGTGGCCTAAATTTTGCTGTAATTTTCAAGCTTGATAAATGGTATGAAGATGTAATAGGAGATTTGGGACTGACATTTTGGTCTTTGTTATCTTTGTGACTTTTATTGCTAATTACACAGCATGTACAATTGGAGTAGTAACTTTTGAAGCAACTTCACAAACCAAAGACTGAGTGTGATACCATTTAGACCAGCTTCAGTGTTCTTAGTGGGGCAGGAATGACAGTATAATTATTTTATGACAGAAAGTTATACAATATGAGGGGGCAGTTGTGTGCATGTTTTATCTACAGATAGTTACAGAAGTGCATAATAAATGTAGTTTGAATGGAGAGGGAATGTGATACACTGGCATTTTACTTACATAAGGCATTTCACTCACTATATACATATTAGCTCCCTATTTGCAATGTCTCTGGGATGAATCAGTGTTGAAAATCATGTCAGTTGTCTGTATGACTGGCTGGCTAGTACAAACTCTTGAAAATCACTTAAATATCTGTATAACTTTAGTGAAGTATGAAAAGCCATCCAGAGTCATAGATGGGGTTTAATAGAAATGAGAATGTCAAGTCCAAAGTGTATGCAAGTGAGGTCAAAAATGTAAAAGTGATCAAAAAGTTCTGGAATAATCAGTTGTCTGACTTTTCATATTTCGTTTATAGGTGTCGTAAGTAGAAATAATTATTCAACACCAATTAATCATTCCTACTGCGGAAATAAAGAAGTTAATCCAACATGTATGTCAGAAAATAACCCAGATGACAACACGGATGTAATACTGTCAACAAATCCAAAAGGGATCAAGACTTTTCAGCCATGTGAAATTTCAGTCATTCTCAACCAATACATAATACTGCACAAGGACATGTCTCCACTCAAAAATGGTTGTAGCAATCATGGAGGAAAAGTGCTACAATCCAAACAGGTTTCAACAGCACCTACAAACAGCTGATCTTGTGGGGACTATGTCATCCACTTGTTGAAATCTACCTGAAAATATATACTAATGATCTGATGTGTACTTTGTCTTACCACAAACTGTGCAGTACATTTGGTTAGATCTGACTCTTATGAGGAGAGAGCTCACATGCATCAACAGGTATTTACATTTATGTCTTAGGGATGAAAACATGAAAAAAGATCAGCTTTGTCTCATAAATGAAAGTATTTTAGTTACTCACTCATTAAAGCATTATGAGAGACAGATAATAAACAGGATGGTATCTTTCTTTCCAATTATTTTCATTTTCATAGATAAACAAGTATGCATACTCTGGTGGTGGATCTTCAGTAGAAGAACACAGGAAGACAGGTGGAAACTGTGATGTTGATATTGCCTACCAATATCTGACATTCTTTTTAGAAGATGATGAAAAGTTGCAACAACTTAAGCAGGTAACGTAACGGCTTTTTGATGATTTCCATTTACAAAAGTATACATCATAACACACTGCATGTTCATTCTGTGTTTTAACACGCCAGAACATATCATAGACAAGAAAATAGATATCCAAACTGGCTTGAAAATGTACATCAGAGAGAGACTGTTGGGAAATCTTGCTGATAGAAGTGAGAATCCATCATTGTTGGAAGAGACCTACCAACTTATATTGCAGAAGACTCAAGGGATTTTATTCATCCACTTGAGAAAATCAGACCTTCGGAAAATGCTTTTTAGCAACCTTTACTCAATACAGATTATTGTAGGTTCTACACTAATATACTGAAAGATGAAAGCTCAAGAGTGAAAAAACTCTACTATGTTAGTATCCAAGTGATCAACTGTTGAATCAATAGATCATTGACAGTATATCTGTTTGAATTTTTTGCATTGAGCCTGAAAAACGATTTTTTTTTGACCAAAAGTCAAATTTTACATGTGGTGTTACCACGAAGCATGGTCACCTAAATAACAAACATGTTTTCATCAGAAAAAACTAAATGGACAAAGTAAAGGGATAATATTTTTATGACGTGTAATGTAAATAATGACACTAGTGACATACCTTAACCCTGATATAAAAAAATTGTGAAATAAGTAGAATACAAGACATTAAAATCACAGAAGGAAAAGATGCATTTCAGTATCTACACTCAGATAATAGTGTCTTTCCAAATCAGTCTTCCAAAGCTTTATAAACATGAAATATCAGATGTATGTCAACACACAGTAATGAGAAACAATTCACCTTACCAACAGAATCATTTATAAAAACTATTGATAAAGGAATATAGTGAAGATCAAGGAAATGAACAAAATCTCTGCAAAATCAACCAGAAGATTGAAAGTATTTATCTAACTAATAAACTAAACACTAAAGAGAGGAATAATCAACTAGTATCAAAACAACATAAAGTCAATACATCAGGCTGAAAATATTAGAAGCTGCCCCAACCAACTACTGGAGTACTTGAAAAGGACAAAACACTGACTTTACCAGGTTGAAAGCATTATTTCTGAACAAGCTTAATAACAGCTTAATTTACACTGGAAGGAAACATCATAAACCAACAAATTAATGAAATCAAAACTGAAAGATAAAACTTCAATACTTTGTCAGATGAAAGCATGCTAAATCAAATCTGTATCCAATATTGAAATTATTGAATCATTCTTCAAAGGACAGCTCAGTACATTTGTCTAAAATGCAGGAGCAAACATAAATGTTATAAATATTGAGACTTCTGATTTTGTAATGCTGAAAAAGTTTATAGTACCTACAAATCTGACAGCATCTCTCCTTCATGTTCATTTTGCTGATCACTTCATTGACATGAAACATTGAAAAGGCCTAGCCTTCTATGACTGGAATTTAAGTCCTCATTTTTCGCAAAATTTTAGGTACCCAAACATATTAAAAGTTGAACACCCTTATGTATTGGTTGGTAGAAACTTATTGTCATGATTGGATCATTTTCTAGCAGCCAATCAGCAACAAAATGGCTCTAGTTTCAGACTCCTTAAGGTACTATAAATAATGACAATCTACCAATCAGATATAACCTTCTGAGAAGCTGCACATCAGCATGAGCATTTCTAAACTGTATATTGGGTGCTGTTAGAGAGAGAGAGAGAGAGAGAGAGAGAGAGAGAGAGAGAGAGAGATAGTTATGTCTCATATATATGTATACAAAGTATACTTCATCTCTGAACTCATCAAACCAAAATTGGCAGTAATTTGGCAATATGAATAAAATTTCATCCTAGACAGCCAATAATTTCCCAATAATGGAGAGAGGTCACTTTCTACTTTGGTAGGAACTCAGAATTGTAAATTAACAATGTCTTTAAAATAGTATATCTATAGGGCATGCATTGAAGATGATAAAGGACTAAAAGACAGAATTTCTGGTCTGTGTGGAAACTTTTACCACAATTGTTTGTATTAAATTGTTGTGATTTTACAGGTGGGAAGTTGAGCAGATCAACACATTACAGTCACACATGAAATATCCTATTTTAAAATAATACAGACTGTATAAAAAGTAAATTGACAGCTGCTTAATCTTCTACATTAACTTTTTAGAAAGTATGTTTACCTGGATCTCTTTGTTTTCTATTTTCTATAACAAGGACTATTCCAGTGGAAAACTTCTAACCGGTGAACTGAAGAAAGTCCTCATAGAAATACTTCAGCCATTAATTAAACAGCATAAAGAAAGAAGAGCTGCAGTCACAGATGAAACTGTCAAAGAATACATGACACCCAGGAAGTTAGCTTTTGATTATTGAAAATGTCTTATTGATCTGCAAATGAATGTGTATTGTTCAGTAAGAGGTAGCATGGCAGCAGTCAGTAAACATTTTCTGTAATGAGGCCATTTGGCAAGACACAGAGGAGTGTTCAGAATCTTCCATCACTGTTACATGTATGTATACAACACATCATCTCATAACACAGGGTAGATGACACTTCTATGTAAACTGATCAGATTATACAAATTTCAGTTAAACTATCTGATTACATATGTGTCATTCAAAGATAACTTGTTTTTGTGGCTGACAACTGACATTGTACAATATAAATATATAGCACAAAATTTCACTTTGCGCAGAAAATCAACTCATTTGTCTTAATATAGAAGCAACTAAGTGTACTGTGTAAAAAATTGCAGCCACAAAGTAGATACACCAACCATAGAGACTACACTTCCATGAGAGCACTCAGAGATGGTTGTATGGGTACATTACCCAACACTAGGAGGCTACTGAATTTACAGCTAGGAGGGAGGGGGTAGGAAGAATTGTCTTGGGCAGTCAGAAAATTTTGAGTAGAATCCTGCCTCGAGTGCAAATTTTTAATAATTGTAATAGGTGAAAATAAATATACACTTCTAGTTTTCAGATGTAAACCGAAATGGAATTGAAAGTCAAATATGTTCATGTAACGAGAGTATTTTGATCCATATGTCGGTGTCCAGTTTCCTCTGTTGTCACTAGATCAGAGATATTGGCTGGCAAAATGGCTGCCATATAGCAACATGATTCTCAGGACTAAATAATAGGATCATCTGATTCAAATCAGTTCACAGATATTGGAAACACATCAAAGTGTGTGGTGTGTAAGTCTGTTTATGTCGCCAACTTTATATGCATTTTAGCAATTTATAAGCATATTTTTGAACAATCATAACTTTATTCATGTGCACTCAAATCAGCCAATTAGAGCAAAGTTTGACATTTTCAGTTAGCTAATTAGAAATGTTAATATGTTACACATTACATTTTCTACCAAACACGGTGAACATAATATAAATGTTCCTAAACCAATTAAATTTAGTACATTTCTGCCAAAACGTTTTCCCTTTCCACAATTGCACTAAGTTTAGAATAATTCCTTCTGAGATTATTATTATTATTATTATTATTATTTATTTCTTAAAAGCGCACTCCACTTCGTCTCAGTGCTCTGTACATTCTACAATAAAAGGAGGTAATTAAAATCACAGATCACAAAACATACTATAACAATCTCTAAAAAGACAAGTTTTCAAGTATCGTTTAAATGTGTCAATTGAAAACTCTAGGACAGAAACATCTAAAGACAGATCATTCCATAAAATCGGGGAAGCCACTGAAAAAGCCCTAAGACCATAGTTTGTAGTAGTGTACCTTGTATCATGCCTAGTTAAAAGAACTTTATTCGACGAGCGAAGATTGCGATGAGGTACTTGGATATCTATCAATGACTTAAGGTAATCTGGACAGTTGCCAATGAGTATTTTGAAAGTAAGGAGGTTAATTTTGAACTTTTGAGATGCTGACCTCTGAGCATTTACTTGGATCACTTGGCCTGTTTCTACTCAGAATTGAAATTTCTGCAGTGATTATTCAAATACTTATTTACTAAAATCCTTGTTATCAGCTCTTTATAGTCCATCATCCTCATAAATTAGTTTTTCGTGGCACTAATCCATCCCATGAATATCCTGCTTGACTGCAACTTATGGTGTAAGCGTCTGTGCTTACTGGTGACATACATGTATCTCTCTCAATAATCATTCAGTGTATGTTTCAAAATACTTGAAGTTAGTAGCAGGTCATTTTGTTGTTTATTGTCAAGCCTAACTGCTAGATGCATGCAATAACGTGCAGAGAAAACGAACAAAAGGGTGAACTCAGCAGTTTACGTTTAAACAAAATTTATTACGAAAACAAAACTAATTGCTAAGTCAGGGACAGAGTACAAGCTTTAAAAGTGTACAGACTACTTATCTCAGCTGGGACGGCAAAGCTCCAGTCTCAGAGTTGTAACAGTCAGTTGGATGAATGAACAGTCCTTGCAGGCTTGCAGCTGCATAAAGTCCACAGTATAAACCAGCGTTGGCAGTGAAGGTCTGAAAAGTCTTGAGAATGACTACTGCTGGAGTTTAGTAACACACAAGAGACACGATCCCAAAAGTCTGACTGGAAGCTGTGCACGTCCCTTTTATAAAGGCATATAAGAACAATCTAGAACTTTTATTGACATGCTAATTACTGTTCTAAAATTATCTCCCTTACACAACTAATCAACTTTCCAGAACATTCCAAACATGACTAATTGAATTCAAGGTTGTGAGGTCATCAAGGGCAGTGACCTTGAGAATGTTCTAGACTAATTGAACTCAGGTCATGATGAGTGTGGGGGGAATGACCTACATAACACACCCCCTCTTCAAAAAAAGAAAATTTTTCAAAGAAAAATCTTTCTTTTACAAATGTAATCTTGAAAAGGATTTAAGTACTCAAATTTTGTTTTACTCTAAAGTAAAGTTTCTTGAAAGTGAACAACAATAAAATTTCTTGAAAGTGAACAACAATAATTTCTAAATACGAGAGAGACAGTCTGCAATTAAATTGTCTCTGCCTTTGATATGTCTAATGTCAAGATTAAACTCCTGTAACATTAAACTCCATCTTAGCAATCTCTGATTTTTGCCTTTAATTTTCTGCAGAAAAACAAGAGGGTTGTGATCAATATAAACCACTATTGGCTGATTTGAAGAAGTAACATAAACTTCAAAATGCTGTAAAGCTAATATCAAAGATAAACACTCTTTTTCAATTGTAGAGTAGTTTCTCTGGGATTGTTTCTCTGGATTTGTTAAATTTGCTAAATTTGTTAAAAATAGCAAACAGGATGATCGGTCCCATGACTATCCTCTTGCAATTTGGTATTGGAAAACTTGAAATGGCACTGAATTTGGCATAAAGTATGCATGGCAAAGTCCGTTATTTGTATTGAGTTCTATAAAGTCATTGTTCGGCAAATACTTGGCTTCCTCCTGGAGATATTCCGCTTTCAGTCTGTCTGGATGTTGTTCCACTGGATTACTGTCGCAGACATCTTCGTTGTGATAGGTGATGTTTGTCCTCGTTGGAATGTCTTGGAACAAATGTTCATGGATTGGTTCTTTCAGCTGTTGTTGTTGTTCTGGCTGGAGGTGTGCCAACTTTGTAGACTCCAGCTTCTCCAGGATTTCTGAGTTCTGAAGCTTGACCGAGCCCAGCTTTGAGTTTAGAGTATTTCACTCAAGTCAGTTTCAGTATCACTATCTTCATAATGGTTTGAACTGACTGCACTGACAGGCTGAGTTATAGTAGGATTATCCCTATCCAAATATGGCTTAAGCATATTTATGTGACATAGCTGTTTTGTTTTCGCCTGTCAGGTGTTATTATGATGTAATTTAAATCACTCAATTTCTTATCGATTAGATATGGCCCAAAGTAACGAGCATGGAGTGGTTTGCCAGGAATTGGAAGTAGAACAAGAACTTTTGACCTGGTTCAAACTTCCGTTTTGAGGTGCTTTTATCATATTTGGTTTTCATTGACTGCTGAGATGACTCAAGATTTTCTGGCTCTGGCTAATTCACATGCTTTAGAGAGTTTTGTACGAAAATCTGAGACATATTGCAAAATATTCAGACAATCATCATCGTCTGATAGGAATTTCTCTTTAACGAGCTTGAGTGGGCCACGGACTGTATGTCCAAATACAAGCTCAAATGGGCTAAAACCAAGAGACTCTTGAATTGACTCTCTAACAGCAAAGAGCAAAAAATGAATTCCTTCATCCCACTGTTTCTCTGTGTCAAAACAGTAGGTCCTAATCATGTTTTTCAAAGTTTGATGAAATCGCTCAAGAGCACCCTGACTTTCTGGATGATAGGCGGATGACCTATACTGTTTAATGCCTAGCTGATCCATTACTTGTTGAAAAATACCAGACATAAAGTTGGAGCCTTGATCGGACTGGACACATTTAGGAGGCCAAATAAAGTGAAAAATTTGACTAAAGCTCTCACTATAGTCTTTGTCTTTATATTTCTCAGTGGTATGGCTTCTGGGAACCTAGTTGATGTACACATAATTGTCAACATGTACTCATTTCCTGATCTTGTTTTTAGTAGGGGCCCAACACAGTCTATTAGACTCCTACTAAATGGTTCTTGAAATGCATGAATTGGCTGTAAAGGGGCCTTTAGAATCGTCTGATTCGGCTTTCCTACCATTTGACATGTGTGACAAGTTTTACAGAAACGTGTTACATCCTGCCTGAGATTAGGCCAATAAAAGTGACTGAGAATTTTATGATAACTTTTCCTGACTCCTAAGTGACCAGCCCCGGGCGTTTCATGGGCCAGGCACAATATTTCAGCACGATAGGGCTTTGGAATCACAACTTGATGTTTTATAGCCCAATCGTCATCAACCAAAATGTCTGGAGGTCTCCATTTACGCATGAGAATACCAGATTTTGTATAATAGGAAAGCTATCTGAAGTTTTATCTTCATCATCTACCCTGTCAAACAAAGACAAAATATCTGGGTCTTTGTGTTGTTCTGCAATGAGATTTGATCTAGAAAATGTCTGACTTTGGTCAGCAGGAGTTTTACTGGAAGTTTCAAATCCACGAGGGATAACGGAATGATCCGTGTCAAACACCTGACTGAGAAAGGTGTCATTTAAGTCAACATCTGTGACATTATTTTTGAGAGTATTTTGATTCTCGGAAGTTTTCTTTGACATGGCTCGAGTAATAGCACATGAAGGAAATAAATCGGGTATCTCTTGTTCAATTGGCTCTGGATCCTGATCTAAACTAGGATTATCAGTCACAAGTGGATTAGTAATGACCTTGTCCCCAGCAAGGTCGTTTCCAAGAAGAAGGTGAATCCCTTCAAAAGGCAAAAAAGGCCTAATACCTAAAGCCACAGGTCCAGAAACAAAGTCCGAAGACAAATAGACATTATGGAGAGGAACAGGAATGTAGTCATTACAATCTACCCCCTTAATAAGAACTTTAGAACCTGAAAATGACTTTTCAGAAAACGGCAGGGTATCTGCCAACAAAAGAGACTGGGAAGCCCCGGTATCTCTTAAAATTTTGACAGGGGTAGCGGAAGAGAAATCACTAGAAAGTGATATAAAACCATCATGAATGAATGGTTCGAAAATACCCATAATGCTATCTTGAGAAGAATTGACCTTGACCTCATTAATTGGGGATGAGAGGGGTTTAACCTCAGACAATGTGTTACACACATTATTAGACTCTAATTGAGTTGATGAAGAAATAAAGCCGGTTGGCTTAGATCCACTTTGACCACTTTGACCTTCACGTTTTCTTTTCAATTTGAAACAATCTGACATTAAATGGCCGTCTTTCTTACAATAATTACAAGAAAGTGTACCGAACTGTTTGTCAGAAGGAGATTGAGACTTGGGATCTGATGATGTGGGAGTGTTACTTGAACTCTGTGAACTGTTGTCATTTGATTTCCTACTGTCCTTTGAGAAATTCTTGGTTTTCTAATGCCTGTCTCTCCTTTTCCATTTGTAATTCTTTTTCTTTCATTTGTAATTCTTTTTCTTTCTAATGCCAATTTTTTAGCTCGAAATCTGCCTGTATTTCCAATTCTAATTTTTTGAGTTCGAAGGAAGACTCAGGCTCATAATCTTTTAAGGCAGACTCCTCAAAATGGCCAGAATTAACTAAATGTTTTGCAATCTTGAACTGTATTTCTCGCTTGCGCATAGATCTTTTGACATCTACTTTAAGGAAATTGGCCAGTGCTATGAGGTTGTCTTTTCTGAGGGAATTAAATGTGTCCTGATCAAGGTCATCCATAAATTCGTCTGGCTTGAATTCCGCCATGATTGAATTTTGCTGAGTTCACAGTATACAGTAGTTTTGAAAAGGTAGGCAAAATGTTGTCAAACGGCTCAAAATATTCGTATCCCGGACGAGCCCCAATTTGTTACGTGCAGAGAAAACGAACAAAAGGGTGAACTCAGCAGTTTACGTTTAAACAAAATTTATTACGAAAACAAAACTAATTGCTAAGTCAGGGACAGAGTACAAGCTTTAAAAGTGTACAGACTACTTATCTCAGCTGGACGGCAAAGCTCCAGTCTCAGAGTTGTAACAGTCAGTTGGATGAATGAACAGTCCTTGCAGGCTTGAAGCTGCATAAAGTCCACAGTATAAATCCAGCGTTGGCAGTGAAGGTCTTGAAAAGTCTTGAGAATGACTACTGCTGGAGTTTAGTAACACACAAGAGACACGATCCCAAAGTCTGACTGGAAGCTGTGCACGTCCCTTTTATAAAGGCATATAAGAACAATCTAGAACTTTTATTGACATGCTAATTACTGTTCTAAAATTATCTCCCTTACACAACTAATCAACTTTCCAGAACATTCCAACATGACTAATTGAATTCAAGGTTGTGAGGTCATCAAGGGCAGTGACCTTGAGAATGTTCTAGACTAATTGAACTCAGTCATGATGAGTGTGGGGGGAATGACCTACATAACAATGCAATAATGTGGAAAAGGTGGTAAACCATTTGATGAAGTTTCTTAACAAATGTTTTGGAGGAAATAGACGATGGATTCATTGGACATTGGAACATTTACATGGTTAGGTCTTCAATGTCAGCTGAAAAAGAGTGTAGAACGGCTGAAAATTCTCTTAACATGTGTCACATCTGCATTGTATTCCTCTCTTTCAATCCAATGTTAGTGCTGCTTCACATGGCTATACTTATATAAATCTCTAGCAATTCCTAAACGGTCAAAAGAGAGAGAGAACAGTTTTAAAGTTGAATGCCCTTTGGAAGTAAATAAGTTTGTACACATTGGCACTGACCAATGACCTCTATATGGACAAACATACTGAGCATTCCACATTCATGTACAACACAACTGTGTATTAAATTGGTGACAGAATCAAACCAGTGACATTAAAATATGAAATGAAAATCCATACCTAATGTGTTGATGTGTACTGAATTGCATCCTAAAGTGGAATGCTAGTATCATACAACCACTCCAAAGTCCAATACAGTTTCCGTGTTCCACCAGAGATCAATAGTCATCGCTATTTGGTGAATATAGCATTTAACCTGTTCACCCCCAGTTCCCTGTAAACAGGTCCAAGATCACCATTGATAACAATGGGTTTGGGTAAAACCATTGTGGTGAAAGGGTTAATTTTCACATCTTGACCCATCAGATTGCTGCATTTTTGCTATCACTGTACTATATCATTTGTGATATTCCTGTTTTGATGGTGATATTTTTACATATTGAGTATGTGATATGACAGTTTTGAGCATTTGACTTACTGTGATTAGTTTGGTATCAAATTTTGGTGATATTTAAATCCTAAACTATGTTAAAGGTGACAGTTACAAGTGAAGTCACATAATTAAAACCTATCTAAAGATAGGAAGCAGCACCAAGATGGTCAGTAGTTCTCATAATATTATATAGGGCTAAGCCCTTGAAGTCACGCCAGAGGTTAAGTTTAAAAATGTCTATCTGTGTAAAGATGCATAGTTGACGCTTACATGGGCAATAATACCGATAGTATTGATTCACCATTGGTGATAAGAAAGAATAAAAGAGAATTAATTGGTACTTTCTGCGAAAATTAGTAGGACCACTACGCATTGCATAAACAAGAAACAAGAAATTCACAACCCAAAGTGTTTAATGAGGGACGTATTGTGCCATCATTGTCGTTGCAATAGCAACTATACTGCCAAACTTCCAATTGCAAGCTGAAAACCAACGTTCTGACAAAAAACTAACATTTTTTGGCACAGAGGGCGCTCTAATATTAATGCCCAGCATTCTTAACCTATGTCCCTATTCATATGCAGGACAATTTCTCTCTATTCATATTTTTAAAGAGTGATGATAAAAATGTCTTGTATCAGTGACGTGGTGGAGAATAACATTTATAAGCAAATGGCTATGATACATTTTTTAAATGCTGTGTAAAAATATAATACTTTGCGCATTTCGTATTCATCATACAAGCAATCAAAAACATGGCAGCACCCATAAATCTAGTTGGGTAAGTGTACACTTCCAGTTGCTTGCATAGTATATTATGAACCTGCGTATGCGTAGTCAGTAAGCCACTGGTGCGACTATTATTTGTTTCCTGTCTACTGCCTCTCTGTACATTAATTATGCCGTAGCTCTCTAAGGCATTCTGATTTGACTGTAAACATTATTGCAAGTCGGTGTTCATTGAAGTAAGACAATTTTGCACTCTGAGAAATTCCAGTTTTGTTGAATATATATAGCAATTTGAGGAATCAGTAAAATTATGGCCATACTTTGTATGTATAGGTACTGCCAAAACACAAGAACCACAACATGTACAAGCTTAGTAATTGATGTAAATATGCATCATACACTATTGATTTGACTTTAATGTTTAAATGAAATATTAATCCCAAAAATATAAATATGGAAATAAGCTTAAAATGTAAAAGTAGTCAAAAATCAAAACTCTGAACTACTTGAACAGCTTTGTACCTCAGTCACAGTTGATTTATTTTTTTGTTTTTTTTTTTGAAGCAGTATCTGCCAATTTTTTCTCAAAATCAAGTCATCGGATCTCTCAGAAATTTGCTTTACAGGTGACTGCATGGGTTCTCATAAAGATCTGTCAAAACTTTTCACCAGTTGTTGCAGGTTATTTCCTTGTCACTAATACTATTATATCAAATGTTTTCTGCCAGTTCTGAGTATTGAGAATGTCATCTTCCACTGCACCAAGAAATGCTTCTTATGCTGCATTTTCACACATGGCCGGTTATCACCGGACTTTCCCGTTTAAATGGACCAATTGTATGCTGTCTCTTGTGGCTGTCATTCTTTGAATTCGGACCTGTCAGATACAAGCTCTCACAGAAAAGGTTGGCTTTTGCTGGCCTGGGACAATATGTAAGCCCAATAGAAAGAACCTATGTATATTTTTAGTTGAGTGAGCTAACTGGAAGGAAGATTGGTGCCCGTGAAAATGCCCCAAGTATTCCGATGTCTAATTTATTGGATTCAGATATCATTGATGTCCTGTTGTCCTGTTTATTCTCGTAAAAATGTCAATTTAAGAAAAATAAATATAATTTCATCAATCTTTGTAGTGGATCACAGACAATTGTCATCTAAATGTTGAAATGGGTTTATCACACAGGAGCTCTTTCATTTCACCCTCAAAATCTATAACTTGGAGACAAATACATGACATGTTGTGTTACCTATGACGTCAAACTTAGCCCCTCCACCCATTTTTGACGTATTTTTATCTTTACTGATATCCAGAAATCTTTCACTGATGTGTACCATCGTCCTGTTTAGAATATTGTTCATTTTCTTATTTATGTATCCTTAATTTTGTGGCATACCACGTTTCTTGATGGTAAGCTTATTCCTCTGTTAGGTATCATGCGTTTTTTAATGTAAGGATGTAGACTTTTTCAGGTGCATCAAGCTTTTTTCCCGTGGCGAGTGTTTACCTTCTTATGCAACCCCCTAAGCTGTCCACAATATGTCCTAATAAAGTTGGCACATGTTACATTACATCATTTCTATTATGTCATATGACTTCATTGAAATGGTCCCTCAATCTATTTTTAAAATATGCAAGAGAAGCTGGTTTAACCAGGATCTTTTATTATTTCGTTGCACGGATCAACGGGCAAACCCACTCACAGATCTGGGAATACAAAAAACGAAAAACAAAAGACAGAGACGGACTCGCAATGAAAACATTGCACATAACCGATAAAACATATGAATTTGGATCAAAATATCCTGGAGTAGAGACTTCACTGACATTCAGATTACAGCTGTGTCTCGCCATGGCCAATCAGTTCTGTACACAAAACAGCGAAATGTAAAATACACTTTCAAATACACAAAACACACTTAAAAACTATCTACTGTTGATTGACCAATCAGAGTGCTCAATTCAGGGTGTTTTATTTACTCGTAAAGCCTTGGTCACCAAATTCCAGAAACGAATGACAGCACCGTAGTAAAGTACTGTCCAATCAAAAGTGAAATGTCATATTCTGTAGACATCTGGTACGTTTTTCCCTAATATTCAAATTTGGTAACACAGCGGAAACCAGCTGCAACACAAAATCTGCGGTGGTACAAACATAAACTAGGGCATTTATAGGATGTTCCATGACATTGGAAGGCTATTTCACAAATAAAAGTTTTAATTCATATCCTAAACATGTTACATTGACAAAGGGGACGGATGACGTGAACACTTTGAAAACGAAAATATATCAGTTAGGGGGCGATAGTTTTTAAGTCGGATAAAACCCTCGTACTCGGGCTCTTCTGCTATATGAAGTCCAACCCTACGATAAAATGTCTCGCCTGCGGCCTCGACATTTTATCGTTGGGTTAGACTTTATATACCAGAAGAGCCCTAGTACTCGGGCTTTATCCTATACTAAACGCACACAATTAAGATATGAATAATGTGTGGAGTTATAGATGATAGTTATGGTACGAGTACAAGGATGTTCAACATTATTACAGGCTAAATAGGAACTAGTATAACAACATAGAAAAATATTTAGCCCAATTCCTCAATTGCAACGACAAAATAGATTTATTACATTTATGGTTGACAAGTATTACATTTATGGGTGATTTTTTATGACATTTATGGTTACCATTTATTACAATTGAGGTTGGTGTTTTTATTACATTTATGGTTGATTTTTGTTACATTTATGGGTGATATTACATTTATGGGTGCACTTTATTACAATTATTGTTGATGTTACATTTATGGAGATTGTTGCATTTATGGAGGTTACAGAAGCGACGCGGACGATGAAACGTGACATGACAACACTGATGTTGCGAAGAGCAAGCTAAGGCAGTTCTAAACGCAGTATTCTGGGCGCATACACCACTCTTGTAATTATTTATCTCTACGTATTAATTCATTGAATTATAAATGTAGTTCTATGGTCGATTTTCCTGACATCGAAACGCTCTCTAAGCTGTGGGTCCATAGCTGTGGTGTTTTCAGACTGGATTCCTGCCTTCTACGATTTTAACCCCGCCACCACATCGTAAAAGTCAAAACCAGCCCGTTAAAAAGGCAAGAATCCCGTCTGGAAACACCTACTGCTATGGACCCACAGCTATAAGCTTCCATGCTAGTAGAGGGACAATTTTAGTATTACAGGTTTTATTACAGCCGACATGAACCCTTGTCTGATCTGAAGAATGTATTGGCGTGACGAACACGCTGATATAACATAACCATCATTTTAGGATAATGTTCACATTATGTTATTTTGATGCTACATAGCAAAAGGACATGGTGCTGCTATGTGGATGGGACTCATCACCTGTCAATGATGCCCTTTTGAGCTACCTTTCGGCCTGTAATAAAATTTTGCTCGTTGGAAAACTTTATTATAAAGCACATAAACAATAGAATCACCAAGGTATGCCAGTGACATTTGGTTTATCTGTATAGCGTTAGATATTCCTGTAGAATGCCATTCGCAAAATACCAAGTGTAAAACGGTTTTAGGGTTTTCACACTGACCTTAGAAATTTCTTTTGTATACGATCGAACGATGTCAGTTAAAGTGAATAAGTTCCAATGATAATCAGCTGAGATTAGATAAAGTAATTAAGAAAACATTTTAGGCCAGTTTCATTAAATTTTAATTTGGTGTTGATCGTAAAATGCAATCGGATGTCATGATTTGGGTTGATAATTTAAGCCTACATGCAAACAAGAAAAAATGACAGCAATGAGGTTAACTGGAGAAATATGTTTATTTCAAAATGAAGTGCAGAACATTACTTGCAGCATTTCATGTGTTTGATTGATACTTAACAAACATACACTTGATGTCTCCAGACTTTCAAAAATTGATCGCTCTTCAATACTACTAACTTCAATACAATTCACATAATAACAAAGGAACATGCTCGTGTGATGTATGTCTCTACCAATAGTTCTTTAACTGGCTTTAATAAGCTGTGTAGTGGAGAGAAAAAACTATTGGTCCAATTAAGAGGCCACACGCGTTGAACTGCAGTAGGTCGAATTGAATTGGAAAGTAATGCCAGTTGCCTTGTTCTCTGCAATAATATGATATATCCTGCATAGTTTTCTAGCGGGATATCTGGCTCTACTACTGTGACGACTTAGGCAGACTAATAACCTATTTTGTTCGCTAACAGCCTGTCTCTTTAATCTTAAATAACTGTTATGTCTGTGATCATCAGACTTTCTCGAATAAAATTATGTCAAATAGAATACAGTTCAAGCTTTTCTGTTGTGTCGACGAATTACTGGCAGTTCATCCAGACTGGCTCACCGCCCCTTGTAAGTGACGCAGTGTGACTCCCTCCTATCCTGATTTTAAAAGCGCTGAAGCCAAGCCAAGCGACGCGACGTAGCCTGGTTTCGCTGCCAGTTTGGCTCGGGGCTGGCGAGCCAGATCGTTTAGGGTACACCACAGTAGGCAACAGATGGAAGCTATAGCGAACCAGAAGCTGCGTGTGTCTTCAGTTCCCCGTGTCACGGGTTACTCTAGCCCACAGGCGCATTGAATGTTCAGAGTACTTTAATATACGTATACCACTTGCAGTTGCACCCGTGCTCCAACCATGCAAATGTCGATTTAATTGTAATCTTGCTAGGGCCCGTACACTCTTTATCGTGATCTATTGAGTAATGTCATACACTGTGGATTTCGAATGTCGTAAAGCCAAATCAGAGGACAAAAACAGCACAAGCGGCTGTCAACTGTCTACCTTTACTCACCGACAACATACATTGCTCGTGCCCGCAAAAGCACCCCATGCCATTTGTAAAGCCAGAGGTTAGTATATCTCGCTATTAAAAACATATTTCATTATGCATGTTGTATTTGTCATGTTGTTATACTAGTTCCTATTTAGCCTGTAATAATGTTGAACATCCTTGTACTCGTACCATAACTATCATCTATTGAATGAGTGCAGGCCAAGCAGCAGTTATTTTATTTATTCATTTATCGTTGTCAGACTTCCTGCTTTAAGAAGTGCTACAACATTTATCAAAATGCAAAACTGCTGTTCACAATTCGTAAAAAAGGAGAATGAGATTCCCCCAAGAACCGCCTGGTCAAAATAAGGCCAGATGATTCGTTGGAGTTCAGACGTTATCTTGCAAATGGTTGAGGGACCCGGACAAGGAGGACGCACTATGTACAGTTTTCGATAACTTCTTGTTTCTACAGTGTTATACTTTTGGTCGGAGTTTACGACATTGATCGTTGTTTTTGGTTTGGAATCAAATATTACAGTTAAGAGGGTAGCCCTCATTCAATTTGTTTGGCCCATGTGTCATCGACTAGAATTCTGGACCGTGGCATCTTTGATTATCGACATTGTATCAAGCATATCTTAAAGGCAAGTAATTTATCTACTTTCATATTCTGTATTTCTTCATTTCGCCAGATACAGTTTTGTCAAAGAACATTAGCCATTTGCCCTCATCTACTCAGGAAAGATCGTTGTCAAATAATTATATTTGCTTTATCTTCAATACTTTGTCGTATACATACTATGTTATGGGAACGTTTCAGATGTCTTTTCCTGACTTCATATTGATGACAGGTATTCCTGCTGTTTGCTCATTCAGCCATGGACTCCACCCACAAAGGTACTTTCAGTTACACAATGTTGTTCTGCATTACAATGACCCGGCTAAAGCGGCGATTAAGCGTTTTCTACTGAGAACAAATAACTTCCGAAAGCAATATCTTGTCGATGCATACTTATGGTTGTTTTCCAACCAGTTATCACTTTTCCTTATGGTGTCAAGTTTGGATTAGTTTGCGAATTCAGAGGGTACATCGACTTTGTCGGGATTCTGGTAAAACTTGTTTAATATTGAGATACTCAGTATAAAATTTGCATATTGAATGTGTATTGCACCTTGTGTTCCCCTGGTGATGTGCAGCGTCTCGGAAGCTGTTATCCAGCTGGGTAGCTGAATGGGTAATTGTTGGGTGAATGAACTCTGATCTATATACACTGTTGTAGCAGCACTTGTCGTTTGTCAGGGTTTGCACCAACCAGCATCGGGTTTGCAGATAAGACATGTGTAAGGACGTCTTTGCGGCGAGACGGTGGCAATAAAATATTTATGCGGACAATGCTGTCGCTGACTTCAGTGCTGTTGCTGTTCGCCATTTGTATCGCACTGCGATATACTGTTGCCTGTTTTATCATTGTCATCACTGCGCCAAGGTTGTGTTTTCAGGGCTGACAATTATCCTGTCTGCTGAACCTATGTTAAGTTCACCGCTTTAATATCACTCCAAGTCTTGAAGATCACGGTCACATTGAAGATACCATTCTGTTCTAGATGTTGTTTCCAGTCTACATTAAGGTCGTTTTTTTCTGTCTATACGGTAACGTTTCACACAAGCCCAAGGAATAAAATTGTTGAAGGGAATGTCTTAAACAAATTGTACCTCACATTTTTGCTATTCGCACAAAAGTTTTTAATCTTCATATTTACTCGATTATCGGCAACATTTCATTGAGGCGCCCCTTGAAACTGGTTTCTAATCGGGTGTCTTTTCTTGGAGGAAGCTCATCAAATCAAACTTTGAGGGAGATCAGAGTTAGAATCAGTTAAAATATTGGCTTTAATCGAAGACATTGTATCCTGCCTAAAAAGGAGAGGGACGGAGAGGCGCCCTTTAGGAAGTCTTATTTAAACTAGTTTAGTTGTTTCCTGACCTTCGTCTGCCTTGAAACTGTTTCGATGTTTCGGCCACAAATACCCCCGGGCAAACTTTAACAACTTAGGGGCTCGTCCGGAATTGGTAAAGAAAACTTGCTATGCATTCAATGTTGTGAATTGTCGAGGTATTAAGAGTGAGGAACTTGTTGGATTTGCATTTTTCAAACAGCATGGATTTGAAGAATCTGTGTAAAGATAATGCTAGAGCCATGAAGGGCTAGATTCAAGCCAATTGGATTTTAGGGAATGGCATTATTGAAAGTTAAACTGAAATCCGTTTCTCAAAGGAAAGAAACATTCGGTGAAGCTTATCTCCAAAGAAAACGAATTGTCGTCGTATTGACGCACAGTTTGAGAAGCCATGACAGTTTTGTCCAAGCAGCTGACCTAAACAATTCCACACCTGAAATCAAAAGATCGCGTCGGTTTGTGTGATATTTGAATGGGAGACTTGAAGACATCTGTATATATTTGCTCAGGGCAAATTGGTCAAGTCTTAAAGCTTGCCACAAACAATACTATGATTGTAAAGCCGTAGACAGAAAATTCGATGTTGATGATGCAGTATCGATTATACTCCCCTCTAATATTACAATAAGTTACTAGTTGTAGACCGGTCCGTACACCTACAGTGCTTCACGTAGTCATTAAGGCAGTGGAAGAAATCACGTGATCTCCGCAAAAGGACGGGGAGAAATAGCCATATTGACATCCCATCCATGGCAACTCAAAATTATTCTGTGCTAATTTCTTTTAGAAACATGGGCAGAAGGAGATAAAATTGGTGTTTGGATGATGAGTTGTGTGACACAGGGCCATAGGGTGGATGATGAGTTGTGTGACACAGGGCCATAGGGTAGCTCATAGTTGCCGCTCCGATTGAAATTTTGAACTTTTGAAGAGATATGGAAAAATTTAAAAAGGGAAACGTGATGGTCAATCATCATCCAAGGAAAATTCCGCGTAAGAGTTTGACATTGTCACTATACTTGGACTGCACCTTAATCAAGATATACTGAACAGAGAAGGAATAATAAAGGACAGACCGCTTACATTGATCTTATATTTTTATGATGAATAGACCGCAAGACTAACATAGCGGCAAAATATCTGGTATCCAATGATAGCTGACTATTGTTAAATCCTTTGAAAGACATATGAATGTTAGGTGATGCCGATAAATTTAGTCAACAATTTGTTTACATGTCTAAGATGGACCATATCCCGTCCTTGGGCCTAAATTTGTTTGACCCACTGCTATTTAAGTTTTGACTGTATTTGACATTTTACAATCATATTGTTTGTCTTTTTTTGGTCTTCATCAATTGAAATGGTGTGTCGGGTATTGGAAACAATAGACTTTTCACAAAAGATAAGTCCGTTGTTTAGACCACTCGTCCCATCACAATATTACTTTTAGTTTGTACCCTGTAATTACCACAACGTTGAAGCCACCACGGCGTTATTTGCTCACCACTCATACCGTATTGGAACCGCAGTCAGGGATTTAATATGTCCTAATCATACACGTGTGGCGTTGCATATTGTATCTGTAATTAGTATATCTACTGTAATAGGTCAAAGCCCTGCCAAAGTTCAGTTATACCAAAGGTGATAGTTTCCTCATACTCACCTGTAAATAATCTGGGTCATTAGAGAGCCGTCATTATTTACGGCCTGGGGGTCGGAGGAATGCGAGGGGGTCACTCAAAAAATTGAAAACTTCAAAGGGGGTTGCTGAAAATGTGGAGAGAAAGAAGGAGGTTACTCGGTTTTTGTGGGAAATAAATTGAAATACCTCTCAGATTGCTCCATTGCACACATCAGTTTCTCACAATTTTTGATGCGATAAGGGGGACACCCCCTCTCGTGCCCTCCCTCTTTGGGAGAAAAACACCTTTCACATTGCACCAGACTGCACCATTGCATACATCAATTTCTCAAAATTGTCCACGCAGGCTAGGGGACACCCCTTTGACACTTTCTTCCTCAGCCTGTCGCGTGCTCTCCCCCTGTACTTTCAAATTCTGCCGAGTCATGCAGATATCTTAGTGAAAACCCTGTCATGATACCCATCCAAATTAAACAACTTGGTTGGATACTGGTTTATAGCATGACCTTTTACATGTATATCTGTATTTTGCTGTGACTTTGAATTTCATTTTGATGGTTTCACCTTTTTAAACCATCATGAGATATAACTGATGGTAATCTAGCAGGGTACATCAGGATTTGAAAGGTCTTTACCGTTGCTGTATTTTTGTCAATTTTACAAATACATGTATTGGTATTTAACTTTTCTAAGTGGCAGCTTTCTCTCTCCGTGTTCACTGAAGGGGCAATTTCTGTCCCATTCATCAAAATTAGGGGGCAGACTTGGAACTTTAGGGGCAGAAACAACAGCAAATTCACAGGTCACTACTCTATGAGTTGCTTGCTGTGTTTTGTGTGCGATTTTAGCGCTGTCAGTAACTTTTAAAGGGCAGAAACTGGCTCAAAGTGCGCAATTTGCGCAGTCGAGAAAAAACCCTGAAGTGGGGGAGGGGGTCAGTCAAAATATCTCAGTTGGAGAGATTCATCATGGTTTGGGGATGACGCGAAATTTTGGAGTGTCCGATGGAATTCCTCCACCCCCTCCCCCAGGCCGTAAAAATTGACGGCCCCTTTAAGCCACTACAGTGGATCCTTGTGCCATCATGAATTTTTGCAGTTTTGTCATAATTTACCGAACAGGACACTTTCAAGATCTCTACATTTCGACATGAATCATTTTATTGAAAAGTCCACGCGTATTCTGCTTTTTACCGGGTACTTTTACTATTAAGGTAATGGCGTGCCAAGTAGTGTAATATGGCCGTGTCTACCGTCTGCGTGGTTTTTAACTTACTTGGCTGTTATCTCTCTCCAAAACTCAAAGTAGCTTGATGGGTTTTCGAAATAAAGTTACTTGGCAGAATTGTACACTTATGGACGATTTTGTGTTTTTCCACTTCCATATCTTCATTTCATCCACATTCAATGCATATGGCTTACTCGTTTTCTCACTAATGTGCGTAAGTATGACTGAAGTGAGTCGGTTTGTTTAACAGTTCACGCGACGTTCTACAATTTTGATTGTCGACGGCGATTTCATCTAGTTTGATTTTTGCCTGATTTACATATTAGCCCATGACTTGAAGACGTGGGGGGGGGGGGGGGAGAACGCTAAAAATTTCAGGGAGGCTGTACAACTGAAGGCTTTGAATAGTCGTGTTGTGTGCTGTTAATGCGTAGGTGACGAACATTTGTTGGTCGAGGTAAGAAGCTGTGTGATTTCGGCTTTCCGAAGGGCAGTGAAACGTTTGCAATGTAAACTAAACCATGTTGGCTGTGAGTGACAGTTTTAGTGATCTATACCCTTTTAACTGTTAGACTATTGTACACAAACTGCCAAAGTGTCAAATATTTAGATTGTTGATTCTTCTAATTGGTCTGAAATACTTTTGTCACAACGACGTCGATTCCATTGCAAGTATAATGGATGTTTTCGCTGGTGTTTATGCCTAAGGGCTGCAAGCAGTATTTATTTCTTTAACCATGTGCTGAGTTGAGCTACCCTTTACTTTAAAAAAAATCCAGTTCTGTGTCCAAAAGTGTATGTTAACCAAGGTATTTTTATATAACATAATTTCATCTTTTTCCGTTATTATGATAAATGTATTTCTGGACATTGCGTAGATTGGGACTTAAACGTGATATTTATCTCCGTAATTGGAATTTCTCCATCTTTGCTTTCAGATTATTTTGCGATATTTTCAAACCGCTTTCCATCTTCCATTCAATCTTATATTCCTTATCGCTAATGTTTGAAATTAAGCATGTAAAACATACAGAGTTTGCCTGGTTCAATAATTAATTTCATGATTCTGTCGACATAGAGCCTTAGAGGGACGTATTTAAGTATTTTTGTTTTTCTTGAGTTACTTACATTTCTTGGTTTGCTTCTCAAAGACTATGTTAAATATGAACACAGCTGATAGATGTACAGCATTATTGTTGACAAATGCAGTACGTACATTTACAAGCTGTGTTCACAAGCTTGGTACTGGATGTTCAACATGCACTTGAGAATTTCAATGATCATGGCAAAATACAAGGGAAGATCATTCTAAATTTACAGTTACTCATTTCTCAATAGCAACGGCACGAAGGACAGGTTGTTCTTCAGCTTGATCTTTGAATAAATTGATTACATGGACACAACTTTCAAAGGATAACAAAGGACTAACATCGCGCAATTAGTCAATATCAACAAGAAATAATGCAAGCACCGTCGATTGAGGACTGGCGCTTTATGGCTTGTCACGTTAGCATAAAATTTACACAACTAGGCTAATATTTCTCGCGATGGCATGTGCGTCAAATGTAAACAATATCATCATTACTGCGATATAAATGAAAAAATCCAATCATAAAAATAGTAAGTTATGCTGTAATTCTTTGTAATAAAATGCGTATCTTATGACATATACAACATGATGCTGTTAACGTAATGTATTAACCATTGGCAGCTTGGGGTTTTATTAACGACTACTATAGTGTCTCCATTATTTCCACCTAATCAGCTCCAAGGACACCGCCGGTCTAGATTTTGTTTAAACGTTAAAAACCTGGACATCAACAGAAGAGATTCACAGTGAATGTGTTAATCCAAACAACTACACTTCAAAGAAAATTTTCGTTCTCAGCTTATCTCCGTTTCCATTCGATTCACAAGTTATTTGAAACTTTTGTCAAAGTTCGTCAAGTGGTTTCAGAGCATTTGCATGTTTAACTAAGGTCAAACTAAACTGTGAGCTTTGCTTCTCTGAATTGGGGGGGGGGGAGGAAAGTATGTAATGAGCTTTTTAACATTTGACAATTTCCACTATTTTATAAGGAAATGCTTTCATGTGGGAGAAAGTATATATGCTTGGCAAGTTGAAAATGGAGCAGGGTGGGTCAATTAGATCAGTATTCTTGATGACCTTGAGAAGCCAATAATTCAGCAACACAGATTCTCTTTTCCTGATTCTGCCCTTCAATTCCATATTTTATGTTGTTTCGGGATAATTATGTTGCTAGTGGTACATCTGTCTGATGGTAAAAAAAATGTTGTACATGGGTAGATCTGAAATTCGCACTAGCAATGTCTCCAATATAGTAATATTTTGTTGCATGCCGACGTCTTGTTAATGAATGAAAATGCAGTACTTCTAGATTGGAGTCGTCATTGCCAGTATTTCAACTTTAGCGTCAGACTTCCCCAACACTGCCTTAAAAGTAGTATCACGCCACAGCTGTATGCAGTAATTGTCCAGACTTGTCACTCATACCAACCAGGTTAACCTTAAATTATTCCGGACATCAGCTTATAGAGTGATGACGTCACATAGTGTTTACCTGGTACCGAATAGGTTAATACATCAGGCAGTTTGACTGTTAGTTAGCCGATCAGTGTCTGTTGCATGGTGTTTCAATAAGAGGATTAGTTTATGACTAATTACAAGTTTGTAACTGAAATCAAAGTTTCTCCGCATTTCGTTTAAAATAACATTTAATATTTCGATAATTGTCATAGTATCATAAGTTTGCAGTGGATAAAACATCACACTACATCAACAAATACAAAAAGAAGATAGCGGGTTATCCACAGTGAACAGAAGATAGCGGGATATCCACAGTGAACAGAAGATAGCGGGATATCCATAGTGAACAGAAGATAGCAGGATATCCACAGTGAACAGAAGATAGCAGGATATCCATAGTGAACAGAAGATAGCGGGATATCCATAGTGAACAGAATATAGCGGGATATCCACAGTGAACAGAAGATAGTGGGATATCCATAGTGAACAGAAGATAGCGGGATATCCATAGTGAACAGAAGATAGCGGGATATCCACAGTGAACAGAAGATAGCGGGATATCCATAGTGAACAGAAGATAGCGGGATATCCATAGTGAACAGAATATAGCGGGATATCCACAGTGAACAGAAGATAGTGGGATATCCACAGTGAACAGAAGATAGCGGGATATCCACAGTGAACATATAGCGGGATATTCATAGTGAACATATGTTGAAAAATGAAATCCAAACGTTCATCACAATCAACATTGACATGTAATACAGCTGTGGAGAATTTTTGCAGCTTTCGTACCATTCTACAAATTTTAGTGAATCTTTTCAATTCTTGCAGGGTATTGACTTTAGTTAAATGAATGGGGTGTCAAACCTTGTCCTAAACCTCGTATTTGATTATTCAACCTGTTAACCTGTTCGACCTGGTCGAATTTAAAGCAACAAAACGGAAAACATGAATTGATAAGAAATGACACTACATCTTTGTTTAATCATCGGTTCCGAGAAATGTTGGGAAGGTAAAAGGCTCGAAACAATTTTGGCTGTTTTGTTACTCTTGCATGGTAACATGTAAACACAAACGTGGCAATATCATATTCCAAAATTCTGTAAAATACTTGCACAAATATGTAGCTTGGGTAGCCATAACAAGAGAAAAGGAAAAAATCCACTACTATGTTCTACAACAAATTCTTTTAGAAACCTCAGAAATAAATCTCTCTGTTCAGAAAGGGTCTGAAGTTTTTGACTCGATTCAACAAACGAACGATTATGAAAATTATTTCCAATTATTTCTTATTAACAAAAACGGAAGAGGGATAAAATCAACGTCGATTTGATTCATAATTCGTAAGATGTAAAACTGACAATGGCTGATATATTTGTAAATTTGGAGACAAGTCAGCAGAGTTGACTCTGTTTGACTTTATTGTAATTTTTTTAAGATTCTCATTTAGATAATACAATATAACGCCAGGAGAGTTGAAAATGTGCTTTCCGAACTTGAAACCCTGGAGGTATGGTCATCTGAATATCATTCTGAAACAATGGATAATACTATTTGAATCGCGAAATCGTCATTAGTTGATCGTCAAACTGGGACAAATCACGAGTTTTAGCGGTATGCAATAAAATAAGCTTTGTTTAAAACGAGATTAATGAAGAGTCAGTGTATTTCCAAACAGTATTTTTTCGATTGTACTATCCATAGTCTATCCATGTCACTATCCATGGTCTATCCATGTCACTATCCATGGTCTATCCATGTCACTATCCATGGTCTATCCATGTCACTATCCATTGTCTATCCATGTCACTATCCATGGTCTATCCATGTCACTATTCATGGTCTATCCATGTCACTATATTACATTATAATTAAAAAGTTGCGTGTTGTACTTGTTTTATGTATCATGTTTTCAAAACGTTACATTCAGAGATTGTGACACGTCCCTGTCATTGCTTCTAAGAAAGTAACTGTCATACAACTAGACGAACTTTCCTTTCCAAAGCGATAATTCAGCTTTTCTACGGTGAACTGTGTTATTTTACGCCCATATTGCCTGCTTCCTAGGGCAACCTTAACTCTTACGATAAATGCCAATAATAAAGTAGGACTTGGACTGCAGATTTTGGTAAGCAGATAAACGTTCTAATGTGAAATTGACATGAGTTGCTACATCAAACGTTTCTACAGAATTGTAAGAGAGAGGAACAATTGACACAAGAAACACAAATGGAATTATTCAAGTGCAAATTCATTAATAGCTCTTCTATGATATACCTTTGAAATAAAAGTGTATTTTTAAATTAAACATAGTATCAGAAAATATACAATAAAACAACAATTAAGTTCTCTGTTTTGTGTACATTTTTCCACGAATAAAACATCAAATGACCAAAAGTAAGGGCCAAACATAGTGACATTCTACATGGAAATAAGAAGATAGTTTTATGTATAATTTCAATAGGTTTTTATAAAGTGATTCCACTCGGTCCTGAAATGAAATTAAATCGAACAAAGCTTTAATAAAATAGCGATATACCACTGAACAGGCGGCCAGCACGGCACTGTCAGATAAATGTCTGACCCGTTCCATTAATCAATTCATTCCTTGCTTCCCCTTTGCGCTGATTCTATTTAATTTTGTTGACTTGCTTATTGAGTTTTCGAGTACTCCGTGTGGCCCAGCTATATTAACCAGCAATACTCATTTACTGGAGAATCATGATGAAATTTTAAATTGAATTGTGACTAAACTTCTTTCTATTAACGTCGATTAGAGATGAACCGACTGCTTGTCCTATTTGACAACCGTCGTCTTCCCAGTATGCACCGCGTTCCGTTCTTGAAGTCTGCCTGATATTAACTAGAATTCGAAATGATACCTTAAAATTGAATGTTCAAAAGTTAACAGAATAACGTTTACTCCTTGAGACTGTTTGTGTCCTTATCTCTATAGCAGTTTGATTCATTTTTGTCGGTTGGAGAGTTATTCTTTTTATGTTCTGAGTTAGCTTGGCCTTCTTCTAATATTTTGACACTATGTTGCTGAGCTTTGGCACGTAATGTAGCGATACTGTTTGATCGCAGTTCTTCGGGATCACGATCAACGCTGTGCGATTGTTCAGACTCCACTTCAGAGTTGTCGTTCATGTCGCCATTTTCTTCTTGTTCTCTCAGTTTCTGTGCGGCTTCTTGAGATTTCTTGTGCATTCCTGTAATGTGTCATATATTGCAAAATTAAATGACAATTCAAGGGTTGTTTATTCGAATGATGAAACATTTCCAACAATGACATAATTATATAAGAAAGTTAATACCTGCAGCTGAATGACACGTTAATTAGAAATTGACTGATACAACTCTGTTGTTTATCAAATTTCGGAATGAATTTAAACTGCATATTATCTTCATTATTTTTACCCTTGTAATCACGCTTTCATATGCTGTCGGATGGACTGGTGGTTCGTTACCTAGCAACCAGGGCGCACACGACTCTGCATCATCCGATGTCTCTGTCTTCAATATGCTTTCCGGCAGGGGTAGAGAGTGACGAACCATTGCTCCATACAAGCCATATTCCGCCATCACACTACTTCTGCCCCATTTCTTTTCCTTCTTACGCCATTTAGCTCTTCTATTTTGAAACCAAACCTGGCAAATTACAGATAATTCAGTCAGCCTACCGATATATTATGAGCAATTTTATATATTGATCTCTGTTGTCCAGTGCTTTGAATCAAGACCCCTAGGTCACCAAAGATTTGAATCAAGACCCCTAGGTCACCAAAGATTTGAATCAAGTCCCCTATGTCAGCTTAGATTTAAATCAAGTCCCCTAGGTCAGCTAAGATTCTCTCTTAAAGTATTGGTTTTCATGAATCGTATTGTCAGACCAGAAGTACCGTTGTTTTGACAGGAAAGGAAGGTGTTCAGTGCACAATGGTGTCACCATCTTGGCACAGAACAGGTTTTCTGTAAGAATTTAAGGTCCTTCTTTATGTGTTTATCGAGACCAGGGATGCACAACATAAATTCATGCCAATCGTCCTTCACGCAAACTACATTTCTTTAAGGTAGCCATTGTCTCTCTGTAGGTATGTCATCTATTAATAGTCTTGTCTCTCACAGAGAATAATACTACCGATTGATCGTCGTATGTGAGGGCGCAATACTATCGCCTAACACCAAGTGATCAATTGCATGTGTCACACAAATGATAAGATACGACGTGAATATCATATCACATGTCATCGAGAATTTTTCTCAGTAAAATTTTATACTCATGAACTCTTTGAACTCAAGTAAAGCTTGTTTGAACATTGTCGTTTATTTTTATTGCGACTAATCCTTACTGTGTAACATTACATCGCTAATTAATTTTGATATCACTGACTTAAGAAATGTTGAAATTTAACATATAGCAGCACTTAGTGCTGTAATGTCATATCATTGAATTGTCAAATTTCATAAGGGTATTCGGTGACCCAATGCCAACTGTACAGTGTAATATCAGTGGCGTTTTGGTCATTTTACTAAATTCCTCGACTTGATTTTAATGTGATCAATATGTAAATTGCCTAAATCGCTCATCGGCGATTACTGAGGAATTTGACGTCAGTGTAACGGTGTTATATTACAATCTGCCACTTACTTTTCACTGGGTTTCGTTCATACAATACAAATTCGACAATTTTTAAATTTACAAGATTTGTACATTGTCGTTCAAAACAAAACGTTTTAGATCTTTCCTATACATCACCATGTGTATGTTTCCTTTTATGTAACTTTTAATTGATAAATGTTGCATGAAATGAACTGTCTGATTATTAATATTTTTCTACATGCGAAGCTTCCCAAATGATTTTACACTTTGGCAGACTAACGGGTAATTAGATGCAACTACTTTTTTTCATGGCCATACAATAATTAAAGCTATGAGGATGGTGCCAACAGCATTGTCCCATTTTATGAATTCATTTAATTTATAATGTTTGCATTCGTTTCTCGTTCCCGTGCTTAAAACAATACAAAAATTTATCGTAAGTTCATTCAATGACGTCAGTTTGGTTTCAAATGCCTTTGGATGTCATCTTTTCTTGTATTGGCAACATTTGGTTGAGGAAATAACCCTAAAATGAAAATAATGTAGTGCGGTAGGTTTCACTCAACGGCTACAAACTTATTCTGCGATTTCACTGACATTTGGCCAATTAAATAGACGTAGTTGTTCAAGGGGACTATTCTAGCGCTTCTCAATATAATCACACAAAAGGCATATATTTTGCGTGGTTTTCAGAATATTCTGTCTAATGACCGGTCATTATAATTGCAGGTCAATCTAGAGTTCGTTTTATTAGGAGTACCTTCCCATTCAGCCATGTCTAATTCTCCCCTTCGTCGCATCCCTACTTGCTAGTCTCTCTCTACGTGACACTTTAATTAGGCTCTTGCTGCGCTTCTGTGAGCAGCCTTTGCAAAATTGAAAGCTCCATTCCTTTCAAACAAACCAACGAAAAACTGCTTTCGGCACGTTCGTGTTCGAGGGTGATTTTGTGTGTGTTTGTGTTTAAGAGTTTCTTGTTTAGTCACCAGCATTACGGAGTAAACCTGTTAGCCTAATCATGGCTCTCAAAACCAACAAACCGTATCCTTACATTCTGCACAATTTCAAGAGTTGTCGTCAGGAGCGCTGAAATTAGCAGTCCATTTCAGAGGGCATGTATCCACATCATAATGTTAGAAATTATGTTCCTTCATCATGATGCTAACACATACCATGGAATTATACAATAATCACGTCAGCGAGCAAGAGCAAATAAACTTGCTTCTAAATGTCGATATAAATAAATCTACCTCGCCACTTCGATTGTTTTGACAATTCAAGGATATTATTGGAAGTTCAGAAGTCACAACAAAAGACGTATTAGCAGATGGTATATCGACCTGACAAAATAACGTTTTCGAGACATAATTTTGGTCAATAACCTGCAAAAAACCTGCATTTTTTTTTCTCAAAAAAGAACATGAGAAGATTGCGGAAATATCTTTGATCATAAGTCATGATATACTCAATATGGTGCCTTCGATAAGAACCACATTGAAATGTTACAAACAGCTACTACTTGTATTACAGAAAATATTAATGTAATTAATACTTGTAAATAAAGACTGCTAAATAAACGTGCTGAATTTCATAATACATACTGTTCCTACAACAAAAAATTAAGGGTAGAACTGCTACATCACTCCCCCCTCGCCCAGAATGAACTGCTGCATCACTCCCCCCTCGCCCAGAATGAACTGCTGCATCACTCCCCCCTCGCACAGAATGAACTGCTACATCACTCCCCCCTCGCCCAGAATGAACTGCTGCATCACTCCCCCCTCGCACAGAATGAACTGCTACATCACTCCCCCTCGCCCAGAATGAACTGCTACATCACTCCCCCCTCGCCCAGAATGAACTGCTACATCACTCCCCCCCTCGCCCAGAATGAACTGCTACATCACTCCCCCCTCGCCCAGGATGATAGTTACCGTCCAGTCCCGACTTGAATAATCGCTATTACAATAGTTTCAAACTTTAAGTTAAGATAAGCTGAGCTTCCATGCGTGTTACCATCATAGTCTTCTGAAGACTACAAAGTGCTCTCATTTGACAGATAACTAATTACATTTAGTGTAATGATAACATATGTTATTGAAATTGTTGAAACAAATAACGTGCCAATGGCAATGTGGCTTTGTTACAAAGTGAAGACTGAGATCGGATTTGGAGTGTAGTGCCGACAACATTTCCAGCTGTGCTATCGAAAGAGTCATTGACACTGCGGTCTTACTACAAATTAGAAATTGAAAAAAGTTAGCGAATGTAATTGTCTATATTTGCTAAAGAATTGTTCGCTTTAGAATTGCCCGCTGACATGCTGTCGCCTGTCAAGACTAGCCGTCTGCTTTGGCCTGGGTGAAACACTCTAAAAATGCTTTCAATCATAGCGTTTTGCGTACAGCTTTTGAAAAATGCACTACATCCAAATTTCGAGATATAGTATTTCAAAGTATACTAATATATGATAAAGAATTATATTAAGAAATTTTCTTTGTTATTTGACACTATTTACGTAATATCTAACACGACATTTTGCAAATTATGTTAGCGTAATGTGCTACTTGTGATATAGGAAATGTTAAATGCAAGATTCTTCAAGTACCATACATGAATTCGGTTCGATGAACAATTAAGTGATAATACGGTGAGCGAGTGAAGGGAAGACGCGAGGCGTGGGTTTAACTTGTGAAATTACCTACAGACGACTTAAATCAGAATTACTTGTGAGCCCAGACAATATTCTGAGTGATGGATTACAAAAGACAAGCAAATGTACAATTTATTAGTTCTTATGACAAGTTAAACCTCTCAATGTACGAATATGTAAAGGAAATTTACATCTCGAGTGATACGTGAACAAATATTTGTAAGTGCCCATCATCTAAACTACATGTACTCAATCACTACGGTTCAGTGTTTTCTATGGCCCTTCCCTAAGTACGTCTACTCGTACAGACATTTTAGAAATGAAACTATTTTCTGTTACAAAAATGGTTTTTACTTGCACCAAGTTGAACGTTTTATCTGGTGTACCATTTGACGCTAAAAGTGCAATCAAGCATGCAACACGGCTTACTTTAACGCTCGACTGAGCCGTTTTACTAAAGCCGATTGCAGACAACTTTGAAATGAGCTCAATTTTTCAAATTAAAAGGCACGAATTTCTTTAATTTTGGCAGGGAAACTTAATGCAACCCCTGGGACTGCTTTCCACGTATTTAAGCCACTGAGCACTATCTCCTTTCTGTTAATACCATGTTACAGTTTGTCTTTTTTATTCTAAAGGGGAGATCTGTCGATACAGACAGCTTAGAAAATGTAAGGAAATCCCCTTCCAGATTGGACTTTTCAAATGTTGACAAATGATTACCCTATCTTCCGTATAATAGTTAAAAGCGCTACATGGTTTACGCCTGATTAGCAATTACTTTTAAGATGAAATTTCTGGTTTTCTATTTTATCTTTTGCACCTCTTCATTAAGTTTAATGCCAAGCTGAGCGGTGGTTATATTTGATGAAAGTATCACTATCTGGGGCAAATATTCTTTCAAAACAAACCTGAATCGGGACTGAACGCTGTTATTAAGGAATTAACACCTTGTCAACTGTCACACTTGATATGAACACAACTGTACTGCTGTAAATGGCTAACTAGACTGGAAATTATCAACCAAACTACCAGTTATTTTCAATTCTTTCACGTTAAGATACTGTCATGTAAATTCTCCTCCCTAAGAAACTTGCCAATTTTGGCCTATTCTTATTCATGATTATCCTAAGTATGAAGATAAAGCCATTTTGTATTTTCGTTCAATTAAAACATTCAAGTGACTAGCCAGCAAATGATTATTTTTATCGTGTCGTTGTCTTGACAACAACGGCTAATACTTATGTCTTAACTTAAAACAGTTTTAGTTGACTTGAATAAGCCAAAGCTTACGCCACGGCAATTATTCATTTCCCACTGGCATAAACAGCTGGCTAAAATTTAATTGGCAATTCATGTTTTCAGTGTTATAATTATGTTTTTACAACAGTATTCCTGGCTTAACCAAAACCAACGAACTAAGAGATATTATTTTAACAGCAATGAATAATTTCATAAAATCTATATTTTTCATCAATGGACTCTACATCCGGGCTTGTCAAGATCGACGGATTGATTTGTAGATCATGAAGTAAATAAAGAATAATTACCGAAATATATACATCAAAGGACAGCGATGACATTTTATAAACAGACAACGGAGATTCGAAGAAGAAAAAGAGCTATCGGTCGAGTATTTATTGAAACTAAACAAATACTTCTGTAATTTTGTAGGCAGAGTTTTTCAAATAACAAGATAAAATTGTTTTCTGTTCGTTTTCTGTTCGTATTTATGAAGTATGAAGTAGATACATTAGACTTTTGACTAGAATTACCAAGTCAGAAAGGTAGTATATAAGAAGGTAGTAAATACCATTGGTTGACCTCGCCACCATCAATCATTGACCATGAATCACCGTAACCATAAACTCCTACGACAACAGACAAACCTTGTGATGCAATTTATCATGGAGATTTAATTAGAAAAGAATATTTCATAATTTTCACAACTCAGGAAAGAAAGAGCATCTCTACTTTGCCCTTGAGTTTAATGTAATGTGTTGCAATGAAGTAATATAGCGTAATTTGTGACGTAATTTGTGACGTAGGTCATTGAAACAGTATAACATGAATGTAAACCAACTGTCAGCTATAGATAAGCCTTTATGTCCCATAAGCTTTAACTTTGATAATTTTCTAGTATGTTTTTTCTGTTTGTAAATCACAATTTCTTATCATATTGCCCAAATAACCTTGAAATACACAGTATTCAACTTGTCAATACAGTCTGTATGTCTATAATGTCCAATGCAACTTTTGAAGACAATGAAAATGAAAAAGTTTGAAACTCTCATGTGTTATCTATCTCCTTCAGCTCAAATACAGCTACCGCATATGTGAAATTGTTATGGCGAGAGAATGGATTAAAATGCGACAGATAATTTCCGAAACTGACAAATATACTATTCACGTTTGGTAATATGCATTGTAAGGTAGTTTACCATTAAACCCCCTTAAATTAAAAAAAGTGACCAACATTATCGTTGACGACTAAATTTTTAGTTCGCACTGGACTTATTTGTCAACAAAGACTGTATTCTACACTACTTGGCATTTAACATGTGTTTGTAGAAGAATAAGAAAATTGACCGTGTCCTACAGAACAAACGTTGTAAAAATATTATCAAAGCTCCCTTTTTAACGACTTCAAGATTTATCATATCATCTGTAATATTGAAAAGTATATTCCATATTTATTATATATTAACATCTTACTGTCCTAAATAAGTATATAGGTACTAACAACGCAAAGAAATAACAACAAATGTAACAGACGTTTTGAAGAAAAGTAACTGAAAAAAATAAATGTATTACTAATGCAAGATTTGTGATTCATCAGTGAATTGAATTTAACTTACTTGTATGCGATCCTCGGGTAGATCAGTTCGCAGAGACAAAACCTCTCTTGCGTAAACGTCAGGATAATGAGCTTCAACGAATGCTTTTTCCAATTCTTCTATTTGGTAACTCGTAAATATGGTTCTGCAAAGTAGTTCAATGCATCGGATGCGTCAATGATCCACGTTTGCCTTCCCTAAGTTACAGTGAAATCGGCTGGGCATCACTCTTACTGCTATGGCAGCCATGTCTCCGTCAAATTTCCTACTTTGGTACGCCAGCAGGTACACATGCACACAAACACTGGCATAATCAATCATGAAATCACCGGTCATTTCTATTCAATGGAGCTAGATATGTTGAGAAATGTCTCAACCTTTGAAAAAATATTAACAGAAAGCATATTTTCAACTAACAAGAGGGGGTACCTACATAAATACTTCTTATGAAAGACGTCGCTAGCATTCACACATATGTAGATTCACATGCATATACGTACATGTCACTTACTAACACATAAGTACGTAGCATACAGACACACACACACAGACACACACACACAGGCATACACTTCAATGGACAAGGGCTCGGTGCACACGGGCTCAGTGCATGCATTGTGAAGTAGCTGTGATTGCAGGTTTTCCAAACATGCGTGCACGCTGCACTTCGCACATCGATGCTATTTCGTTGCTAAGATTTCCCAACTTAAGCGCATGTCTGCTTGCTGATTGAATAGAACCATCAGAAAGTTATCAGAAGAAACAAAAATATAGCGGTTGTTTCGCAAGTTAAAGGTCTGTTTTTTAGTAAACGTCTGCAAGCATCGAACATTAATGCTAAGGAAAAGTATGTGTACAACACGAAGACACTTCTAAAAGTCTTAAACATCATAGTTTCTCAGTACGTTATTCAGTCTCTCATCGGTTGATGGATACACAGTGTTCATCGTCCAAACTTTAGAAAAATTCGCGTGAAAAGCCACAGACATAAAAGCCAGGTTCTTGCTACTGTCTAGGAAAAAGCGTATGAAAATAGGGGCGAGCTTCTTGTTTTCAGATAACGAGCGTCTAAGAAGACTCAGTCAGTAGCTGTCCTTCATCAGACATGAAATAATTAAACACTGGCAGGCCTTTACCAGATCAAACGAAATACATATATTTACAGTGTAAGTCAAGTAATGCACAGCCGTGCTATGACTATCTGCGTAAAATGACTATGAACAGCTATAGAAGAAAAGACCGTTTTATTGATTCCAAATATCATGGAAAACACAGAACTGCTGGCAAGACTTGCAAACATGTACAGGAATGAAAACTGGTGTGGCAATCTACGGCGTAGATTTCGTAAGGAGAAAAATTCTCAATTGGATCTCCACGTGAGCCTGTCTTTGGAATTCATATTGAAATAAAGGAAGAGGAACATGTGTACCTGTGACGTCGTTTTTTCTTCTTCTTGTGTTCTTTTGACCTACAATTGGTCATGAGCGAACCACACATGAATCCATTTTGACTTGAATTATCATCGTCGCCTGCAAAGGGATCAAAGTTCCGTGAAGTCGAAAATGCTGATAATTGGAAGAAATGAAAGCCACACATTTTGTCACATGATCGATACAAATTACAAAATTAGAGCGAGAGCTTAGTTAAGATCCATACATACAGTCTATATCAAAGAATACGAATGAACTCGGCGAATTCAAAACAAGAGAAATACAATTGGATTGAATGAACTTGATGAACCAAGTTATTTGTCAATTATTTGCCCATAGAGCAAAGCAACTTGAACGGTGACATAGTGACACCTCTAAATAACCGATAGTGTACCTCTGAATGGCTACAAATTCCTAATATTTCCAGGAAATTGGAGGTTTCACTACACTTGATTGCAAAGACTGTGTAATAGGAAAGTAGTAGATTCGGAATAACGAACCAGGTATTGTCTTCAAGACATAGTTACGTTTTAGGGAAAAAGGTACGTTTTAACGACTATAGTGATGACGATTCGTAAACACGCATAATGATTCAAATTACTAGACCTTGCTGGACGGCTTTCTTGTCAGTCACTTTTGTTTTGAAATGTCAATAAACCATTATAACATTCAATCAAATCAAAATTTATGATGTCGAATTCAATTCTAGGAAATCGAATAATTAATATGGCATAATTACGACATATGGTCGATGAACCAAATTTTTTGAAATGACAGTAAAGTTTATAAGAATGTTAAATATTTATTCTAGACATTATAAAGGGTCTATGCATTTATTAGACGTCAATTTCGTGTGATTTATTGCGCTACAAACGTTCTCAAACGCACACTTCTTCCAACGAATTTGACGGCATAATCAGACCCAACATGTCGCTCAGAAAAGCATAAATTTGATTTACTTAACTTGAAGGATGCGTAGATACAGTAATAATAGGGCAATAACCCTTGATTAGCTCGTCATAAAAACAGTACAATAAGTTTACAGATGGACTAATGTGAACTGGTGATACGTTAGCATCTTAAAAAGACAACGACTTTCACATGTAAATCAAAAAGTAATTCGTATATGTAGGAATATTTCATTGGCTGGTTTTGAGGTCAAATCAGACGAAATCTCAGCCAGTGTTTGCTTTTCAGAAGCAGGTATTGTATGACAAAGCTCGGACCTATTTAAAGAGTAACAACGTACATATTTATATACAATAATTTTATCAATTTTAGCAAATTACAAGTCTTGGCCGGCATCCCAAACTCATTTCAGAAATACTGTTGTGTGATCTGGTAGACTTTATTATAATTCAAACTGAAGAAATAGAAGGAAAAAGATTTCTTCGTATTGAAATATTCATTGCTTCTTATTTTCTGATTTGGTTGTGGAGTTAATTTCGAAATGGGACTGAGTTAACAGTGGCAATTGAATTTCAGGAAAATGACTTGTATGTTATTATTTGATTAGCGTATTTTCTAATCAAATGGATAGACAGATTGAGATGGGTATTTCGACCCCAAGTGACTCGCTTCTGGAAACATCATTCGTTTCACTCTAGTTTTTCTGCACTACTCATCGATAAGTCACTGACTCAACATTGAATATTATCGTAAACCATAAATTCATGTTGGTAAGTAACAAAGACTGGCGAACTGCCGTACTATCCACATTAAAACTCTGTACATATTGTATAAGATTACGTAGCGACCATTTTGAGTGTACAGTACCTCTGCGAACATAATTAAAACAGTAAACCTGATAGACTGGTGTCTGATGACTTCATAAGGTCAAGAAAAATCGGAGACTCTCGACCAAAAATGATAATTTGTGCATTTCATTTGACATCGAAACAGTACCAAACCTCAGATACTCACTTCCAAAAATATATCAGATTCAGAAATGCAAAGCAGCCAGGGTGGAAATCTGGTCGCCGAGATCTTCAGATTTAATATCAGAATTTAAAAAACAATAGAGAGATACAACAAAGCAGCATTTTTCTCACAAAACACACAACTAATGTACAATATAACACTAGCGCGTCATTTGATTGACAAATTTTCACATTGTATTTTGCGACCGTGACTGCGATATCAAGCTACCTCAGTGGGGGCGCACAACATTTATAAGATAAATGAGTGAATGAATTAATAAATAAATAAACAAAAAATAAATAAACGAGTTTACAAATTAAATCAACACGATAGTAAAGGACGTTGCTAAGTACTAGCAAGAAACCCTCAAGTCACCACGTGACTTCTCAGTTCAAGTTCAGTCGTTCTATTCGGTGGAATATATGCATACGAATAATTACTGCCAATGTCAAACTTACAAATCGTGTTCATTATTAAATTCACATCCGTGAAATATCTTTCAATCGATTGGAAATGTAACTGACCTAAACCAGTCTTGCATGATAAAGACTATGTTTGTTTCAGAATAAAAATATATATTGTATGACTTGTGGCGCCGGAGGGATGGGGAGGGGAACGGGGGAGGAGGATGGGCAGAGCAATTTTCTTCGACGCTATTTACAGTGGCAAGATTCCTATGGATAATACAGAAACATTTTGATCACAGTAGATTCAAACTGATCCACGATTTGGTCAGAAAGTGGCAAGAAGTTTAAGCAAAGTCGGTAGCTAAGCAAGTTATCACTTTTCTGAAAATACAACGATTGGATTTGTCTGTCTGGTGACTGGAAATAAACTTCTTCATTAGGTGACAGATAAGTGTGTCTGTAAGACTTCAGGTGAAACTCTTGCTAATACCGTGCAATTGAACTTATTGCGTATTTCACAAAATTATCGTATCATAAACCGAACTACAAAATCTGTTCTCATCAATATTATATCAATCTGTTGTTGAATAATAAATAACATCTTTTCAGGGTTAAAAACATTTACTTTTTTCAAGCGCCTTTCTTGGTCTTTATTGCCAGCCATTGTTTAGTGATTTATCAATGAAAACCTGTCTTGTCTATCACAAAACCTATATTTAACGCCTTAATGCTTTTGATAATTTTCGAGAAGCTGGATAAATTCAAGGTTTTCAAGCAACATTAACTGAACATGAGTAATACGGTGATGAAAGATTTATCCTGCAAGGTTAGAAAGACCGTTGACAAAATCACACGATGAATGGGAAGAATAGACTATCTTTCAATTTTCAAATAAGGGAAAACTTTCTTGAGGGTCTTAGTTTAAATGATGGTGAAGCACATCAAATAAAATCCTTTTCAGACAATTCAACAACGGACAAATAAGTACTAACTAATATAGCAAGTAAGACCTTACACATTAAATGTTATGAATATGTGATTTATCGTCATGGCTTTCCAGTCCAGTACGATGGGACGATAACCATGGCTTTCCAGTCCAGTACGATGGGACGATAACCGTGTGTTAGATTCTAGTATTCAAAGTATTTACCAAAACGTCTCATCATTGCTTACAATCACAGACGCTACGATAACATGGGAATTTGAAGAACAATTTCTCGCTGTGTTTATCGGAAAATCGAAATTTTGGCACCAAGCCTATAGGCGAGTAACTGAACTAAAGATCAGTGGTAAGGAACGGTGTAGCTGCTACTTTCAATCGCTTTCTGTTACATCATGTCGGTGGTTTAAACATCCTGTCAGTATTCGACAGATGCCATCATTTAGTTAAAACCAGTAATTTTCATACTGTAGCGAGTTTTGGCAAAATTTCTCGTAATACTATCGTTATCGCATATTATTTGTATGAAAACTAATCTATATTCTATACTTCCTACTATCGTAACGTTATCGGCGCTCTATTCCATTGCAACGGAAAATACGACCGAAATATTAAAGTTCAATGTTTAGTCCAAAACGAGACGTTGAGGTGAATATGAACAAGATTGAATGCATGATGGTAATATTCAGAGTTGGGATATTGGTTCGCTAATGTTTGGTACATTCCTGTGTTGTTGTCAGGTTACGACTCTTGGCCTAATTCTTCTTTAACTATTTATTCGCCACGCTTTAACAAACATGCCATGACGATTTTGTCCAAATTTTCATCTTTCGCTTTTTTATACAAAATACGCAACACGGTAAAATCCTTTACAAGCCTCGTCGCTTTCATTCTCAACTTTGTGGCAAGGCAATCTTATCTGTCCCATGTGAATAGGCTGATTTCTTTCATGTTTGCATCAGAACCCACTAGTGTTGATTAGCTAGGGTGCCTTGGGTACAGCTTCATCTCATTAGGGAGCTTCAATCAATACAGATAATTAATAACGCCTAATGTGTTGCCAAAATATGTCGCTAAGCGATTTTCACATTTTACAAAAAATCATATATTCAGAACGTGATGTTTTGTATGGACCTACAAAATATGTTGGACTGTGAATACTAAAGAGTATGCCTAGAAGCCCTTTTACATTTTGCCTTGGTTTAGTAGTACTCCGTATAATGTAATGTATATTTGATGTAGAGGGATTTGTCCGGTCCCATGGTATTCTTTATTCGCGGATAAAATGTTGAATAGTTAGTACCAAATGCTAGTTTAATCAAGCTAAAACATTCAATTGGTAGAGACTCTTTTGTGTTCCGATTTTAGGTGATTACTTGCAGAATCACGCCACTTTAGTTTGTTCTTATTTTCATGCATACTATTCGGCACTGTAACACTCGGATTTCTCACATCGCAGAGAATAAAGAACAGTAATTCCAAGGGAAAATATTTGCCCGCGTAAAAATGGCAACAGTTAGGTTGCTCCATAATGTTCATAATTTCACATAGTAAGTGTCTAAAATTTATCATTGACACAGTTGTGTTTTACAAAATGCAAAGTTTCTGTCTCTCGATTATTTTCAAGATATGTTATTAATCACAGAACCAAGAAAACGATTGATAGTTTTAATAAAGCAAAGATCGCATGAACAAAAATGTCATAAGAGAATCTGAATTATGAAGCCTCTTATTTTGGTGGGGATTGTGTTGAAGCTTTTAATCGTGCAACATATCCAAACAAACTGTGTTGTAACTAGTTGAAATAAATTCCATTTGAAGATTAGGAAATGAGTTTCTTGACACAAAATTTCAGTAGTTTTCTCTTATTTTATCATTGTGACACGAAATATACATAGACATGTAAGAATGAGGCAATTTATTGGAGAGAGCACGGCAAAGGGTGATATTGTGTAAGGATCGCACTGTAAACTGGATTGAGATTTACAGCACCTAAACAATGGCTAAAACTTTGTCAATGTCAATGTCAATGATTCTTTTTATAAAACGGTCTAATTGAAGCCGCTGTGTTTTCGTGACTTATTTTATAATTTAAACCTGATGATTGGCCTCAATCGTCAACCGCTACCATAGCAAATATTTACTGAGTGTACTCGGTCAGTATACTATGTGTAGTACTGTCTTGATCGAGCACAATCGTTCAAGTTCATTTTCTAAATAAAACACAAATTAAACATTTTTCAGAAAACGAATCACACGATTTGAGTGAATGGATGAAGAATTTATCGATCTTTATCAAAGTACAGAGACGGCGTGAAATGCAATCACTTATACAATCGATCAGTCACATTCATCTAGCATTGAAGCGTTTTGAGGAAGATTACACTATGAAACAATGAAACCTGAAATCTTAGATTCAAAACGAAGAAATATTACAAGTGATGTGATTGAAATTGACAAAATAATCATAACACGTTGATCGTCAAGAAACGGCATATTGCTATGGAATTGGCAAGATTTTGTCAACAATGATCTAATCGGAGATCAAGTTCAAAATATATCATTAACCCAAAATGTCAGTATTGTATCACTTTATCGTCCAGTCTTTATTGACCATAGTTATTATGCAATGGCTTCAGCGTACAATATAATATAACTCTATATTTCATCTACGAGTTGACAGACTTGTCAGACATTGACAGGCGATGTGTGTATATCGGACTTGTAATCAATGAACGTATATCTGTAAATGTTTGTAAACCCCTAATTGATCTCATGTTTTACTGACAACTAATATAGCGTCGACTGGTGCAAATTTGTGGACAGCTGTCGCGGAACAATTTCGGAGTCACGTCTATTCTTCCGTAATTTTTTAAAATTCTTAATCACTACGACACTAGATCAGTCAAATCGTTGCACATAAACAAATTTTGTGTAGTTTGACACAGGCACACAGATATTCAGGATGCCCTTAAATGTAGTTTTGATGAGCATTAACGTTTGTGTAAAAATATATGCTTGCATGATTAATTTTAAAACATATAATCGACCAAAATATCCAGCACACACCATCAATCTATCGACGGTTAACCTTAAATTGTGTATGCAACAACTACGTTTTCAATGACTATTTTAATGGTCGTTCTAGACCAACCACTACACAGAGTTTTATCATAGAAAGATAGATTTTCACGCAGAACATGGTGATTTCATTATGCAAATCATTGAAGAACAATTTTCAAAAAATATATCAGCGCCTGAGCTTCAGAGCAAGCCTGATATTCACAAGGAGATACTCATCAGAGAACAGCGTTAAACTATTGCCAAATAGGCTAAATGTGTCTTACCGCTCTCAAACAAAGAGTTCTAATAAATTGCGAAATGTGTCCTGTGTTATGTGAAAGACTGTACACCCTAGATGTTTAGACAGAGTAGTGATGAATGCTTTTTAGCTTTATAGCTCAAAGCGTTTAGATAAACCAGTATACTTGACAACTGCATAATTTGATTCTCCAGTTGACTCCCTTGTCTTTGATGTCAATCAACAATACTCAGCATTTAGCTTTCGTTATTTCTTTCAATTTTCTGAAATCTCCAGACTTCAATCAAGATGTGATAATGCGACAATTACTACGATTACGCAGCCAGGTCTAGTTTCCCCCCTCAAACAAGTGTAATTTAATTTGGTGAAAAAAGGCTTGCCTTGGCATGAAGCTTTACGGACCTACCTTTTTTGTTATTAGATTTACAAACAAAAGGAGTAGTTGGGCTTTCAGCTTACAGTGAGACAAAATAAAATCCCTGAAAATAAATGAAAACTGAAATGTTGTCTTTTGTGTTTGAATTCTGGAACTATTCGGCATGTCATAGTAGTTGGTGTTATCAGTTGAAGTCCAGAGGCCTCATCTTAGATTTCCAAACGTTCAATTAGTAGAACAAAACGGTCAAATTGGCCATGTACACAGTTTCAATGGGAGCCATTTCCACTCAGTAATAATCCTTGTTGTTTATTAAATTTTAGTGCAATGTTGCCGACGGTGGCAGACACTGTTTCAATAATTGATCATAAATTGAATGTAGTTTGCAGTAGAAGTCAGCCGATTGAAATGTAAAGAATTCACTAATGTAGTATGTCAAAGAGACAACAGTTCGCGTCAAGACATTCACTACCAATACTCAGTCTATGACCCTGGCTCTAGGGGTTCGCAATATAACCCTGGTAACAATTGGCGGGAATCGGGTATTAATTTGTTCACTCACTTAAACTAATAACTATCATATGGTTTTTTACATACGTATATTTTAATCGTGTTTCAACTTACTTTGCTTTGATGCATACCGTTGCCAAATTCACACTAACATAGAGAAACTATCGACATCACTGAAAAGACAGGACGAAAGCACAGCAGCTATGGTGTCTATAGTTGAGGAAATTGTGATCTGACATGGTGACTACGCGTATACTAATCTTTGGCTATCCACACAAACCCGGACAAACGGACGCACGCATAAGTATGTAAGTACGTACGTATGACCCATACCTACACACATGCATACATTCATACATACATAATTGTAAGAAATGGAAAAGTGTGGAAGGGGAGGTATAAATTTATATCTGAATTTACGGCTGGTTTAGATAGCGAGCTAGCTAGAGATGTCGACTGAGAAATACTACCAATAGTAGAATACGAAGACAGTAAACATTAATTTAGTCAGCTATTTAAGACGACGAAAACACACGGAAGAAGTTCATTAAGGATTGATTCCTATTTTTCCTCTTGTCAGTGTGACAATGAAAGCGATATTGTATTTCTAACTTTATCAAAATGAGGATAAAACTAGTAATACAGCTATTCTCTTTGTCCTCGAGTATTTTCAATATCGCAGTCATGAAAAAACTGACCGAAAATGCGTCACTGCTTTACGTAAATAAGTAACAGAAAATTGCTTCAAAAAGTTTGTTATTGAAAATTAACAAGCAATTGTTTTAGCATAATGCCGAGCTCGAAGCCGAGAAGTGTGCATGAGGTTGGTAGTCACCTTTTGCCAGTAACCGTGCATTATTAATACGAACAAAAGGGAGATAATTGGCATGAATACAGCTCAAGTGGTAGGCCAGCCTTAACGTTAATAACGCCATGACATCAAGGAATTACGGCATTCATCTACTATTTGTCTAACAATAAGTGTAACTGTTGGATATTTATTGTCTGAAATCAACTGTCTTTGTGTTAACAACTGAACTTTGTCGAAGCAAACAGTTTAAATCTTATTCTTATTGAGAGTTGATAATTGAAGGAAGGTTTGACGGGAAACCACGATGAGTTATATAAAATGTTCCCTCTAAAGTGGAAACGATATCTACATGAAAAGAAAGTAAGAGTTAATTAATACAAACAATTATTTCATTTCCTATTTCATTAATTGACAATACTCCAAGTCTGACTTATGATAAACACATACCTTCAGTAACAGAATGTTGTGGTGGTGTCGGCAGTTTAGAAATTGCAGCAATATTTCCGGAGGTGGTTACGGCATTATGAAGGCTCATGCCAAGCGATGGAACATAACTATTCTTGTTGAAGTAGACGGATGCTGGACTCAATGATTCGGTGAAGCATCGTGCCTGAGCGTGTGCGGTGACAGCGGCAGGCGTTGTGGTAATGATAGCCGGTTGTCGACAGTGTTCTCGGTCGTCTGACGGTGTCAATCCAAGCAATTCGTTGATAGCGAATGGCGATCTTTGGGGAACTTGTGAATTTGAAGCTGAAACTGGTAAAGTTGTAGGCACAGCAATCCGTGTTCTCGAATGGACAGAATTCATTATCATTGTGTTATTCCCAGTCATGTTAGAGAAAGTGATACTTGACCGTACGCGTGTTACTTGCTTTTGCAGTGAAGGTTCCTCTACGACTGTCGATGAAGCAAGTCTGTCTAGTTTGCTGCTGTTCCGCACAGTCGTGCCCAGTCTTTAAATTTGTTGTTTTGATCACATGAGTTACGGCTGGGCTGGTTAACCTCGCTAAGCCGTAATTAGCCATTGTCGGACGACCAATTTAACGCCCTTCTGATTGAAATATCAATGCTTCCAACTGTCAATCAGACGATAAGCGACATAGTGGACCCCGCCAACGTCGGAGTATGATTAGCTACGTTATCGTGCTCATACCTTTTGACCAATCGTAGTCAACCTTTCTACCAACGTACATTTTATGCTGTGGTGCTCTACCCAGTCAAAACGGGTGTCTTATCCGTAGAACGGCAGCTTGCAAGGGCATTTGTTCCCATACAGCTTATCCATTGTGTCAGACTTTGAGAGAAACCTGCCTGCTTGCTGATGTATGGTCCTGACTGTGAGATTGGTATTTCAACTTTCCAATAGTGTGCGATGTACCTTATAACGAGGTGTATGAAGTACTATACGTTGTACGTTATCAGTTGAGCACCAACGTTGTTAATTGAAAATTAAACATTACGACATATAAATAAAGGTGCACCATTTACTTTACGTGAATAACTTTTCAGTGACTGCCCAGTCCGTGGACTGGTTAAGAAGCTACCACCATTAGGTGAATTCTATTAATTTCTTTGTTTCATTCGTTGCATAGGGAACAAAATACCAATTGTGTTTGACGGATTATATCATTGTAATATCTCGTACGGACCTAATTCCTGCCACAAAAACAAAAATTCAATTTGTACAATATAATCTTATCTGTGCATGGTTTCATAGTTGTGTACATATTTACATTTGTCAAAATGTATTCCACAGATCATCGAGCTAATGAAATCTAAACTGATTTTGTTCGAATATTTTATTTTTATTTATTTTATTTATCTGTTTGGATATTAATTACTGACACTCTACTCTGAAAACTTCATCTGACCAACGTTTCACCTATCAAAGTAAAGACAGACGGCATCTCATGACTCCGAACACGTCTGACTACTAATACTAGACTTTGAAGGCGTGTCCTTGCTCGTACCCTACAGACTTCGACACAAAGGAGAACATATGTTGTTAGTGTAATCGGTGGCGCGTGGATAATCCACGAGTCGTTGAGTGTAGGTGGCCTGTGCTTACGTGTCTTATTAAATGTGAATCATGATGTAATTAAGAAACAAAAGTACGTGAGTGTTACCGATTGTAATGTTTAGGAGCAGAATTCATACACCAGATGATAGAATCCACCACTTTTGTTTCCATGACACGGTTTATGTCTTTTCATTCCTTTTACACTTCAAGAAACGTGTGAAGAACTAATGTAAGTAAAATTCTTATTTAGTCAACGAATATTTTTCGTCGTACATGTTAGCTTTAACAATCTCTTTGAAAAGCGGTGTCCTTGGGTACTTATGGTAACACGCACCTCGAAACTGAAAGACGTAAACTTTTGCACAAATTTACATGAAGGAAACTTTCAACAATTCTCCTTCAAAATCAAGAATAAAAAAATCAGGGTTCACCATGCTTTAAATTGACTGATATTTGAAATTCAAAATGGCCGCCATCCTCTATGGAAAACAATTTAATTCAGTTTTAGATTCTAACAAAAATAAGACAGCTGATTTTTATTCATTTTAAAACCTTCAAAATTAGCCCACACTAATGGTAGATCACAAAAGTATTGAACAAAATTGAGTGTTGGAATATCTGTCTGAAAAGCGCATTCTATCTGAAGCCATCGACATCAGACAGGTGAGGTTGAAAAAAGAAGACAGTTTGTCAATCGAGAGAAAGAATGCACTTTCTACGCAATCAGATTGAGCAGATTGTGTCACTCCTGTGATAAAAACAACATTCTGGATCATATAATAGTACACAAAATTCTTGATGTTATACATTGAGTACCATAAAAGGATAAATGCATGTACACTCCCAAATTTGTTATCATCATCCAAGTCTAAGTCTGAGATGGTTTTTGTGAGTTTGTCGTTTGAAATGTCTTGCTACAGTGCGCTATACCCAGTGAACGTTTTCATTGACAAAATGTCTGTTGAATGACCTCACAAATCACTTGGATCATGAAAACAACGATCGACGAATTGTATTCTACGTTTAACTTTTCAACCGCTTCCAGAAAGTTTGGTTATGTTATGAATCAGCGATACTACAACAATTGCTTCATACACACCCTGTCTAAGTTTCACATTTACTGCTTTATTTCCTGATTTCAAATGATTAGAAAGAATTTAAACTGATGCAGTGTTTGGATATTTTCAAGGTGTTTCGAGCCCGAAGCTCTCTGAGTGTATTGTACGAGTTATACATCGTTACATGTGGTAAATTTAGTTAGATAGCAGTGTACAGTTGTACGATTATAGTGATGCCTGTTTTCCCATCGCTTCATCAAATTTGCGGAAGAGTAAAGTAGCTCGACGGCACCGTTTATCTATCAGTAAACCAATTTTGTGTATTCTGTCTCGTGTTTTCAAAATGCTACCTTGAGATCTAAAGACATTGGCGGATGTGAACTATATATTGTAGACCTTCAACTTCTCTTCCTGTCGCTCTATGCAGATAACTACATTTGGAAAACAACTTGCTTAAAATATTCATTAATGTGGTTATTAGTGAAAGATTCGATTTCGCTTTAAGGTTTAACCAAGTTAGATTCTGAGAGAAGACGATATAAGACATAATTTGTGCTTGGCTTCGGATACTTTGAGTTAGAATACTTGGCGTCCATGGTAAATTTAGCGCAAAGTGTAAAGAGCATTCAGCATTGTATACATTCACACTTCAGCTTCTTCATGACTTGAATCCTTCTTCTTCATGTTCTACAAATAGGACTGGATGACATCACAGAAACCATGCGGATCATTATATTAGGGGATGTATTAGATTATCACTACAATTAACATAGATTAAAATGCGCTAAGGAATATGTTTTGCGTACGCATATGGAACTGACTCTGTTAAACACAGGGGGACACTTTTATTCTTGCTCCGAGCTATCAAAGAAGTCATTTTTATTCTAAACCTTTTGCATGTGCAATTAAAACCTTGTTATAACCTTGATACACGAACACAAGATAAATTTAAGAAAGACAATTTCTGTCTAAAAATTACGGCTTCACGTAACTAGACAATAGTTTATCTCATCATTCCAATTCTAATTTGACAGGCAGCAATCACGAATTCCGGTGAGTTGAGATATATTTATTTTCCTTCAGAATTTTACACTTGATATAATATTTCAGCAGATGACCGGAATTTAGTGTTGAGAAAGATATACTCATCATGTCAGTTCGTAGTAAGATTACGGTACTTTGAAAGTCCATATATCCGTCTCCAGACTGTGTTCTGAATTGTTGCTGAAGACTTTGTAGGAACACTATTTTATGAGTAAGATGTAAGTTTTGAATATATTTTATGGTGTTGTGTTTTCATCTGGTGTCGATTTTTCAGGCTATTTCAATTTACCTGGCCAAGGACGAAATAAATCTAATTTAAAAAATAACGAAGTCGAGAAGAAGAGAGACTAGACGTGAGAATGACGGCATGAATTGAGATTGAAATGTGACATGTAACTAGATACAGTAAGTGTTTTTAGACTGCTGCCTTGGAAAGAGCACATCCCAGTCCGTCTTGGCAACTATTAATAAATCTAGTCAAATTGGAAAATGTCATTTTGCTGAGGACTGGCTGTCTGCCATGTTCAAATTAGCCGCAATACAGTTCTTATTTACGCTAACGAGTAGTCGCTTGACTTTTGCTCCAATCACTTATATTTATTATCTCGGCATATTTAGCTAATTTGTCGTTCCAAAGAGACCGTATTGTGAAGTATTTGTCCCATTAGCAAAGCTTGTGATTCGTATATTTCGACTGCTTCAGCCTATTTGTGCTTATTTGCAAATCAAGCTAGTTTACCCAGTTTTCTTCGTGTCTTTCCAAGTTGTTATAATGGCACCAAATCAAATATGAGAGCATGGACTAACAAACCAACACTGTCACTGGTGGCAACTTCTCTCTAACAGAACTGTTCTGTTGTAAAACAAACAGGCTTCTGGCATCGTTTCTCACAGCTTTTCTAAAATTTTCATGCTTTGACGATGTCAGCTTTTCAAATGGTATTTCCATGTCACGCTGTCACTTTGTTGCCGTGCTTTACATTTGTATGAATACAGAAATCTGAAAATTAAAAATTTTCGTAAAATATAAATCTGCGACAATTTTCTGACTTTCGTTCTAGCGGGAAAAGCATGTGTAAGTTATGTCTTTTGACAAGGTACCTATTAGTTGTTGATGTATGGATAAATTTATGGGGGATCATCAGAACAGAGAAAGTTTATTTGGCAGTCAGGAAGCACCGTTTCAGAGCTTAAGAAGTTGCCGGTAATTTGTTACTTACATTGTTGCATATCCATGGCTGAAAGCTCCAAAATCTGTGACTTGTACTTTTCATTTTGCTTTTAAAAGGCATTTTCTTGTTCTTCTTCCCAAATTATCAAAAATATTTGGTGTTTAATTGTCAGCACAAGTGTGAAAGTCCTATGCCTTTGTTGACTTTCGAATTTAGTCCAGGAAAATTATATAGAATATTGATAATTATTTCCACGCTGTTCTTTTCACTAATTCTGCATCCGAGGTCTACCTGTACATTGTTCCCAACGCAGCATTACGTGTACTTTCCAGGTCAATTTCTTATAGAAAACAATGTTGACAAAAATTGAAAGCGAGGACATGCAAATACGCTACCTCGTAAGCTAAACGAAACTAACAACTGTGTGGAGGCAACGATAGACTTAAATCATATGAACTCTTAGATAATTTAGCTCTGCTATGCATAAGATGGTAATGGTGCATTTGTATCTAGAGCTTCAGGTCAGTAACAGTATTCGCGTCAAACTGCAGTAGCAGTCGTCTGACCTTTTATCGTATGTGGAGCGAAAGATACCCTACGATTTCTGAAATGTTTTAACAGAACAGAGTAGGTAAATAAGTAGAGTTTAACCTCAGCCTGTTGCAATGCTATATAATCAGTTGAAGGGTTACGGGTTACCGCTCTCTATTGTTTATCGGATTCCTCTTTTAATTTTTAATCAAAAGTCAGCTAACACTGTATGGTAAACCCTACCGTACTTGTTCATCGAAACCTAATTTTTGTGGTAATTAGATAGAAAGAAACCACAAAACAGCAGTCGCAACTGAACAATTTACGGAATGGAATTTGGGAGAAATCTTTTAAGCTTTCTTGACATTGCAGTTTTGGGGCTTACATAATCACTATGAGTGATGAGATTGGACAGAACTAAGAGAAGCAATCACATGTTTCTTTTCACTCAAATTTCAGTGATCACGCTACTGTTTTCACAACAAATGATACGGCAACAGAAGACGCCTATAATTGCTATTCTCGGTTTCTATTGATTTTGGAAAATAAAAGTGATTTGTCATAACAATGACTTAGACAGTGAAAAGCTTGTTAACATAGTCGTCAAAGTTTACACCTTTTCATATACACGAAAAAACATCAGCTGACATACAATATGCAGAATAATGACAATTTCAGAGATATGAAACGGATTTGAAAATTAATAACTCTTTATGCATTAGAAATGTGTGCGACAGAAGTAGATATTAGGATGTAAAGTTCAAGACTCTAGGTGTCAGGTGGGTCATTGGTCGGTCATTGAATTACCATATATAATCAAATGATGGGCGACAGACTTGGGTTATATTAATGGTTTTTGGCATCACGAAACTAAGTTCTTCTAATTCAACGGATCCAAAAGGGAGCATTTTAAGGTCGAATTTACCCAAAACTCGGACAGTTTCCTCATTCTCGTGTTACTAAATATTAGGCCTGCACAGCACTTTAGCTGGTGAACGCTATCGCTTAACTGAGTTAATGGCATTATTTACGAACGGCTGGTTTTAATAGGGTGAGTGAAAATCTAACCTTTCAAATCAGATGAATATTTGGAACATAGCAACTACGTTAGCCACAACAGTAACAGGCTGATTCAATTTAACGCACGGGTTAGGCTAATTGGTGTTTCAAATTCCATTTGATAATTTCGCCATTTTCTCGCGCGATGTCTGAATCTGAACGCTTCAAAATGGAGCCTTTCAAACATATATATTTGGATCGTCGGTTGTATCATTGGAAATGAGCAGTAACACACCATGTAACGCGTACAACTTTTCATTCGTCCAAATATCTAGAAATCTGACCGATACTGATCGCTGACCTCTGTCAACCCCTGTAGGGGGAAAACACGTCGGACCAATTAGTTTAAAATTACCATATCGATTGCTTCAGTTTGTCAGTTATGTTGTAAATCGTCGACAAAACAATGGCGCCAACTTAACTGTCGCAGAACTTAATATTCCATCGACATCTTGGCGAGAGGTAATTGTGAAATGGTGATAAAACATGAACATTAAAAACAGTCATCCGTTAGGGCAGTCATTAGCGTTCAGCAGGCTGACCATAACAATGGCTAAATAACAATATTTTGAAATACTGAAAGGTTATTTCAAGTAGGGCAAACTATTTCATTCTCCTTGACAGTGAGTGGCCTTCCAAGTTTTCACATTTGAGACTACTGACCTTCGTTGTTATGATCGACGACATATCACGTGATACTGTAACCAATACTAATGTGACCAAAAATGTACAGTTATTTACGAAGGCTTCAAGATGTTATCATCATTGGCGACATGTTCTGTCAAGTTATAGTATCAGTTGGATTAACTCTATGTCGACGGCAAACTTGGTCATCTCACTGTCTTATTGAAGCATACGATACCTTCCTAATAGTTATACAGTGTGAATCTTGGAGGTGAATTCCAACGGACAAATGTTGATGAATCTATTGCCCTCATTATTTATCATAATTTACAAAAGTATATCATATATGTCAAAGGTCATACAAAGTTTTGGAATACATTTTTGTGCGCCATCGACCGAACGCAATAGCCTTAAAACCAGAAATAATACGCGGTAAAACAGATACAACGAGCATAAAACTGTCGTTTGTCAAATTGTACCAATGATGTATACAGAACAAGACTACAAAACCAAACCACAAATGACTATATTTTAACACCTGCAATATTTGATATTTCCTTGAATGTACTAAACGCACCTTGTTTCCTCCTCTACGAGTAATGCTAACAAATGTCAACTACGAGTATGTTGGGAATCTTGACGCCCATGAGTACATTGGGGATGTCGACGGCCATCGTCTATGACAATGAAAACCAAGGTGACGCTAGCAAACGTGAAATGTTGAGCTCGTGATTGGTTTTCGACTTCCAAATTCTCAAAGTAACTAGATTTATGGGCTCAGAGGGTAATTTTCATCATAAATGTACAGCATTCGTCAATAAAAAATATTAATGTTGTTCTCCGCAACAATGCAAATGACGACAAAAGTAATGTACCTGGGTGGATGTACATGATAATACAAACAATTTGAATACTCTAGTCTGAGTATCGGATGTAGACAAGTTTACATCATACCGGTCTTGTTGACGGGGCACAAACAACCTGAATCGATTGACAGCGAAATTTGACCATCATCTGTGTGCAAGGCTAACGATGTCCTGATTGTCCTGATCACACAATTTGTTGCCACTTCGTAGTTTTCTATTAAAAGTGGCGTGACTGTGGACATGTGACTCAGGGATGCAGCAACAATCAGATTTCCTAAAGGGGCTGAGATGTATACAACATCGACATCTTTCAGTTCTTGTCAGGATGTGCCTCGATAAGTACAGTGTAGATTGACTACTAATCATCACTAACTGTTGAAACAAAATGATAAATCCGTGACACTGAGTGGTGCCACCACGAATTTCTATTTTCGAATTTTATTCAAATGTCACACGTCTGTGAAACAATTATCCTTAATTGGTTGGTTAAATTTTCACAACCTATCTTATCTTAAACATTGAATGATTTTATTTACACGCTCGATCAAAGATGCTGCTCTTTACACTTCATCAAAATCAAATGAAATGCGATATGTTATTATAATCTTTTACTTTGCAGCATTTTGAGAAGTTTACAAATTTGATGATCCGCTTGAGCAGTGATCAGATCTTAACTTCAAGTGATTCCACAGGTGTGTGTACTGATTTCATATTTGAATACTTGTACCTTTTTGACAAGGTTTCAACATCATTATTGCCAGAGTCTTTCGTCCAATACAAAATAAATCTTACCTGGTCCAGTGTCAATCAGTCGGTAATTATGGGAGTCAAACAGCAAGGTTCAGACTGTTACCTCAGCAACACCGTCTATTCATTCCGATGACCGTTCTGGGTGTACCAAACTATCTAACAGAAGACAGACCAGCAGGCAGAGAGACAGAAATACGCACAGTTATCCATAACACAGTCTTCCACCGTATGAAGGTTTACGAAGGTAGAAAAGAGCGTTGTCGAGTTGACAAGTCGAACGACCAAAGCAAAATGTGCTAAATTTTTTAAAAAGTTAGTGAAATGTGAATATCCAATTACCCCAGATTAGTTTCAATCGTGTTTTAAAACATTCTCCTTCAAATCAAAATGGCAGCCATCCCTGTGTTAAGTCTATGGGAGAAATTATACTTTCCAATTTCAAATCAAAATGGCAGCCATCCCTGTGTTAAGTCTATGGGAGAAATTATACTTTCCAATTTCAAACAAATAAGCTGATGAAAAGGTTAGTTACTTTATTTGCTTCAAAATAAGGCCATAAAAAGTGGTAAACCAGAAAAGTGTTGTAACAGTTTGAGAATCTGAACGAATATATGTTCCCGAGTTAAAGATCAACATGTGTACACTGCGAACATTTTAAGAGTTTCACACAAGGAAATGACATGTCATGCAAAAAAAACCACCAAAAAACAAAAACAAAAACAAAAACAAAAAAAAAACAGGTCAAAGCCTTGACGCTTTAACATTTGTTTTAGAGATCAGAAACATGATGATGAATGCATGAATATAGAAATTAAATGATATTTCAATATGTAGCTTCATCAAAGCGTTTCATTTATACTAATACACATACACTGAACTTTTTCAATAATTGTTTGGCCAGATTTAGAATAATGATTTGAGGAAAAGAACACGAAAGGCTGATGGAAGAAATTAAAATGATGAAGAGAGATTAGATGTCTCTGCTAATGTGACAAACACTTTCTAAAAAAGTTCAATTTTTTTTCTTTCACTTATTTCTTTTCATAATTAATGATATACAGCTGTTTCTAAAATGTATTAAGAGAGATAGCAAAACTTTTTTCACTAACCGTGATACATTTCCCTTAGTTTATCGCAGCCAGTTTCGTCAAATGGTATTTTCCTCCAACAAAATAGTCGCTGACAGAATATGATGTAACGAATCTGTCAGGTATGTGGATATTGCAAAGTAATAGAATAAACTCTTCAACTAACGCCCACTGCTTTATCGATCACACTGTATTTTATCTTGATCTGGAGTTTGGCGTGACTTCGATGTTGAATTTTGTGCAATATTCAGTCAGAAGATGATGATTCATCTGTGGAAAACACTGAGTCAAAAGACAAAAAGTGGTATTTCCAAACATTTTGCAGAAAATAAAATAGCGATAGATTTTTTTATTATAAAACACTTTACAAGGTTATTGTTGACTGTCCAGTCTGGTGTTGTAGACAGCATGGTATATGAATAGAATCTGACTTACGCAGAGAAAGCAAAAGGGGACTTGCAAAGTGTGTAGATTGATTTACATTTAAACAAATTGCCAGTCAATTAAGCATATTTGTGAATGTGGTGTCTTGTTTTCAAGGTCGATTGCGTCAGTAGGGCATTGGATCACTTAGATCTACAGTTATTTTCTGATTCACCCTTAGTGCAAGTTACAAAGAGCAGGAATGAAATCCTCGTCAACGAATGATATATGTATTTTGTTTCGATCTGTTTGGAAAATATTTTTATATTTGATAGTTACGATCATTCCGATCTTGTAAAGACACGATCTGCCCAGTGGACCTTATATCTCAAGCACTTGTGAACTGTATCCGTATCCGCTACGTCGTGTTTGGAGGGACTTATATGATGCACGTATGTGTGCACAGTGTAGGACATCATAGCAGTGGGCTTATGACAGTCTGTGCGTGTAATTTTCTCTTTATGTCCAACTTCTATGAAAGTCGAATAAGAAATCGTTGTTCTTGACTTATTGTAGATATAAGCCTTGTGGTCCCTTTGTAATGAGATCTGTTTAGTATTAGTGGCTTTTGGAACTGCGTTTAGAGAACAGTGACTCGGCGAATAGCACACATACGCATACATATAGACAGCAAGGCACAGCGCCAGATGTGGTCTGATGAACCCTGCAAAATACAAAGACAAAATAGAGGTTTTCGTGCAGAGAACAATATGTGTAGCAGAACCCTGTTACGGCACTGTGCGAGTAAACCGTCATCGCTCAGATCATTAGCAAAGTAATATTTGACAGAGAACAAAAATTATGATAGCCCTGAATTAATAATTGATAATCATTGAGGACTAATTATTATTAATAAGTATTGTAATTTCAGAAGTTGCTTTTGATATCCCGGGGCTTGTAATATGTCTTGTATGCCACCTCATTTCGATTCCAATTAGTGAACTTATCAAACTTATTAGATTTCATTAGAGTAATTAATAATTTACTCGAAATTAGAATGATAAAATTAGTTCTGAATGAACGCACACCAAATTAGAGCCATTCAGTTGCTCAAGATGACGTGAATTAGTTGTTACATCAAAAATCTGATTTTGCAAACCCAATTTCAATAATGGAATCTTTTGACGTTTTATTAGAAGATTAGTAATCAGTGATAAGGGTTGATTGGAGAGGCCATCCATTGATAAACAACCTATGAAAGATCATTTCCTTCTCACCATTCTCTCCCTATAAAAGTAAACACGCCTACAATGTTTTCATATTTAAAGTCAGATGGTTAGTTGATGAGTGTTATCGATTTGAAGTATCGTTTCTAAATCAATTGTCATTCAGTAATCGATATCAAAAGTGTTACGATGTTATCAGAATTCCTGTAATTCGCTTGACATTTTTTACTGCATTATGATGGTGTTTCAAAAATATGATAGGTCTTACTTTGCACTGCTAATGATTGCCCTCTGAATGTAAACATTGCGTAGAAATTCTACAAGTCAGAAAAGGGGCCGGATTCTTCTGTCCGGTCAAACAACCACTGCCCACGGTGAAATTTACAACTCTTTTGCCAGCCGGGCGCAAGGATTACCTCAATCATAAAATATATTCATTTCTCAACTGAAATGGAATATGAGAAACCAGTCTTGTCATAACCTATGCATATACGTGTAGGCAGACAGATACACGATACATGTTGCATCTTCGATGATGCCCATTTAAATCCATGAAAAGACGTATACATAGCGTATTTAAGGATATTAAGGTTTGACTAACGAACAATGTGTAACTGCGTGATCTTACTTTTTTCACGAAAAGAAATCTATATTACTTTCCGAAAATTAGTTGAGTAATTACTGCAGTTTTGTGACGTGGAACTAAATTCTTGTTCTTCTTTAGTCGATTTACTCCACGAGGTTTCCATCCATGTAATCAGCGATGCATAGAATGTGACATTTTCAATATTCATCGACTGGCTGACATCATAATATGCAGGGTTAGTGGCCGAAAATTCCTCCATAGTATTTAGAAATCACAGTTTATTTCATGATGGCAATTTTACTATAGGACGTTTTTCCCATCAAGTGAACCATAAAAGTGTCTTCGCTCTGAATTAATACATCAAACTCCACGAATCGTCTAGAAATCGGGCATTTTGTGAACTTGCACAATTTGGTTACCATACTTAAATGCCTGCATTTGTGTATTCTTGATAGTAGGCGTCTAAGCGTGCGATAATTCAGGCATTGTTGAATTGGAATCCTTGCATGGGCAGACCGTCACGTCTCTCACAGATTTGCTTTACTTTCCAACAATTAATTTTTCCCTATTTGTAAGATGCTAAAAACAGCACCCGGGAAATCTTTACCACTGAAAAACTGTCACAGAAAAAAAGCTTTAAAAATGAATAATTTCCACGATTGGATCTTGACAACTGCACACAATAGATTTACCTAACAATGGCTGAACTGCAATGTTTCCATGAGTAATGATCCAATTATTCTGTCCCTGGGGACATATTCAGCTCTACTGATTTTATACGACGGCATACGATGGCACAGTTCAAGTAGAGGTTTCCTTCAAGAAAATTCAATTTTGCATAGCAGCATCTCAGTTGAACATTTCCATTCTTACTGCAATATTCTTAGTTATCCAAATTGCTCAATCAATATTTGTAAAGTATACTTGTATTTTAATGAATACAACGAATTACTTGAGATTTTATGGTCGCTTTATGAAAGACATAATCTAGCTAGATTTGCATGTGATGTACTATCAAGGGCCGTTGTATCTGACTTGTCTGTAACCTGTTTTGACAGGCCAACACCAAGTCAAGGCCTCGGTACACTGTGTAAATGTAATATATCCAGCGTAATCATTTAAAACGAAACGGACAAGCAGTCGATGTGGATAACTCAAGAGACTCCCTGGACACTTAGCATTCATTTTAGTCAGGGAATATCTAAATGTGTCGATAAATAAATAAATGAATTGATTTTATGACTCTGGGCATGACATGTGTGACAGACTCCAATAATGTGAGAAATTGCATATTATATTATGTATGATATTAAATGATAAATTGAATTGCAAAGTGTGGACGTGATTGACAGAACACTTATACAATGCAAGTATCATAACTTAACCGTACGACATCAAAGTCCACAAATTCTAGTGTTGAATAAAGTCGACATATTAGACTTTTCATGATCGGTTTTGTGGGGGGAGGGGGGAGGGACGGTAGGGAGAGGTATTAAACATGATTGTTCGCTTTGATCTTTGTTAACGTTGAGGAATTCTGAGTACATTTTCGAAAGAGTGTAAAGGCTTATAAGGCTAGGTTGTGTATTGCAATTAGCCGGCGCGAATCAAAGCGGGATGAAAGACTTAGCCAAGTCTTACAGACGGTTTGCTGGACTTTGCCATCACTGCATCAGTCTACGCTGTACATAGATTTTCCAAATGGAGCCATTCTAACATAATTTAATCCCATCGATATCATTCGATTATGTCAGAGATAGCCGTGCTTTTAAACGGCTTTGTTTCTGGATAAGGTTGACTTCCTAGGGGAGATACTGCCAACTTTTCTGACAATATGGTCAAATGGCAATGTTACAACAGACTGAGCAGTCTTCTAACGTGACTCCGTTGTAATTTGTCACTGGCTGTATGCAACAAACGTTGCACTTTGTTGACAGGTTGTCCGCAGTATAGGCTGTGCCGATAAAAAAAGCAGACGATATGATGGTTTTATCGATGAACACTATTCATACAGCCCCTATTTGGAGTATATGTAACATGTAGACTGATTCTATCAAGCTTTGCTTGGACTTTAAACTGAAGCTTTATGAACAGTGCCCAATGGTGTTACAGATACATTGGTTGCGTAATGTGTTTGAAAGAAAAAATACTGTAAAATTGCGGTCATTTGAAAATGAAATCGGTAACATGGCTGAGCTGCTTGCCTTCTTTATTCCCTTTGATTATTTTTCTATTACATTTGATTACTGTAGCATTTGATTAATTATAATCTGTATAGGCGTTTGACACTGGGCTAACACCGAATTGAAATTTCAGCCTTGTAATTATCTGGCATTCACAGTAGGTTCCGCTCTAACTTTTCCCTTTTAATGTACCATCCTGTTTGAGCTGATGAGTTTAAACTACTAGCTACATGTATCTTCTGACTACAATTTCATTTTCTGATGGATAGGATTACCCACAAGGGAGATACAGTGCCACCAATTGTATCCATGGATTTAAATCTGACGTGTTAATGGACTAATTGACGAATTAGTAGCACATCATTTGCCGGCAGTTCAACACAACATGATACTGCATTCTGGAAACGAAAAGGGGCCAATGCGGTATTTAGCGCTGACTAGGTGATCAATGGTTACGTGATAGCAGTATATATCTGCCACACTCTAATTTAAAACACAATTTAGAACAGAGCTACTGACCAAGATCGTGTTCGTCATGATTGCATCGTAGATCGGGTTACCAGAGAACGCCGATTAAGATACGAAGTCCATTCTACAACCCTGAAACCGAGTTTGTATGAAACTGCCTTGACAAAGCCGTCGATAGGTACAGACTTCACTGAGCACTTGTTCAAACCAACAGATAACTTTAATTGAATGAACAGTGTTTAGCTGATTGGTACTGCTTTTAAAAATTAATACAATACTGAAATAAAATACAAAAAAAAAAAAGTGGTGTGATAACGGCAAAATGAGAAAATGACACAAACAGCTCTATTGAATACAGCTTTCTGTTCATAACATTAATAATTAAATAATAATAATAATAATAATAATAATAATAATAATAGTTGTTGTTATTGTTGTTGTTGTTTCTGTTGATGTTGTTGTTGTTGTTTAACATTGTCAGAGGGAAGAGATACAGTATGCAGTGCATAATTATCAGGTTTGGGTACTAATTTTCTACATTCATGTCTCAAAGTCTATTTTCCATGAATTTCTTGACAATGTATGCAGTTCGTACCATGTAATATAAATCTATATTTATTTGCAATCAGGTCAGCATGATAAGCTTTCAAGTCCAAAAGAGTTCCAAACTATTCCAAAGTGTTTCTTTCTTCCCCCAAAAGACTCTGACATTCATATTAAAAAGCAGCTTTATTGTTGAATAATATCCATGTTAAATTATTTCTTGGGACAAAACAAGATCCTAGTTCACAGCAAAAGTCTTTGGTGTTTCAAAAAGTGCTCACACAAGACATTTAAAAAACTGTCTTTTTATGATCAATAATGAGTAGAAATGAATGAGTATCATGTTGAAATTGATGGATTCTGCTGTAGATACTCTACCAATCACTCTGTAAAATGTCTCCTGTGCTACAGTCATCAAGGTCCACCCTTAAAAGAATGACAGTTTTACTGATATGTGTTTACAGAATACATGGAGCTGATTGGTACAATTACTAATTTTTAAAATTGTTACCAGGGCACAAAACCACAGTGTGATTTATCCCATTTCATTGTGTGATATATTTGGCATTGTAGTAATCAGTTACTTTGACACAAATTTTGCAAGAGACACTAAACTCATGACATTTTAATGTTGTTGGTTGTTTTACCCAAAGAGCAGACCAACTTTGTTGCCAAAATCATGTAGTTACCGTGCCAACATCAATTTAGATAGGAAAATTAAAGAAACTGTTATATAAATCTATATATACAATATTATGGTACAGATGTAGGAAGACAAAGAAAAATCAATTTTTCATCTCTGCCACACAATATCAAATTTTGCATCTCCTTTGATTTTCCCTTATTCACATTGCTTTTTTTTCACAAGAAATCTTTATAAGCACTAATTTTGAGACCAAGTATGCTCATCAGCAAAAAATGATCATTTGACTGGCTATTTCCATCAATGAATAAAAAATTCCATCATACATTAAATTGAATCTCTAAAACAGTATTGACCTACAGTTATTGACCATTCCATCAAATTCAACTAAAAGTTTTGTAAGAACAGCACTAGAAGATATAAACACTAGGTGTAGAGAATTAAAAGCAGACATTTCATATACAATCCTTCATCAGAAACTTCATCTTCAGTTACCGAAACATCTGCTTTTAATCCTCAATACCTGGTGTTTTTATCTGCCATTTTTCCAATATTGTAATTTTATCTGATTGCACATAAATACATAGTACGGTTTTGTACCTTTTTAAACCTAAGTTTCTGTTTTTTACAACTAGAAGATATTAGCTTCACAGTTTTACTTCAAAGTACATCAATTACATAAAACTTAACATGCATACCTTATTAAATTTCACTCATAAATATCTGATCACATTGAAATAAAATCACAGAACATAAAATGTATTAGCATTCTGATTAAGGCAGGAACCCATCCAACCTATTGAATGGTGTCTAAATAGAACAGTCTTCACTAAAAAGTGGATAAAAACGCCATATGACTTTGACTGTGACTGGGGGTTTTCTAAAGCAACCATGAGGTGACTTTGGGTTTTCCTAAAGCCACTATAAGGTGACTTTGAGTTTTCTTAAACCACCATGGGTGACTTTTAATTTCTTAAGCCACCATGAGGTGACTTGGGGGTTTTTCTAAAGCCACCAATGAGGAGAATTCGAGTTTTCTAAAGCCACCATTACGAGACTTTGGGTTTTTCTGTAACCACCATCAGGTGAATTTTGGGTTTTCTGAAACCACCATGAGGTGACTTTGGATAAAATGATAAATGTCAGGGATAGTTAAATATTAAATAATGTGTTCATCTTTCTTATGTGTAGTATCATATTGGGCTTTGCAAAACAAATCATAGAGACCCTAATTCTCACTGATTCCTGTGCTGTTTTAGGCCATTCCATATCTGTGAGTACATGTTTTGTAGTTTATAGGAAGTCTATAGGGGTATTACTATCAATAGGGCATAGCTCTCTTATTAAAGCCATGCATCCAAATCAAGTACAGCTAACGGTTAGGCATGTACTTGTTGGCAAGAGACGCATTGTTAATCTTGAATCTAGTTTTTTTTTAAAGATGTTTTAAGATTTTCAAGAAATTCATAGTGTAAAAAAAAATGGAATTTGTTAGAAAACACCAAAGTGTGCTTTAAAGTTTTGAAATTTTTTGATAAGAAATTTAGAAATTCTATGTAAGTAAAAATCATAAAATGAACAAATCTTTGTGCTATGTAATTAATTTCCAAGGAAAATCCTAAAGACAATAGTGCCTGAAGATGAAAATTTATTCATACTTGCCTTAAAGGAAATTAATTTACACATATGTATGATAATTTGTATTTTTCAATCAAGTAATTCTTATAATCAAATATTTTGATTGTTGCAATAATCCAAAAACTCTGTATTTGTGCACTTTGAAAGTTAGAATTCCTTCTTGATGTCAGATCTTGCTGGTAACACAATAAATTGATTTGTGGCTATTGGAATGGCATCTTTGGACATTAAAAATATTTACATAAAGAGGACAAACTGGATGATATACTGAACATGTCATAGTGCTATGTTGTGGCACCTGACAGCCATATTGGTAAATCATAAACCAAATCAATGTGTCTATATATGTTTGAAAAAAATTGTGAGTTTCTGAAAATATTAAGGGGCCATCGATGATAATATCTGACGCACAAGAAATGTAATTCCTTTGTTTTACTTGAAACCCCTCCCATCCCCCTCAAAACGAAAGTTCTTATGTGAAATCAATTTCGTATTATGATGCCATTTCTTACAAACCCCCACACACCTCCCCGATCTGCACACCCATGAAAAAAAATACCGGAAGTGCACATTAATTAATAAACCTCCACTTTACCTGTTTTACTTTTTAAGACACAGAACATTTTAATGTATTTCGCACATAGGAAAATGTTTCATGTACATGTCTCACATTTAAAAAGCATACAAGTTTTTTATTTCACATCTATGTCTGTTCGTTGTTTTTTCTGTCTCCATATGTTGTGGTCATTCTGTTCTCGATGAACATGAAGGTATTGCGATCTCGCGGCAAAGACGCACTTCAAACAATAGATGAAAATCCTTATGCGATTTTGATGCATACAAAATGAAATGAGCTTTTACCCCTTCCCCCTAAACAAAAGAATTACATTTCTTGTGCGTCAGCTTTTATTATCGATGGCCCCTAAGGTAACAATCAAGCAACTCATTGCTTTGTAATACAAGAAAAGTCAAAGACTGTATGTGTTTTGAATGATGTACAAAATGGTTTTATATGCATATATATTGGTCTACAATGATGTCACATGATTAGCAAAGACTCATCTATCTCAATTTGTCCAGCTATTGATTATTTCTCTAAAATATCAAGCGTTGGCTCTTGCTTCAAGCACATTGCTATGGTGATGAGTACAGTACAGCATATTGCTATGGTGATGAGAACAGTACAGCATATTGCTATGGTGATGAGAACAGTATAGCATATTGCTATGGTGATGAGAGCAGTACAGCATATTGCTATGGTGATGAAAACAGTACAGCATATTGCTATGGTGATGAAAACAGTACAGTCCCTGTACTTTGCTGTGGTGATCAGAACAGTACAGCATATTGCTTTGGTGATGAGAACAGTACAGTGTATTGCTATGGTGATGAGGACAATACAGCATATTGCTATTGAGATGAGAACAGAACAGTGTATTGCTATGGTGATGAAAACATAACAGTGTATTGCTATGGTGATGAGAACAGTACAGCAGATTTCAATAGTGATACAAACAGAACACTACACTAAATTTCTATGTGTTTAGAACAGTACAGAAATAGTAATAACAACCATTCTTTTCATAATGCTCCTACAGTATTTTAAATAAAGACTCTGTAAGACATACGGGTATAAGGCCCTTAGATTCAACATTTCAACAGTTTGCTAATTGTGAACTTGAGTACGGGCTGTTTTCTGTATGTAAAAGGTTTTATGATAATCCTTTAATTAATTTTTTTTAATTATTTGACCCAGTAAAATGAATTATTTTCAAGAACTGCATGGTTAAACATGAAGCCTGCATGGACACAAGGATGCCAGCGTGTTTGGTGTATTTCAGTTTTCCCCAAAAAGCAGTGCATTGACAAAAGCTAATGAAAGACACAATACAGAACAAGGATGCAGAGTTGGAATGAGTGACAAAAGGGCAATTAATGGCAAGATGCCTTCACACTGCATTCTCTACTTAATCAGAAGTAAATTGAGTGACAATTCCTTAAGTTAATTATTGAACAATTTTGCTGCTGCTTTTCTGCTGTAAACTTTGAAGCAGATATACATATGTTGGTGCATGTAGACAATGACAAGGTTTGGCAGAACCAACTGGTAAAGGAGAAGACTTGTTCAAAGCCCATAGCAATGAAATTTACAGCATTCAAATACAAAATTTGATAAAAATGCCACATATTAAATTTTTGAATAAATGCAGAGACTGGAATATTTTCAGACATATCATCATCTTTGTTGATCTGTGGATTAGATAGATTACAAACTAAGAAATTATTGACAAGCCAAAGTAAAAGGGACAGTTGAAGTGCAGTAACTGTTTGTAAAAATCAGATGTTTTTCTGTTCTTACTAAGTACAAATCCTGCGATATGCCAGGGGATTCTCACCGTAATAATGTAGAACTTTTCCACCTTTCACTTCAACTTATCATGGCCTAATGGAGCTCTTTAACTCGATAACAACTTTGTAAGGGGGCTGTTAAATGAAAATTATGAATGGAAAGGGTGTGTGAAAGGCCCTTCCTATGGGGCATTGATAATTCTGAAAAGATGGTACGTGTGGACTAATACAGGAACATACGAATAATGAACACCAAACTGGTGAATTGGAAAAAGTGGCCTATTGTAATTGGAAAGTAACTGCCAATTATACAATGCATGCTGCTGGTAATCTGTAATAGCGTGTACTTCTCCACTGCATAAGCGCGTACTTAATTGGAAAATAATGCAACAAAAAAATCCTAGAGATCTTTCTTTCTTATTAGGAGAATTGTAATTGGTAATTGTTGTATTAGTGAACACGATATGAAACTAGTTCCATTCTAAAAGTAACTAAAGGTAACTGAAGGCAACTCAAAAGCTTTTGCATGTTCAGTCAAACTAAATCATAATAAGTTGGTTTTTGTTAAAATACCAACAAGTGGTGGCATACTAGCGCTTTCAAATTTGGAAAATTAGATGTGGTGAAAGTGTGCAGTACAAAAAATGCACTGCCAACTAGAATACTTCATTACTTGATCCGGTACCATGCATTACTGAATGGCTATCGGCACAAAGAAATACTGAGTTTGCGTTTCCTGAACAGATTTCCTACAACAATGACACGGGATGGAATCCCTTGAATTTTCAATGAGAATTAAAAGAGCGTAAAAGGAGGGAGTGATGGCTTGTAGCAATTCACTCAGAGAAAGTCACTGACGGGCAATTATACCCGCTATTATTAGTGTTTGCATGCCAATTACTGACATTGTCCTTCGATCAGGCATATGTATCACATTTATACTAGCCATTTCATTCAGTTTTTTCGCAAGGTCTCCCAGGGCCACTGATAAAAACTAAATTTGTAGAATTAATTTCTCTCCTTGCGAGAAACGACATCACAGCTTGTCTATCCAAGTGATAGTTGAGGAATAAAGCATACTGAAAAAACAAGAGGGAATATTGTTACTGTACAAATTTACATAGCAGCAATGGTACTGATATCTCACAGAATTGATGAAATATGACTTTGACAATTTAAAATAATAGGTTTTTCTAAAACGCAAAATAGCATCTTTTGCCAAACAGTGACAGTTATAGATTCAGACGGGTAATGTCAGATTTAAATTCACTGAGAAATGACAATTGCCAAACTCTGTAAATCTAAACTTTTGTACGCATTTATGTCTGCAAAAGCAATGCTGTATTTTTCATCATTGCCATGGTGACATGCATGATGGTCTTAATTTGGATAGAAATTATGAAGAAAATGATTGTTGAGTATTGTAACAAGCTTCTATCAGTGGGAGAGCCAGAGTTTAAATCTTGTCTCTCTGCTGTTTGACACGTTTCTTTAAATCATTACTGTCTTACAACCAAAAGTGCAGATCAATTTTTCTCAGTGTTCCACGTGTACATACATTTCCATCTGTCTGTTATGAAATAAATATTTACATCTGATGATTTTTGTTCATGCCTTTTTTATAGGCCTTCTGAGATGAATTAATTTTGTTAATTTGTGGAAAGATAGATGAGCACATAACAAAATGGTTTTTTACATTGATAACAGATGTAAGCTGAAATCAGTGTAGCTAGAAGAGTCAAACTTGTGGTGACATGGCACTGTTACAAGACTGAGTAGAATAATAAATGCCAAATCTAAATTCACTGAATTGGATTTGCTAATTGTATATGGTAAATTGACAGTATACCTTGCCCAAAAACAGACAAAGGTTAATGTCAGTTTGTACAGATACAGAAAGGCCTTCCAAGCAAAGTATTTCACAAAACAATTACAGGAAGAGTTAGAGCTAACACTAGTCATTATGGGTAGCTGGCAGCAACAATTATTTTGCAGATATTGGTGTCTTAATTTTAGGCATATGATATTGTGATTTGTCAAGTTTGTGCTTTTTGATATCACAAGTAATTAAGGAATAATGGCAAAACAACATCTCATTCTAACTGAATATGAAGGAAAAATGCTGGTTTTCCATGAGTTTCACTATCATAAAAGATCATCAAGTCAAATTTGCAAAATATAGAGTTTCAAACACAAAAAACAACGTAAACAATGTTGGTAGGGCAGTTAGGTACAAGCTTGATTTCCCTAGTGGTTCAGAATCTGTACTGTCAACCTAACATGCCAAACGCCCTTCAGGAATGTGAAAACAGATGTTGCAAACATTAAATGGAATTCACAGTACACATTTACATGTATATTTCAATGTCTACTCTATTGGCTGTAGGAATTTGATGAAGAACTCCAAAAATAATGTTCATTTGTTATTGTTCTTTAAGAGATCAGGATGATGTTTAGAAATAAATATCTGAGGAAAAATTTGCATTGACCTTGTCTGTCTGTAGTAGATGCTAAAACATACATACCAAAACACTGTCAATTGAGCAGATTTATGCCATTAATACAGTTTTCTCATGATGCAAGTTGAGAGAAAAGTGTACTTATCAGGCTGTATGCAAATGTCCTCATTGAAGAAGTTGTCACATATTCTTCTTTTGTTTCTCAGTGAATATTCAAGTTTCATTTGTTAAGGCAAAAACAGACAACAATAAACAACATGAACAAACATCAATACTGGAAGATGATTGTCTTGGATGATTGTCTATTGCTTACTTTACTGTTCACAAATTTGCAAAATGGATGTTGAAGATGCATGATATTTCATACGATCAAAGAATTACGGTAGACGTAAAGAGTCCTTGTCTTGATATATTCAATCTGCAAAGATACCACATTTGTCTCACTCCCTCAAATTGAAATTTATTTCATCTTACTAAAACATTCACAGCTGTCTTTCCCCTATACCATACTATGTACCATTAACATGACCTCAAATATGAAATAGATACTACTATGAAAAGCTCAACTTCCCCTGCTCTGAATTTTGTTGAAAACAAATATTAAACATCTCTAGCCTCAGCAGAAGTTTACAAATTAGGATCCATCTTAAAAGATTCGTATCCAAAAAGCATACATTTGCAGTAAGTAATCTTAGCACTTGCAAAAGTGGGTTCAGTTCCAGAGCAAAGTACTATAAAGACTTGAGAAAATGACTTTTATCAAAAAACTAGTAATACATCAAACTCTGTGTTTTAGGAACATAGCATTGTATAGCATGACTTATTATGAAATACTGATTTTGTCAGTTTTATTATTTGTTTTCACTTTCATCAGCGGCTGAGTTTCTCACAAGAGTAATTTTCACTGTGGCTTTAATAGAATTTGAAAAATGACAAATATAATCACAATAAAAAGTAAAAAAAAAGAACAACATTGAGATGGTAAGTGCAGGGTCATGAAATGCTTTTCAACTTTAGTTACTTATGCCAAGAGCATGTCTGAAATTTTCAGGTATACATATTATAGTCACTTTGGATTTCATTTGCATAAATCTTACCCAGACTGGAATGAATTCATCCAAGAATGGATTTCATTGGGAGATTGAAAACATAGAACACAACAAAAGCAACAACTGTCAACTGTAAAACACTGATCAAAGTTTCTGGCAGTTTTATTTGGGAGACTGCAATAGTACAAAGGGATTTACAAAGGGAATTACAAACTTTGATGTAACGGTAAATAAAAACATCCAGTGCTTCCATAGTATGGTATGAAACATTTTCTATGATTTGAAGCAACATGTACTGAATGTTATTTTATAGTGATAACAAGCATAAATTAAGTAATCATTACCTACAAATTTCAAATGTGAGTTTAAAGCCCCAATAGCTACAAATTTTATGCATTATTTTCATGCTTTTCAAACCAAAGTTGGTTTGTGTAAATATAGTAACTGAATGACATATATAGAAGTATCACTGTTCACTGATTTGGACCATGCCTATGCATTTCACAGGTTAAATAATTAAAACTAGTGCCACACTCATAAAATGGCACCTCATGAAAAAGTACAAAAGGTGCAGTATTTTGTGCACATACACATCATGATCATACAAGAACAAGCATTTAGTACTTGAATGCACAACATGCGATGGCTGACATTTTGTTTTTGTAATCTTTATTTTTCTGTCATGTAATTAATTTTTGAAAATGGCAGGAAATAAAAAATGATAATAAAAGTTTTGAATTACCATGCCACTTTAAACACTTATAACGGTGTTAAGTCGTTAATGGGTCTTATTCAAAGAAAACTCTTGGAAAACTCAGGATATTTTGAGATTGGTTTATTTCACATTTGTAGCTATTGTGGCTTCAATAGCTACATTGTGGACCTTGATTTTGTGTAAGGGACCAGTCAGTTCTTTTGGCCTGGAGGCCTGAGGATTATTTTTTTTCATATATCTATATATATAACTGTATATAACTATATATATATATATATATATATATATATATATATATATATATATATATATATATATATATATATATATATATATATATATATATATATATATATAGTCATATATAACCTCTATTGTAATTTTTATACTGCTAAGGTCATGGTGGATAGTTGATTCATTGATGTACAGTCATAGCTTCTATTCAATGCTACTTTTGTAGTATGTTGTACTGGTCAACAGATTTGTATTGAGCTCTGTTTTATTTCGCAAAGACTACACTATGTTATACTTGTTTTGTAAGTTAGCTTTTTAGGATTAGTACCTGTATACTTACTACATTAAAATAAGAATTGGCCAACTATGTCTTTTGTTTCCTTTTTTATTAAAAAAAATTAAACACATTGACTCTCTTTTAGCATTTCCAAAACAAGGTGATTCATTACCAAATTCAAGATCAGGGTGATTCTCTCCCCCCCCCCTCCAAAGAAACTGACCAGTCCCTAGGTGTTTTGACCTTTGTGACAAATTCTGCCTGCCATACACCAGACTGTTCCAATTTGGTAAACTATGAGAAAGTATGTTGCTTGAGAAGTTATTGACAGTTTAGGTCTAAAGTAATCTTGTAATAAACCTAGGCTATAATACAAACAGACTGTAGAGCAGGTAACTTAAAAGCCACAATACACATGTCTGTAGGTTTGACACACACTCAGTAATAACCAACAATGACTGCAGTGTCACAGCTGTTGTGTATTCAGATCCACCTATTGGCAAACAAAAAGCTGATAGAATGTCTTTTCTGCAGAATAACTTTTCATATTCTTGGTGCTTTCAGAAATAGAATGTACAAAAATCATTTGTAATATTGACATTTATGCATATAATTTTGTACCAACTTCTGTTTTTGATTTCGCTCCAAAACTTACATGTTAACAGCAACTTAAACCTAATAAACAGTTAATGATAGAAGGGTGCACTACAATAGATTTGTACAAACATTATGACTACATGTTCATTTTGGCTTCACATATTATATGAAATTCTTTCCATAACATCAGACATATAGAACCCTTGGCGGTGAATAGCCTTCTTTGAATACTTTGCTATGATTGTTGACACTAAAAATTGGGCAATAACTGTAATAATGGTAGTTTGACAATTCAAATCCTGCAGCCATAAACTGGCAAAAAATTCACAAAAGAAATTGACTTATTTCAAATGGCCTCTGAATTATCTGCTAGGCTGGAATTGTGAAGAAAGTTACTCTGTAATAATAAGGAAATTGATGTACTATGTCAGGGACAGGCTCTTTAGAACAATTAACAACCTTTGTTGGAATGGAGTAACATTATCCTTGCATGTGAAAAGTAAACCTTTCCTTATACCTAAATTATGTGATGGCCCCAAGGACAGGCTATCAAGGGACCCTCTGGAAAATTGAAGATCTTTATACTGCATTTCCATCAGCTTGAAACACTGCTTGTGAAACTCTGTTATTGCCAAATCTCATGATGATTTCAAGACTGAAAATGTCTTGGTGTTTGTTTTTTATGGTATTTGACTGGAAAAACCACCACACATAGAAATAACCAAGTTTTACTGAAGTGCTTTAGAATTTATTGACTGGCTGAAAATGCTAGAAAACTTGATAATGTGAAGCTGAAGTTTCATAACAAATCCTTTCAACCAATCATCAAGGCTGACTATGCTGATGCTCTCTCAGAGAAACTAAAGAGGGCAGTCTATAAGGCCCTGTGATCTTAGCAATACCTTGCAGATCTTTGAAATAGAAAGTCATGGTGGGTGGAAAGGTGTGGTCCTATGGCCTTACAAATGCACTGGATACATGAAAGGCTGGGGGTTTGGTTTGAGTGGCATAGTGAGGATGGTGACTTGATAAGAACACTGATTTGGTAACTAAGATCATGATGGTTTTATGTGATCCTTCAAATAAGTCACTCACACAAAGATGTGAGAAAACATGAACAGAAACTTCTGCACACCTCAATGTTACTAAAACTAAAGAGATAGTGATTGATTTTAGTTGTAGGCACGATGAGCCACAACCAGTGTGCTTTAAGGGGAAAACAGTCGACAGAGTGTGTACTAACAAATATCTTGGTCAAATTTTGGACAATAAGTTAAACTGGAAGGAAAGCACTTCAAATATCATTAAAAAAGCTCAACCACGCCTGTATTGCTTGCATAAGTTACAGTCTTTTGAGGTAAATCCTAGTATTTTGTACACTTTTTATTCATCCACTGTACAAAGTGTTTTAATGTTTGGAGCTGATTGTTGGGGTGGTAACATCTCAGTCCAGGAGAAAACTAGATTGGAAAAGGTAATTAAAAAAGCTAGAAAAGAGGTGGGGCAGAAATTATGCTCCTTTGATGAAATTTATACAGACAAAATGATTTATAAGAGAAATGCCATCCTCAGTGATGAGACACATCCCTTGTACAAAGAATTTGATAGTCATCGTATCGAAAGAACTGGTAGATTAGAGTGCCCTTTGCACACACACAGCGTTTTAAACATTCTTTTATAAATTAAGCAGAGCAGATTTCTAAGCAAGTTTGTTTTTGATACATTTTTATGTTAGTGTATGAACGTGTTTGCCTTTTTATTCTTTGTTGCCGGATAGTTTTGAAGCAGATATTGTAATTTCTCTACGGAGATCAATAAAGTATTTATTATTATTTATTATTATTAAAAAGGAATAAAATAGATATGTAATATTTCATAATCACAGAATATCACAGTTATATCATCTTGGCATTCTTCAGACTCAAAATAAATATGTTTTTGCATTTATGCATTTATGTAACATGAAATATAGCAGTGAAAGAAGTGATATTGGCACTACTGCCATATGATAAATATATCTAGTGTTGAAATAATACAAAAAGTGTTGTTAGGTATTGTCATGAAACAAAATCAGGAGAACTATTCACAAGATATACTGACAGATAGCATTTGTCACTTGAATCAAATTTTAATCAGTATATATAAATGCTAAAATGCTTGTGTATATGGTCTTCATGCTGCTAATCCCTGCACTCCATGACTATTAATCACATAATAGCATATATCTTTCGGCAAGTAAGAGGCAAAAATAGCCTGTAAAGTCCTCACAACACATTTAGATTGTGTGCTACTTGTACCATCAGAGCTATCAATGGTCATACTAGTTCTTGACAGTAATAATCTGGATGTCACTAAATTGGACCATGTTAATCCAAGGGCTGGAATAACGTCATATCTGCAAAAGTCACTATCCCGTCTCATATTTGCACTAACCTGTAAATGTTAAAAGAAAATGACAACAGTAAGGAGAGTTGTAGTTTACTCATTAAGTGTTAGTTTGACTTTGGGGAATTTCAAAATCCTGCCCTTATAGCTTACAAAATATTTTACAATATGTGCCTCATGTTTCTTGCCTTGGGATCCCTGAGTACCATGGCTACTTGCACTGCAGAGTAAATACTTAAATATATTATGCCATTTCTTTATGTTTTGGCCTGGACAAAATTGATGTGGGTGAGGGAGAGGTCTGATGCTTTTCAACAACTGGATTATTTGTGACACGTGTTGATGAAAAAGGTGGAAATCTTTGGGCCAATGTGCAGCATCTAAGAAGCTGTTATCCAATTGGGTAGCTGATTCTTACTAATATAATTAAAACAATACAAATAGACTCCCTAACTTGCGGTGAATAGTGAGAATGGACCAATCAGAGATAACCTTATTAGCACGCTGCACATCAGCAATCTTTGATAGCTCATTTAATTTCAGGATGGCCTGACAAAATACACAATTGAAGATTTCATCATAATTTGAACATATCACTTTAATATCATCCCTGAGATCATGTCAACCAAAGCCGTGAGATGAGTAAGAACCAAATTTTTTGATAAAAATAGGCAAAAATTGCCCACAAAATACAAAATTACAGATTTCATCATAATTTCAATATATCATATTAAAATAACCCCTTGGAACCTGTATACCAAATATCAAAGCTATCAGAAGAGCAGTTTTTGAGAAACAAATTTTTTGACCAAAAATGGCAAAAATTGCCTTAAAAATATAAAATTGCACATTTCATCATAATATCAATATATCACATTTAGTTCATCTGTAGGAACCTGTGTATCAAATTTCAAAGCAATTAAACGTTTAGTTTCAGAGAATAAGACAATTGTTGGTGGATGACCGATGGACAGATGACAGACGGACAACAACGGAAAATCAGCCTATTTGATATGCTCCGCATTGCTGATAGTGGAGCTAACAATAACTTGAAAGGCAACTGCTGATGTTAAGATGAAAACTTGAAAACATATTAACAACTCGGACAACAAGCTGCAACAACAGCTGTGTGCAACATTGACAAAATTTGTCTGAATTTCTCGCATCAGTGTATGTCATTGTGGTCTGTTGAATTACATTTTCATATGTCTCATGTTGTTGGTATACAATATTGCAATAGTGGAGGCCATGCTACCTTCAACAGACTTTAAACTTTGAATTTTTTCAAGTTTTGTACGTACTGCAGTTACATGTAACAAGTAAAAGGGGTGGCTGCATTGTAATCATGCTACAAAGGATATGAAAATCAAATGGGAATGAGAGTATTCGAAGGTTTCTCAGTTTTAAAGCTGGATTTTCAATTTAGCCGAAGACTTCATAAATTTTAGAGCTATGAATCACCACTGTAAATTTATCAAACTATTCACTTCTTGATGATTAGAAAACAGGTTGACAAATTCTGAGACCAATTCATATCATGCCCAGTCCACACAGTAAAGGTAATTCACACCTAGAGCAGTGGGCATTTCAAGACCAGTGTTGGAACTGTGGAAAGGCCTGATATTCACATACCTCTACTTTACATAATTTCAACTTATATATCTATGCAATTCAACAGGTGGTTCCAGAGTTCTAGACTTTCACCTTTTTCACATTTTCCAACCTTTTCTGCATATTTTAAGGATCAGATTTTTCATTTTATTAAGGAGATGTGTTCATCCCACAATGCATTACTACATTGCATATCAAAGTGATAAATGAGTAATTGTAGTGGACTGACAGCCAGACAGACATACAGACACTGGATTCTCCGCTTATTGATGGGATGGATCACTTTCATATACACATTACAGAATATGAACTGGGAATTAATGAAATCCCAGATTAGAACCAAGGCCAACACATCAGGTGACTTATTGACTCATTACTTGCCATTTACTTGACAAAGTTATAACTCTCTACACTGATCACTGAATCACGGCAACAAATGATTTGTCATCATTATATTCAAATTATTTATTAAGGTACTGAGATTAACAAGGTAAATACTATGAGACAGAGAAAATTTTTGATAAGGCAGTTTATCCTTAGAAAGCAACTGACCTGGTTAACACAAATCACAGGAATATTATGCTGCTGGCTTAGTTTGTGTAATAATAATCCCAAAGATCTGAGATGATAAGCTCTTTTGGCTGTCTCTTCCAACCCGTACTCCCCTCTAAACAATGCAGCAATGGAATCAACCACCACTAATTTCACAAGATTTCTTCTCAGTAGGATGGGAATCCTCTTTGTCACGCATTGCAGCAAACCTTCCTAATAAAGAGAATTAATTAACATATAAACATCACAGGAGTTAAGAAGACAGTATGTGCAATTGGAATTCTAATACTGTAGAGTCATCTCAACAGACATCAACCTTATTTTCAAAGTTCATTGTATAGGCATATTTCTGACTTAGTACTTACACATTTTGGAGGGAGTGAGAGAGATTACTGCATAAGCCTTTCAAAGGAAGTTTGTGCATTGAACTGAAAGCCCCCTTTCCCTCCCTACTATCAAAATGTTAAAGTTGTATTGATAACAAACTGTGAGTAAAACGGAAAAGTTTAGACATGACTATTAAACAATTCTGAAATGTAACCATATGTCATCATTTAGTTAAGGTTCCAGGACAAGTATTGAGCCCTTCTAAACAATGAACTATCTGCAAACAACTGTGCTTGTAACTAAATAAAAGAATGTATTTTTTGAAAGCCTTGATATTGGCAAATGCTGTAATTTTTATTTTGTAATAATCAATTACATTAAGATCATGTGGCAGAAAATTTGAGTAACCTGTAAAAAGTTGTTTTTTATCTTCCCAGTACAATCACTGCAGTGTTTCCTATTGAAACTTGTGTAATTAGAAGTTCTTTTATCAATCTTACACACACAGTCTGTGATTTTTGGAGTTCCATATAATTTTCTTTTATACGCTGATTTTCCGGCTCATGATTGGTCCATAGTCAAATACTTTTCACAGTCTGTATCAAAATCATGAACACTGATAAAAGAAACCCATGAAAACATAAATTTTCTTGAGTTTGTTGTGTTATTAGTAGTTTGTGCACATTTTGACCGGGAACACTGCAGTACTGAGTACAGGGGAAGATAAAAACACATTTTTTTTGGAGGGTTTTCAAATTTATCATATCACAAAACCAATTGAAGAGCAAATGTACAGGATAGTGTATTATCTTTGAAAGAATTAAGCTGACATATGTAGGAGAAATGGGTCTGGATGCATATATGCAAGGACTGACACACAGAACCAATCTATAAGTATTTCCAGGCAACTAACAAAATAAACATCTTGCAGCCATATTGAAATGTTAGGCGAAAACAAAAACAATGTGCATATGTATGATATAGGGTTATCCTTGTATCAACTTTCACAGAAAATAGTCAGGGCAATCATGTTTACCGGAGAAAACACGGTGTACGTATGACATAGTTTTACCGTAAGTCATTGTGCTGACTCTGAAAACATCTTTGAGAAAATTTTTCAGACAGACTGCTGATGCACACACACACAGATACACAGACAGACATGACCAAAACAGCTGCCTACTGGACTTTGTCTGTTTAGACTAATCATGCAGAACAAGTCTCTTCAGGACTACATTTCTAACTGTAAATTCTTTTTTACAGCCACATTTCTGATATTACGTAATCTGATATTTCTCAAAAGATTACCTTATTACAAACGATCTTTTTAAATTATCATTCAAATAATGAGAACAAAGCATGATAATATCTGACTTTCAATTCATACCTTATCGGAGGCATGTTCTATGAAAATGTGATCACCGAGTCTAGGGTTTTTGGTTACATTGGAATCAAGCTTCTTTTCAAAATGTTGAATCATCTGGTGAAGTCTCTTGCTTGGAAAAACATCTTCAGTACAAATATACACTGCACCTTAAAAAAGAAAAGAAAAACAGCAATAAAGATAGTGTGGTCCTATTTGATAAGGATGGATGTAAGTTTGACATATAGATTATGATAAGTAGTTTCATAGGAAGAGTCTTGAAAAGAAGGACATGGGGTCAAGAGACACTTAGGGGCCGTGGATAATTAAAACATGCGCATGGTAAACGAAACTAAGTGTATTTTCTATATAACCCCCATATTCCGAACGAGTGTGGCTGCGTCGCGGACGAGTGATTCCCCGTGTAGCGGCCGTATTCCTCCGAGCCGGTATTTTGTGTTCTACACATATATTTTAATACTCCATATTTCCTTATGTTTCATTACCCTCCCACTTTTGCATTTCAGGGATTTGAAAATAAGTTCTGAACTGAACTTAACTGTGAACAGCTGATTTTTTGTTTACGTTTTAAAAGTAGTCCGGGTCCCATATCCACCACATGTGGAATATGGATTCATCGTAGTCATATACCTATAGTGTGACGTCATACTATAGGGATAACTGGGTCTATGTATGTGATAATTGTCAATATCCCCCTCCCCCTCCCCTACACGAAAGTATGGAGGTGCGACAATCCATCCAAGCCTCATTCTGTATCTCTATCCAACAATTGGTGATTACGTCACTATGAAATCACACATACTCTACCGACCCCCATACCCTCTAAAATCAATCTCTGTTCAGTGCCAACCCAACAATGACGCAACCAATAGAATGACATGAAACAGTGTATCCAAAATGATTGCTACGTTATTTTACTTGTGCAAAGATTCACATTTAAGTCAAAATAATGCTGGTGTAGCACCGGTGCTGTACTGGCCTGTTATACTCCAAACAATGTAAAGCGATATTTTGTGATACGGGAAAATGTGTAGCGAGATGTTGCAATTGGAAAAATTGTAGTGCGATTTTTGAGCATGGTAATCAAAATACAGGCAAACCCCTCCCCCCACAAACATAAAAGTTGTGTTTACTGTGCGCGTGTTTTAATTATCCACGGCCCCTTAGGTCATTTTGACTTCCCATGTCAAAATTTAAAACAAATGTGCCTTAAAATATACTCATACAAATTCATACAATTCAGACAAATGTGAACTTTGCTTTTATTTGAGAAAAGAGGTCAAAGGTCGCCCTAAATTTGGTAACGAATTATGGTCTCTTAGTGGTCCGTAGCTTATAGGAACCCAATCACTAGCTCAACCTAGACTTATTATGCACAAAATCAAAATGGGTACTACACAAAAGAAATTGTGCAGTACAAAACCTGACCTTCCACTGGAGCAATCTGCCTTCATGTGTATCTTTGGATTGTCACAAATCAAATTTTGGCCCATAAGTTAATACACAGAGCAGTTAAAACCCATAATTTGTAAGTTAGTTTGGCTTTGGTATCCACACTGTATATTTACTTTTCCAAGCTTTTATTTGCCTAACTGCACACATTTTTTTGCCTAACTTTACAACACTACATACATGCACACAACAATAATTGTTTGCTCACTTTGTGCTAGAAATTGAGTAAAAACGGATAAAAACAAGACATGTATAGCCACAGAATGAACAATTCTGACTCCAGTTCAACTCAAGGAACACACATGCCAAACATAAAAGTAATCTAATCTGTGGTTTTAAGGAAAAGTTGAAAATATTCATTTTGACCAAACTTTAACAAAAAACAGGAAAATCGTATCAGGAGAAATTTGCCCAAGTGACCATCCCACCAAATTAAAAAATCTTACTGGACAGTTTTTGAGATGCATTTGTACTAGTGTCTATGGCATATTACATGCAGCACACGGCATATACGCCAAGTCATGTCATTTTCCAAAGGACTAAAAATTGATCCAAGTAATGTACATTTGTAAATGTAATCATTTCTTTGAAGGAAGTTACTTTAACTAAAAACCGGAATATTGGCCTCAAAAGTTCACGTCTAACTGCCATCATCACCGAAGACTTGGAACCTAAAAACCAAATTTGAAAGCTATAACTGGTCAGTTTCAATGAAAAATGCATAAAAAACCACCAAAAATTGCCTAGTTGTGCCTTTATTTCCCACACTACTGGTAGGTACAAACACATCTTGGTGCTGGTTCCAAGTTCTGGGCAAAGTTGATTTCAAAAGAGTCAAAGAAAAGGTATGCTAGGCATCTGTACCCATTTACTCTAGTTGTGTCAGATAACACACAGTTCACCATTAATGAAACACAGACAGCATTGGAAATAACCGTTTTAGATTTGTTACCTGGGTAATTACAAGGAAATATGTTGAATTTCAGGTTGTTAGTGACTTAACACACTTCCCCTGGTGCTGTCAACAGTCTCCTGAATTCATAATATCATTAATTCTTAAACTTTAAACCATGCAGAATGCAAATAGTGTGCAAACTATCTACAGCCATAGTCCTCCCTTTTCTGAGTACTCTCAAAGTATTTAAGAATTAAAACTTACAAAATTCAAAAAATAATCATAAAAATCTGTAATGCCTGTATGATTCATCTTATCCACCTCACTTGACAATTCTCCATCTTTATCCTTTGAGTTACATTGTAACAAACTTTCCAAACCAGATGTACACTGCTTTTTTAACTTGTTTACAGACATATATCGGTGCCCTCTCTTTCAAACCTTCTCTAGGGACAGACATTGACATTATGACTACAGCACCACAGACATTGACATTATGACTACAGCACCACAGACATTCATCAGTTAAGCTAAAAATCAGTGTCTGTACATTGTATATTGAATGAGCACCCAATGTCCCTAATGCCCTTGGATACTGTGTCAGAGACCACTTGTTGTACCATAACTTGTAGAAAGTTCAATTAACACATACCTGCATTGAGTCCATTCATGTCAAGTGGCAGCTGTACTGCTAAGCACAATTGCATACATAACTGGGTTTTCCCTGTTGCACTTTCACCAACAATTTCGGTGATACCACCGGATCTAACACCACCTCGTAGAAATTCATCTATGACTTTGCAACCAGTGGAAATTCTTTGAACTTTAAGAGCACTGGGACACAACCCCTCATGGATATCTAGGGCTTTGTTGTTATTTAACATGTAAGGAATAGAGAAGAGAAGACCAGATATGTATCATTTGGACAAGCAAACAATGTGGAGGGGACAAAGTCCTGTAAATGTTACGGAAGAGAGAAGTTAAAACTAAAATTCAAAGAATTTCTATCCATAGCAATACTTTTCCTTATCATACAAATGTTTGTTCTGTTTGTAAAAAGCATTCTCTTTTTTTTTAAAAGACTGTGTTAAGCATATCAGCATAGCTCCCATGTTGTCCAATGTTATTGTAGACAACTACAGATAGTGGTCTAGACTACAATTCATCTGTAAACATTACCATTGCATATATTGTGTTTGCAAGACTCGTAGTTTTCACATATTTTAGGAAAATATTAGGAAACATACTTGATTTTTGGATGAAGAACAATGAAAGTATTATTGAAAGTTACAGTTATTGTCCCTAATAAGAAATTAAGAAAATGAATGGAAATTTTTTATTTGCCATGTAAAAATTTGCTGCAGCTAAAATCACACTAAACCAACTACAAGTCTGGTGATATCAACACAAACAAGTTTATTCACTAAAATGTGAAAATGATTGTATACTAAACCCACCTGTTGTCATTGGGCTTTGTGTGACATATTTAGCTGTCTCTTTGAGTAGATGCTGTATATCATTGGAAGATAACTTTGTTTGACGGTGAAGATCAGCTTCAGAAAGTGTCAGTATTTTCTGTGCAGAACAGAGTTTAGCTGTATGAACAAAAGAATAAAAGTATAGGTGTATCATCAACAAGAGAGCCTGTAAAGGCATATGATCATCATATCCATATACATGAAGGACTTTCATCAAAACACATTCATTTCATCTGGAATTTGCCTGATGGCATTTTGAAAAATAGTGTCAATGATACTGGGCTTTCATTCATATTTCGATGACAATCTATTGGTATTAATATTGACCTCCATTTGTATGAAACAAAGTGTCATACTTGTCAGTATTTTAACAAAACCTGTGTTATATTTGGGAAGTGAGTTTGAATATCATTTATATGTATCAGTAGTTTTATAATAATTCAGAACAAACAAACATGAAAACATAAAAGGAAATTTGCACATCAAATTTTAAAGCCATTAGTAGGTGATTTCTTAAGAAAAATTCTTCAATCAAAATTGCTCAAAATATTCTTAGGAATACAATGTCTCTTATTTTGTTTCACATAATAAAAAAGTTAATAGCCTAGTCACTGCCATGACTGGTAAATTTGACTGGCACAGCACAAGAATGGTGCTTGAAATTAAGTTTAGATACATTATATCAATTAAAGAAATTAATAAGCTGTGATTAGTACATAGGTTCTATATATTGAAAGTGCATGCATTCACTTTACAGACATTATAACAAGACTTTCTCCTGACCAGAATTGAGTGCTGTTATTTTGGCTAGATGGACCTCACTGAGCGATGGCACTGAAATCTTGTTATAGAATTAATCATTAGATGTTTAATGGTGGTGAGAAACAGTCTGTTGGCACTTTGGTTAGCATCCATACAAACAAACATACATATGATTACAAGGACACATTTTAAGGTAATACCTTGAAAAGACTTCATGATATCTGGAGTATTGGAGATATGTCTTTCTTTAAGTTTTACATAATTCTTAGCAAGATCTACATACTATGTTGTGAATTGAAACTTTCATTTTCCCATGAATAAATGTATGAATAAATGAATAAATGGCGATCAGCAAGTCTGGAACAGAAATCTTGGTTGTGTTAGCATTGCAAAAGATATAGAAAAGCAAATAGTAATATGCAAATTGTACACCTTAGCAACAGTGAAACTAAAAATACACTAAGATCTAAATATTAGTGCCACTTCAATGAACACAAAAGTGATGTATATAATTTTGGCCTACTGGTACAGGTTAGTTTAATTACAATTGGCATTTGCAACAAGGTGACTTGAATTGGCATTGAGCATGGCTGAAGAGCTTTATAGAATTTTATTCAAATCTGGACAACTGATGCATGAAAATGTTTAGAGTATTTAAATAGTATAAATATTTTGCTGATCATTTATTGTATCTGGTTTATCGCACCGTTTTATCAATGTGTTTGACAGACAAACGACAGCTTCAAAAATCAATATTTCTTTACTTCAGTGATTGGCTGGATGGATGTATTTATATGTGCTGCAATAATTTTTTATGAGTAATAATAGACAGTAGAGGGCCCCATTACCCGTGGGGAAGACGCTCAATTTTCAAACTAATGTTAAGTGTCAGTATGTATTTTCAAGTAAACTCAATTTCATGGCAATGACATTTTACTGCCTAATTTACAAGGCATTGATATTTTTTTACGAATTTTCATTAGTTCTACGCATGGATTTTTTGATCGAACAATTGATGTTGCATGTAAAGTTTGGCCACACATCCAATGCATTCACTTTGCACTGATGTTTTTTGATAAAAATCGTATGGTCAATCCAGTCAATGTAGTATCACTCAACTCTGAACGGTATGAAATGTGTCATTCTGTCAGCCAACCCCCTATCCACCCTTTGCGTTTTCACGTAACGGGGCTTTTTTTTTTTGCCTACTTTTAGTGATTTTCTGAAATATGGACGCCTTATGTAAACATAGTAGGGTATGCAGCTTGGGCCAGGGCAGCAGGTAACCTCGACCCCTGTCCGTTTCGACCCTCATTACTTCAACCTCAGTCGCTAGTCATGTTATATGACAACATTTTACTGAATATGTTAAGCCTTGAGAATTGGTTTTTCTGTTAGATAATCTGCTTGCTTGACTACAAAATTTGATACTTGAGGGACGCCTAAGGGGGTACCCTATAGTACATGTATTGTTATTTACTGACTGGGGACTGTGTGTCACTGAAGGGGGGATTACCACGTCATTTACTGACTTGGGGAAAAACGCATTCTTCATCATCGCAATTGCTTGCCACATGCAGCAAAATTGGATGAGCGAAGGCGATCCACTTGCCTTGATGACTTAACAGTTATGCTCAACGGAAAGTAGACGATGAGATTAAATGATACCTTACTAAATTACTAATTTACATCAGACACTTTATTTCTAAACTACACTAGTACCTCACAATATTGCTTGCGAGCGGCAAGTTCTCAAAGACAAGAATAACAAATACCAGACCTAAATGATTCCTTAACATAACAGTCGCTTGCCTGCTTCTCTGCCGACATGAGTGCCTTATCTCTTTCCAATCGGCAGCTATAGCACTTCTATGTTCATAGTAAATTCCCGGAGTAAATTACACCGATTGATGCACCAAACTTATAATACATTTTCAACTTATTTAGACACATAAAATTGACCACCGGATTGATTGTACGAAAGAATTTTAGCGTGAACTTTGATTTTGAGTCGAGCTGAGGGTCGAAATCGGCAACTGCAGAACCGAAATCGGCAGCTATAGCAGTTCTATGTTTCAAGTAAATAACATCCATTGATGCACTTTTCCAAACTTATAATACATTTTCAACTTATTTAAACACATAAAATTGACCACCGGATAGATTGTACGAAAGAAATTTTTAGCGTGAACTTGGATTTTTAGTCGAGGGTCGAAATCGGCAACTCGGCAGCTATAGCAGTTCTATATTCCAAGTCAATTCCCGGAGTAAATTACACCGATTGATGCACCAAACTTATAATACATTTTCAACTTATTTAGACACATAAAATTGACCACCGGATTGATTGTACGAAAGAATTTTAGCGTGAACTTGGATTTTGAGTCGAGGGTCGAAATCGGCAACTGCAGAACCGAAATCGGCAGCTATAGCAGTTCTATGTTCAAAGTAAATAACATCCATTAATGCACTTCCCCAAACTTATAATACATCTTTAACTAATTTAGACACATAAAATTGACCACCGGATTGATTGTACAAAAGAAATTTTTGGCGTGAACTTGGATTTTGAGTCGAGGGTCGAAATCGGCAACTGCAGAACCGAAATCGGCAGCTATAGCAGTTCTATGTTCACATAGTAAATTCCCGGAGTAAATTACACCGATTGATGCACTTTTCCAAACTTATAATACATTTTCAACTTATTTAGACACATAAAATTGACCACCGGATTGATTGTACGAAAGAATTTTAGCGTGAACTTTGATTTTGAGTCGAGCTGAGGGTCGAAATCGGCAACTGCAGAACCGAAATCGGCAGCTATAGCAGTTCTATGTTTCAAGTAAATAACATCGATTGATGCACTTCCCCAAACTTATAATACATTTTTAACTAATTTAGACACATAAAATTGACCACTGGATAGATTGTACGAAAGAATTTAGCGTGAACTTTGATTTTGAGTCGAGCTGAGGGTCGAAATCGGCAACTGCAGAACCGAAATCGGCAGCTATAGCAGTCCTATGTTTCAAGTAAATAACATCGATTGATGCACTTTTCCAAACTTATAATACATTTTCAACTAATTTAGACACATAAAATTGACCACCGGATTGATTGTACGAAAGAATTTTAGCGTGAACTTTGATTTTGAGACGAGCTGAGGGTCGAAATCGGCAACTGCAGAACCGAAATCGGCAGCTATAGCATTCTATGTTCATAGTAAATAACATCGATTGATGCACTTTTCCAAACTTAGGCCCTATAATACATTTTCAACTAATGTAGACACATAAAAATGACCACCGCATAGATTATATACGAAAGAAATTTTAGCGTGAACTTCGTTTTTCAGTCGAGGGTCGAAATCGGCAACTCGGCAGCTATAGCAGTTCTATGTTCCAAGAAGGCCTAAATTCCCGGAGTAAATTACACCGATTGATCCATAGACTTTCCGTTTTTAAGGTCTAAGCTTATGATTGATCCAAACTTATTTACATTTTCAACTTATTTAGACACATAAAAGTGACCACCGGATTGATTATACGGAAGAAATTTTAGCGTGAACTTGGATTTTGAGTCGAGAGTCAAAATTGGCAACTGCAGAACCGAAACCGGCAGAAAGTTTAGCGTGAACTTGAATTTTGCGTCGAGGGTCGAAATCGGCAACAGAACCGAAATCGGCAGCTATAGCTGCCGATCTTATCCCAGTGAAGCCCTGTTGGATAGTCTGCGCATGCGCGGGGGACGAAATCGGCAAGGGATAAAATCGGCACGGCACCCCCACAGAGATGGCAATCAGAAAGTTCTGGCGAAATCCACTGGCGTTCGTTCGTCTTCCAAACAGTCTGATCGAAAGCTCTGTGCCCGGGCCCTGCACACTTATTAACACACTAAATAGTAAATGAAGGGTGTCTGAGTATGCCCTGTACTTTTAGCTACGGTTCAAAAGGTATGTCTGTGTTCTGGTGTTCAGCCCGCAGCATAGTACTACACTCACACTAAAACATTCATTCTCTAAAATCCATATCTTCAAAACAATATTACCTTTCTTCAATGCTCCTAGTATTTTTGGATGAAGTTCAAGTGCCTGTAGCTCCATCATTAAGCTAACGGTTACGACAGATTCGCAAAACAACACATGGTAATGTAATAAACAACATAAAGTGACAGCAGACGAGCGAGAGTTGACGGAGCGGGCGATCGTTGTATGCGCAGTGCATGCATGCACTGGGTCGAAAATAGTGCAAATGACCTCGGGGTCACATGAATATTAATTTCCTATGATTACGCAGGGAGCCGGGAGGTAGCTACCTCCGCCATGGTCCGAGCAATGTCCATAAACAGGATAGTTTGGAAGAGCCAATGGCATACCGTATATGTTATGTATTAGTATAAAATGAGGTTAAGGCAAGAACCAATCACGTACTGTATATGTAACGAGGGTTAAAGTTTACGTTGGTTCGCTTTGAAATGTTATGCGATCTGACCAGGTGAAGTGAACTCTGCTTCCGAGAGTGGTTCCTGACCTTCACTTACGGTGGAGGTGACAGGGCGGATATGGACGCCCTTCAAGCATACATTAGCTCAGATTCTGATGACGAGAACGAATATCATAGAAGTGGAGAAAATGAGGGTATGCAGCTTGAAAGTAAGTCATGCGAACATGAAACAGTGGAAACGAAAACTCGGAATGACGGCAGTGGAGTTCCTGCTTTCTGTACCAGTAGTAGTACAAAATGTAATGACTTCTGCCAGATACGTGTAAATTTACCTCTGAGTGAATCTCCAAATTCAAAATGCAAGCTACAAAGGACTTCCAAGCAACAAGTAAATGTAGAGCCAATCTTAGGATCTTCTCAACAGTTTATCTCCACGACGTTGGTAAACTCAGATCTTAGTCCAAATTTGCTCTCGAGTGAAAATTGTCAACTCAATCTCGAGCCGAATCATGGAAACAGCACACAGACTCAAAGGTCGAATATATTCAAGAGCATGGAGTACTCCCATTGCAAAAGTGTCCATGAGACACAATCGGCGGGAGAACCAAGACCTTTCAGGATATCACGAGTAACTGACAACAGAAAATGTTTCCATGAAAGTGGGCAAGCCACACATACAACAAGAACACAGTTTTCTTTGCAGACACGACATGATCTCCAGCCAGCTATCTCAAACTTTGGTCAAAATGTCCACCAACAGAACCCCGTCCCTATCCTTCAACCATACACGTCAAAGAGAAGGAAGACTCAAGGAGGCCAACAAGATTATAGTCAGAATTACCATACCACAGTTGAATCAAATGACGTTGATCTCGACAGGCGCATACAACCAACACCGACGGAATTACAATTAAATAAAAAATCTTACAGAATACCACAAAAAAGGATGTACACTTTTACTGAGCATAGTTCAGCCATCAATCGCATCAGATGGAACAATAGTCAAGATAGTCATCTCCTTGCATCAGCGTCTATGGACAGGAGTGTGAGAATATGGGACCCCATTGCTTCAAAAAAGTGTGTCCAGACATTTTTGTACCATGGAAAAGGTATTAGAGATGTGCAGTGGAGTCAGAGTGGTGATCATGTTCTCAGTTGTGGATATGATAAAACTGCAAGACTTTGTCACATTGAAACAGGTAATTCATGTGGCTTCACACGTTCCCTCCACTTTGTGGAGATGAGTCTAAGGGACTGGTCAGTTATGCGCACGAAGGGCGCGCCAAAAAATGCAACTGGATGAAATTTGTGACTGACACGATGCATTTTAGGCAATGATGAGCCTGTGTCGAAATTCAAAAACACACTGACCCCCCCTATTGGGCATTTCAAAAACATGGTGACCCCCCCTATCACCAAAGTCAAAAACAGGGTGACCCCCTCCATGAATCCACCCCCCCCCAGGCCGAAGAAACTGACCAGTCCCTAACATCATGTCTCCTACACTCTGCCACTAATGACCATTTTGTGACCAAGAAATGAGTTAAAGGTGGTGTTTAAAAACATGTTTTCAAAGCAGCGTTTCTCATCAACGATGCACAAAACGCCCCAATACTACACATTTTCAAAAAGCAGAGAATGTAAAGTTTAGTGTGGTAGCAAGAGTAAAGTCAAAGGATGGAGTAAACATTTTGGGCAAAAACCCCCCTCAATTTTAGTATTACAGTTGACGCCATTATTCTTTGGGGGGGGGGGAGTTGGTAATTACCCACCAATTTAGCTAGCAATATGCCAATATACCAAGGGAACTGAGCCAAACACTGTTTTCCTATCTGGAGCGGCAAGATGAGATCTAAACAAACACAACAGGTAACAAATTTTACAGCAAGCAATGGTGATTTATTTTGCGGGAATTTTCTTCAGGGTGGGGGGATGGGAGGGATTTATAGCATTATGAGAAAAAAAACCTCCCATCACCTTGTTTGGCAAGTATACTATATTAGAGAGTCAAAAAGGACCATTTCTTTTGTACAGGGAAAAATACAAAGAGAAGCCCAGCAATAAAACACTATTAGATAAGCATCAGTCATTTGCACACTTGCAGCCATCTTGTGTCAAGGTTTACTCAACTGCAGTTTAAATATGTGCTGTGCTATATCAGTGTTTATTCTAGGCCGCGCCATTGCACAATTCACGAAGTAAAATCTCGATGGCCCTAATTTCACCCTTTGATATGCCCCTGAAAAGTCAATATATTGAAATTACATGGCGGCACGAGCTTATGGGCTTAGCCCTTTGTGTGATATTAAATGAATAAACAATCAAACAAAATATTAATGAATAAATAAAAAAAATAAATGAAATAGAAACAAGTCCTATCGAACATTCTTATCGGTCAATTTTAAAGGCCCAATAGCTGTATCTTTTAGCATTATTTTTGTGATTTTACTTCCAAACTAAATAAAGTTTGTGAGAATGTATTCATTGAGAGGTGTTTATACAAGCATAATAAACTGCCCACTGGGACTGCATGTGCAATTTTTAGCAAGATAAATAATTAACGTTTGCCCAAACATGAAATGGCACCCTTGTGCAAATAAAGGAAAAACATTGTACGTCATGCATATATGCATTGGAATCTTCACAGAAACAACAGAGTAGTCCAATATAATGCATAGTGCTGAATGTTTTCCACTGGGACATCATATGCTCTTTGTAATATTACCAGTTTTTAAAAATGGCGGGAAATCAAAATAATGGTTGAAATTTTCAGTAGTCAAAGACTATATCCTTTAAATTTGTAGAATTTTTCAGCCTTTTTCAGGTCAACAAATTTCAAGAGTTACAGCTATAGGGGCTTTACGAATACTAACATAGATTGGTCAGTGGCAGTGCTGAAGTGAATTGTCCACTTGCAAATAAATCACGTAATTGATAAAAGTAGATTGTACTTTGATGGATACGTTGATACACTGGTAATCTGGTAGGGCTACTGAATGGCCAGTCTATTAGGATTTTTTGGCTTCCAGTCGTTGTAAGGCAATATGGCAAAAGAAGCTATAAGGATGATAGCTGTCAAAACACCGAGTTGTCTTTGAAGTGATGGCACTAGTTACCCATAGATTTTGATGTGTAAATGTATTTTTGGTCAACGATATAAATTTTAAAGATGTTAATTTCATGGCTATGTACCAAATAAATGCAGAAATGATAACATATTTAAACACCAAACCGGCCAAAAGATAGACCTTTGTAATTTTTTGAAATACAGTAAAACCTGTAGAAACCGAACCCTAAAGGGACTGAGAAAATTGTTCGGTTTGGAGAAGTGTTCGGTTAAGAGGTCCTTTTACCATAGAGTTCTATTGGACTGGGAAAAGGGTTCAGTTTATACAAGTTTCCAGTTTAAACAGGGTTCAGTTTAGACAGGTTTCACTATAGTTCTACTGTGCTGCAGATCTAAGCTGGTTCAAGCCAAGTTGATTACATCATCATTATGCAAATGGATAGAAAATCAAAATAAACCTAAATATTGTTCAAAAATCTGATTCTTAGAAACTATTTGCTATTGGACGATGAAATTTTGTTGAAAGCAGATTTAAGTTTTTTAACATTTTTGTCACAATATCAATCATCTCTTAATCTTCCCATCTGTCAATGATAGTATCAATGCTAGTACAGATTGTCTATACTAGCATTGATACAAGCATTCACGTTTGGTGTAGCACAATTAGTGATCAAATAGGAGTACAAGTATCATTGATGCTATTCATTTTAGGTAAAGAAGTGGTATGTCTTCAGCATCCAGCTTACGTAACCTGTGTGAAATTCAATCCAGCTCAACCATCTGTCTTCCTCAGTGGAACTTATGAATCAGCTATTCTTTGTTGGGATACCAGAATAAATAAGGTAAGTGAATTTATCAATAACTATAGCCACATGAAAGTAGTGTGCAAGCTACAGAGCTATATATCAAGTATTCAGGCACCTTGTCTCAAGCAGATGTTAATACATAAAATGCACACACCCTGTATATCATCAGGATAGAACAGATCATCAATATACCAGTAAGGTAACTTAGCTATTAATTCTGCTATATATGAATTTGTAAACAAACAAACAAACAACAAAACAGTCCGAGACTGGTTCCTGTGATATAATGCAGTGAAAATTTGATATGGCTAATAACCAATTTGTAACATACCCATGTCCAGAGTATTACAAATGACAGGAACTACTTTGAATGTTTGGTTTCTATTGTGCCATATACATAAATATGGTAATATTTATATGTAAACACTCTTCATTCATGAAGAGTACGTTTTCCTTGAACTGACACCCATGCATGACAGGGCTGCCACACATCACCTAACACCATAAGTAACAATAACAGGACTTCTATACTCATGATTGAATATGGTAATTACAAAAGTTTTCCATGCAAAACCCTTGTGATGTTCACTGTGCCAGATCATTGACTGGAGTGGAGAGTGGCAGCCATTTTGTTTATTCTCACCAGGAGTTGCCATGTCAACAGATGTTGCACATGCAATGGTGACACGGTCACACCATTGGCCCACCGCCTGCTTTGTGAACCATAAATTGTTTGCTAAAGTTAGTACAATATGTCATTAACTACAATGGAACTTGGGATAACATTACAAAATTCAGCTTATTCTTGCCGTATTTATAGCCACCCAAAATATCCTTGTTCATAAGAGCCATTCAATTTTGATATCAGCAACAGTGGATCATAGGCAGGAAACAGCAGCCATTTTTTATGTACTATGTTTACTTTCAAGTGTAGTTCAGGCTCATCCTAGTAGGTGATGTTTAGTACTGTGTATTTCTGTTTACCATAAAATATCGTGGCTGATATGTTATCGCAATTTCACCATCTGTGCAGTGATTTTCCTGGGATTAAAAGCTAAATTAACTTGGTATGCTACCTACTGTCTAAGTGGTTCAGAACACTGACACGAGAAACGCCTGTTTGGCGAACTCTTCGTCCTCGTTATAGGCGTTGTGCACACAAACAGTTCAGCATGGTTTGGTCTCACTACTCCATCAAAACTTCTAGTGGTGACTAGGAGTTGCCAATCCTGCCAACTACACCAAATGTCACGGTTCTCACCATCAGGAATTTACAATACACACGATTAACTGAATTTCACCAAATCTGCTTTTATAACGCCAAAAAAATGTATGACATCATCAGTCTTCTAGTTTCTGTTGCAGGTCTGGCCATAGGAATAGACGCCAAATCACAAGTTTATGTTACATAGGCTAAGATACAATAAACTACACTTGGAAAAAAATTACATGTATACTATTTGTAAGTTTTAGGCGACAATTCTACTCATATTGCAAACGCATTTCACTGGTGTATAGAAAGTAGTTGTTTGTCAAGTAAAGCTTGCATGTTCAACTAACCTGAAAAAGTGTATAACATCATCAGTCTTCTAGGTTCTGTTGCTCTTCGGCTACAGAAATAGACTGAATTCATAGTACGCGCCATCGCTTTCAAGTGGCAAACCACGTGCTGCTAAGAACAAACCACACAATACTGACATGTTAGCTTTCAATGGGTGACAATAAATTAATGCCTGTTTCCTATTGGTTCTCTGAATGTGTAAAAATCTATACAATGAGTCAATATGTTCAGCTGATTGAAAGAACAAATATCAATGGTGTCATTGGTTGATGATGAAATGTATGCTATTTGGCTGGTCAATCGGATAACAAATTCAAGGCTGTTACACAATGTAAACAAACAAGATGGCTGTCACTCTCTGCTTACGATATGATGTTGCAGACTTAAAAATTTGAACAGCTTTGAGGAACGAGGATATGTCAGGTAGCTAGGTTAGCCTAAAAGGTTATAATATGTTGAATCCTGTAATGTTATCCTGTACTTTAATATTCCATTGAAGTTGTGGTAATTTTTTTGAAAGGCTCTGGCAAATATTTTACTTTTTCCCACGGCACATTCAACCTCCGAACAAGTAGTGAGTGCGTGGCATGACAGCAATGTTGCGTGCATGACACCTGCTGGCAACTCTCAGTGTAAACAAACAAAATGGCCACCTCTCTCCGCTCTGTATGACGATGGATTGTGATCAGAATCAGGAGAGATATAAAGCAGAGGAGAGTGTTTGATTGTTAATGATTGTAATAACATAGTGTACCTTCAAAACTTGACTATTTTTGAATCTCGATATCTTTTTTCTTTGTGTTTATTGAGATATTGAGGATTTGTCAGGCGTGGTGTTAACGACTTCGTATGGTTTATGAATGAAACCTGTACACAAATATTTTGATATTCATGTGCACAGTGAAATAAAACTAATGCTACGTTCAGACAGGTAAAAATTGAAACGCTTCTGCAACACTATTTGTAATTTGTAAACACAGGGGATTAATAGTTTGAGTCAGCTTGTGTCCACACTCACAAAATCAAGCCATTGTTTGGTGTTTAAGACGTCTTAATGCGCCCTCTCGAGTTCAAAAGGTGTGTATGACCAAGCATACGGCATTGTAACTAGATGGCTGAAATGAACGACGTGGTACTGGCTTGTCTTCTGTTTTTTTACCTGCTGCATATTCGGTCCAGACCGAGTCATCGTCGCTTTAATGATCTGAATTTCGAAACCAGTGTGGTTCTTCCTCAGTCGCTTTTTTGATATTTTCTCCCCATGGATTTTTGTTTCACTGTTTGTGGCTTAATCATTGTCAGTGTTTTGTTCGTCCAGTAAGGAGGCTAGAATATTTATATTCGAGTCAGTTGATCGTGTTTCATTTTGTTCGGTCTTTTCTGAAAGATTGTATACTTGTACATTTATGAGCGTGTCGCCAATGTTTGGATTTCTTTTGTATGCGATGATCAGTTTCATCGTGAATAATTATTTAGTGTTTGGTCTTTTTCTATTTCTTCCTTGTTCTTCAGGAGTGCTTGTTTGATGTCTTTTGTTTTGATATTTGGATTATGTGGACTACAAATAGTGTTGCACTATGCGTGATGTGTGGTAGAAAATATCACTTTATTAGTGTTGTTGTTGTGTGTTTGTTTGTTTGTGTTTGTGTTTCTTCGTGTTGCGTAATTTGTTTGCGCATTGATGTTCGATATTTCTTGTTGTGAATATCCTCGTTGTAGCAATTTTTCATTAAATGTTTTGACTCTGTTGTTAAAGTCCTCTTTGTTGTTACATGTCCTCATGTACCTTAATGTTTCGCCTTTGATCAGGCCCTTGAAGGTTGATTTTGGATGACATGATTTTCTGTGTAAGAACTGGAATGTATGTGTTGTTTTGTGTGCGTTCTAGTGTCTAGTATGTTTTCGTTGTTGTATCGTTGACCTTTGTAAATGACTAGATCAAGATATGTTATTTCGTGTGAAGAACTTTCATACGAAAATTTGAAAGTAGGATGCATTTTTTAAATTACTGTTATAAATTCGTGGAGTTCGTGCTCCGTTTAAATTAAGATTAGGAAAATATCGTCTCTGAATCTACACCATAGTGATATTTTTGTTGTGTGTTCACATATGATTTTCAGTTGTAATTTGTGAAAGGTGATGTCGATCGGCAATCTCGGGTGACGATGGCACACCCATATGTTTGTTTGTAGAATTCGTTGTTAAATTCGAATGTGTTGTTTTTGAAAATAATGTTTAGCATAGCTAACATGTATTCTGTTGGTGTTTCTACTGGGATTGACAGACGGCCGATTACCGAGGATCTGAGACAGTTATTCGAAGAAAGGCATCGATATTCTGCCGGTCCGTCTGTTGGAGAACACGGCGACATTGCACTTTTATATGATATCCGATATTTACGGCTACTAGTATACAATATCGAAGTTAGATTGGCTTAGCTAGATCTATAAAGGGCTGAAATCTCCGATATATATCGGATATAGTGCGATTTGACAGAATCAAGTATCGTCTAGTATAAAAGAAAGAGTCAGTCCTTGGAAGTCGGGTTTGACCAGAACTTTTAAGGTGGTGAAATCTCCGATATATATTGGATATTTACGCACGATTTGAATGAATCTAGTATCGTCTATTATCGAAGCTAGAGTCAGTCCTTGGAAGTCGGGTTTGACCAGAACTGCAAGGTGGTGAAATCTCCGATATATCGCATCATTACGCGCGATTTGAATGAATCCAGTATCATCTAGTATCGAAGCTAGAGTCAGTCCTTGGAAGTCGGGTCTGGCCAGAACTGTAAGGTGATGAAGTCTCCGATATATATCAAATATTTACCCGCGATTTGACAGAATCTAGTATCGTCTAGTATTGAAGTTAGAGTCAGTCCTTGGAATTGGGTTTGGCCAGAACTGTAAGGTGGTGAAATCTCCGATATATATAGGATATTTACCCGCGATTTGACAGAATCTAGTATCGTCCAGTATCGCAGCTAGAGTCAGTCCTTGGTAGTCGGGTCTGGCCAGAACTTTAAGGTGGTAAAATCTCCGATATATATCGGATATTTACCCGCGATTTGACAGAATCTAGTATCGTCTAGTATCGAAGCCAGAGTCAGTCCTTGAAATCGGGTTTCACCAGAACTGTAAGACGGTGAAATCTATATATCGGATATTTACGCGCGATTTGAATGAATCTAGTATCGTCCATGGGGTTCTGTCATATTATCGATATTAGAGTCCCCAAATTGCTGGTAAATATCGGTGATTTCATAGATGCGGCTTCCCATGGGACAACCGCAGTTCATTCTAGTATCGTCTCGATATTAGTCCCGAAATCGTCGATATGTCAAACTGCGATACTAGATTGTAAATATCCGACATTAAAAATTGTGCAAAGTCACGCCTTCATGGTCTGTTGCTGTCGACAACTTCTTTGTATTTTTGTAGTTTGTAGATTTTAGCTTCAGTGCCTTGAGCTTGCAGTGGCACTGATCTGCTGTCCGGTTATAACCTCTCTGTAGAGCTTTTTCTGCAATTTTTTGTACACGAGGCTGTGGCGACATGTTCTCTATCATTCTTTGAACGCTTTCGTCTACCCAGACTCAGATTAGCAAGCTTATTTCGTCGTCAGACCAGTTATTTCCACGAGATGTAGAGCTGTGTTCGGCAGCCATGACCAAAGTGAATATTGTATGTTGATTGTTGTTTGTTTATGTTACAAATACCTGTCGCGTGAGGGCGTTTGAAACGCCTCTGAAGTGGCTCGGTCCGTCCACACAGCGATTTGCAGATAGAGTTAATCCCTACAACGGCTCAGGTCGGGCTGACTAAACCGTCTCAAATCTGAAACGCTTCAGAACCACTTGGGAGTGTCCACACATAACTTTCTGTGCCAGTATTGGCCCAGAACCGTTTCAGAGGCGTTTTAATGGCCTGTGTATAAACGGCATAAAACTAAAGCTTCAAAATTTAATGTTTTTCCTATCATTTGTAGAATTCTGGGCATGGGTATGTGATAAATTAGTTATTACCCAACATCACCTGTTCTGTGTGTTGTATCAGCATTCATGTCATTTTTGCTGTGACAAACACTTCATTTCATGTTTGTCTTTTGTCTGACGCAGCACAAATGACACTCCTGCTGTTGCATCACAGGAACATGTGACATTGGGTAATAACCACTAATTATGACACAACACAGGAGTAGGTGATATTGGTAATCAACTAGTGACCTTTTAGCATTTTTGTGGAGGGACTATGTGTGGCTGTATCAAGAATGACATCGATTCACAATGTCCAAAAATGACTTGTGTATTTTGCATCCATCGGCAATGAAAATACAAATGCGCCTTTGACCATTCTATTAATTCTACCACCCTATTTTTTTTCTCAGAGTGTGATTTCATTTTACCCTTATCAATTCAACCACAGATGCAAATTCGAACTCTCTCAATCTCTAATAATTCGACCAATTGACAAACTGTTTCAAACATTTTATTTTCGAGAAAATACACAGAACAATACAAAGTATAGCACAGAATGTCAGGAACATCACTTTTAATTGTTTCAATAATCCAAGATAGTAAACATATTACTTATGAACTGTCAAAAAAGTTGAAATCCCTAATAATTCAACCACTAAAATTATTTTGGCTTCGTTAATTTTCTAATAATTCAACTATTTAACACTGTAATTATTTTTTTCTGGGCGAATTGATAGGGTTTTTACAGTGGTAGGTCAAGGTGTAAGCTGCCAATGTGTTCTATGAGTAACATACCCTGTGTATACCCTATGGCTAAACAGTTCTATGAGCAGGGTACACTATGTATACCCTATGGCTAAACAGTTCTATGAGCAGTGTACACTATGTATACCTTAGCACACACTGCATTATGGAAGCAGTTAAAGAGCTGTTAATATCAGTATATGTACAGTATTTCATTGTGATTTTTTAGACCTGTTGATAGTTAAAAGTCTTAAACCCTTGTTCCTCAGACTTAGTGACATGCGTACAAGGTCATTTTCTTTATTATAGGTAATCAAGGAATACCGTGGTCAGTTTGGTCAAGTGTTGGATCTCCTTTTCCTAAGTGGTGGGTCAACATTTGTTTGCTCCACAGATATTGTTTCAAAAGATTCATCAGACAAAACACTTATTGCATGGGATGTCAGAACATCAGCTATCTTGTCAAATCAAATATATCATGTAAGTATTCAGTCAGGGTGTAATACATACCTCATAACAGTTTTGTCAGCATTCATTTGTAAATAGCTTAATGTTCTGCATATTAACATATTTTTTAACCAGAATCTTTTTCTATCACTCTTGGGAGTCAACAC